>NC_134177.1:31299362-32044362 GCF_964188355.1 Buteo buteo
CTATTCCTCTCCCCCTCTTCCTCCCCCTTCTAATTTATTTGCAGGCAGGTCGTCTCTTTGATTTACTTTATCTCTCAGTAGGATTATGATAAATGGATTGTATGGCTCTGGCTGAGCTTGTCTAACACCATGCTGGGTCAAACCCCTTCAGAGCATGAAAACTGAGGGGAGATGCTGGGGCTGGGTCTCCTCTGCGTCGTCCGGAGGGAGGAATGAGTGTTGGTAAATGGGACTTGGTCCTTATGGCCCAAACTTTACATTGCCTCCTGAACTTTTTTAGCCTGTGTTAGGCGTAGGGCTCGGCGGCCTGGTTTTTGTCTGCGCTTTTCTCTTGCCTGATACGCTGGGTTTGCTGTGCGTATGCGTATGCACGTATGCTTGCAAAAATTTAAGCAGGTATTTTACTGGGCGCTTTCAGGCACATCAACCAGCATATTTCAATTTACTATATCCTGATATGGGTAGTGTTTGCTGCTTGTAATTAGAGTGTTTCATCCCGCAGTCACAGCAGGCAGCAGTTTATTGATAAAGTTGTTATATAGTTGCTGAGCAAACACCCCCAAATTTGAGCTTCATTAAGTTATTGCCTGCCCTGCTGCGATGCATCTTCATTGCGTGCTGAAATCCATGCCATTGATGGGAGATCCCGGAGGAGGTTCAGGGCTGTGCTCTGCGGCCGCAGCTTAATGTATCCCATCACAAATTGACACAGCACGCTTGTCCTCGGCTGATATATATAAATTCTTTCCCTTTCCAACCAAAAGCAGTGGGTTTTTTTGGCCACTGCAGATCTTCTCATGCTGGCTGGTGGCCGTGGATGGTGGTGTCACAGCTGAGATGTCTTTGCAGAGCAGGCGCGGCTGCTTCTCTCCCCTGTGAGGTTGATACAGACCCCAAAGCATCAGTGGTTTTCTTTAAAATGCAGGCAGAAAATGTTTCATGTTGACTTGTTTTGTTGTTTTTTAGCGCATCCTCTCCGTTCTTGACTGAGTTTGTTATTTGGCAGGTAATCCCTCATAACGAACCCGCAGGAGATTGATGGGGAGAGCTCGTTATGCACTTCCAGAGCAGTTTCACCATCATTCTGTAGCAGCAAAATGCACCATTAAAGGCAGAGAGCCATGGGAATGATGGGACGTAATTAGTTGTTGCTGTAATATTTTTGATTGAAAGCGTATAGATACTGTAAGCGGCTCTTTCGGAAGCCGGTGCTCTCAGGAAACGATTAAGAAGAGCAGTGCTTATCAAAGGGGAGAGGCTGATCCTGCTCTTACCCTGCCCGCCTCTCCAGTGCCATAATTAAACCATCTGGGAGATGTCACGGCATTCATGCCATGCAGTCGCTGGCTCCTTCATGGCACGAGGGGTGAGCAGCGGTGCTCCCTCCCAATTAGGAGCAGGAACCAGATGGGGAGTCGTCCTGCAGAAGAGACTTTTTGGGTGGGATGTGCGCCCAGCAGCTCACTACCTTGGTCCCTGCGGCAGAGCCGCCTGGATCTTGTGTTCCTACTTTTCCCCAGCTTAGTCCAAAGTTCAGGATATATTGAAACCTTGCACGGGTGAATCTGGACAGTGTCAGAGGGATGTTGTAGTCAGAAGCATGGTCGTGGAGAGCAACCTGGAATTACTCAGGCAACCTCCTGGTGTGTGCTTGAGACCTTTCATCTATGGGGAACAGTGAGAATTAAATTCAAATTATTCCCCTGGCACCTGTGGGTCTTCCTTTCCATTGACATCAAGAGGTGTGATGCAAACTGTGAGCTTATAGGTAGTAGTGATGAAAGCCATGATGCAATCTGGGCTCAGCTTGAAGTCACGACAACTGCAGGAAGGCAGAGCTCGCAGCATCATAGCAGTTAATGTTATTTAGCACTAGTCTTTGTAATACAGCGTCTTGGCTCTGTTTCTCTATTGTTCCCTTTCGCTGGTAATGTCACCAAACTTGGACAGAAGCTTCCCAAGCTGTGCATTTGCCTTGGGCTGATTTTGCTGAAGCTCTTGGGAGAGAAAGAGGGGATAGAAAGAAAGCTTGGCATTTATGAGCATGAAATAGAGGGGAAAATACGGTGCGTTGCTTATGGGGAAAAAAGCCTTGCTGTTGTTCCCCTTCAGAAAGTCATGCCATGGGGCCGGGGCTGCCCAGGGGATGTGCCCTGGGGCTGGACCATGTACTGACCCCACTGGCGCTTGCTGAGGCTTGCTTTGCACTCTGCGAGGGCACATCAGGATGAGTCTCCAAAGATCCCACCTGCAGAGCATCCTCTGTTCCTCTGGACCTGAGCCCCTCACGGCCACGTGCGCCCTGCCCCTTGGTCCCGTCTTCCCCCCTCCCTCCGAAGGTTCAGCTATTGACATGCACCTCTCCGCCCCCCCCACATCTCGGGGGGCTTATTTCCAGCAGCTGGCATACTTTCTAAATCTCCCTCTACCATCTGTTGTTATCAAGCCTCCTCTCTCCTTATTTTGCTTAATTTCTATCTTTTTCCTCTTGGCCGTCTTAGACATGCCTGCATCTCTTTGCATATGCCCAAGCATTTGCTTTTGAGTGCCTTAGGCTGGTTCCTGCCGTTATCTTCTTGCAGGAGCGAGAGCTGCTGCTTCTTGCTTTGGGAGAGGGACCATGTCCCCGAGGCATCTATTGAGGAGTGCAGTACTAGTAGAAATTTCTTTGTGGCCTCCCTGAGCAGAAAATTTGTCATCGTATCTCTTTCTTTCCAGATGGCAATGTCAAAACGTGATCAAGCTGAGTTGGCCTCCTTACCTCCATCTCTCTCTGCCTGTAGCCAGACCCTGCTCCCTGCCAGGGAGAAGTCACACCTTCTCATGGTGGGACTCAGCAGGACCCCTCCACACTGGGGAGGTCTGAAATGTGGGTTTCAGGGTGGGAGTTTCAGCAAGTAAGCTCAGCTTTGTTTCGGGCTGGTTCAGGAGGGTTTTCCTGGAAGAGGCTTAAATCCTGTTGGGAAGGGTTGTTGGCAAGACAGCATCAGCTGGTGTGAAATGAAGGCTTCTGTGCTGCTGTGCTCCATGCCTGGCTACTCTCAATATCTTATTTTCCCCCCACTGCTTGAATGATGCCAGCCTACCCTTTGCTCCTCTGAGATGCAGCTTATCCTGCTGCGGGCATTGGCTCTGGCTGCTTCTCTCACCGGTTTGCCTGGGAGGATGTGGGGAGCCCAGGACGGCATTGAGTCCTCCCTGCCTGGATCGTGTGAGTGCCATCACAGATGGATGCACTGCTCAGCGGCGAGGATGCTGGTGCATTCTAATTGCTGGCATCTTTACTCGTTACGAGTGTAATTGTGAGTAGACGTTTGTTTTTGTATTGATAATTAGGGACTGGAACAGATGGCGAAGGCTTAGTTTAAAGTAATGTGTCCATTAAAGAAAATCTACTGTATACAGCTGAAGATTCTTCACTCTAAGAGAGCTCAGCTCTCTATAGCGGAGCTCATCTTCACCCTAACGAGGGCTTCAGCCCTTACAGCCTGGTCAGCTGCCTTCGGTGGAGGCTCAGGTCCCGAAGACTTCTCCAAGCGAGTATGTTGAGCTCCCTGCTGGGCAGAGCATCCCCATGGTATCCGCCGTGCCCACATGTGGGTGGTCAGGTGTGGAAGGAGTTGCTGGAGGAGCGGTACCTTGAGCAGGCAAGGGGAGGGCAGCGTCTTGCCTGCATTTGCCTGTTGGGCATTGAGCCTGTCTGCTGGCATGGTGGAAGTGCAGGGACTGGCCGATGCAGGTGGACAGGTGGCACGTGGTTCACCCAACATGGCTAATGATGCTGTGCTAGCCGTACAAGGCACGGGGAGATGATGTACCCCTGCGCTGGCACCCCCGGAGGGGTTTAATTAATACCCAGTGCCAAATAACGAGGACTGGTCCTCGCAGCAGGACAAGGCAGGCAAGAGGAGCGCAGGAGGAGAGGTGCGAGGTGTCTGTGTGGCTTCTCTGCTGATTAATGATGCTCAGGCACTGGTCCCTGGTAACCCCCTCGTTAGCAGGCAGAGCAAGGGGATTTTACTGCCTGTTCCTCCTTTGCCCGCTCCCAAGTGATGGATGGCTGGGGGGGGGGTAATCCCTGTGTGTCCCCACCAGCAGCAGTGTTTTGCAGCTGAGAGATGGGAGACGAGTGCTGGGTGTCCCCCCTTTCTCTGTGGGATCTTGGGATGAGGGGCACGGGCATCTGCACACAACCCCCTTGCTGAAGGAGGGCGCTTGGCAGAGCCTTAGCCCTGAGCTGCCTGGCCATAAACATCCCTGCGGGGTTTCCCCAGGGGTCACGGTGTCACTTGTACATCCAGAAAATGAAGTAAAACCCAAGATTTCCTCCAAGAGGAAATAGCAGAGGTCAATGGGAAGTTGCTCAGTCGAGTCCTTCTGGTGCCAAGTACCTCTGCAGTCATGGGGTGTGGGTGAGGTCAGCAGGAATTTGAGCTGGAAGGGAGGATTTAACCACTTTATTTTATTAAAAAACCAAAACCAACTAAACTATTTTGCCAGGTTATGGATCTTCTTGTATATGGCAGTGTCCTCAGGAGTCAGGGTAGCATCTGAGCAGGAGAAGGTCTGTAGAGGGTCAGCCTTTTAGTGGTGGCTCTCAGCCCTCTTTTTTCCTTTGGTTTGCAAATTGCTTTAGAAACATGGAACTGTTGAAGTGCAAGCTATGCACCTGCAGTGGAAACTTTGCGAGCACGACCTCCCTGGCCACAGGCCGCACAGTCCCCTTTGGACTCTGGAAACCTCCAAAGCAAAAGCTTCTCTGTGGTTCTTTTCCATTTATTCATTTATTTCTCAATTTATTTAGTTATTCTGAAGTCTCCTGCTTCAGGAGCTGCTGCGTGCCATGCTGGCATTGCTGCTGTGCCTTTCTGCTTTCTTTCCAAAATGTGGAGCCTTTGGGAGGGAAGGGGTGAGATTCTCCCTGGAGAAGGAAGCTGTAGGTGCGTGGAACAGGAAGGGAGACGATGGAGTGAAAATCCTTTCTGAACAAACCCTTGCAAGAAGTGTCTTTCCTGGAACTGAGTGTGTCCTTATTCACCAGAGAGGGCGGGCGAGCTGGGTCCGGGTCCCTGCCCAGCCACGCTCCCTGCGTCACCCTGGGCTCTGCTGCCTCAGTTTCCCATGTGGCACAAGGACACTCCGTTTGCTGCGGGGTAAAACACCAAGCATTTTAGGGGCTCTCAGAGGATCCCTCCCCACATAGCCATGCTGGGAGTGGGGACTGGGAGACGTTTGCATGGCCTTTTGCTTCCACTTTTGCATCTATTTATGCACAGGCACATCTGCCTGCTTATTTGGAGGGCCGTAGCAAGGATTAATGACAGCTTAACGAGGTGCGGAGCTGTTTGCAAGGGAAGGAAAGCTCGGGGGCAGCAGGAAGGCAGAGGGCGGTGGGAGTAGAAACTCTCTGGAGGTCTGGAGCATGAGCCCCCAGCCCCATTCGGGGCCAGGGAGGAGTTGCAGGTGGGATGTGTTGTTTTTAGCTGGCTTCTGCCAAACAGAAAGGGGCTGAAGCTGCAGATGGAGACATGCTGTGGTGGCATGAAGGCTACCGTGCTTTTCTGTTCCCTGCACGGGCCGGGGGTGAAATGTTTCCTCTCCGAGGGCACTGTGAGCACGGGTATGCAAAGCATGGGTGCAGCAGGCTGTGGGCTTTGAAGCCCCCCTCAGCAGTGCCACAGCAGCATCCCAGGACCACTTAGGGATGGAGAAGCTTTGCAAGCTCCCAAGCACCTTTTCACTCCATCTCTGGTGTGGGGGTGCCTTGCTCTCTGTGGCCCCCGCTCACCTCTCCTGGAGCCAGGCCAGGTTGGGAGCTCTGGCTGGAATTTCGGGAGAGGGAACATTTATCACTTGTGGCAGGGTGGGGACGTCCCGGTCACGCTTCTCCGGCTTCCCATCCTGGACAGCTGGCAAAGGGAGGGGTGGGAAGATTAATAGGAGTCTCGTTTCCCACTTGTGATTGCTGGAGCGGGTGTGGAGAGATTAAAAGCAGCAATCCGGGGGCAGTTCATGTTCCTGGGCTGATTTTTATTTTCTGACCTCTATTTCTCTGGTTGCACCCCTTTTCCTGGCACTGCAAAGCTGCCGTGCCTACCTGGGACCATGGAGGAAATGGGAGGGATGGGGGATGCTCAGCTATGCCAGCCGCCACCAGCGCATCTCCTCCTCCCATTTGGTCGAGACACAGGAATCAAGGAAATTAATCTGCATGTCTGCTTGCTCCAAACAAATAAATAAAACCTGGAGGATTTTTCCCATCTGTTTCTATATGTTGTTGCTCTCACTATTATTCTTGTTGTGTTTTGTTGTTGTTTTTTTTTTTTTTAAAGAATAAAAGTAGAGAAATGTCAGCTGTATTACAGCTTTTAAATATTTCCCACCAAATTCTCCATCAAAAGACTCCCAGCAGTGGAACATCACTCCAACAATGTGATTTTTATTTGCATATTTGAAATCACTCTGACAAATAATAACTGTGTGCAACAACAACTTAGGGCACCAGACAGATGTAGTGCATAAAAGGGGACATCTAGTGTTGCAGAGCAAAGCAAGTAGCTGTGAGTGAGTCGGATGGGACCCACCGAAAAGCCTGTATGGAGGTGCTGGGGGAGAGATTGGGCTCTGCCTGCTGTGGAAGACTTTCCCCCAGCTTCTTGCTGCCTTCCAGGGAGTTAATGCAAACTTGCTGCTTGGGTTTAGACGGCTTTTCGTAGGTGCATGTAATGACTCCATGAAATGCTGCAACCTTCTTAATTTTTAATTTTTTTTTTTTTTTTAGTTGGTAACACTCTTTTCCTTTTCTAGGCTTGGGAGGATCAGAGATGGCAGCGTGGGCAGTGTTCAGGCCATGACTCTTTGCAAAGAGTCTTGTCCTGCACTGTTTGCTCTGGAGTGAAGCTGCCCTTAGTTAATTAGATGTATTAGGGCACCTGCTGCTCTATTTCTTAGCAGCTCCAAGGGTCAGATGCATGCTCCATGAAAGCAAGTGAATGTTTTTTTGTGGCTCTGTGCTCATAACATTATCAAAAGCTTTGGGAGTAACTAGTTTGCTTTCCTTTTCTTGTGTTTCCTCAGAAACTTTGATGGATACGCGGACAGCGACGGCCGAGCTGGGCTGGACTGCCAACCCTCCTTCGGGGGTGAGTGCCACTCGCACAGCTGATCCTTACGCGATCTTGTGGGGTTCATGCTCTTTGTCTTAAAATGCTGGTGGGGAGCCGGGGAAGTTACAGTGGGAGCAGCGATGCCCTATCGGGCTGGCGTGGGGTGGCCAGGGCATTGCTGTGCTGAGCTGTGCGGCCGGTCCAGGGCTGAGTGTCCCTTCCCTGAACCGATCCCAGGGTCTCAGCAAAGATGGAGCTTTTCTCCATCCCTGCGCTCTCTCCTCCCCTGTGTGTCCTCCTCCCAGGTGAAGGGGCCAGCCCCATCACTGCTCTCCATGCCCCCGCTCAATCCTTCCTTCTCCCTGTGCCAAAAGACTTGTAATTAGGAAACATTAACAGGCTCAAAACAGCTTTCATACCTGGAACATCATCCATAATTGCACTCAGCAGTGCTCTTCCCTGGCTATTAATGTCACTTTTATGAAGTAATGAGGAACAAAACACACTGAGGCACTTAAAACATCTTTTTTATATAATATGAGTCTTTGAGGAATGGAAGCATAAAATAACCTGACTCACATTCCCTGGGCAGAGAAAGTGAGAGACGGAGCTGTGGAGGAGAGGAGCGGCAGTGGGAGGGGATGCAAGTTGATGGATGGGCATCACGGTGGGACAGGCAGCTGGTTGGGCAGGGATGAGTACAGCAGTGAGGTCCATCCCTGGGGCCTCCAGGACATGGCACCAATGGGGAAAGGATGCTAGCCTGCACCTTTGTTAGGGTGTGACTGGCTTGGCCAGGTCCTCAAAAGAAGTGAGATTGCACACCGTCACCAAAGCTGAACCACACATGCAGTGGGCACGAAATCCTCTCCAGACACATCAGAGGCCCTTGAAACGTGGGGCTTTGCCTCTGAATTGTTGTGGAAAAAATCTGTGCCCAGATAAATTGCTGGCAAAATGCAGGGGGGCCACATGCAGGTAATGGAGATGGGATGTAAATAGTTGCCTGCAGCTGCTATCGCTGAAAGCCATGCAAGGCAAGTGGGGAGCTTGCGTCATAAGGCATGGCAGTCTTGCCCTCTGCGGAGTGAAGCATCTCCCCAGCCTGCATCCCTCCACGCCCTGCATCCCTCCGCAGATCCCAGCTCCTGATCCCTGGCCCTGCCTCACCTGTCACAGGGTGCCCTGAGCCTGTCCGTGTGGTGATCCAGCATTAATACTCTGTCTCTTGCTCCTGTCAGAGTTACTGGTGAGTCTTCTCCTTTACAGGAGTGTATGTTAGATCTTCCACAAAGTATCTTAAAATACCAAGTCCCTTATTTAAAGACACAGTTAGTCCGTAGCATGTGTGGGAGAGTGTGACTTCCCTTGTGAAGTCCCCTTGCTCATGGACTGGGTTTTTTTCAGTAGCACCAGGCACTTTGCTGGGTGGAATGGAGCATTTTGAAGTGTATTTGGGACTCCTGGAGTGAACCCTCCTGTAGGTGTCATGTCCCAGCCAAGGCACCAAAAGGAGTAGGTTGGATGCTAGTTGAAAATAAGCAATGTCTTCCTCTTGCTTCAGGCATGCAGTAGTCTTTATGAGCTGCCCGCTTACAGCACTGGGTTTTGGGGTTTGTCCTGTTTAATAGTTTGCAACAAATATTTGAGGGCAGATTTGTGCTGCTTCTTGGCTTGTCCAGCGGTACTGGCCAGTATTTGGGTGAGGCTTGTCTGCAGTGCAGGTGCCAGGGAGGGTTTGCAGACCGTGAGCCATCCAAGCAGCCTGGTGTAGAAATGCCAAGATATACACTTGGGGATTTCTGCTTGTGTTGCAGTCAATGAAGACCCCAAATTTAGTTGGTCTTTTCTTGGTTTTAGCCTTCAGTTCCCTAAAGCAGCCACCCTAGGGCCGTGCTATTTCTTTTTCAACCCGAACTGCTGAAAGCTGGGTTAAAAAAACCAAAGCTTCCTCATCCCATCCAAAAAGTGAGAGTATGCTAGCAGACTTGCTTTGGGGCTTAGCAACAAACAGTGGCACTGTAGGAACAAGTGAAGAGGGGCACCAAAGAGGAAAGCAAAGAAACCAGAGGGAGGAGAGTAGCAGCTGTCTATAAAAGGGACCTTCCTGCTTCTTGGTGCAGGAGGGAGGAGATGGGAGGATGGGAGAGGGGCCCCTGGCTGCTGCTGGGGTGTCAGCTCCTTCTCCCAGGCTCCTCTCGTCTCTCCTGGGGCTGGAGGTAGAGTGATTTCATGAGCTACCTCTCCTGACGCCGGGGCTCCATGGCTTCGAGTCCTTTTGGGTGGTGGCATCCCCCATGGTGTGCTGAGGTCTGGGAGTGACTATTCACCCCAGCTCACAGATGGGCCCTGGGGCTCAGGGGGGCTGTTGACATTAATGCCAGGGCACGGATGCCAGCCAGGCAGCAGGAGCTGTGGTCCCGGGGGACTGGCTGTGGTGGGACGTGGACTCTCCTTCTGCTCTCCCCAGTGGATGTGCTTTAAATCTCAGTGGAGAAGAACATTGTCTTAATCCTCAGCTCCCTGTGAATTATGTAGTGGCATCTCATCAAAATGATGCATTTGTTGCTGTTAGAACATCGATGGCAGCAGCCACTGGCACCGTGGGTCTTACTAGCCACAGGGATCTGCTGCTTTTCAGTGCCCAGTGGCAGGAGCACTCAACCCAAGGGATGCCCAAGAGAGCATCAGGATCCAGCCCTAAGCCCTCATGAGGGTTTTCCAAGTGGTATTTTGTGTCATTCCTAGCTGCGGGCAGCCCTGTGTGCTGGGTGCCTGAAGTGCAGCAGGGTCTGCTGGCAGGATTTGCCTCTTAGTTTTCGGCTTTTGTTTGCAACGCCCCCCAAAAAAAGCAGCAAAGTGCAGGGGATGCTCAGTGGAAGGAGCTGGTGAGAGAGCTGGTTCCCTGATGGGAACTATGAATAAAATGATAGTGGGTCAGGTCCCCTCTCGCGCACCCGGTCGGGGTCCACGAGCTGGTGGGCGGGATGAAGAGGAGGATTCCTGCAGCAAAGACAGCAGAGCAGTGGGGCCAGTGTTAGGTTGGTGGGCGAGTGCTGGAAGAGAGCTGGTTGTCTGGTGTTAATTGGATAATGGGGCTGTAATGCAAAGCCCAGGTGGGAATGGGAAACAATGCCAACCCCCTTGGTCAGGGAGGACCTTGCAGCTTTCTTGTGTGAAGAGGTGTCTGGTAATGAAAGGGCATTGAATCTGCATGTCTTGTCCAGGGTGGAGAGGGGTTTTTGCAGTGCTTTCGTGGCATGAGATGAGAAGGGAGAGCGCTCGGATGGATGCGTGAGGTTTTATTGCTGGTTTGGTAAATGTTGCTTAACAGCAATGTGCAACCTTGAGCTGTGATCTTTGCTTAAACTTAGCGGAGCTGAGTAGGTGGACCTGGGAGCAAATGTTCTGTTACACTTGTTGGCAGCGTGTGGAGGACCCTGCTTTGAAAACAAAATTAAAACCTGTGCTTTTTTACATCAGGGCTGTGGTTTACAAGGGGGAAGCTTGGGGAGCAGGTGAGGAACATGGTTTTTTAATAGAAAATGGAAGAAGGCAAAATCTGTAAGGTTGTGGGGTTGGTCGTGGTGCATCAGCTCTTTGGGAAGACTCAATGTGATGGGACAGGTTGGCATCACCCTTCTGCTGTTGTGGCCCCCCACTCCTGTAAGCACAAACAGGCGTGAGCACTGCTGTAGCATCACTCGTGGAAATTACGCCTGATATTCAGAGTGCTGCTTAAAGATTGCCATATGAATAATGCTGTTATGAGGAGACTGTAAACATGGATTAGTTAAAATGAATGGATTATGAGGTTGTAAATCTGTCTGTAGGACTCTAATGCCATCATAGACTATTCACAGTTTGCTGCTGTCCCTTAATTGAAATTGTAGCCTGGATTATATTAATGCCCTTCTATAAATCGAATTGCAAATCTATATTCTCTCTCTCCACGGCGGTAATGTTTTATTTAGTTAGTTTTCTTTGCTGGGGGAAATGATTCCGTCATGCCGAGAGCCTGGGGTCAGGCTCGCTCTCCAGCCCACGTGCTGGATTGGGCTTTAATGAAACTGTAGCCCCTCGTGTGCTGCTTTCCCTCCCGCCTCTGGGTATCTGGACCATCTTTCTTCCCATTTTTACATATTCTCAGGGCAGCTAAGGTTGTTGCCCACATGGAAAAGATGTTTTAGCTTCAGCTGGGAGCAATGGGGAGAGGCATGCAGAGGCAAGAGGGCGAGAATTTCTTCTGGTGCTGCCTGGTTGGTGTTTCTGCACGTGCATCATGCCGTGTGTCCACGACCATGTTCCTAGTCCCCTTTGGGGCTTTGGGATTCTCCTTCCAGCCCTGCCCTGCCCTGTGCAGGGTGAGTGGCACCTCCGTGGCTCACAGGCCACCGCTGGTCCCTCTGCCTCCCTCTCATCACTTTTCCCTTCTCCTTTCTGCAGTGGGAAGAAGTCAGTGGCTACGACGAAAACCTCAACACCATCCGAACGTACCAGGTGTGCAACGTCTTCGAGCCCAACCAGAACAACTGGCTCCTCACCACGTTCATCAACCGGCGTGGAGCTCACCGCATCTACACCGAGATGCGCTTCACTGTGCGGGACTGCAGCAGCCTCCCCAACGTCCCTGGCTCCTGCAAGGAGACCTTCAACCTCTACTACTACGAGACAGACTCTGTCATTGCCACCAAGAAGTCCGCCTTCTGGACGGAGGCACCCTACCTCAAAGTGGACACCATTGCTGCTGACGAGAGCTTCTCCCAGGTGGACTTTGGTGGTAGGTTGATGAAGGTGAACACAGAAGTGAGAAGTTTTGGGCCCCTGACCCGCAATGGTTTTTACCTGGCTTTCCAGGACTACGGGGCTTGTATGTCTCTGCTGTCCGTCAGGGTCTTCTTCAAGAAGTGCCCCAGTGTGGTGCAGAACTTCGCCATCTTCCCGGAGACGATGACAGGAGCGGAGAGCACCTCTCTAGTGACTGCCCGTGGCACCTGCATCCCCAACGCTGAGGAGGTGGACGTGCCCATCAAACTGTACTGCAATGGGGATGGAGAGTGGATGGTCCCCATTGGCCGCTGTACATGCAAGGCTGGTTATGAGCCAGAGAACAACGTGGCTTGCAAAGGTAAGGTTGGCCTTGGGTAACAAGGTGCTTTTAGTGTTTTTAAGCTTTGCTCAACAAAATGTTTGTCCCCAAACAAGCTGTTTTGGGCAGTGTCCGTTGTGAAATTGGCTCTACACTATTTACCTGCCCTGAAGCAGTTTTGCTCCAGGGACCAGGCAGGGATTTGAGAGCAGTGGTCAATGTGCAGCTTCTCAGTGCGCTCCAGTCAGTGGCCAAACTCGGTGAGCAGCGTGGCGAGGATGCGGGTGCCAGTGCAGCTGCTGCCGCCGCAAGCCTGCTAGAAGCCGCCTGTGTGATCTGCTGCCTTCAAAGTGCTGTGCAGGCTGGTGCTTGCTTGCTGAGCCACTTTCATCTGCCTCATTATTTCCCCAGCAAAGCTGGGGGAGCCAGGCAGCTGCTGTCAGGCCTGACTGCAGCGAAGCCGCTCTGATTCTCTGCATTAATTGGAATTTTTTTGCTGGTTTTTGGGTTCCCCCAGCCACACCACCAGCATGCTGCTGCCTGCTGGAGTCCTCCACAGCACGGAGTTGTAAATATGGAAATAGTGCTCGCTGCTTTTCATGTCCTTTGGCCATTCTGATGAATATTTCCCAAATAGCGTTGGAGGATTTTTTTTTTTCTATTAGCTTTACTTGCTGCCCGTTCCTTCTCCACTCCCAATTTAAGGTATTGTTTTTGTACGCTGCTGGAAAGGAGGGAAGACGAGAGGGCTTTTTGCATAAGAAGCTAACCCCATTTCATCGGTGCTTTCCAAATACTTTCCAAATAGCTTCTAGAAGGTGGGCACCACCAGGTCGAGGAAGGGTTGGGAAGAAGGATAAGGTCAAAGGCAGGTGTCAGAGTGCTTTAGGCTTGGTTTTGGAGGGGGGTGATTGGAGGAGTTGCAGGTGGCAGCACGTGTAGCACCAAGCTTGGCTGTGATGTTCCTTGGGGTGGCCACCACAGTGTTTCTTATTCACCTGTAACTCCAGGTATATGAAAATGGCAAAACTGGGATTCAAGCTATGGAGAAACTTGTTTGTTCATTTGCTTTAAATGTGTGAGCTTGTGTAGTTTTTCACTGTGAAAAACCACCTTCCTGCCTGGCCAAGGTGGGGACAGCGATGCCTTCCCATTCCAGTGCTCCAACAACTGGGAAACCACTAGAACCTGTGTGCTTGTGCCTTGCTTTAACATTGAGCAGCATTGCCAGTGGATTTCTTCAAGTTTTGCAGTTGACACTGAGCATGGTTTTGTTCCCACTAGGAGATGGTCTGTTCCTGTGAGGAACCGAAGCGCTCCATTAGAGGGAGGGCTCTTCACAAACCGGAGCATTTCTGGCAAGACGTTCCTATGCTATTGAATAAACAAACAGAGCACACATGGTTTTATGGCAAAATGACGTTTTCTCATAATGGAAAAAAAAAAATACTAATTTTAGCTAAAGACTGGAATTGGGAAATAATGTCATTTTGCCACAAATGTAGGAAAACAATGATAATGTAAAACTGCCACAGATTTGGGTGGTATTGACTTTTTTATCTGCTGCTGGCTGGAGTGGTGGAAGAAGTTGGGATCTTGAATGCTTCTAACCCCGCAGGAGAAGTGTGTTGCACCTACTGAGTGCTCATAGTTTAGGGCAGGGCAGAGGATGGAGGACAACAGGACATGAGAGGCATGGGAGCGAACCTGTTCAGGGTGGGCATTAGACCAATCTCTGTGGCTTTTTTTGTTTCCTTTTCTTGTGCAAACCCCAGAATGGTCATGATGTGTTCATGCCATCAAAGCTGCACTGAGCAGACCCCTGTGCATTGGGAGTTTGCTGAGTGTTCTGTGCTGCAGCGCCCGTCTCCAGCTGTGCTCCCATTGCATGGCAGTGCTGATGCCAAAGGAGAAACCCCTTGCACTGCCCAAGTGTGGGCTCTGCAGAGCTCCTGATGACAATATTGCTTTTGTGTGGGGAGCATGCTTTGCATTCAGGCTCCTTGAGAAAATACAGGATCCTGGCAGGTCTAAAGGAGTGGAAATGTCCTTTAAGGATCGACCAGCAGCATTTGGGATCCTGAGAGGCACCAAAATACGCTGTGGGTGCAGAGCAAGAAGGTGGTTAAATGGCACCAAGCACATGCGTGATGATGGGACCATGCTTTTTTGATGATCCTGTGGGCACTGTTGGGTGTTGGTATGATGCTGTCTCTGGAGCAGAGCTCCAATAACTTCCCTCTCCCGCTCTTGTGAGAGTATTTCCCAGTTCCCACATCAGGAGGACGGACAAAAGGCTGGCGTTGTGTGTGGGACCTGCGTGTTTGAAGGTCCTGCTCAACACTGGCGCAGAACCCAAACCCAATAAACCCACCAGCCTCTCCTGGAAGTTCACTAAAACCAGTCCTAAAAGCCTGAGCCAGGGCTTACATTAGGACTGTTGGACAATTAACTGTGTTTCAGTAAAAATCTGACCTTAGGTTCGACTCTTCTGGGTAGTTCGTGTGCACCCTTCAGCCATCAAGTTCCTCCTTGTATCCCCGTGGACTTTGGAGACCATGAGGGAAGACCTGAGCCCACTACTGCCCTTCCCAAAGGTTGGCAGGCAGGAGGTGGCACATCACAAGGTCTAGAAATAATTTGTTGGTTTTCTATTTGTCTTCATGCTCTTGAAGAGATCATATTCCCCTGCCTTGTTCACCCGCTGGGTTTGCCTCACAGGGATGCTGCCAGGATTGCACCCCAGCTCCTGGGAGGCACACGCTCCTGACATCTGCTTGAAGCCTTCGTCAACCTGAGATGAGCCACTTACCGAGCCTGGGGGAATTGTCACCAAGGGGGAAAAAAAAAAAAAAAAAAAAATCCCTCGGTATTTTAAGGCTGAGCAAATGGGCTTAATTCCTCAGCGGTGGGAAAAATACAGGGTTGAATTGTTTAGCTCCCCCAGCCCTCTCTCATCTCTTCCACCCCCTGGGATAGAGGCTGTGCCTATCATGGGGCCATTAGACCGGAACGGTTTCGTGCTGACAGCAGAGCTCAGGGCCGCTGAGGGATTCATTAATACCAGCTTTTATCAGCACTTAGCCGCTCACGAAAGGCACAGGCAGAACGCAGTCTTCATCAGGGGTGTTTCAAGCCCCAAAGAGATTATTGTTGTGTTTTAGGGTCAGAATGATGGGGGGGTCATTGCCACCACGACACTAAGATGGGGGTGGGAGGAAGGGAGATTTTCTTTATCAGTCTGCCCTGTTATTTGTTTTTGTCCCAGGCTGGTTGGGGTTTGGCACTACAGATCTCCCAGCTGGTGTGAAGCTGCATTGCTTTCCAGCTGGGTGATGGTGCGCCGTGCCTGAAAGCCTGATGGGAGTGCCTACCCCATTCTCTTTGGCACCTTGTGCCCGTGAGAGCTGTGGGTCAATGCGAAATGGAGCCTGTTATTGAATTCAAAATGAATAATTCATTTGGTGCGATAGCCCATGCTTTTTTTGGGTTGATATTAAATCCATTTGTCTTGTTCTGCCCTATCCCTCAGCCTTGCTTTACGGCTTGCTTGCGTGGTCAAGGTGCAATGCATCATTGTGCTGGGGAGGAGGTAGGAGGAAAAGTGGTAGCAGGGATTGCTGGGAGGCTGGGGAAATCGTTTGAAACCTTGGATGAGTATGCTGGGTGGATTTTGCTTGTTCTCCTTGAGGAGGATTATTAAACCCTTTCTCTGCTGGTGTTTGACTCTAAAACCTAATGATGGCAAGGTAGCCCCTTACTAGAATGATGACAGTTGTGGGTCTCTCAGCTTTTATCCCTTTTGACTTTGAGGATGGGGCACTGTATTTTTGTCCGCTGGAATCACGCTGACTTTCTCTCTGACCTTCACAGTACCAGGTGATAACTCAGTTGCACGGAGAAGCTGGTGAAGGAAAAAGTCTGGATCTAAATCAGCTTTGTGCTGAATTTTTCCTATGTATTTCTAAACCCAGGGAGAAGGGGCAAGAGAGTGGTCCTGCTGCTTCCTGGGCTTGTCTCGCTTTTGATTTTCCCCTCTTGGCAAATTCCTGTTGTAGCGTGGTCAGGAGCCTCCAAGCTGCTGTGGCTTGGGATAATGAACCCGACCTGCTTGCTTGCAACAGCTGGAAATCTGAGCTATCAGGGGTGGCAAAATAAAAAAAAAAAAACCCAACCTGCAAAATAAGAACAAAGCTGGGCTGCAATGCCTGTGATACAGAGGCCACTCCTCGAGCATCCTTGCTCCCAGGCATCCCCAGCTTTCCACACGGCACCCCATCTGCATCCGGGTCCCCCAGCCCTTCTTCAGCTGCTGACCGATGAGCTGGGCTGTGCCGAACCTTTGCCAAAGCTGTGTGTGGGTTTATTTTAGTTGTCTTCATCCCTTTGGTTTCTTTGTCTCTTTTCACTATTTGTCCTTCCTTCCTGCCTTGTGTGTGGAGGGCTAGATTTAGAAGAGGGGTAGCTGGGGGGAATGTCCCACCAGTTGAATGTCAAAGAGCGGGCAGCCCCATGCCAGTTCCTCCATTATCCTTTCCTCCTGCCAATCAGCCCTGGCAATAATTATTGATTTCCTCCATTTATCCATCACAGAAGGCTGGAAACAATAGCAGAGTGCAGGATTTATAAAGTGATTGGTTTATTTATTTATTTTAATAATAGTTATGAACATTTTGTAATTAGTAGTAGAATAATTTGCTAACTCTTAAAATATGGGAGACGTCAAGTTTTCCCAATCAAATTGTTGCTTGTGCTGAGAACTGGGTCTTTTTGGTCTCTCTGGCTGCGCCTTTGCCTGCCTTTTCCCTGTGCCATGGTCTATCCTTGTGCCACTGTACTGTGTTGGAGCACCCAGGAGAGGTTTTCTTGGGTGATGGAGGTTATATTGGTTTTGTCCCATGGGCAGATGGCAGCAAGGGAGACTGTGGGCACAGGACCCTGCTCCCCCGTGCCTTAGGGTGCACCTGTCCGAGGGTGCTGCAGCTCCATGCCCAGCCACCCTGATGCCTGGGGCAGGGTGAGCATGCCAAGCATCACAGGGGCTGCAGAAAGGCCCTTTTTTGCTTTTTGGGGTGGTTTTACTTTTCTTTTTTTTCTCCATGGTGCTGGTCCATGTACTTTTCCACGGCTGGGAAGCATCTCTTTTCCAAGCCTCTGTGCTGACCCCGCTGCCTTTTGCCTCCCTGCAGCTTCCTCTCTGGCAACTTATTCAGCTTGTCCAAACCATGAGTGATCCCTTTTTGAATGCTTTCTCCTCTTGTTGTGGTTTAACCCCAGCCAGCAACTAAGCACCACGCACCTGCTCGCTCACTTCCCCCCACCCAGTGGGATAGCGGAGAGAATTGGGGGAGAAAAAAAGTAAAACTTGTGGGTTGAGAGAAAGACAGTTTAATAGGACAGAAAGGAAGAAACTAATAATGACAATGATAATGAAATGACAATAACAATAGTATGACAATAATAATAATAATAGGAGTGGAATATACAAAACAAATGATGCACAATGCAATTGCTGACCACTTACCAACTGATGCCCAGTTAGTTCCTGAACAGCAGTGCATGCCCCGCCCGCCAGCTCCCCTCAGTTTATATACTGGGCATGACGTCACACGGTATGGAATACCCCTTTGGCCAGTTTGGTTCAGCTGTCCTGGCTGTGTCCCCTTCCAACTTCTTGTGCCCCTCCAGCCTTCTTGCTGGCTGGCCACGAGAAGGTGAAAAATCCTTAACTTAGTATAAATGCTACTCAGCAACAACTGAAAGCATCAGTGTGTTACCAACATTATTCTCGGACTAAATCCAAAACATAACACTATACCAGCTACTAGAAGGAAAATTAACTCTATCCCAGCTGAAACCAGGACACCTCTAAAACAAGAGGGGAAAAACAAAGAGATAAAAAGAAAGTGCTTGTCCTGCCCACCTCTCCTTCCATCTGCCCTTGGAATTGGTTTAGCGGAGCCACGGCTTCCCAGCTTGCTTGGGAATTGCATCCCTCTCCTCATCCCTGGTTTGGTGGCTGTGGGTGTTGCACCGGCTGGTGGTGAGGGTGGCTGGCAGGGGAGCGCTCTGGTGTCCCCTGGGGTGCGATGGCACCTAGCCCTGTCCCAGTCCCAGGGTACCTGGCGGGGCTAGCAGCATCCTGGAGCAGGGTAGGCGCATTGAGGCCTGGGGTGCCCACAGAGACACCCCACCTGCAATCTTCAATAATTGTGCTTAAAAACTGTCAGTGCTTCCTCAAGCTCTTTCCTGGGGACCAGGATGGGGTTAACCAGTTTGTTTCAAAACCTTTCCATCTCAATCTGCGCCTGTGGACCCATGTTTGATGCACTGGCAGGATGTCTGCCTAGCAGCTCATGTGCAAGGGAGTCTCTGCGGCTGATGCTCACAATGTTTTAGGTGGCTTTGTGGGGAAGATGTTTCTCTTCTCTATGGGTTTGGTAGTAGGATTTCAAGCTTTTCTCCTTGAAAACTTGTTTAGTGGCACAGGGACAGGGTGGCCAGCATGCTGGGGCTGCGGCTGGTCTCCTCCTTCCCATGCATTGCTGCGCCTCTGCTCAGGGGCTTGGGCACCTGGTAGACACTAACCATCAAAAAAGCTGCTTTTAGACCGAAGTGAGGGCATCCACACAGCCAGGGCACCTTCCATCCCTAACAGCAGTGGAGACGTCCAGGGGGTGTTTTATCCCAGGTTTAGCCGAGCCACAAACCTCTGACTGCTCAAAATGAGCCTTTTCCTTTTTTTTTTGGTAGGTTGTGGTTTGGGTTTGGTGGGTTTTTTTGGCACAATATCAAGTTTTCTGCCCCCTCTCCCATCCTGTGTCAGCCCAAGCTGCTCTCCCTGGCTGGGCTGCGCTGGGAAGTGGCAGCTCTCCCAGCTCTTCCCGAATCCAAGTGGTGATGCTGGAGGGATGGATGGATGCTCCCCTTTGTTGCAGGGGCTTTGCCTGTGCCTGGCAGCGATCTCCCTGCTTCCACCGCTGGGTGGAACAGGCAGCCCAGTTTTACCATGGCTGTGCTGCGGAGGAGAAGCATTTGAATCACCGTGCCTCCAAAAAAATGAAAGAAAAAGAAAAAAGTGTGTTTTTTCTTAAATTATGCCTTAATGAAGGCATCCATTAACGTTCGTAGTAATTTCACAAGGAAAATGTCCAGGAAAACCTTGTTATATTTTTTTTCTAATGAATGTGATGGGTTTTAATGGAAGTCTTAATTAGACATTATTAGCCAAAATGTTCCTCGGGTGGATTCAGGCCCTTTTCTTTCCCCTGGTGCAGAGATGGGGGACTGTCTGTCCTGGATGCTGCCGGCGGGGAGGCTCAGGCACCGCAGCCACCGCTCTTTGGCTCTGTCCCCAAATCCTGAGCGTGGTCTGGGTCATCCCTGTGATCCAGACCCCTCCAAAGAAGAAATGAAGAAGAAACCTGGCAAATGTCCCAGGGAAGGTGTGAGTAGAGGCCAGGTGAGCATCACAGGGCTGGGCTGCCCTAGCCAGACCATCGCTGCATGTGGCCTCGGAGGGCTTAGGGAACGGCCCCTGAGCTGTGATGTATGGCTTTATTTTTCTGCATATCATTTTTTTTCCTCCTCAAATTGTACCATGGACTATTTATGTATTCCCCACCCCAATGAGAACTTTTGAGTGTTGCATTGATTCCAGTCTTAAAAGAGGAAGAAAAATCACTCATTGAATTTTTTATTTTTTTTTTTCCCCAAGGGCCTTTTCATGAGCTTGTTTACAAATGGGGGCATAAATCTGCTTCCAAGCCCTTGGCTTGTTAATGGTCCATCTAGGAAACTTTCTGTGGTAGCTGAAGTGCTGGGGGAACCTCATCTTTTTTGGGGATATTGGGGTGCAAAGCTCTGTGTGCGCTTGCAGGGGCTGCCATGGGCATGGGTCCACGAACATCTCTGTGGTGGCAGGGCTACAAAACCCGCTCAGCTTTCCTAACCTCATCTGCTTACACCAGCCCAGGAGACCTGGCTCCCACCCCACCGCTGAAGTCCCTGTACTCTCTGGCTGGAGCAGGAATTGTTCTCCTGGACAATGGGAGAGCCACAAGGAAGCACGGGATCCGGCCTGCATCCGGCACCCGCATTGTTCCCACCCCTGTTTGCAAACAAGGCCGGCACCTGGCAAACCCCGTGACTCAGCCTGGGGAGTTTTAAAGCCTTTCTATAACTTTTTCCTCTTTTTTAAGTCACAAGAGAGCTTTTTTGGGAATGGCTTCAGCTGGTGCTGTTTTGCTGCTGTTTACTTGCAAGGGATGGGGATCTTGCCCCATGTTCAGGAATGCACCACATACCCCATGGCAAGCTCTTCAGGAGCCAGCATCTCTCCCAGATAGCTAGTAATAATAATTAAAAAAAAAAAAAAAAAAGTTGGTTTTTTTTTACCCCAGCTGGCTGGTGGTGGTGGTAGTAGTAATAGTAATAGTAGTAATAATAATAATAAAGAAGGTGTTTTTTTACACCAGCTGGCTAGTTGTTTGGGAGCTGTGCCCTGGGGTTACAGTCAGGCTTTGCAGGTCTCCTGCAACCTCTGCTTTAGGAAACAGGCCTTCACTGATGATGTTTTAATAAGTGAAAGACCCATTGCATAAACGCAAGCCATGAAAAAGCCATGGACTAGGTGGAGCGAGTCACGCTGCTGCACCTCACCCTGCATTCCCCTGGCCGTCGGAGGAGTTTTGCATGGGTTGGACTTGCCAGCTGGCTCCTGGGTGAGGGAAAAAGAAAACTAATCAGTGCAGATTACTAAGGTTTTAATTTTCTACCCTCTCAAAACTCTGCATCTACTACCCGGGTTGTTCTGCATCTGGACAGTGACAAATGGAGTGGTGGCGTGGGTGTTAGCTCCAAGTGTGTTAAAAGTGGTCATTTGTCACGCCCAGTGTCTTGTATCTCGGAGGACGCGTCGAGAGCAGGAGCATGGTGATTAAATCAAAGCATCGCTCACACACTTAAGCAAGGCTTTGGAGGAGGGCTGAGGAGCCATGGGAAAATCCATCCGTCTTCAGCCGGTGCAGCAGACTCATGGCCAAGAAATGATCCACGCCTTGTCTATTGGAGCATCAAACCAGACTAAATATTCAGTTGTGGGCACCTCAAATTGAGATGTGCAAACCCACATGAGGAGGGAATTGATGTTCCCCCACCCTGGGCTCCCAGGGGAGCCTCACCCAGTGCGCAGCAACCAAGAAAATGTAATTAATGGCATGGGATGGAACCACATGGCTTCATTTTCGTTAAGCCCAGGACTCACCTGCTTGTATGATATTTATATGAAAACGTTTTTTAGAAAGGAGAGAGCTGTGGGTTGGGGGTAGGAGCCGGTCACCTCGGTGCTTTTGGTGTGGCCACATCCTGCATGGGCATCGTTGAGCTCCCAGCGGCAGCATCTCTGAACAGGGAATGATGCCTGGGCTAACGTTGTCCTCGACTGGTTGCTCCCCCGGGGCCTCTCCAGGATGATGCTCGGTGGGTGTGGGCAGAGCTTTGGTGTCTCCTTGCTTTTGGGTGGGAGTTGCAAAGCTCAGGGGACGGGGCTGTGTGCCATGCCAGAGGTGGAGGCCTCTGACTTCAGGTCTGGTTTCTGGGCTTTGCTGTCTAAAACTCATCTGTAAAAGCAGAGGTGTCCTGGGAAACTGACATACGAGGGGAATTAGGAATTGAATTTCTGCCCTAGCATTCCTCCGCTGGGTCTGCAGCCTGGAGGTAAATTGCCTGTGAGGTGAGACTTGATATTGACTTATTTTGATCTGATTTTTTTCATTTTGTATTTTTTACTATATTATAGTACCTGTCTGCAGGTGTGATGTCACTGAGGCGCTAAAAACCAATTGCTAGATAAACCTGCCCTGGACATAGCTTTGGGATGGATTGATGCATGCCGGCATGCATGTTCCCTCTGTGACATGGAGGGAGCTGGTTGCTCTCCTTGGGAGCAGGGATTGCTTTGATGCTTGTGGATTTTGCTCTGTTGCAAAATGGGGAATCTGTTTGAAAGCTTGAAATGGTTCTGGGCATGGCAAAAAGGTTCTTTGCCTGTCTGGGTGCTGCCGGGGACCATCATCTTCTGGCTAATCCCAAATCTCCCGGTTCTGCTACGGGCATCTGTTTAAGCATGCTGGGCAAGTAGGGCTGGCATTCACAGTGGGATAGTGGTGCTGGGATGAAGGTGACAGGCTGAGACCTGGAGCTATCACAGACCTCCTGCCTCCACATCCGATCTGCTCATGAGCTCTTAATCAAGTATTATTATTTAGGACAACCTGTTCTTAGAGAGACCAAGGTGCAAATTATGTTTCACAGCTAAGAAAAGCTTCCAGAGCTGCCTACGTACTGTAAATCCCCGCAATCTCGTGTGGCTTTGACTTATGTGTAACAGATGTTGAGGATGGAGGAGACTACTTTTTTTTGCCCGCTTGTTGCTACCACCAGCATGGGGCACGGGTGGGGATTTCGGCAGGGAGAAGCTGG
This sequence comes from Buteo buteo, assembly GCF_964188355.1. Taxonomy (NCBI): domain Eukaryota; kingdom Metazoa; phylum Chordata; class Aves; order Accipitriformes; family Accipitridae; genus Buteo; species Buteo buteo. Next base: position 31,322,040 of record NC_134177.1, read on the forward strand.
CTGTGCTCAGAGGTGGGGTTAGTGGGTGTTGTCCCACCCCGCAGCTTGGACATATCTCCTGTCCCTGGTGATGGCACCAACATGGACAGTGCTAGTGTGTTCATGCTGTTTGCAGAAGGTCCTTTCCCTGGCTGCGAGCTTTTGAGCAGGTTGCCTGCCTCCTCACTGTGGCATGGGGATGAGCCGGTGTGGGAATCATAGAATCATGGAATGGTTTGGCTGGAAGGGACCTTCAAAGATCATCCTGTACAATCCCCCTGCTGTGGGCAGGGATGTCTTTCACTAGGTCAGGTTGCTGAAAGGCCCAAAAAACTTGACCTTGAGCAATTCCAGTGATTGGCCATCCACAACTTCTCTGGGCAACCTGTTCCAGTATCTCACCACCCTCATCATAAAAAAGTTCTTTTTTATGTCCAACCTAAACCTACCCTCTTTCAGTTTAAAACCATTCCCCTTGTCCTGTCATTACAGGCCTCGGTAAAAAGTCTCTCTCCATCTTTCTTACAAGCCCCCTTTATATATTCAAAGGCTGCAGTAAGGTCTCCCTAGAGCCTTCTCTTCTCCAGGCTGAACAACCCCAACTCTCTCAGCCTTTCTCCATACCACAGGTATTCCAGTCCTCTGGCCATTTTCATGGCCCTTCTCTGGACCTGCTCCAACAGGTCCATGTCTTTCTTGTACTGAGGACCCCAGAGCTGGATGCAGGTGGGCTCTCATAAGAGCCGAGTAGAGGGACAGAATCCCCTCCCTCGACCTCCTTGCCACATTTCTTGTGATGCAGCCCAGGATATGGTTTGCTTTCTGGGCTGCAAGCGCACATTGCTAGCTCATGTCCAATTCATTACCCATCAGTCCACCAAGTCTTTTTCCACAGGGCTGCTCTCAATTCATTCATCCCCCAGTCTGTACTGATATTGGGGGTTGCCCCGACCCAGGTGCAGAACCTTGCACTTGCCCTTGTTGAACTTTGAGGTTCATGTGGGCCCACTGTTCAAGCCTGTAAAGATCCCTCTGGATGGCATCCCTTCCCTCTAGCGAATCAACTGCACCGCTCAGCGTGGTGTCATCTGCAAACTTGCTGAGGGAGCACTCAATCCTATTATGGTGTTGATGAAGATACTGAATAGTGCTGGTCCCAGTATGGACCCCAGAGGGGCACCACTTGCTACTGTTTTCCACTTGGACATTGAGCCATTGGAACATCTTGCTTGTCAGTGAGCTGGAGAGGATGAGCTACCATAGCTTTCCACCCTTGTGCTTCAGCCTGGAAACTGCTTTGAGCTGCTCCTTGCTCCGTGTAGCAACACTTGCAACCACCAATGACCTGATGGTAGTTAGATTGGAGCTGAGTTACATTAAGTTACCATAACCTGTTGTCTGCTTTGAATTCTCCTTTGAACTCCTTGCAGGCTGGGGTCTCAGTTGGTTTGTTCTGCTTGGCCTCAGTGGCTGCTGAGGTTGCTCTGGTGCATGGGGTCTCTAAAACACCAGCACTTCCACTGTGGGATGAACATCATCTCTACCTCCTCCCTTTGCTTTTGCTGTGCCCTTGGGACCAAGCATCTTTTGCAAGCCAGCCTCATACAGGAAGGAGAGGGTGGAATTTTGGCCCTGGCCAAATTTTCCATCGGGGGGTGCAATGCTGCAGGAGAACCTCAAAGGGTGAGGGACATGGAAAGGGATCCAACTGTTTCGTCTTCCTTGCGGTCCCCTTTCTTCTGCCCCCAGCATTGCAGCAATGCACTGCCTGAGGAACCCATCTGTTATTTTCACTTTTTCATGTTTCCTTGCTTCCTATTTCTATCTGGTAGTGGAGCCCAAGTGCCACAAGAAAACATTTTTTTCCAAGATACTTCTTTGTAGCGAATGCTGTCGGCCGTCGTGGCACCCAGTGGTAGCTGAACTCAGCTGCCAAGGGGCTGGGATGCTCCTGGGACTAGCTCTCCTGCTAGCTGGAGAGGGGTTGGGAAGAGTTTTCAAGCTCAACCGTGTGCGGAGAGAGGGGAATTGGGAAGGAAAGTCAAAATTTCCATGGTCCCCTGTGCTTTCCCGTGCTGTTACATTGGGGGGTGTTGGAAAGTTGGGATGAAGGTAGTGAGGTGGGGACTCGGCCAGCAGCTTACTGGGAAAAGGTGCTTGAAAGTGAGTCATTTGGGCAGGTAAAATTTTAAGAATAGATCGGAGAGGGAGAGTGTGGATGGAGAAAAAGAAATAAGCAGAAGGGAGATGGGTAAAACTTTCAGAAATTGCTTTTTAGGCGTTTTGTGGCTCCAGGAGATTAGGGCTGTTAAGAGCCACTAGGCAGGAGCAGGGCAAGTCAATGGCAGTGGCCACCATTTAACTGTTTAGGGTGGGAAAGGAGGTGTTATTAAAAGCAAGAGAAATCATACAAAACATGCATGTGATGCTCATGTACAGAAATAATAGTAAATTGCACCTGACTGTGGGAAATATGGCTTGCTGCCAAAAATGCCACCCCCAGGGGTGGAAAGGGAGCGCTTTGCTCAGGCCTGCGTGGGATGATGGAGGCAGTTTCCCAGGGGCTGCCTGTGGGCAAGTACATGTGAAGGCAGGAGCAGACGGTGCCTCTGGTCCCCTGGCTGGTGTTGCGTTTCCCCTCTCCTCTCTGCGGCTGAGTAGGAAGGCACTTTTCCTCCAAGGAATGGTAGTTATGGCTCGTTCCATTATAAATATTCATAGGGGAGCTCTCTTAATTACTTTTCTAATTAATTCCATGCAAGGAGCTCTTGGGGTGGATGAGGGATGTGGGAGAGCAGTTATGCCTTGGTCAGGACGTCCTCCCCTTGCTGAATTCGTCCTCCCATGCCGAATCCATCCCTGGGCACGGTCCTCAAGCAGTCAGCCAAACCGCAGCCCCCAGGGTTCATCTCTGCTGGGATGGGGGGTGTCCTGCTCCATGATGGGGCATCCCACCACGCCAGTGCAACCCAAGGCACGATGTCCTCCAGTGCCACGGCACAGACGCAAGGAAGCTGTGTGTCCATGTGTCCCTGCCCATGCTGGCATCCCTGTGCTGGCAGCATGAGCCCGGCCCTGCGGCTGAAGCTCTCCCCCATCCCAGGATGACTCATCCTTTGTGGTGTCAGCACTAATGAGGAACCACTTCAGATGTAATTAATAAGCACTTGATGTTCTCTAGATTGAGGGGATACTGTGTGGTGTGAGCTGGCAAAGGAGGAAAAGGTGCTTAATTAGTTCCTATTAGGAATGGGAGATGTTTACTTCCCAGCTGGGGGAGGTTGTGCTTTGGGGAGCCCAGGGGTGATGCTGCCTCGATTTCTGAGTCAGAAGAGAGGCTGGAGTTATGGAGTGACATGAATGGTTCCCTAAATCTCCAGGGGGGCTCTGCTGGTTGCAAAGCAAAGATGCATCGTTTTCAGGGGGCTTCTAACTACAGCCCCTGCCAGCACTTCTGTACCTGGGGGAAGAGCTACTCTCTGAGATTCACCATGAATTTTTGTGGTAGCTCGTTTTCCTGCTCATTAGGTGGCTCAATAGCTCACCTAGGTGTTGAGGGGTGAACGCGATGTGCTGGCTTAAGTGGTACATGAAAGTATCAGCTCTTCCGTACGGCTTCCAGTGCGTGTCCATCAACTCCTGGAGTCTCTCATTGCTGCAGTTCACAGTGGAAATAATCTTTCCCTGTCACTCCTGTATCAAGCCCAATGCCTGGCGGGAGAGCAGAGCATCTTCTGGGGCTTGTATTTTTGGGACATGAGTCCCGGCCTGAATCTTGATCCTCCCTAGTTGTTTTCTTCAAACTCACTGGGAGGTTCATTGCAGGTGACATTGCAGTGCTGGGGATGCACCTGCTCACTGGGACTGCTCCTGGTGGTCCTCTCTCTGGCTTGTGCTTGGCCCAGTTGACCAGAACTGGTGTAATCTGATGCACGTCAGCATCTCCAAGGTGGTACATGAGCATTGCTTGCCTTTGTAGTACCAGCCACCTTAAGCTGAGCCTTAGGTATATCACCCTCATTAAAACCAAGCGTGCCCCAGGTTGTAAGGGTTTCCTGAAATCCAGATTACAGCTGTGCTGTCATTAAGACAGGGCACCTGGCTGTGATAAACCACCATGTTTGTTAAAAATGGACAAAGTGGTGGGGCTGGGGGTGCTGGAGGTGGGGTGGGCAGACCTCATCTTTCCTGCCCTGCCACTGGAGCCTCAGTGCTTCCCCTGGCCGCTCTGCTCCTGATGCCGTCCGGCTCCCTGGCAGCACGCCCGTCCCGCTCACCCTTTCTTTCCTTAAATTGTTTTTCATCACTGGTGTAGGATGGATTTCTTGGCTTCCTCCCCACCCCTTAGCTCTGGTTTTAACATACAGCAGAGATATAAAATGTTCATCTAGCGCTGGTTGGGGTGGGGAAGCCCAGGAGTAGGGGGTTGGACACCTCTGTCTATTTGCTGGTAAATCAATCTCCCCTTTCCTTATATCACGTCCCCAGGGAGAGCTGTGCCATGGCATTTAATTTGCAGCTACTATTCAGATAGCTCCCGGCTCTGCTGCTCGTGAGGGTTTGGGGCAGCAATGACAAACCCAACTCTGTCCTGCTTGCAGGGCTGACGGCCCCAGTAGAGGGAAGAGCCCATGGAAGACTGCAGCTGCTAAATATATTTTTAAAGAGTATAAGGAGGTCAAATAGCCTCAAATCATTGCCAAGAACTTCATCCCCCCTTCATTTGTTGACTCGTAATAATAAACTCGGGCAGCATTAGGATGGTAAACCTCCCTGCATACACAGGTGAGTTGTCTAGAGTTTGATCAAATCATTTAGCATTTGATCACTGAAAGCGGGTGCTCAGAAAGGGAGCGCCAGCCTCATCCTTCCCTGTAATACCTTTCTCCTCTTCTCCATAGTGGTGCTTTAATTCCCAAGGGGGAAGAGCTGAAACACTGGGGAGAAATGGAGATGGGCTGGGGGGTCTCCACAAGCTGTGCCATGTGCCCGCCAGCCATGTTTCACACCTGATTTCACAGGCAAAAGTGCTGGAGCAGAAGGTTGGGCATTGTTATTTCAATGGTTGGTTTATGGAAAGGAAGGGGAGCTGCAGCGCGAGACCAGGCAGCCTTGGCCTGGTGCAAAGTGGAAACTAAAGCGGAGCAAAACCCAAGTGGGAGAAAAGTGATTTGCAAAAGTGACCTTGAGGAGTAGTTGGTTTCTGTGTCCATCCGTCCGTGTCCCCAATCCCTGTCCCCCCCCAGTTGACTGTTTTGGAGAGCAAAGTGAGTTTCCCTGCTCTGTGGTGAGCTGGCAGCCCCGCGGCACCGTCTGCCCAGGGCATGTGTGCTCTCCCCTTTCTCATCCAAGAAGTGGATCTGGGAGAGGTTTCGTCTTTAGACCTTCAAAATCCCTCCAACCACGAAAAACAGAGAAAGTCAAGCCCAGAGTGGTGATTAAATGGGCAAGCATGGACCTATTGGGAAGAGGGATGCTGCAGGTGGCGAGTGGCAGGGCATGTGGGAGCCAAAAACGGCTGCTTCCATGCCATGCTCTAAGCTTAAACTCATTTAAGGTCATGATATCAGCTAAACTGTTGGTGTTGAAGCTCTTCTGCATTCAGAGACCCTTAATTTTCCCAAGCCCACCTTCCTGGAAGAGAAACACTTCTTCTGGGCGAGCATCAGCTGTGTCTTGTTTGCAGCCAAGCGTGCATGGTTCGGTCTGCGAGCACCTCAGTTTACCCCAGGGGAGCAAATCCTTGGTTGATGAGGGATGGGATTTTCGGGAGAGGTAAACACGCATGCACTCTCACACCCTGTTGCCTCTAACTGGCCTTGTGCAGCTACCTACTCCGCAAGCACCTTTGAAATCCTGCCCCACTTCCATTCATTTCTCAGCTGTGAGAAGAAGAGCAGAAAAAAACCCCAAACCCCTGAGAAGGGAAAAACCACATTGAATTTTACTTTTCCTTCACAAATAAACTATGGTGGGCCAGGCTTAGAAGCCCCTGACTTTATGTATGTCCCAAGCCAGATCTAAACCTACTCCTGCAGAGGTGAAGGGCTGGTTTAATTAACCGGTTGCATCACGAGGAGCTGGGGCCTCTTCCTTCCACGCATTGGGGAGAGATGCAGCCTGTTGCCCACAGGATGTGAACCCAGATGCTGGGAAGCTCATGTTTATCTCATGAATTTCTGCCCATACAGCGCTGAAATATGGAAATGCAATGCAATGAGGTGGGTGCTGTTTGTAATTAGGTTGGGTGAGCGCTTGGCCCTGAGGTGGGAGCGGCTCTGGGTGTTCCGAAATTGTGAGAGTTTGTGCGTTTGGCTGCAAAAATGGTGAAGTTTGCACCAAAATGAAGTTTTATTCCTCCTTGGGACAAGGCTCTGCTGGGTTGTCCTGTCCCCAGGGTGCCAGGGTTTTCTGGCATTGCTCAGGGGCTTGTGTTGAGCTCCCTCCCTGCAGGAGCAAGTGTCCATCTGTCTGTCTGAGGATGCTTTGGGGCTGGGGTTGCTCGGACTCTGGTGTTTCCCTGTCTGGGTCATGCTCCTCACCCTTCCCCAAGGACTGGATGTAGGAAAGGAGATTTGGTGGCTGACAGGTTGTTTCAGGGCCAGGTCTGATCCCTGTCTCCCTTCTTGGCATGGTCAGGAAGGCAGGATGCCTGCGATGGGTACCCTCCCACCCCTCCTCACTGGAGCATGGCATTGTTCTGAATACAGAAACCTCTCCGGATTAATTTGTGGATGCCTCGTGGAGGGTGGTACGGCAGGACACCCGCCAGCATTGCCGGCTGCCTGCAGAGCTCACTGTGGCTATGCCAGGGGTGAGGTGCTCAGGAGAAGCACTTGGCTTGATATAAAAGGGAATTGGATCATTAACAAGTAGAAATGGGGGAAAAAACCCCACTAACCAACCCCCCAATCCCCTCCCTAACATAGATGCAGGAGGGAAGGGATGACGGGAGAGCATCAAGTCGGGGATGCAATTAAACCTCTGGCAACGGGCACCCACTCTCTGCTTGGATGTTTGTGGGAAGGATAACAAGGGAGATGAAAGTGGGGTGGGAAGGCAGCACCCTCGTTGCCCTTTGAAGATGGGGAGATGGCAGCCCCCGCTGGGGAGTGGGGGTGTGTGGGTTACAGCTTGCCTCATTCTGCTGTTTTTCCCCCAAACTGCAGCCTGCATCCCTGGTGTCATCATCACATCAAAGGGATTGAAACCCAAAAGCATCGGTTGCGTTACAGCCTGTGGCAGCGTTGGGCCTCTGCAGCCCAGTGTGTGTGTCCCCAGGGGACGCAGTGCCACTGGTCCCCCCAGTGCTGCCTGCCCATGAGGGCGAGCGAGAGCTGAGCCGGCAGTCGCCCCGGAAAGCTGTGCTGGCTGCTGGAGTGCCTGCCCCTGTAATCACAACATCTTCTAAACGTCATTTTTCTGTAGCAAGCAATTTCATGTGGGTGTTTATTTGCCTGGATGGTGTCTTTCAGCTGAAAGCATCTAGGAGGGCTTCCTAGCCTGCATGCAGCAGGCTGTATGTGGAGGCAGCAGGACGGGAAGGAGAGCTGCCTTGCCACTAAAATACCCGTAACTGGGGCTAATCAATTTGAAGGCTGAAAAATGGATAGGCACTTTTTTTTTTCCTTTTTTTCTTTTTTTAGCGTTCTTAAAGTTAAATACATTTTGTGTCGAAGGTGTCTGCAAAACATACAAGGGGTTTCTAGCAAGCATCTCCCTCTGGTTTTTTGGGTTTCATCGAAAAATTGTGAACCTCTTGCAGAAAGTGTCAGTTTTAGGAGCCAGTGTTTTTTCTTAATGAAAAATTGTCATTTGCAGAAAGGAGGGAAATGGCCTTGAATCCTTTTCCAGAGGGCTGTAAGTGCAATGAGCGGCAGTTCCTCCTTTGTTCCTGGCCCGTGGTGTCCTCAAACCCAACAGTGCACCTTCCCCACTGCTTATCTCCTGGGGGTGCTGGAAGGTGCCGGCCACGTGTCTTTTTGGAGCAAGGCTGGATCATCCAGGCTTTTTAGTGCCTTTGCACGTGGCAGTCCTCTCCATGCCTCCAGCTTGCTTGAGGGCATCACCCTGTGCAGGCAGCCCTGCTATTTCTAACCCATCTTTTCATCACCTGCTGTGCCAGGGTGACCACAGGTGTGCTTAAAGACACTGAGTTTGCCCTGCAAAGGCATTGGATCCAAAAGGGAACCCAAAACAAGCATGAATTTGGGAATACCTGGCAACTGTGGTTAGCTCTGTCCCAGTAGGGACGTTAGGGACATGGAAATGATGAGATGGTGCAGACTTGGTTTGCTGCGAGCGAAGGGAGCTGCGGTGGGGTGCTGGCGAGGGTCGGGGGGAGGAGGTGGGCTTGCTGAATCGTGAGCTGAAGTCTGTAATTCTTTGCAGAAGCTCCTATTTTAAAACCTGCTAAGGAAAAATGCCACTCCGTGTCTCCAGGGAGCTTTAGAGCAAGTTAATATAGAGGAGATGTCTCCTTTCTTTCTTTCTTTCTTCTTTTTTTTTTTTGACTAAAGCTTCCCTGAGAGAGTAATTAAAAAGTGCAAGTTCCAGGTCCTAACCGAGAGGATTTAGTTTGAAGAATGAAATGCTTGGATCCCCCCGCTCTTGCACCCTTTCCACAGAGTGTCTGGTGTGTTGACAGTGACTTGCCTTGGGCAGGAGCAGTGGTGGATGAGCAGAGAGATCCTGCTTACCTCCGGCTCTTTTTAGGACCCCTGGCACCCGAAATATAAGGATGCAAGATACATACTGTTAAGACAGGAGAGTTCAGCAGCAAAAAGCCTTGCGCTGCTGCTGCGTGCTACTACTGCTTCAATAATTCATTCCGCCCTATGCAAGCTGCAGAGTGAGGAGGGAGGCAGCGATGGGGCTGCAGGTCTGGGGTGTTTTACCCCATGTGGGATGTGGCTGAATCCCCACCCCAAGCCTTTGGGGGGTAAGAGGAGAAGCTCTGGCTGGGAGTCACCCAGCTGCATCCAGCCCGGTGGGGCACTGCAAATCAGCTGCCACCCCTACCATCACCGCTTGGGCATGAGAGCGACTTGCATCTATTTTTTATTTCCCCTCAAACCACCAGTGATGACTTCTCGCTGCAAGCCTGGGTTTAAGTAGTCCCCCAACAATGCTTCCTCCCACCCCCGAATGCCTGCATCAGCCCTGGAAAAGGGGCCCTGCCTGCAAACCCCTGGCCGTCGCTGCCCGGGATGCGTGACGTCCCTGATGTGCAGGCAGGACAACTGATCCGCAGGCAGCTTTGGGTTATGGGGGTGGGTTTAAGTGCTGAGCAGGCAGCCCTGGCAAGCGCTGAAGCTGCTGAGCAGCACGGCCGGGTTTCGTGCCTCATCATTTACAAACACACTCCTAGTGCTTAAACGTGAGGAAATGGGTAGTTAAGCACATCATTAATCTTATCCAGCCCACATAATCAACAATCAATTAATTCTTCTCCGGGCTGAAGAGATGCAGATTGCGCCACAGCCTGGGCACCGGCAGAAGGAGCCCATTTCCACAGGGAAAGATGAGGCAGAGCCTCACCCCGCACTTGTCCGAGGTGCTGTTGTGGATCCAGCCCTTCCCAGCTCTGGGAAACTTTCTTGCAGCAGCCCTTAAATCAAGGCAAATATTGCGCTTCCCATTAGTGGGGTGATTTATTGCTCCCTCCTGGGCTCGAGCCCTCTACCCAAGCCTTGCACTCGGACTGCGTGTTTACCATCTGAAGGGTTATGGATCCCACGCTGTGCAGGTCTCTATAGATCCCACTGTGGCATTGCAGGGGTTTGGGGGTTTTGGCTTCATCTTCAGTGTGAGGTTCATGGTTCAGCTCCCTCAGAAAGAGGGGAGACACATGCAACAGCGAGAGCAGAGGGCTGCTCTTTTGGGAGGAAGGAGAAGGCATTAGCCTCCCCTGAAACTGCAGGAGACTTTAGACAAGCACAGTGTAATTACAGGAGAGAAGAGCTAATTGGTAATAATAACAATTAAGACCCACGTGCCTGCAGATTACAGGAATTTGCGGATAAGCAAAGTGATGAAAGAAACCTGAGGACACTGGGTTGTGGAGTGTACTTTGTTCAGGTATTTTGACAAAGCATCACTTGGATTAATTGTAATTAAAAATTCACAAACCCCTTCAACCGACCCACCAACATGCCCCTATGCTTTAAACCGAGGCGTGTTCATAGTGCTGTGACCCTCTCGTCTTCCTTCCTCTCCTGTCCCCTTCCATCAAAATACAGGTGGCTGTTCCCTGGTACCACTGCCCTCTCTTTCCTGCTCCTCCAAAGAGCCTAGCCTGTTTCAGGCACTTTTCTCAACATGTCCTCCAGCTCTAGAGCCCACAAGTCACCCATTGCACATCTCATGGATACTAAAGCTTGCTGGCGGGAGTGCAATGCTGCTGAGACATTGCGGGGAGGTGCTGGTGGGAAGGGAGAGGTGAAGAAATGGAGATCCACCTCGAAGTCTGGTGTGCACACGTGGTCGTGTCTCCTGCCTTGTGTGTCTGGTGTAACTGCATGCTTCCTCGTGCTGTTACAGGGCATAGGGCTGTGTGCATGGCTCAGGAAAGGGTCTGCATCCGGCTGCCTTCTGCTCTGGCATCCTGAAGTTTCCCCTCAAGCCCTCATGTGCCCACCCAGTGTCCTGCAGTGCATGGTGAACCCGTGTGACTAGCTGCCTATCTGCATGAGGTGGTGGGTTATGGCCCTAAGTGTTTCCCTAAGAGGCCATATGTGTGGGATGGCTGCGGTAGGATGTGGAGGACTTGGGCAGTCCTCCTGTGGTGGGCAGGAGGAAGGGCAGTGTGAGATGGTGGTTGGTCCCTCTGGGATGTCACGTCCCCACTCAGCTGTTAGTGCTGTTGGAAAGAGACAGTTCATTGCAGCCAGTTGTGTGCCTCAGGCGGGGGAAAAAAGTCCCCTGAATAATAAAATTGTAAAATATTGTTTTGATTTATCCTTTTTTATCATCTTTTAATATCTGGAAAGACTGTGTGAGCAAGAGGCCTTCATGAGTTTTGAATGACAGGTTAAAGGGCTCCAATAAAGATTAGATGGTCCACTATCTCCCAAGGAAATTGCATCAAAGTGGTTACTCCTGCTTGCTCCTATTAATTTCCTCTTCATGGCTGCTAGGAGATGCCTCATATCCTGATGCAGCAGACAGGGGCTAAGAGGCACTTTCCATTATCTCAATCATCGCCGTGTTTATGAGACACTTAGGGTGTTTCTCTGCAGAGCCATGCCTTGGAGGTGAACAGCATCGCAGGGGCAGAACTGGGAGCCAAACGGAGGCAGGACCACTGTATGCGCGAGGCCATGAACTATCTCCCCCCAGCTGGGAGGTGGACCTGGAGGTCTGGTCCCTCGAGTACATGTGCCAAAATACAGATATTACCTTCTGCAGCCTTAAGTTTTGTAGGGGTCACCCAAGGGTTTTGTTTGATGTCAAGGATGGATGAGCATATGTTCATCAGCGCCTAGTTGGTGAGGACTGGTGGGGTGGGGCAGGGACGAGGGACCCCATCTTTGTCACTCCATCTTTATCGTCTAACCGCAGAGCAGCGAAACGGTTGATTAATGAAACCTCCCCCCGTCACTGATTAAAGCCTCACTGTAACTGGAGCATCTTCTCGCTTATGAATTAGTTACCATTTCCTGCTTGAATGAACTCAGAGGCTGAAGGCTGGAAAGGTTATTAGCCCCAGTCTGCAGGGGATTAATGGGATGGACCTGTAAGACACTGTTATGGGTGTCACATCAACTTTTTAATTAAGTATTCAAATTTTGCATGGAAAAAGAGATGCAAGACCTGAGCCATGCCATTGGGGTGCTGGAAAGGGACGTTTTGGGTCAGCAGAAGAGGAACGCTGTCCTGCCCCTGCATGTTTATGTCCCCATCCCCATGGGAGCTGCCAGGGAAGGGGGTCCCGCAGCCCCCCACCGTCCCCCTGCCTGGGTATGAGCAGTGGGCAGCAAAGGAGCTACTGCAGCCCCCTTGCTCTGCCTGGCTAATTATTGTACCATTGCTGTGTGATTTCAGTGCTTTCCTGGTGGCTCTAGAAATAACTAATGGCCAGCATGGAAAATTATGCCCATCGTAGCTTCATAGGAAGGTGCTACCCCATTTAGCTCTGATGCAGATGTGCAACTTTTCTGTGACTTTTTTCTTTTCTTTCTTTCTTTTCTTTTTCTTTCTGCCCTGTTTCAAGGACAGGACCTGCTTTTGCCTCCTCCCCGGGATGGTTCGGCACCCAACCACTTTCCTCTCCTTTCTCTTGCAGCCTGCCCAGCAGGGACGTTCAAGGCCAGCCAGGGTGTGGGGGTCTGCACACCATGCCCCTCCAACAGCCGCTCCACTGCTGAGGCCTCGCCAGTCTGCACGTGCCGCAATGGCTACTACCGGGCAGATTTCGACCCACCAGCAGCTGCCTGCACCAGTGAGTAACAACAGATCAGGGTTGGCGGGGGGGCTGCAGGGTCTCACTCCTCTCTGCTGCTGGGGGAGCGGCAGGGAGAAAGTTTCAACCCACAAGAGTTTTCATCTTATTTTCTCCCTCCCGTCCGGCTGCGGAAGAGAGCAAGAGAGTGGCTGGGTGGGCGTCTGGCAGCCAGCCGAAGTCAACCCACCACAAAGGTTTAGCTTTGCGGAGGGCTGGGGATATCCATCCCTCTTCACACAACATGGCACTGCCTCATGTGCTCCTCGCGCTGGCACGAATCCCTTCACTGCTGTACCAGCATAAGCAGGTGATGTTGCATCACCCTTTGCTCTGTTTTCCTGGGACACTGCCGCGGCACGCACCAAACAATGAGCGATGGGGTGGCCCCACAGCCTGCCTCTCTGGCAGTCATTTGAATTTATACTTCACCCTGGCAGTGGTGGTGATGGCAGGGAGATAGTCCTGAGGATAAATTAGAATTTAAAGTTATCTGTTGTTGCTGTCTTGTTCATAGTCTTGCAGATGGAGTATTTTTTTATAGGGAGAAAGGGTGCGCTAAGCATTGGTATTCAGCACGGCGTTGCGTGTGATGCATCACTGCTCGGCTGTCTGCTTGAGCTGCCTGGGATGGCAGCAGTGGCCTCAAGCCTGTCTTTTGGTGAGAAAAGAGCCCAGGAGAGAAGAGCGAGCTGCTGTGCTCTTCAGCCTGCTGGGAACATGAGTCTCAGACTCATCTGCCCTGCCCCCCCTTCCCCCCCCCAAATATGCTCCAGGCCCTTGAATCAGCCCATCAGGGAGCTTTAGCATGAGGATGCTCCTGACCCTTGGTGCTGAGGAGTGCCTTGTCGGAAATGAGGAAAGGATTTGCATGTTTTGCTGGATCACTTGAGCTGTCAGACCGAAGGTAGTCAGCAGGTAGCACAACCACAGATAATGTATATATCTTTATTATGTCTCTTTATGTAGCTGATATACAGTATTGCTGCACTATAGGAATACAGTATAAAAAAGTCTACTTGCTGATTTTTATTTCTTCTCATCAATGCTTAATTTTACAACGCTCTAATTTGAGGTGCCAGCTGTTTGCTGACAAAGTTTCTCTATGTTAGAGGGGTAAATATTATCATGGAGCTGCAGGTGCTGCCCTGGACCAGAGCCCTTCCCGGCAGCAATGCCTGCAAGTGTGGTTCCTGCCCTGTACCCCTAGCAGAGGAGGGAAGGGGCTGCAATTAAAGGGGGAGGAATTCGAGGGGACAGTGGTTTGCTGCTGGGCCGGGGAAGAGAGATGGTTTTCTCCCTTTTTCTTGAAAAAAAGCTTGAAAAGATGCTGTCTGCTTAAGGTATGAAGAGGGGGATTGGATTAAGGTTCCTGAGACAGGTTGCAGCTTTTTGGGGGTAACTTGCTATTTACTGATCCTTGTCCCCAGCCTTTGTGAGTCCTCCAGTCTGGCTCCCCCCAGGGAATTGGTGTCCTTACACCTGCTCCTGCCCCTGATGTGTCCCCTACCCATCCACCCATAAACCTCCTTTGACATCTCCTCTGTGTGCTGCTGGAATTTTGGGGAAGCCTCAAGTCCATGCAAGCGCTTTCCAGCAAGGACACTGCACTGACAACTGCTCCCCAACATGCATGTTTACTCTGCTAAAGAGGAGAAGAATTAAAGGGAAGGGAATTTTTTAATTTCAATTTTTTTTTAAGGCTGTCATTTCTCTAGGCATTTTAACACAACACTTTTATCCGCAGTATCTGTGGCAATGGCTCAGAGAGGCTCCCACGGTGCCTGCCTAGGTGCGATTAAGAGAGAGGGGGGAGACGGCAGTGCAGGCAGGGGCCTGGGCAGGGATGGCCACCCACAGCCCCCCTGGGCTGGCTGGCAGCAGTGGCTGGAGCAGGGGGTCAGCCAGAGGTCCTCCATGCAGAACAACCTCTCCATCCCACCAGCCATGTCACCCCCGTGCAGATGAAGCCGCCTCTGCCCATCCCATCCTCAGCCACTAATGGGGCTAATTTATCTGCAGCTGCTAACAATGTTCCCCAGCACACACATGTGGAGGGCTCCCCTGGGATGGTTTTCCCCAAGACAAAGTGTGCTTCGCTCTCTTAACCTTTTCTCGCAGGTCAAGTCCTCCATCATTTTTATTGCTCCCCACATCATGGCAAAGTCCTTTTTCTTCCTCGGAAGTGCAGCACCGAGCCCAGCCAGCACAAGTAATTAATCACTTTCCTTATTTAATATAACCCAGCAGCTGGATTTTTTGGTTTTGGCTGCAGAGCCATTCCAGCTAACCCTAAATCCTTCCCCAGACCTGGGCAGACATATGTTTGTGCCTCGATGATGCTGTCCCACCTGGATTCCTCCTGAATCACTCCCTATGGACTCCGGCCCCGTTCTGGCAGCGCTCGCAATCAGAGCTGCGTTCAATTCCTGTCCTCCGAAGCGTTTGCGATGGCTCCCAGTGGATTTGATCAATGCAGTTTTGATCTCTCATCCAACATCCAAGCTGCTTACAAACCAGTGAGCAGTGCCGGCTCTCCTCCATGCTGTTATATACCCAGGCTCCCAATGTGAGATATTGAACTGTTAATAACCACTTCCCATTTTGGACTCTCTTTTCACCCACTGTTCCTCTGTTTCTGGGCAGTGCTGGCTAAGTGGCATTTCTCTTGATGTGATAATCTGTTTGAGGTACTTCTCCACGCAAGCACTGGAGCTATCTTGGCATCTCCTGATCATTAAAGTGGATCCGTCTTGGCAGATAGATCTGCGTGCACTCTGCATGAGGCTTTTTTTGGAGTCTATGTGGGTTTGTGGCATGGGAGTCCTCATCCCCAACTGTGAAGCCCCTCTGTGTGAGAGGTCGGAGATGGGGGCCGGCATTGCTGATAGGGAGAGCCTGACCCTGCATTAGGCAAAGCCATGGAGACCAAATCTCTCCCAAGACAGGAGGTGATGGGTAGACCGACAGACAGAGTTGTGGGGTGTCCTTCTCCGTGCTGGAGCCCCCAGTAGAGCTGAGCGTGATGTTTTGGGCAAGGACCCATCTCAAGTGCTCTCCTTTCCTGCAGGTGTCCCTTCCGGACCCCGTAATGTCATCTCCATTGTCAATGAGACGTCCATCATCCTGGAGTGGCACCCGCCGCGAGAGACGGGGGGTCGGGATGACGTCACCTACAACATCGTTTGCAAGAAGTGCCGGTCAGACCGACGCACCTGCTCCCGCTGTGATGACAATGTGGACTTTGTCCCCAGGCAGCTGGGGCTGACAGAGACCCGGGTCTTCATCAGCAACCTGTGGGCGCACACGCCCTACACCTTTGAAATCCAGGCTGTCAATGGGGTTTCCAACAAGAGCCCCTTCCCACCACAGCATGTCTCCGTCAACATCACCACCAACCAAGCCGGTGAGTTCTGAGATGACGCAGTGCCGGGGTTTTTTAGCTGTACCCTACCAGTTGCAAGCTGTGTGTGGAAGGAAGCTCCGTGTCCAAAAGAAAAAGCTCCCAGGGTGTAAGCGGTGTGTGATGGCTGTGCTAAATCTGCACCCAGCCCTGGGTGGGCTAGGGGGAAGGTGGCAAGTGGGGAGAAAGGCCAGGAAAAGAGAGAGGGAGAGGAATGGGGGAGGTGGAGGATGTGCCTACGCCCTGGGCAAAGTGAAAGCTGGGTTGTGGGAGGGAAGGGGATGAGGACCAATACCTGCTTTTTATCCTCCTCTAGATTGCTTGGGGATGAAATGGCATCGCTATTTCCCCCCTTCTCCCAGGTGGGAGCAGGGAGATGGGGTGAATCCAGCCTTGAAATGCAGCCTGGCTGCATTACAGCATGGAGGGAGCAGCATCCCAGGGCTGAGTTCAGGCTCTGTCTCCTCTGGCACATCCCTCTCCCATCATTTTCCTCTTGTCCCCTTTTCCAGGCTCCCCTGCCCCTTTCCCTCCCTGTTCCCGATCAGGCATCAGGAACTGAACAAGCAGCTCTGGGCCAAGCCAGGATGCCGGCAGAGTGGGTGTGCAGATGGCAAGGGGGGACCTGGTCCTGGGCTGCAATGAAGAGCACAGGGAGCAGAGGGGATGGAAACCGATCTGCTTTGGGCAGAGAAAGGGGATGGTAATTTCTGCTTTGTGCCGAGTGTGTAATGCAGGCAGCCTTCGCCAGCCCGCTCCCTTGGGAGAGCACGACAGAGAAACCTGTTGTAAATATTTTAGTCTCCTGGCTCCAGGGAATACAAATGTATGCTTGTGCCTGGCTGGCATTGCTGTCTCTTGAACCATGTGCAATCAAACTTGCCTCTTGTTTCCAGGCCTTTTTTTTGCGGGGGGGGGGGGATTTTTGGGGTGTTTCTTTGCTCATCTCCCACCCTGGGGCTGCCTGCAAGCTGGAAACAGCCAGGGCACCCACGGCCATCTGTCCGTACCCCAGTGCTCCCTGTTTGTCTTGCAAAGGCTGAATATTAACGTGGAAGTGCTCCCAGTGCCACAGTATGGGCTGCAGGGTAACCTGATGGAAACGCATCAGGTGTGTCAAGGGCAGGATTGGTGCTGTCCCTCTAAAATCCCTTTGGTTTTGCAGCGGGTTTTTCCACCTGCTTCCCCCACACAGGGCTGGATCTGGGCTGCTTGGTGCATCTCACCCCGCAGGGCTGCTCCCAGCCCCATCTGCCTGCATGCCGCTATCTGCGCTAACGGGGTGGGGAACGCAGCAATTAACAAAACAGCAATCAAGCTAAGTGTTTAATTTCAGCCCACAAGCATCTTCTTGGAGCGGATGTGGAGAGATTAAAAAAAAATACAGGATTAAATACGCCAGGTAAACAAAGGCGGTACCAAACTATCGACATCTCCCAGTGCAGCCGCATGGAGCGGGGCTCCTGCTGCCCCAAGATTGCCTCTGCAGCACAATCCTGTGCCCCACGCCGGTTGTGCCAAGCTCAGCTCTGCCCCAGACCCATGCGGAGGAGGCATCTTCCCTGCCCAGCGCTGCCTGCACTCTGGGTGCGGTGAGAAGGAGGAGGAGGGCAGAGAAGGCTGGATAGGGAGCTGACCCTGCGAGCAGGTCATGCCAGTGCTGCTTTGGGTGCAGAGAGACTTGGGTACCTTTCGTGGAGGCTTTTAGTAGGATTAAGTGCAGGATCAGGGCCGTATTGGCTGGCTCTGGCCCTTTCAAGTATAACTTGGAGGGCAAAAAGTGGGAGGGAAAAGTGACTCCTGGCTAATCTAGAGGCTCGGTGTCCTTGATAGTGGAAGGGCGGTGTTGCTGCTGCTGGAGATGCCTGGCTCCAGTGATGCTCGGCTCCGGGATGCTCAGCTCCATGGATACTTGACTCTGGGGGTGCTCAGCCCCAGGGGTGCTCAGCTCTGGGTTTGCTTGGCTCCGGGGATGCTTGGCTCCAGGGATGCTCAGCTCCCGGCAGGCACAGAGCAGCCCTGGGTTTGCTTCAGTGCATGCAGAGAGTGGGGCAGGGAGCAGCAGCAGTGAAGACAATGTGCCTGGCAGCTATTTTAGGAAACCTGCTCACCTAGCTTGTGTGGTGCATGAACTGAAATACTATGGGGCACTTTGTAGAGCAATGTGGTGCGTTACATAGCTGGCGGGACTGATTAGAAACGCATGGCATGGAGGGAAGGGGGTCGGATGAACCACGCTGGGCTTGCACCCGATGCCAACTGCATGCTTGGCCAGGGCCAAGCATCTTGCTTTCTCCAGGGGTGCTGCAACAAGATGCCCGAGACCCCTGTGGTTTGCTGCCTGGGAGGTCTCGGGGGGCTGCAGGGCTGGAGATACTGCCTTTTGAGCACCCTTGCGCTATGGCCCCAGGGCAGGCAAAGAGTTGAAGGAGGGTTTGAGACTATTCTGCAAGTGTTTGAGCTTTGGAAATAAAACTCCTGGGAGACGCATGTTTGGGCACTGAGGATAAGCATAACCTGATAGCCCCTAAGAGTGGACCCAGCAGCTCCTCTGGGACAGGGCTGAGCCAAAGCTGTGCTACAGGTTCCAGGACCCTGGGGTCCCCTTGCTGGCCTGGGGTGTCCCTGCCCTGGTTTCCTGTCATCGTCCTCAGGGTGGGCAGATTTTTGCTCCTACATCCTATTACTGACAGCAGATGGGGTCGCAGCCATGGCACAGGGTCCCGCAGTGCTGGGTCCTGGCTCCCCTAGAGAAGTTGTTACAGCAAAAGGTGGCAAGCAGAGCTGGAGACCATCATTGAGCCTTGGTTTGTCCCTGCTGAGGAGAGCTTTGCTGTCTTTGCCCTGCCATGGGAGACATCCTTGGAGCAAGCAATCCCAGGGAGAAGGAACACTGAGGATTTCTAAGCCCCTAATTAAAAAGTGTAATTGGTTTAAATACTAGAATTCCCTCGCCGGCTTGCTGCTCTGTCTCCATGTAAGCTGCTGAGATGCCGCTCTTCCCACTGCTAATGCGGGAGCTTGTCCCATGGGGCGAACCACTGCAGGCTTGGGAGATTCAGGATGCTCCACATGCCCAGGAGGTTTTCTCCCTCCCTAGGGCCGTCGATCCTACTGCTTTCCATTGATTTTCCCTCCCTCCCTGCTTCCTCGGCAGCACCCTCCACTGTCCCCATCATGCACCAGGTGAGTGCCACGATGAGGAGCATCACGCTCTCCTGGCCTCAACCCGAGCAGCCCAACGGCATCATCCTGGACTATGAGATCCGCTACTACGAGAAGGTCAGCCGTATCTGCACGCCTGATGTCAGCAGCACCGTGGGCTCCAGGCCGGCAGCGGTAAGCTTGGGTAAAAACCTTGCGATGGAGGGTGGGATGGGGGCACGTGAAGCTTCATACGGCACTGCCAGGAGGCTGCTCAGGTCCTGAGCTTGCTGGGAGAGGGGGAACATCAACAAGCTTTGAGTCAGGCTCTTTGTTGGGAAGGTCCAGGTGGTGGGACAGGCCATGGGACAGGTGCCTGGTCGCCTGCGCTGGCTCTGGAGGGTGGGAGCAATGTGCAGCCAGAGGAAGGGGAGTGATGTTGTGGCTACAAATTCTAATTCCTCCCCTGTGGCAGCATTTTCTCCAGCACATCAGTGCCTGTTGCTGCCTTGGCTCTGGTATCTGCTAGGGTAAGCAGGGACCTGGAGCATGGGCACTGTGTCAGGAGGAAAGAACAGGGACGGTGAGGACCAGCAAAGGTTATCAGGGTTGTCCCTCTCCCACGTCACTGTCTCCTGCTGGGTCCTTTGACTGGCAGCCATCCTTCCCCACAGGGGACACGCTCTCGACCCTTGCGGTGAACCGTGCCGAGCCCAAGCTGTTCCATCCCTCCTGCATCTTGCCAGCTTTAATGAATTCCTCTAATGTGAAAAATTAGATGATCTCACCAGCAGGCCCTTTACAGTAAATCACTGTGGAGTGTTGCAAAAAATGAGATTTGAGATGCATGAGGTTTCCACCAAGGTTTGGCAGAACTCCTGCCAGCAGAGCAGGGACCATAGGGGCTGGGGCTCTCAGTAGAGGCAAGGTGCCGTTGAACCTGTTTGAGTATGGTCTCATAGGGCATGTTATGGTGTTTCCATAACTGCATGACACTTCTGAAATGTGCAGGGACATCAGTGGTTCAAAGAGGAGGGATTTGCTGCACGTGAGTGTTTTTGCTCTGGATGCTCTTACTGTTTCCCCCTGCTGCTCCATGCTCTTTGCTGCGGTGGGACCAGGGGGGCTGCCTGGGAGGCACATGCTGTGGGGACCTTCCCAGCTCCTTGGAGGCCAGGCAGAGCTCATGGGTCCTTTTCCTGTGGGATCTTCCATGTCAGGGGTTGAGGGCAACCAGGAGTGTCCGAGCCACCTTGCCCAGGCTCCAGCACTTGTCCTCCTGGAGCAGAACCAGGGCCACCGCTTTATCCCCCTGCAGATAAACCTCTTCCCTGCCATCAATGGGGATGGGTGGGCTACAGGGCAGATCATCCCCCTTGCTGTCCCCTGTGCCCGTCCCTGCTGACCGTCTCTCTTGACTGTGCCCACAGGACCACAACGAGTACAACTCCTCCATGGCCCGCAGCCAGACCAACACGGCCAGGATCGAGGGGCTGCGACCCGGCATGGTGTACGTGGTACAGGTGCGAGCCCGCACCGTGGCCGGCTACGGCAAGTACAGCGGGAAAATGTGCTTCCAGACGCTGACGGATGGTGAGTCCAGGATGGGGAGTCAGGGAGGCGAAGGGGGTGGTGACAGCTTCGAGTGACAGCTTCAGGCTCTAATTGGATTAAACGAATATATCTCCACAAACCTTTCTCCCAGCGGGCAGTGTGGCAAAAGCCAGGTGATTTACAGCAGTGTCTTATTAATCGCCAGCTGGAGGAGTAATCTGCTTTAAATCTCTTAGCTCTGTTTTCTCCCCTGCTATTTAAGCTGTGGTTTTGTCTTTCCTGCCTCTGACCGTGGTGGTAGAGCCCCCCTGCCATCAGCTGTGAGTCTGGCACGGCAGGGGGGGGAGGAGTGGGGGGGTGTGGATCCCTGGAGGAAGAACTTCTGGGATGCTCTCCAGGGATGTTCTCCTGGGATGGTCAGAGCTGCATCTGAGCTATCAGGGCAAAGCAGGAAGGGTCACACTCATCACTGAAAGCTGATTTCCCACCCTGAGGTGGTGTGTCAAAGGGGCCAGCTCATGACCTTCACGGCTTCTTCTGGCCTCCTTGACAGAGTTGTGCTGTCATTCTTCTGGCCCCAGCCTTTCCCTGCGCTCACAAACACCAGATCCCTTTAGAGAATAACTCATGGGAGCGTTTTTCATTAATGCCAGTTTTGGGACAAATCCAGAAGTTGGTGAATGAAGCAAGGCTCCTTTTGTGGTCCTCCTACCCCTTCAGACACTGGGGGAGCTGAAGTCCCTGCAAGGACCCCCTTTCTTGCCTCTGCCAGCACGATTTCTGCTCCGGTTACATGACACCCATGGGTCCCAGCCCCACTGGCTGTATTTCCTAAAACTTCCCTTCTCTCCAAAATCTGGGCCTCCCTGTGCTTGCACTCGTGTTGAATACCAGCCAGGGCAGGAAGAGGAAAACCATGTGGGGTGACCAAGGGAAGGAAATGGTAATAACCCCCCCCCAATGCCTCGAATATTCAGAATTAGAGAAGTGATAAGAAAAATCCTGCCTCAAATAAGCAATTAATTGAAATTTAATAAGAATGGATAGTGTAGATTATTAAATAATAATTGATTGTTAGATGAGAATTTCTCAGGATTTAAGCGGCATGCAAGAGATAAATCTAGTTGCGAGTAATTAACAGCAGAGTAGAAAAATAGAGATAAAAGGGTGCTAAATGCTTTCTTTTTGAGTGAATTTTATTTTAACCCTTGCTTGTGGCTGCTGGCCCAGCCTGGCAGACCATACTGATGACAGTTGGAGAGGGGGGTGTTTCTGGGGGGCTGCAGAAGCCCCCAGGAGTGTCGGGTCTCCTGGATACTGCCCACTGTGGGTACCCACACTGCTAATGGGGCAAGGCAGGAGAAGGGGAAAATGGGGGAAGACACATGGACGTTGCAAGTGGCTTTCTTGGGATTCCTCCAGGCATATCCAGTCCTCACTGTGCCACCTTGGCTTTCACCCCAGCCTGCTGCTGAAGGATGCAGGGGGTGGTCAAGGGGATGCAAGGGGGTTTGAGGGATGCTCAGTGTGGAAGGGGTGCTGTGGTTGCTGTGGCTCTGCAAAAGGAGTTGGCTCATGCCACCTGTGGAGATTTTAAAACCTACAAGCAGACCTGCAGTGAAGGTGCTCGGGTTCGGGGCGCCTCTCTCAAGGTTAACTGTTGCATGGTGGACTCTCTGGTATCTAATATTGGTGAACTCCTGATGCAGCCTTCCCCAGCTGGCTTGGTTATTAATAGGGTCTCTTCTCTCCTTCCTTTCCTAGAGTGTGTAGGAACTTTGTATCTGTGATACCGTGTGTTAAATTTGGTCGAAACAACCAACAGGTTTTAATTTATTGAAGGAAGAGAAACCCCAGAGACATGGACAAAGCCACCTTTTAAACCTCATCTCTTTGGGAAACTAGGCCCACACACTGTTGGTTTGACTTGATTCCCAGGATATTCTCGTCTATATTTTTAACCCAAAACACTTGAGCTGAGCATGACAATCATTTCTTGTGCAATGCAGCACTGGCTCATCACCTGCCTGGATCCCCCTCGTCCCACCACCCTCGCATGGGAGCAGCACTCATGGAGTCAGAGAGGGTGTTACGGGACCCCTTCCCAGGAGGCTGCTCTTACTCCATGAGTGTGCAAGGGAGAATTCACCCCATCCTTCTCTTGCAGATGACTACAAGTCGGAGCTGAGAGAGCAGCTGCCTTTGATCGCGGGGTCCGCAGCGGCTGGGGTGGTCTTCATCGTCTCGCTGGTGGCCATTTCTATTGTCTGCAGCAGGTGGGTCCCTGTGGGATGCTGTGTCCCTGGAAGGTGAAGGCGGTGAGACATAGGTGTGAGACATTTGGGTTGGGAGGGGAGGGATCGGGGACTCCCGTAGCTGGAGAGAGTGCCGAGCTGCCACCGCTTGCCAAGTGTTGCTGGCAGGGGAGTGGTTCGGGGCCATCACCAGCCACTGGTTCCTCAGGCCTGGCTGTTTTCTCCCCTATTCTCCCAGGAAGCGTGCCTACAGCAAGGAGGCGGTGTACAGCGATAAATTACAGCACTACAGCACCGGGCGAGGTGAGCAGGGAAAAGCGGGCAGGGAAAATACTCCTAAACCTGCACCCAGTGTGTGCCCCACTCCTCCACCTTCAGCTGTGCATGGTGGGGGGATGAAAGCCCCATGGGGCAGATGGAGAGGACTGTAGGGTGGGAGTAGAGATGTCCACAGCTGAGTGTCAGGGTGTCTGTGGGGGTTTTGCAGTGCTGCAGCATTGTGGGTGGGAAAAGAGGAGCAACAGGCAGGATTTGAGGGATGGGGATGGATTTAGGGGGTGGGGCAGGGGGGATATAGTGGGACAGGGGATGAGGAGAGGATGCTGTGAAGACTCCCAAAGGAGGAAGGAAAGGAGAGAGACAGTGTGCGGAGGGGGGATGAGCTCCTGATCTCCTGCCACAGGCTCTGCCCTGGCCAGGATCAGTGCTGGGCTGCTCTTACTGCTAAAGGGACTCTGGATTTTGGGAGTGTGGCCGATGGCTGGGGAGTGGGGGCTGGTGACCGGCATTGCTGCTGTCCTGGCCATGTGGCTGATGCTTGCCCTGCACCCTCCTCTGGGAAGGATGTGCAGCCAGTGACTGGGAAGGTTTAACTGGCTTTGGGCTGATGATCCTCTTGGCAAACAACTAGGAGAGGCTGAGGTTGAAGGGCCTTTTCCTAAGACACCTTTGCAGTTGGTGGAGCTGCGCACCAGAATAAATTTGAGGTGTCTGTTGTGTATAACATGTGCTCTGGTGCTCCTCCAGCTCCCAGTAAAGCACCCAACAGGCTATTGGGATTGCTGGAAATAGTAAAGCAGCAAAGCAGCAGCTCCAAGGGGTGAGGAGTTGCCACCCGGTGCCCGTGGGCTTTGTATCCCATCCCTGTGGGACGTAAATCCCATTTACAGTCTCGTAGAGATGCTTTCCAGGTGCATTTTGCTGCCTTGTCAAAGAAACCATCCCTGGGTCCTGAGCACCTGCTTGGGGAAAAGGGATGGCAGCGGGATGTAGGGCTGGGTGAAAGATGGCCAAGGAAGAGGGGAACAGGATGGGCGAGTGGAGAGGACGCATGGAGATGGAGCGATCAGCCTGGCAGAGAAAACAGGAGGGCTGACAGCGAAGGAAAGGGTTTGGAGGCAGCCAGGAGAGTCCAGCCAAGCCAACAACAGCACACTAAATCTCTTTTGACCTTCTCAGCTTCATACCAAACCCTCCCAATGTGATGGCAGAGCTGTGCGGGACTGTAAACCTCCCAGCAAATGAGAAACTGTTTTCCAAACACTACCGGGTGATACTTAAATACAATGGACTTCTGCTTTTCCTCCCTCTTTTCTTTGTGTTTCTGTACTGCGGGTAGTGGGGGAAGATGTATTTGATGCCTGATGGCTAAACTTGTGTTGGGCTGCAGGTAGGCTTTTTTTTCCTATTTTCTCCCTGTTTTGAAACAATCCCCACCCCATGTGCAGCCCTAGCTCGCCCCAAGCACCCCAAACCCCAGGGTGATCAAACCAGGTAGGAAAGCAGTGAAGCGGGTGTCTATGTTTAGTTGTAAAGCTGGGCGATGCGAGGATCAGTGTCCGAAAGCCAGGGGTGCCAGGGCTCCTGGACATGCAGCAAAACCCTTTCAAGGTTAGCAAGCCTCCAGGCACTTGGTTATTGCAGATGCTGGAGCAAAACAGGTGGGAAATTTGTGGTGAGCAACTAATGGAGTAACGAGTGCATCCGCCGGAACAAATCACCTGTGTGTTTAGCGGCACGACAATTACAGCCTCCCTGGTGGGGCTCTGCTGTCCCTCCCAGGAGCCACCCAGGGATTGCTGGCTGCCTGCTGCTGGCAAGGACTGCCCGGGGTGGGTTTTGGGGTGTGATGAGGTCTCTCAGGTTGTAATTTCTCATGCTTTATCTCTGCTGCTGCTTCGCCAGGAGCTTTGAGATAGCGGAAACAGAGAAAGCATCCTGTTGAAGCAGCGGCAATTCAGCAGGCAAGGGTTTTTCTCTGATATTGATTCCCAAGGAAAAATGATGTCGGAAGGAATCTAACACTGGAGTCTGGGTCACGGTGCAGAGCGCTTCAACTTTCGAAGAGTGATAAAAAATTTGCCATCATCTGCAGTAGTGATAAATGGCCTAATCCAGTTTCTAGGAGTATCGGGGCGATTTTAAGAGCACAAAGCTCTCTTTGCAGGCAGGCTCAGCACGGGTTGCCTTTGATGTTGCACTCTGGTACCTGGCATTTCGCCCAGCTTTTGCCAGCATGGTGATGATTAGCCAGTGGCTGAGGTTTGCAGAAATGAGTAATGGGTTTAGGTGCCCTAATCCCGCTCATTCAGATGGGATAAAGATTAGGGGGGAGCTGAACCTGGTGTTTAGCAAGCCTATGGGCAGACCCTGGGGCACATCAGAGGGTGTTTGAAAACGATCCCGAGTTGACAGTGGGCAGGAAGCTTCGGCATTATTGTCTCCTTTATTTCTTCAATATTTTGATCAGTGAGTCAGCCTCGGTTACGATCCTGTAAATCCCTTTGTAATCCTGGCTGGAGCATCAGCTGCTCTTGTAAAAAAATTTATGGGGCAGTTAAAGTGTATGAGACACAGCCGTAAAGGGATTTATGAACTGGGAGATGCACAGATGGCTTCATCGCAGCCTTCCCTGCCCGCCTCCGAGGCGCAGAGCTTTTGCCCCAAATGCCCCTTTTGGGGATGAGGATGCTCCTGCCTGCTCCCTCCCGAGTCCTGGGTGCCCTGCAAGCAGTTCTCCCTCGGTGGTTGTTTTGCAGCAGCAGTGCCCTCCTGTGAGGCTTTCACGTCTCCTCCCGAATTACTTGCCGGCAAACTTGCAAACCAAGTGGGAGCCAATTTAGATTCCCAGCGCGGAGCTGCGCAGAGGTGATGCTGCAGTCTGTGTGTTCGTCTGCACGTCGGCTCTAGAAAGGCTCTGGGAAGTGCCAGCGCAATGGGACTGTGGCCCTTGGCGAGGTCCTTAACAGTGTAATCAAATGTTATTAATCACTCTAAAGGAGAGGTACCTCGGGGAGGACGACCAGGCAGTGATGTCCCTCCTGGTCTCCTCCAGAGATGACCTTGAGGGGCTGCTATGTGATCCCAAGTCCCCTTTTTGGGTGAGAAATGGCATGGGAGGCTGAACCCCCACAAGGGACAACAGCTTGTTCTGGGTTCCCTTTGGGGACTGTGGCATAACGCCGGTGCCCTGCTGAGCCCGGGGATGGCAGTGGCCACACTCTGCCCCTCAGCCGTGCCCCCCGGCAGCTCTGCAAGCCGCAGGGCATCCAAACACATTGTCTGCCAACCCCATTTGGGGAATTTGGGGGCCTGTTTTGGTTTCTTCACCCATTTGAAAAGGGCAAGAGCCCACTTGCTGCATCTCCCTGCAGTGTGGCCAGATCCTGCTGCCATGCATTGCCTCTGTGCCCTCCACTTGTCACAGAGGCTGGCCAAGCCTTATTTGATGGCTCCATACAGGTTGTTGATTATAATTGCTGCATTCTGTCAGTTTAGTAGCCGCCACAAAGCTATCAGAGGCCTTTTTGGGTAAATAAATATTTCTTCACTAATGCATGGAGCCTCATAAAGCCCTCACCATAAAGCCAGCTAATTGTAGTTCATGTCTGTAACTGCTCCCCATCACCAAGGAGGAGGAAGAGGAAGGATAACAGCGGAGGAGTGGAGGGCAGTGAGTGAGAGGAGGGGATGCAGAGGAGGGTCAGGTGGAGCAGGGGGACCAAAGAGGACGATAAGGGTCTATGGAGGTGGCGGAGGTGAGCACAGCGATAGCCATCTTAACGGACGTATGGAGGGCATGAGGACATGGGGGTCTCCAGTTCTTGGCCATGGCACAACTGCTCTTGGTTTCTCTTCCTTTTGCTGTTGCTCGCATATTTCCTGCAACAAGGGTCTCCAGGGATGAAGATCTACATCGACCCCTTTACTTACGAGGACCCCAACGAGGCGGTCCGAGAGTTTGCCAAGGAGATCGATGTATCCTTTGTGAAGATTGAAGAAGTCATTGGAGCAGGTGGGTCTCGCGGTCCCCTGCCGTCCGTCCTTCCCTGCCCTCTCTGCTGCTCCTGCGTGGCCAGATGCAGTTTTCACCCAGAGCAATTTTCTGGGGGTGCACATGTGGTTGTTCACTGGGAAACCCTCATGGAAGCCTCGAAACTTCAGGCTTTCCTGGGTTTGTGATGGATTAGGGTGGACATGAGGTTGGCTTCTGCTCTCAAAAGTCCTCTGAGGTGGGAAAGACTCCATGAGCATAATCACTGGGTGACTGCAGGGCCTCTTGGGATTTCCTACTTGGCTTTTCCATGAGATAACAAGAAAAAGCCAGATCTCACTCTAGTCTGTGCCGTATTCCCATACATATGTATATATACACATGCGTGCATGTATCTGTATGTCATCTGTGCTGCTTTTATTGCCACTTTTAAATAACAGTGTTGTACTCATAGAAGACAAAGTGAGAAGCTGGGGGGAAGCTGCAAAGAAGCAATGAGCTAGTTTGGTCAGGATCAAGTTCAGGAATGTATGAGCCACCCTTTGCTGCTCATCAAGGCAAAGTGGCTGTAAACCTGGCTTAAATGTAATCCCTCCACAGGCAAATTTTGCCTTGGTGACGGAAAAGCTCTCCTGCTGAAAATGAGAGGACACTTTCTCTGTATTTTACATCAGAGGGCAGCAATGAAAACAGCCCAATTATTTTCGTTCCAAGATAAGTGATGTGCAAAAAGGCAACTGAGATTACCAATGCTGACACCTTATATTTGAGGTAGTCCTTAAATGTTGATGCTCTTGCTCTGCAAATCCTTCTTGCGGGGGTTTGCAAGAGTGGCCCCAGCCTCTTGCTTCTGTTGGTGCTAGCCTCTGTCACCTTGGAGAAAGTTGCAAGCCCAAACATGTCTTCAGCAGCAGACATTGCCCCTTTTAAAGAGGACAGGTGAGTAAGATTTATAGAGAGCATCGTTGAAGGGTGAACTGACTGACATTTCTCAGCCAGTTGGTTTGGAGACCAAGCAGCTCAAGGTACCATTACTCTTTGCAGTGTTTTATGTGGAGGAGGAGGTGGTAGTGGATGCTCTTGCACTTGCAGGGGAGTTTGGAGAAGTGTATAAAGGACGCCTGAAGTTGCCTGGCAAGCGGGAGATCTACGTGGCCATCAAAACGCTCAAAGCTGGCTACTCTGAGAAGCAGCGCCGGGATTTCCTGAGCGAGGCCAGCATCATGGGGCAGTTTGACCACCCCAACATCATTCGGCTAGAAGGGGTGGTGACCAAAAGCCGACCAGTCATGATCATCACAGAATTCATGGAGAACGGGGCCCTGGACTCGTTCCTGCGGGTAAAGCGAGGTGGGGCCGTGTGGGCTGTTGTTCACCTGTGGGATTCAGGAATGAGATGTTGGCATCCTGTCCTGTAAATCCCAGCCTGTTTCCTTAGCTTGGGAGCTAGTTGCAGTGTGCCGTACACCCCCAAAACACATGTATTTTGGTGCTGGCGTACCTCTGCTTTAATCGGGCAGGGCAGGGCAGCTGGATAGTCCTCTGGGGAGGTACAGCATCCTCCCAAGGTCGGGGGTGAGTGGCTGTGGTCCCACAGTGGGGTCTGCGTGCTCACCCCAGTGCCGGCTCTTTCTGATCACAGCAAAACGATGGGCAGTTCACAGTGATCCAGCTGGTGGGGATGCTCAGAGGAATTGCTGCCGGGATGAAGTACCTTGCAGAGATGAATTATGTGCACCGAGATCTGGCTGCCAGGAACATCCTGGTCAACAGCAACCTGGTGTGCAAAGTGTCCGACTTTGGCCTCTCACGCTACTTGCAGGATGATACATCTGACCCCACCTACACCAGCTCCTTGGTACGTACCTCTTGCAAGATTTGGTCTTGCCCAGCATCCCCAGTGCCTGCCCTGCACCCACTACCAGCTGGACCTGGGAGAATGGTGCTGGATGTACACCCCAGAGCTTCTACTGTGGATGGGAGCATCTCAGGAGGGTTCCCACCATGTAGGCCCGTGGCCCAGAGACCCTGGCTGTGGCTCCCACTCATGATCCTCTTTTCCCTCCTTTCTCTTCCTCCCTTTTATGAGTTTTCTGCCTCCCTCCTCCCCCAAGCACCTTTCTGCTCTCAGCAGTTTCCAGATAAGCCTCTTCCCTCTCCTCCGTGGAGGGAAGGTGCATGGAGGAGTCCCTGGAGTGATGGGAAGGGGAGGCAAAGAGATCACAGCATCTCCCGATAGCACAGCGATGGTGTTTTAACTCCCTTTCCGCCAGCGTTCCAGGTCTGCCTTTCTCTGCTGGAGACTTGTTCCAGGCATTAATTAAAGAGACAAGCCTAATGGGAGCTCCACCGTTCCCCAGCCACCCTTCTTGTCCTTAATTAATTTATTCGTAGATAGTGGCAGCCCTGCTTTCCCCTTGCTCCCCGCCACCCCGGGGGACCCCCAGCTCCTCACCACGGCAGTCCTCCTGCCAGCAAGCTTGTGAGACCCTTGGTGGTGGTAAGGATGATCAGAGGAGAACGGGATGAGCAACCTGTTGGCCTCATCTAATCAATTAATTAAAAGAGCATGCGCTGGGTGGAAGTATAAGGCTGCACTGACTCCTGCAGAAGCAGTTTCTTGGGCTGCCGAGCTGTGCCCAGGCGCTGGGGCTGGCTCCAGCCTCCAAAATGGATAACCCATGGACATGCCTTTAAGGCTGACTTTGTGTTTTGGCCCAGCTGCAGCCCCTCACTCTTCCTCCCCTGTTTGTGATAACGTTTCACCTGTGCCCCGTCATGGATCTGCTCCGCTCCGCTCCCTGCACACACCCGTCCTGCAGGCAGCAGCCTTTGAGCAGACACCCATCATTTATTTTTTGTTCAAATACCCCAGCAGTAGCTGCTGGGATGAGGCATGAAGTAGCCTTTCCCCACCTTTGGAGATAAAAGAGATTATCTCATCTGTGTTTTTATTTAATTTAGGCCATAATAGATCTCCCCGGCATCTGGGAAGTGATGCTGTGCCTGCGATTACATCACTCTGCCTCCCACAGCAGGTTTTTAGCTCTGGGGAAAAGGCAGGAAAAACAACCTAGCAGTTAATTTCTCCATTTGTAGTTATTCAAATCAAATTTTTTGCCATTCATCCTTCAAGAGCAGCTGACACTTCATTGGAAAGACTACAGAAAACAATTGCGCTAAACGATTTACAATGCAATTCTGCCCCGAGTAAATACTGTGCATGTCTGTGGTTTTCCTTCATCCCTTGGGGTTTTTTGCTGTTATTTCAGCAGTGCGTGCCCAGGTAGCAGTCCCTCTGTACGTGCTGTCCCCCCACAGCATCCCTGCCTGCTCGGCATGGCCTCCAGCCCTTCCTGTCCTGGCAGGAGCTGGGACCTGCCCTGGCTTGATGGGGTGGCTTGAGACGCTGAGCCTGATTTTGAGCTTTTAGGAGAAATGAGGAGTGCTCTGCCAAAGGCAGTTTCCTATTTCAATGCTTTCCAAGTCTCCTTTGGGGCTTAAACATGCTTTGCTTTTTGCCTCCCAATCCAAAAGTGGGGCTGGAATGACCTTCCAGCAGTTGTGGGAGCCCAGTTGATGCCGTAGAGGATGCTCTTAGGTTAGACATTTTTTCCATTGAAGGCCAGGGGATGGGGATGCCTGTGGCTCCTTACCTGAGATGAGCACTAGCGCAGTTCTGCGTAGTCCTTGTCACCTGATGTCTCGCTGGGAAGGGACCTGGGGACAGGCCACCGATGTGCCAGGTCCTGCAGGGCAGCTGGAGTGGGGAGGTGTCACTCAGGGGTGACACCTGAGTGGGATAAACCCTTGGATAAACCTTTTTGTTTTGTTTAGCTAAGCCCTTTTGTGCAGGTACAAGGTAAATTCATGGAGGTGTTTTTGGCTCCTGCCTCCTCGTCCCATCAGGTACCACCTGCCCACTCCTCAGCGGGGTCCCCGGGGACCAGTGACTGGGGGTGTGCGGGATGGCTCTGATCCTGGCTCATGGGTGTCCGGGCTCCTCCCTTTCTCCACAGGGGGGGAAGATCCCCGTCAGGTGGACAGCGCCGGAGGCCATCGCCTACCGCAAGTTCACCTCGGCCAGCGACGTCTGGAGCTACGGCATCGTCATGTGGGAGGTGATGTCGTTTGGGGAGAGGCCCTACTGGGACATGTCTAACCAAGATGTAAGCACTGCGGTTCATCCACACAGCTCTGGGGAGTCTGGGGGGGGCTCATTCCCAAAGGAAAGCCCTGCCTGAACGGCTATCTGCTCCTTCCTGTGGCCTCGGCAGTGCTTGGTTTTGGAGATGAAACAGGCTGGCGAGCGAGAGGATGCAAGGAGGGAAATTGGGAAGAAAAGCCGGTGGGCTGGTAATTGGACTTCAGCAAGCTGCAGGGCCTTTGAAAATGTTCAGAGGGTTTACGAGCAGGGAAGGAGCTTTGGTAGTTGGACTGCTGTACTCTGATGCGATCTGCCGAGATAATGAGTGGCAGCTCTCTGCCGGGAGGAACTGCAGCGCGCGGAGCATCAGAGCGGAGATTAACCTCCGAGAGCCCCAGCTCCATCGGAGCCAGGAGCGTCTCCTCCTGCTCCCTTTGCTGATGATCAAATGGGCTGGCAACTGCCTTCCCAGCCTGCGGCAGCACTGCCTGTAGCACCTCTGCGCGCACATGCAGCTTGGCTTGGCTCAGAGTGGCAGGGGTGGCTCACCCTCTGCTGTGGCTGCGGTTTTACCTATCTGAGACCTCTGAGTCCTTGTCTTCACATGCTGCTTTCTCCCCTGCTGCCCTGCAGGTCATCAATGCCATCGAGCAGGATTACCGGCTCCCGCCACCCATGGACTGTCCTGCTGCCCTGCACCAGCTGATGCTGGACTGCTGGCAGAAGGACCGCAACACCCGCCCGCGCTTCACTGAGATAGTCAACACCCTCGATAAAATGATCCGCAACCCGGCAAGCCTCAAAACTGTGGCTACCATCACCGCTGTGTGAGTCTCCTGGCGTGCAGGGAATGCTCTCATGTCAGCATCCCAAGCCAAAGGCTCCCTGAGTGTCTCATGCTGCTGGGGGAAAGGAGAGGAATTCATAAATCGTTTGCCAGAAGGAGGGGAGGGGGGCTTGTCTTTGCTCTGCCTGACAGTCAGACAAAGAACATGTAGTTTTCAGTCAAGCAACAGCAATAATTCTTTGCTATTGATTCTTTATGGCCTGTGACCATATGGGTGCAGTGTCTGCTCCGCCAGTGCCTCCATCCATGCGGCTCCCGCAACTGGATTACAATGTGCGGGGTTGCAGAGCTCTGCTTGGCAGAGCAGTATTCCCATGGGACAGGCCTTCCTCATGGCCTTCCTTGTCTCAGGCATGTGCCGGGAGCAGGGCAGTACTGGGGGGAGCACAAGGGCACAGGGGGGTGGATTGGGGAGCATGTCTGTGCACCAGCTGGGCTTGTCCCCAGCAGTATGTCCTGTTGCAGGCCTTCTCAGCCCCTCCTCGACCGCTCCATCCCCGACTTCACTGCCTTTACCTCAGTAGACGACTGGCTGAGTGCCGTGAAGATGAGCCAGTATCGGGACAGCTTCCTGACTGCTGGCTTCACCTCCCTGCAGCTTGTTGCCCAGATGACGTCCGAGTGAGTTGGGTGTCGCATCAGGGCTGCCCGAAAGCTGGGTGCTGCCTGGGGTGGGTTGGGGTTGCAGGGAGGTGGGAAGGTCAGTTCAAGGCACCTGCAAAGGAAGGGTGTGAGCATCCATCACACCGGTCAGCAGAAGCACCCTGAGTCTGGAGGTGGCCGCGTTCACTATCTGAGGGTCAGTGTGGGGGTGTCTCCCTGCTCTCGGTCCCACCTCATCCCCAGTGATGCTTATGGGGCTGCGCTTGGGCTCTGTGCCTGTTCTTCTGCTGGCAGGCATGGACCTGCTGAGCTTACATCCCTCACCTCACTTAGACACAGCAAAACAGATACACCAACCCTCAGCTGCCTATTGATATTCCTCCATCTGTCTATCTTCCAGAGACCTCCTGAGAATAGGGGTGACTTTGGCTGGGCACCAGAAGAAGATTCTGAACAGCGTCCAGTCCATGCGAGTACAGATGAGTCAGTCTCCGACCTCGATGGCATGACGTCCCTTGTTCAACAGGGAGGGGACGGGGAGGGCACGCAGCGGAAGGGCAGAGGTGGGAGGGGAGAAACTGACGGGCGCCGTGGAGCACCGTTTGGAGGGGTGCCGCCACTGCCTGGGGACTGTGACTGCAGACGAAGGGTGTTCCTAGGACTCATCTCTAACTGGTGACTTCCGTTCCTCACCAACAGAAGCACACTTACCAATGTCATGGGGAACAGCATATAAATACATATAAATATGTACAAATCATATATTTAAAAAACAAAACAAAACAAAAAAACAAACACAAAAAACAATGAAGACAAACCAATGTACGTTGGGGAAGCAAACCCAAACCCTAGAGACCAGACTCCAATCCCACCACCAGTGAGCAGTGGTCGAAACTGAGAAGGAGGAAGGGGCTGTTGGGGAAGGGAGAGGCACGAGATGGAGTATCCCATCCAGAGAAACCACCTTCCTTTTCTTTTCTTCTTTTGCCCTCCCTCCCTGCCCCAGCCCTCCCTGCTTACCCTGCTTCCCTCTCTGCTCATGGACCAGGGTGGAAGTGTCCTCAGACATCTCTGCAGCTCCCTGCTGTCCTACCCGGGCACTGCTCTGGCAACTACCAAAGGACTTCGCTGACCACTGCATGGGGGATCCGACTCAATCCAGTTAATGTCTTCATATTGAAGAAGAGATGTACCTTCAATAGAAAACCTTGGGTTTTTTTTTTCTCTTTTGCTTGCATTTTTTTTGCAAAAAGGAAAAAAAAGGATTTAAAAAAAAAATCCATCCTGGAAAATGGAAAGAGGTGTTCCCGTGTGTGTGTGCGCTCGTGCGCGTGTGTACGTTGTCAACCTACCGTGGACTCACTGCTTATCCGTAACCGAAGATCACCGCTGACCCTGTGGCCAGTGGCCGGCCAGTTCCCAGCACAGGGGGGGCCGGGGGTTGTGCCCACAGCCCCCGGGAGTGGGAGGTAGCAGGGAAGCGCCCAACAGCAAAGCAAGCACTCAGCATCCTGCAAGCGGGGAGGAGGATGCCAAGGGCCAGCCGGCACAGTGGGGATGGGATGGGACCGGAGGAGCCGCTGTGTGATTGTGACTGGGTCAGTGACTGCTGGAGAAGGAGAGCTGCTCTGGGAAACAGACTGCTAAGGCCTCCAGAGCCTCGGCGATGCACGGAAGATGGCTATGGAGGACTTTTTTTCCCATTCTTGCGGACCTAAGGATTTTGTTATTGAATTACAGACTTAGGTTTCATGGCTTCAGAGGTAGGTCCATTTGTCTCATGTACCTCTTTGTCCATCCGTTCATCCCTCTCTCTGTTTTTCAGCTCACTTCCTTAAAACCTCTCCCAGTGAATGTTTCCCTGTGTTTAATTTGGGTTTGTTTTTTTTTGTTCCACTGTTAGTCTCCTTTGCAAATTGATCTAGTTAAAATTACTAGACGCATGTCAGTGTTTACACAGAATATTGTAAGACTGGGCAATCTAATGTCCCTCTGTGGATCGCGCCGAGAGTTTATAAAATGAATGAACTCTTAATAAGGCTTTTACTTAGACGGTTGTGTGTGAGTTGTGATGATCCATCACTGCGCTCTTGCAGACACTGTGCTGGCAGCAAGCAGCACCCATGGGGCAGGGGGAGCGGCGGCACGGGCGGGCTGCCCAGCTGTGCCTTGAGGGCTGCCGGTCCCTGCCGTAATTTGGTGGCGCGGTGGCTCATATGTATATGAGAAACCCTCGGTCCTCCTCACGCATCCGACCCCGCTGTGGGGATGCCCTGCATCTGTCCATGTTGTGAGGATGTCCCGCATCCTCCTGTGCCACGGTGATGCCCCACATCCAGCTGTGCCATGGGGATGCCTTGTGTCTGTGCCCGTGGGGGTGCCCACATCTGTCTGTGCTATGGGGATGCTCCGTGTTCATCAGTGCCATGAGGATCCCTCATGTCCACCTGTGTTATGGGTTTTCCCCTTGTCAGTCCTTGCCATGGGGATGCCCCACATCCATCTGCACATGGGATTGCTCCGTGTCCATCTGCACCATCGGATTGCCCAATGTTCATCTGTGCCATGGAGATGCCTCGCCAGATTTGCTTGCTGCCACTGAACACAAGGGGATAAGCCCTTCCTCTGCCTGCTGCCAGCACCTGTCCACATGTCCTGGGTGTGAGCATTGTACCCCATGTTGGAGGCATCAGGGTGCTCTCTGGCTCGGGGGAGCCCCCTGTGTCCTGTGGGGAACACGTGCTTGGTTTGGGAGAATAGCAGCTGACACCACCAGCAGACAAAGGACCCTGGTGATGGGGTGCTCTTTACACCTCCGATTTTATTTCTTTAATTGTCTAAGGAAGATGACCTGCTGCTCTGCTGAAGAACAGGAACTAACAAGATGCAGGAATGAGCTTGTTTCAAATCACTGAACTCCCCCCAGAGAAAGAGGCAGAGAAAAACACCCCTTGTTTACAACAGCAGGGACTGCTTCTCGTCCTGTCTGATAGACGATCGCTAATACCTCTCGGGATACTCGCAGCCCAAATCTGTATTCCAGGATGTTGTCACACCGAATACAACATGCAGATGGAGTGGGTGCTGTGCATACTAATACACTGCCTCACCACATTGATATTCGCCGGTGGTGAAGGATCCTTTGTGGTTTTTTTTTATGATTTCTCTTTTATTAGAAGGAAGCTAAAGGCATTTAAAAAAACGAATGACAGCGACACAGGCTAAATATCAAAACTCCACCTTTACGACTCCTTTTTATTGAAAAAAATAACATAAAATTCAGAAGACTTCTGTCAGACCATTTTGTTTCTTTAGAGCTCACTCTTCCAAGAAAAATAAGTTTTCCAAACCGCAAAGCCTTTCTGTCCAGGAGTGACAGCATTATACCTGCCTGACCATGACAATAGGGTTCTGTGTCTTTGGACTGGCCCTTCTTTTCCTTCATCAAATGCCAAGGAGGAGGCTCTCACCAGGGTAGGAGGTGCAGGGCACCATCGAAGAGGTGCTAAGTCAAGGCTTGCTGCCAACATTCACTTCCCCGCATCAACAGGAGACTGCCAGGTGCTTGGCCGTAGCTGTGTGACTGCACTGTCCAGGTCACTTGGGAAGTCTCCTCCATCAGCAACGTCATGGAGAAGCGTTTGAGATGCTCTGGCTTTGCCTTGTGCGGGGATGGGGCGGGAGCTGCAGGCAGCGGTGGGACCTGGGGCAGGAGGCTCTGCCTTACAGCTACTGCTATGTCTTTGTGGACTGAGGAGTGATGCAGA
The DNA here is from genome assembly GCF_964188355.1 of Buteo buteo. Taxonomy (NCBI): domain Eukaryota; kingdom Metazoa; phylum Chordata; class Aves; order Accipitriformes; family Accipitridae; genus Buteo; species Buteo buteo. Next base: position 31,358,454 of record NC_134177.1, read on the forward strand.
TTTGGGTCCCTTGGATGCTTTGCCAACGTGGAGGAGCTCTGCCAAATGTGGGCAAAGAACCACTGGGAAAAAAAAAAAAAAGAGAAAGAAAACGACTAAGTGTGGTCTAAAATGAAAGCTCCCATTTCATGTCGCTTTCTGATCCGTGCTGTGGTTGGCATTGGAGTCCCATTCTTTGATCCCAAAGGGGAAGGGATGGCTCAATTATTTCCCCCCCCCCAAAGTTTTGGTTTGCACAGAATAAAAGGAAGAAGGTGGCATTTCTGATCAAAGCGAACCAGCTCCACAGACCTTTACTCCAAGCTGGGATTCATCTATCACACAGGGTCCTGGTGGGTTCGTCTGCCATGTGCTAGTGCTGGGAGGTGCCCTTCAGTGGTGCACCCTGCCAGGGTGGATCCTGGCCCCCGGCTGCTGCTTGTAGCTGAAGCTCGGCTGCGGTGCCTTGCTCGTCTGGCCACATCCCACTTCTGCGCTGAGCAGCAGCACATGGATGTGGCCGATCACCTGGGCTGCCTTCAAGTGAGCCCACCTCATGCTCACCCCTGATCCCGTCCTTTCACAGAAGTGCTTTGCAGTTGTCAGCTCCTTCTCTACATTTCTATGGCAACTGCGAAAACCTGAGCCCTTTTGTGTCTTTTTTTTTGCGTGTGTCTCTGTTGGCTTTGTCTTTTTTGCATGTAGTGTTACATCAAAAAAGGGACTTTTTGCCACAAAACCCCTGCTCTGAGCTTGGCCCAAGGTCTCGGTGTGAGAATCAGTGGACAAGATAGTCATGTCTGGACTGGGTGTTGCCTTCAGTTGGCTTCACGTTGCCCCCTCCCTTCTGCATCCTCCAGTGACAGCCCCACTGTGTTGCTCCCCTCATCCCCCTCCTGCCCCCCCCAAATCGCCATTGGTAATTCAACTGCATTGTTTCCCCCGGGCTTTGCCGTATCTTTTATACAACCCCATCCCTGGCGGGCTGCGCCATGCGCGATGGAGGAGGCAGCAGCTTTCTCAATAGCAGTAATTAAAATGAGATGTCGTGCCGCTGCAAGTGAAGGTGAACTCAACCACCCGCACATCCAAGGCGAGAGCAAGCTTTTGAACGTGGAAGAGGAGCATGTATTAATAGCATTATTACGTGCCTCTTTCTAGAAAAAAAAGGAATGTATTTTATGCCATTTAATGACCTTCAAATTAACAGTTCTTTGAAAGCACTTATGTATATTTAATTTTAAATGTTGCTGCGAGTCAGAGCAGGGCTTGCGATGAAAACAGCAGGCAGCCGGTTTTTAAATAAGAGTGAGCTCAGACCATTATTTCTGAGCCTGTCAGCTTTTGGTGCTTGTAATGCTCCTTTCCCTAGCAGAAAACAGGGCTGTCATTCCCCCTGTCCCCCTTCCCTTCTTCTCTGTCTCTGCTCCAGGAGCTCCCACACGCTGGCCCGAGCCCCACAGGATCTCCTCTTCTCTCCGCTCCTCTGTGGGGCGATGGCATCTTCCCCACGAACTGGTGTGGAGGATGCTGCTTCTGCGTGTTTGATTCAGAGGGAGGGAAGGGTTGTTTTGGGGTTGGTTTGCAGAGGTCTCATCAATAAAGCTGTCCACATCCCTGCCTGCTGGCTGGGGACATCCCTGTGGGAGCCAGGGGAGCATCACAGCTGGCCTCTGGCCTGGGATAAATCATTGGGCATCACCTATGAAGGTTTTTTTTGCACTGCCACAAACACCATTGTTTTGTGATGGGGACAGACATGTTTGCGTTCGTTAGGGTCTGAATTAAGGCTTTTGCCTCTGATCCATAAAAGCTGCTGATATATTTGAGCCAGTCTGTGTTCACTTAGAAATCGTTACTCTTAAACATTGAATTTGACTTTAAAAAAAAAAGGATCAATCAGTTTCTAAGATGAGGAATGGATTTACAGACCCTGCGGCAGATTTTCAAGCTCTCAGAAACGTACTGTAGCTCCAAGGCCACCCGTGCTCGTTAAACTGCAGATGGAAAGACGGGTGGTTGGGGCCAGGGTTTCACATCCAGCTCGTGCACTCATCCAGGTGCTGCGCGTCTCCTGCTCCCGTAATGTCCTCACTGCACAAGGAGCCGCAGGGGATTATTTAATGCCTGTGTCATCATCTGCTTTGGTGCCTCTTCTGTGAAGGATCCTGCCAGGAGGGATGCTGATCTAATTATGACTTGGGTGCCTTCCAGATTATTTTCAAAGAGCCTGAAGCAGACCTTCTCCATCAGTTCCCAATGAGTCTCCTCTCAATTTCGGGAGAGCCAGAAACTTCTCGAGCAATGATGGAGGTAATGGAGGAGAGATGAAGTCCACGCTGATGGGACTCCTGTGACGAATTGTTTCACCCTGTCAGTGGTTTCTCTGTTGCTCCTGTTCCAGCTTATGTTTTTCGTAGAATTGATTTGGGTTGGAAGGGACCTTTAAAGATCATCTGGTCCAACGCTCCTGCCATGGAGGAATGTCTGTGCCTGTCCCCGTTCAGCTCAACATCTTCCAAAAGCTGTCTCTGGGAGGTGTGAGAGCTGCTGTCATGTTGTGCTATCCCATTTTTGATGCCCTCGGGCTTTGGTTCTGCATCTGTGTCTTGTGGGAGGTCTGCTGGCTCGTGTCTGTCATTGGACCCTGATGGGCTGTGTTGCCATCCCAGGGTCTGGTGTGGTGGAAAGAGGAGCAGGCATGGCTGCTCTGATCAGGAGAGGGCCTCCTCTGCTTTGTATGGTGGGAGGAGATGCGAGATGGGAACCAGGCACATGCCTTTGGGGACTGTTAGCATCCATGGCATTAAATCTTGCCTTGGTTCATGTCAGAGGAGCAGATTCGTGCTGGGGCAGGGAATACATCCGCCTATGGTGACCATGGTGCCCTTCAGCTAGGCCCTTCTGAGTTGTCAGAGCTGCTGGCGCTCTGGGGACAGTGTCCCAGGGCCTTCTGCTTTGGCTGGCTGTCCTCCACAGAGCAGCATCACGAGCATCCCTCCAGCCTGGGCGTAGCTGCCCATTACTCCCCATCTGTGTTTGAGCATCTCCACTGCTTCTGCTCTCCTTCCTCTGGCCATCAGCATTTAAAACACTGTGAAGCCCTTGGCTGTCCATCCCCCTCTGCATGGCTCTGCTGTAGTGGCTGTTTTAGGGGTATCACCAGGTCCCAGCAGACCCTAACGCATGGACAGCAAGTGGAGGATAAACCAGCTGTGTTGCTAGGTGAGACGACCATGGACAAGGTGGCCCCATCAGTGGCAGAGGTGGGATGGCATTGAGGTCTCCTGGCCTGTCACTGAAGGGAAATGCTGGAGGAGGTTAATCTGAACAAACCAGCTGCATGAATTTTAAGTGGATTAGCTGAAGTCCGCTCGTTCCCAAAACAGACGTGCCCTTTTGGGGCGGACGTGGAAGTGGATTAGGCAAAAATCTACTTAAGGCTGTGTTAATTCTAGATAAGTGTAGGGGGATTAACGCCTATCCACTTAAAAAAATTAATTGGAGTGAACTCTTCTCCGTGTCCCCAAGTAAACAAGGCTCGGCAGCTTTTTCCCTGTCCACTGGCCCAGGCTGTGGCTTTCCCTTCTCTGCTCTCCCATCCCCGCACATTGCCCAGGAGCCGACATCACAGTGGGGGTGAACCTGCTCCTCTCTCAATGATTATCCTCAAGGGTCTCATTAGGCAATTGAACCCTCGTGTGAAGGTAGGGGAGAGAGGGCAGGAAAATTATGGTCACCATCAGTGCAATTATCAATGCTAATTAGCGCCGAGCGGGACTGACGGCGGGAAGTGCAGACCATGCCAAGTGTTGTCTAAGGAGCAAGGAGAGCCTCATGTCAGAAATGTGGGCTTGAGCCTTGTGGGGGCTTCCACAGGCAGGTGGCCGTGAAATGTGCACATATCTGTTTATTTTTCCACACCACGCTTTGGCTGAACTCTTTCCAGATTCCCCAGCCTAAATATTTGGGGAGGTGTCCACAGCCAGAGGCTGCTGCTGGTCAGGGACTCCAGTCTTCTGGCTGAGGTTAGTGCCTGGGCAGCAGCACTGTCACCCAACCCCGGTGGTGCCCAGATGGGGATGGGGCTCCGGGAGACTCCTGCCCCAATGTCCCAGGGGAGCGGTGGTGAGGTTCGACTCCCCTTTGTGAAAGGGTTGGGTGAGGGCCGTAGCCAGGACGGTGCCTGGGGAGGTCTAGCAGGAGTGGTTAGTGATACGGCGATGGCTTTGGGGCACTCCCAGAGCTGGGGGCAGCTCCACACATGCCTCCATCCCTTCCCCGCTCCCACCTGCTGCTCCCCTTTTCTGCAGCAGTGCTTAGGAATAGCAGCTGGGTGTGCAATGCCGTCCATCCTTTGATTGTTTTGGGTATTTGCAATTCTGCCCCAGCTGCCCTATTCCCATGAAAGCAGAAAGGGAGAAAGCCCCGGGGGCCAGTGTGCTGTCCACATCCCAGCCACACCGTTCGCTCCCCTATGGCCACACTGATGCTGATAACACCTTCCCTTACAGGTTGCCTTCTCGTCTCACAAACGTGGCCTTTTTATTGCTATTTGTGTCACACCAACACTTACAGGCTGAGATCAAAGCCCTCTGTGTCATGCTGCTTTGCAGGGGCTCCCACGCCAGAGCATGGGGAGGAGGATGTCTGATGGGGCGGGGAGGTGATTCGGTGGCTGCGTACCTGGGGGATGCTCGACTGCGCTGCCCACCGTCTTCCCCCACCTGCTCATGACCTGTCCCTCGGGTCCTTTGGGCTCAATCCTTTGGGGTTGGCCCAAATCATGCGTAGCTGTCCCCGATCATTTTTGCCAGGGTGAAGGGAAGGGCTGCAGCTGCGGTGGGAGATCTGAGCCAGCAGTCGCCATACTGGGGGAAGGCGCAGGCTCCCCACGGGAATAAAAACCCCCAAACCCTTCCCCGGCTCCCTTGCTGCCGGGCGGATTGGGCGGCTGTGGCTAAATGAGCTGGGAAGGGCTGCAGTGGGAAGGTGATGGTGGAGCTGGGAGCAGCACCCAGGGCTGGAGCCCTTGCTCGGCTTCGGCTTTAATGTGGCTGAACCCACAGCCGATATAAATCGCCGTCACCCCACCGACTTGGGTGCAACCACCCTGATTTACACCAGTCCCTGGGGACCTGCCCAGCTCAGCAGCATGTTCAGCATCATCTGCTGTGCCCTGCATGTGCTGCCTCTTGTTAAACATTATTTGTATTCCTGTTGTCACTTTTTTGCAGCCGTTTAGCTGTTCTGCTCCCATTAATGTTGATGGGAGCCGTCAGACTGATTCTCCAAGTACGGCACCAAAAATGGACCCTGGTGCATAAGAAATACACAGCAGTATCTTTTCCCCAGCCGAAGCTTTTTTTGGTTTTTTTGGTTTTTTTTAAGATAATCTCAACTTCTCTTACCCTTTCTTCCATGCCCCCTTTTCTGCCAAACACTAATTACTAAATAAAAGTTTCATTACTTACCTGGGTTTGCTAAAAAAATTATTTCCGTTCAGGAGAATGATGGATTTTAATAGGAGTGAAATGTCAGACACAGCTGGAGTTGTTTTTTGAAAGCATCAGTATGTTTGGAGAGGCACAGAGACTCCCGGCAAGAATTATGCCAGTGAGCCCTGGTTATCGGTGGCCCAGCAAAGGGACGCAGCGGTCAATTGCTTTGTTATTTAATGTGGCACCCTTATGCTTCCAAGTTGCAGTTGTATATTAAAAGCATCTTTGCCTCTCCAAAGTGGCTAAATAATGGGTTTTTGCTGCTGCGCCACACATCTTGGTTGCAGGGTGAGAAGGAGGTGCTCCTGGGGTTGCTCTTCTGGTTTGGAGACCTTCTGTCTTCCCCCCCGCAGAGGAGAAAATGTTGGGGTTTTTTGTTTTTTTTTTTACATTGGAAAAAGTGATTTCGTGGTGCCTGGTGGTTTGTGCCTGCTTTAGACCCAGGGGTGCTCATATTGCAGTGGGAGGGGGGGAAAAAAAGCATCTTCACTGCTGGGGAACACGGTAACCTTCCCGCCCCCAAAATCAAGCCTCAGCCTCCGCTCTCTGAAGCATCTCGGCTTCACAAAGAAATGTGTCTCTTCTCTTCCTTTTTTTCCCCCGAGGAAAAATTGAGAGCTTTCAGTGAAATTGTCGTTTTTCTGACAGCATATTAATTAATCACTGCTCTGGGTTTTTGTTTTTTTTTTTGAGAGGCTGTCTGCTCTAAGAAGTCTTTGGGTTTCGCTGGGTGCAGTCCCCACCGGCTGCAGGGCAGGGGGCTGGGGGGGACGGACTCAGTTTTGCGGTGGGTCTCAGCTGCAAGGAGCAGCCTGCGTTTCTGGGGAGGTGCTGCATCTCTGAGCACGGGACATGCTTATTCTCACCCTCTTGTTGTTTCCCTCCTTCTTGCCTTGCAGGGGTGTTGAGTCCAGCATCGCAGCTGGGCAGCAGCGCCAGAGAGGGGATTGACACTGGTCCCCAGGGACCGTTTTCCCCCCTGCCACCCACAAGATGATGATCCGGGAGGTCTCCGCAGCACCCCGGGAGCCCCGTCCCCCCCCGAGCCACGGCGTGCTCTGTGCCAGCCGGCCGTACCCTGTCCTGTACATAACCAGTGAGATGTCTGTAAAAGGTTTCACCCCTTGTAATTTTTTTTGCCCTCCTCCCCCCATCCCCCACCTCCTTCCCCAATTTGTTGATTGTGTTGAAATTGTCGGAGTTTGTAACAGTAACTTTCAGAGAATATTGTACTAAAGAGAAAATTGCACTCAATAAAAATGATGAAATAAGCCTGATCCCTCTCCTTCCCCTTCCCAGGGGCAGCCTTTCTGCTGCCGGTTTCTCTTCAGCTCGGAGCTGGGTGAATATTTGCCATGAATATTCATTTGGGGAACTGGCAGCGCTCCATCGCTCCTTGACTTACCTCAAATTTTGATGTCTATCAGATTTGGCTCTCCGGTTTGTAAATGAAGTGACTTTATTCTCAGCGATCCCTATCAGCAGTTGCTTGCTGCAAAAAGCCAGGAGAAGGAATTTTCTTGGCACAGATTTTTCTGTGAAATATGTTTCAAAGCCCTCATGTGCAATTTCTTGGGGAAGCCATGCTGGAAGTGCTGACTGGGATGAAAGTGCTGTCCGCGCTGGGGGAGCACGGCAGCTCCTCGCTTCCTGAGTCTTGCTGGAGCCTGTCAATTAAAAGGCCGATGCTCAGCTTGAACCTGCTTGCCTTAAGGATTACTGTAAATGATTGCAAGAAAATGGGTTTTTCCTTTTGCATTGGCTGTGCTCGGGCATTTTATCCAGCTGGGACCACACAGCCCATCCAGGTGATGCTACCTGAGGGTAGCTGACCCTGCCAGCATTGGGAACATCCTCCAGCCGATGATGAGGGCTAAAACAGGAAAGTTTTGTAAATGGATAGATTTAGAAATATGCAACCGCCACCCAGGTATTTGGGGTTAAGAAAGAGGAGCTGCTCCTGGGAGAGCTTTTGAGGAGGAGGTACGACGGGCTTCCCATGCCCCGTGGTTTTGGGGTGATCTTCCAGGGAGAGGGAAGCAGACGCTGGTTCGGCCATAGGTGGGGCTGACATGTCCCTGAGGTCTCTGCTGCCCTGTAATTCTCAGATCAGTAGTATTGCTGATGTAGAGCTTTCTCACGGCTGCTATCAAGAGATCTTTCTGAGTTGCTGTGTCTCCAGGGTCATTAAGAGCTGGGGGCTTTGCTATAGGGTTTTTTGAGCGAGCGAGTTCCACACGCTCACGGTGTCAGCTCCAGGTCCCTGCAGGCAGGACTCTGCTACCCGGGCACAAATACGCACAGTGAGGTTTGCTTCACACTTTGTACGCAGGGGGAGAATGGCAATCCCAGAGTAACTGGGGTTTTGGGTGTTTCAGGGTTGTTTTTTGCCAAGCCCATCCCGGCCAATGAAACCAGAGCACCTCTGCCATAAAATCCAGCCTCCTGGCAGGCCTTTGGACATGCAAGATGCAAATGGGCAGCGGCTGATGGAGGGCAGAGCTGAAGTTGTTTGTGCTTCCTTAATTGAGTAGATACTTAATTTAATGGGCTACTAGTGTGGTTTAAATGGATATTCATGTTTCTTGAATCCTCTGGGATTTGGGGTGCACAGAGGGTATATCCCTTACGCAGGTCGCCCCCAGGTTTTCCCGTTAAGTAACCAAAAGACATTTACAGCCAGTGCTTAACGTTCCCGAAGTAGCTTGTCTGGGAATAGCCTTTTAATAGGGTCTGGAGGAGCCCTGCTGACAGTTTGATGGCTTAATGGGGCTCTGAAGGATGGCCGGGGAGCCAGGGCAGCTGCACGGGGTTGCTAGCAGAGCCAGGAACCGCTTAGCAGAGCACAGCTGGGACAGGGCTTGGGGCCAGTCCTGCCCTCACCGGGCAGCTGCCTGGCCCAGAGCAGTCCCCAGTAGAGCCTCACCTCGCCCATATGGGTTTATACAGCTGTAGGCTCTGGCCCTGGTGGTTTTTTTCCCGCCAGGCTAAGCGGTCACCAGCTTCGCCTGCATCCCAGCTGGAATGAGATGTCATTTACCAAGGCCACACAGAGTCCAAAAAACTTTTCCTGAGCTTTGAATATAGATACAGGCAGCTGTCACAGCCAGAACAGAGACTAACTCTCAAAATGAAAAATCTTTCCTTCATGGCTCTCGGGTTTGAAAAATGGAAGCAGCATGTTGGCTTCAATTACTCTGCAGCAGCTCCCAGAAATTTCAATATACCTGATACTCTGGCACACCAGCTTGATGCCAGCCTAACTCAATCGCCATCAAGTAGAGTAACTCCTGATTTACCACACCACAAGCAGAAAATTGAGCCGGGACTGCTCTCAACATGGGGCAGAGAGGAAGAACACTGCTGGCCTGGCTCCCCGGGAGGCATGATGCTCTCTGGGGTGCAATGAGGGGCTGTCCCTGGGGGTGGGGGGTTCACCTGTGGGGTGTGGTGGGAGCCACTTCCTCTTAATCCGTTGCTGAGGGGCAAGCTGCTCCCTGCAAACAAGGCACAGGGCACAGCTCTGGCCTGAGGACAGCCCTGACCCAGGGGAAGAGAGGAACCAAGAAGCTACCCGCTGCGCAGAGAGACATGGCAGTGAAGGAGGGGGGGTCGGAGGCACACACATCGCCAGTTCTCTCCCACCTCCCCTCCCTCCCGCGCTCGGCAATGAAAGACAAATAAAAGACAAGCCCAAGAGGACTATAGGCTAAATTGTAATTGGAGCAATATGGTCCGATTATAAAGTTATGTGCCAACCCGCATTAAATGGCAGCATCTGCTGGAATTATTGGAGATGCCTCATCGCCTATTAAAAGTGCTGGGTTTTTCCTGGAGGAGAAGCCAGGCAGGCGGCAGCAGTGCTGGAGAGCCTGTGCCGGAGCCAGGAGGGCTCAGATGGAGCAGGGCTGAGGCTGCTGCTGTGTCAAAATCTCCTCCAGGCCCTGTGGGAGAGGTTTTGGGGGATGCTCTCAAGAAAGCCACCTTCTATCCCCGGCCACATTGCTTGTTTCTGTTTATCAGGTCAAACTTCATACACCTCCTGAACAACATGCACGTGAATGCACCAACGTGTGTGCGCACACAGCTGCACGCATGCATAGCTTGCATCCTTCCTGCACCCCAGGGTGCTCGGGATGGGGTAGGATTTACATCCTCTCAATTGCTTTCAGCTGGTTTCCAGTTACCACCCTGATTAAACCTGCGTGGCCACTCCCTCGCTGCCCCCAGAGTCACGACCAGTGCCGGGAACCAAAACCCCCAGCCCTGTTTCAGAGCCGGTTGGGCAACCCCTTGGTGTGATTGCTTCTGCTCACACTCTGGTGTGAGTTCATCTGTGCATCTCTGTGACGGGACTGCCCACAGCATCATCTGTGCCGGTGCCCCTGGGCATGATAAGCAAAGGAATGAGCAAATCAGTAGCAAGAGCTTTGACCTGCAACACCTGTCCTCTGCAGAGGATGTCTCTGGGCATTTTGCATGAAGCTCCCAGTAACATGCTCTCGCCAAGCTAACTGGGCAAAGAGCGTACCCCTGTGATTTGGGCATGAGGGAAGACACCTTTGAGCTGTTCCTCCACTGAGAGCTGAGCTCCTCTGCTCCACCATCAGCGGTGGAGAGGAGAGGGGAGCTTCCCTGCAGGACCAGCCCTTTGACAGCACCTCTCGCACCTGTCTGGCCCTGGAAGAGCAGGCAATGCTTTCTGCTATGAGGTGCACCAGACTGCTGGCATTAACCTGGGTGGGAAATTGTCACTGCCGTCACCCCCGCCTTGGGCACTGTCCCTGCTGCTTGCAGACCTGCTGGGGGTTCTGGTGCCTCCTTGTTAGCCCCCTCTGCCTGGCTTCACGGCAAAGCAGAGCTGTAGGTGGGGTTGGGGAGGGGGTTAGCTTCAGCCCAGCTCCTGTAGGAGCAGCACAGGCAAGCCCTTATTTCTGGTTACTCACAAGCAGGAGGGCTAAAGAGAGGGGCCTGGGGGTTCAGTGAGGGGCCTCATGTGCTGCTGTATCCTGCCTGGCACAGGCTGCTGCCCACCGCCCAGCCAGCTGGCACCAGAGGAACATGGAAAGTGCAAAGCTGGGCTCCCCCAAACCCGTGCAGCCTGGCTCAAGATGCCTCACATCCCAGCGCTACGAGGTGGTCATTCATTACCCCAGCCGAGAGTGTGTTTTGCCCTCCCTGGACCGCTGCCGCACTCGGCACGCGGCGCTGGAGCTGCTCCCGAGCCTTTTAGCTCCTGGCGCCACGCGCAGCCCATGCATTATTTACTGTGTGCCTTCCCAGCACAGCTCTGCACACCGAATTATTCATTTCCCTTGTGGGCTTTTTCCATGGCTCTCTGATCAGAGTTTCTTAGTTCTTTATAAACACTAATGAATTTATTTCCTGATACCCTTATGAGGGAGATGGGGTATTTTATCTTCTTTATAGACAGCGAATTTGAGCATATATTCAGGGACGTCAAAGCCACGTAGGCACCCCGGGAGGCCAGAAGTGCTGGTTTGCCATGGACCGGTCGTGTTCAGCACCTGGTGTGTTCAGTGCACCCTACAGCAGCTGTGAGTGCTCAGCCAGCTCTGGGTGTCCTAGCAGGAGGGCGGATGATGCCCACCCCAGTGCTGGCCCCCATGCCAGTGGTCCCCACTCAGCCTTCATCCCAGCAGCACCTTCCTCCCAGGGGACCCAACTTCCCTCCTGTAATTAGCATTTATTTGACTGCTTGGCTCTGCAAACAGATGGGTACAGTATCATGTGTGGGGACTCCACCACGGGGACTGCTGTGTGTGCACTCGGGGAAGCCCGTCTGCTTAATGCTGCAGAAGAGGGTGCAGCTTTGCATGGCAACCAGGTCTATAATGGCTCCCCAAATGCGTGTCCAGCTAGAGATTCTGCTGGGAGGTGGCCGAGCCTGTTCTTAAAGTGGCTCCTGTGTTGATCAGTAAGGGTCACCAGGCAGTGCACACAAGCAATTTCTTAACCCAAATGTAACCAGATGAAGCATAAAACCATCTCGGCAGCTTCATCCACCACCATGGGATTTCTTCCGCAGGACAAGTCAGGGAGAGACCGGGTGGGTTATTTGCCTGGGACCTGCTGTCCCCAACATAGGCATTAAGCTCAGGTCTGTCTATAGCTGTAACCGCAACCCAGGGCTCGCCCATGGGCACACCGGGAACCTCCCAGGGCGCAGGAGCATCCCATCCTTGCCTGGTCCCTGTTCCCATTTGCTGCTGGTGGCATTCCTTGATAAGTTTTCTTCCCTTCTTCTCTGCTTTCTGAATTGCACCGGGGCCACAGACCTTATTTGCTTCTCCGTTGGATCTCTTTCCTGGGTGCTGTGCCCTCCAGCACTCCTGGTGCCCCCAGGCTTCTTGCCTTTCCCAACTGTCCATTTTCCCTTGCTTGTTAGGTGGCCTCACACTGTGGTGAGTCAGCATCTTTTTGCCGCATTCGGTTCTTGTTTGCTTCCTTGTGCATGTCCCTCTGCTCAGCTCTCTGCTAGACCCCTTTCTTCTAGTTTTTCCCTTCTGCTAAGCCCCAACTGACTTGACCAGGAGTGTGGAGAGAAGCAGTGTGTACTGGAGCAGAAGGTGTCAGGTCAGCACCATTTTGAGCTTGGGGAGGATTTATTAACCTAGGGGTGATGCTTACAATAGCTGGGAACCAGCTCGGGGCTGTGAGTGCCGAACCTTGCTCGCGCAGTGCTGAGCTGCGCTAATAAGCCCAAGTGACAGGCAAGGTCACCTCTGAGCCTAAACTAATTAGCCCAGCTGTGCTGTGCTGCAGGGGTGTCAGCCTCCAGGGTGCCTGCTGGTGCCCAGGAGGGAGCTATGGCCTCCACAGGGCTGAGCTGGACTGAGGTGTCAGCAGCTGAGATCCTTCTCTGCAGGAAGAGGTGGCCAATGCTGCATCCCCCGAACCAGAGGAAGCCTCCTGAGAAGCATCAAACACCCATTTCCAGCCTGTTCTCATCAGGAACACGAATGCTTCTCTGCCACTACACACAGGTATGGGTGCTACCACAACACACAGGGACAGATTCAGCTCCTCTGCAGGAGCCTCCTGCATGTGATGGGTGACTTACCCCTCTTCCCCATGCACCTGGGGTACGAGCCTGCCCAGGGACATGGCAGTTGGGTCCCTCACCAGCATGACTGAGCATTTTAGTAGGGCCTATAGCGATAGGACAAGGGGTAATGGTTTTAAGCTAAAAGAAGGTAGGTTCACACTACATATAAGGAAGAAATTTCTTTGATGAGGGTGGTGAAACACTGGAACAGATTGCCCAGAGAGTCTGTAGGTGCCCCATCCCTGGAAACATTCAAGGTCAAGTTGGACGGGGCTCTGAGCAACCTGATCTAGTTGCAGATGTCCCTGCTCATTGCAGGGGGATTGAACAAGATGACCTTTAAAGGTCCCTTTCCAACCCAACCCATTCTATGATTCTATACTGAGCCTTCAGTGTGCCAAACAAAACCAGATACATCCAGCAGTGTGTGGAGGAGATCTGGCTGTGTGTGTGCCCACTAACATGAGGGATGGGGAACAAACCTTGCACTGTTCAGGGCAAGAGTCTGAGCATCCTCCCCTCCATCCTCCCATCTCCTCATAAAATGGAAACAAACATCCTTCTCCTTTCTGAAGCTGTACCCACCAGTGCCTGAGCTCTGGGCCAGCCTGCGTCCGAACTGTCTCAGTGTCATGTCATGCACAGCTGTTCTGCGAGCAGCGCGCCTCTGATGCTTTGTAGCTCCAGCACCCACCTTCCCTCTCTCAGCAAAGCTGCCTGCGAGACGCTGCTCTCATTAGAGCGGAGACACCCGTACAGATAGCCATGACAAGCAGCAATTATTGCACTGACAAAATAAAAGTTTTGAGTTGTTTTGCAAATATTTTTGAAGCCCCGATACAGCAGCAGAAGTAGGCGTAATTACACATAAAAATGTATCTCCTTTATAGTCTTTTAATTATCTACTCAGGTGAACCATAATTTGAGGGGAAAAGCTTTAAATCTGTTCATTTCTAATAATAAAAAGTGAGGTGGGAGAGTGTTATTTTAATGTAATTAAGAGAAGATACAGCTGGATGGATGGGCTACAGAGCAGGGATCTGTGCTGTGCTCTGGAGACCTCGGGCTCTGCTCCCTTCTCGATGACCACCCATGCCCTTCCTCCTTGCTGGGCAGTATGTTAACACCATGGTAGCAATATGTTTCTATTCACATGTGGTGTCAATATTATTACGTGCCAATACTAACTAGTCTTCTCATCAGCCTTCCCGAGCCCAGCCTTGCCAGGACTGTCCCTGTAAAGCCTGGGACCGTCCCTGTAAAGCCTGGGACCATTGGGGGACCACCCCTGAGACTTACCTGCTCTTCTAACCCACTCTCCAGCCACATGTCAGCCCGGCCTCTGGAGGCCAGTGTGGGATTGAAAGTTGTACTGGGGGAAGGGGATGGGGAAGGACAAGCCAGCTCGCAGGGCAGTGTCTGCCAGGGGTTGAAATCCTGTAGGAAATCTTGGGATCAGATGGGTTGGGAAGTGGTTAGCACTAGTGATGCTCAACCTACCTGACAGATGGTCTCTGTTACTCCATCTTCTTTCTTCCCATTCTGTGTTTATTTTGCTCACCAGATTCACCTTGTGTTTCAAACTGAGATTCCCTTGGGGAGCAGGCAGGCTGGCCACCTCCCAGGACTTGGGACTCCTTGCTGGGGACCAAGGTGCCCACAACAGTGGTGGCAACTACATTGCTCCAAGCCAAGTCCTGCATTAAATCTACTTCCAGGGCTCTAGCTTCTGCAGAGCATAGGCTTACCTAAGACACTAACTACTAATTGTTTCCTTCCCCCTCTGCCACTTCAATTTCTGAGCTGCTGTCAGGTGAGGCACCTTTTAAAATAAGTTATTTCCATCCAGTCTGCTGTAATGCATAGCTTTCCAAGAGAGGATTGAGTGCTGAACTTTATTTTTCTTATAATGGCTCCTCAGAGCCCCAGATAAGATCAAAACCTGGCTCTTCTGGGCTGCGTGCTCCACAAGCGTGGTATGTGTCCTGCAGAGCCCACAAGAAGAATAGATGATCCATCTTCTGGGGAGGAAAGCTGAGGCACAAGGGGATAAGTTGACTTTTTCAGGAGTTTGAAGGCAGTCTGTCCCAGAGATGCCGCAGGTGCTCACATTAACGCCCGCAGCTCCCTGTGTTTGCATCTCCCAGGGACCCAGCTAGCAAAGAGAGAAAGCCAGGCTGTTTTTAGTGGTGCACATGCTTTCCCAGAAAGACAGAAGGCCTTGCTGCCTATCTGTGCCACTCCTGTTATCGTGAATGTCAAACACTTTACAAACAGAGGTATTAAATGTCAGATCCTGTCCCTTACAAGACCTGCTTGTAATTCGAATGCTCAGACATGCTTGGTGGTCATCTCATTCCCGTTTCTTTCCTCTGATAAACGGTGTCCTTTGTACTAGGTGTTTTGAGGTGAGACCACAGAGCAGTGCTCTTTACACTGCTCTGGACCTTCATCCTGACATCTTCATCCTCCCTCCCTGATATTTGAAAATACTTAGGATCAGATCTCCACCTGGCCCTCTGCTTTAAGAATGGTAGCGTGCATTTTTGGGTGAGGTGTTCAGATCCTGGTGACTCTGCTATCTCCCTGTGCTGGTCCCTTTAATCACCAGACCCAAGCCTTCCCTGGCAGCTGTGTCCAGTTGAGAGCTCCTCTCCTCAAAAGCTCTAGGCTCCAGACTAGGCACTGTTGTTTCAGGGTTGCTTGTGTGATTTTGCTCTTTGCTTGGGTAAGTGAGATGAGGTGTGTTGTATCCATCTCTCACATCTCATGCCGCAAACTAACTTGTGGCTTCTCGCTTTCTTTTTCTTTTTTTTTTTTCTTCTTTCTCCTATCAATTCTCTGTATTTGTTGTTGTTGTTTTGGATAACAACACTGCTCAGGGTGGCCCAGCAGTGGTCTGGTTTGTGCCTTAAGGGATATAACAAGGCTTCCTCATTCCTATATTATTGCTTTCCCCTTGGTGTACACCTGGGTGCTGTGCTAGTACCTTTCCCATGCCTGACGGTGAGGATAGCTGCCCTGGCTGCCAGCTTTCTGGTTGTTTGTCCTTAATGTAAAAGCTTTCTCCTAGGAATGAAGAATGTGCTAACTCCAAGTGCATGGGTGACATAAAATGCTTAAGCCATATTCCATTTGGTGCCTTTGAGATGGGGTTTCTCGTTTGCACTGTGGCATTGACACAGTAAAATAATACATAAACCACACATATTAAATTAAAGCAAATACTGCATGCCAGTGCCCAAAAATTTGGAACTTGCTGCATGCTCAGTGCAGCCTAACAAGATGCATTTTAATAATTACGAATGAACCCGTGGCCAAAAAAGCTGTTACTGAGCACACCTGTAATGAATGCTGATGTTGCCATTCCCCACAGAATGCTGATAATCACATTTGCTAGTGCATTAGAGCTGATTTAGGGGTAAACAATAGCTTCCATCTGAACTTGTTTTACAACCTATTGACTGTAGCAGGTAGCTTTTTCTATTACTGAAATATTTGTAAATATTTTACCAGGCCTTCACACTGCAGTTGTGGTTTGGGTTTTTTTAAATTTTATTTATTGTGAATTGACAACAATTGTGTTCACCCTCCATATAACCCAAGGAGCTCATGGTTATTCCCTCCCCCCCCTCTTTTGTTAGAATAATTGTTCTTCCCACAGTGACTGCTGCATGGTTTGTAAGCTTATTTCAGGCTCAGCTGTGGGGATTAGTGATAACACTGCCTATTGTACGAAGGTTCATATTATTTAAAATTGGAACTAGAACAAAGGGAATTCAATTCCAGTTCCTTGCTGTATGGGTAAAATAGCATTTACCGACACTGTCCAGGAAATGCAAGGTATGAGCTGAGTTTCTGCCTCTCTTAAGGCTAGTGAAGGGAGTTAAATATGGCTGGGCAGCTTTCATTCAGCATCAGAGCTTGGGCAGGAGGGGAGAATGGCTTTTCCTTGGGTTGCCTGTTTCCTGATGGTTGTTATTAATGCCCCATTAAGCAATGCTGTTGACCTGTAGGTCTCCAAGTAGCTGGTGCAGCAGGAAGGGGACATGGTGTTGCAGTGGAAATGCTCAGGTTTTAATTTCTCTTTCCAGCTTGCTAAAAACTTCTAGTACAGTAGGGTCTTGAGGGCATTTCAAGAGGTCCACACCATCAGCTAAGAGCGGGGCCGGGGCTGCTCCCAGCTCCGGTGGTCACAGCTGCCTTCACGCACATTACCCTGCTCTAGCTGGGGTTCTGCTAAGCTGAAGGCAGGGAGCCTGGGCTAGCAGCCCTTTCCCCTTTTTTCATGGCCAGTAATGCCAGCCCAGGTCTCCAGCAGATAGCCCATAAGGTATATATATGCTTTAAACCAGGCTAATGCCAGGAATGCTTGCAAGGACATGTTAGACGGAGTTTGTGTCCTCTTGCTGCACATAGAGCTGGTGTCCTTGGGCACCGGGTGCTTCTCAGGAGGCTTCTCCTGGCCTGGTTAGAGCTGAGAAGCTTGTGGCAGGGCTGCGTGGTTGTTCCATCCTTCATGGTGGGGAAGGCTGAGAGTGTGAGGATGTCCCAGGCTGGCATGACAGCAGTGCTGGCCCCTCTAGGACCTCTCCCTTGGGATTATGCAACTTTCTATCCCTGGCAATTCATGTCTTTGCTCTTTAGATTTCATTTTTACTTGGGATTCAAGGGACGAAGGAAAGATGTTGCTGTCTCTCCTTCCATGGAGCTTCCACAGCCATTGAGGTTCTTGCTATAATATTTTTGTTAGCAATGTTCAACCCTCTGCTCAGCTCTCCCTCTACCCTGTTCCTGACCCACCCAGGGTGGCATCAAAGTCCTGCACTCCATACATCCTGCATGGTGACACTGAATTCTCCTTCAGGCTGGGAGATGCCTGGTGTGACCTGCCCCGGCCACTACTGGCCCATAGCCTGCCCATCATCCTCCTCTCCTACCCCAGCAGCAAAAGGAGCAGAGAGCGGGGGGGTGTGTGTGTGTGCATGGGGGGTGGTGAGAACTTCCAGATACACAAAAGCTGGAGGAACCACCAGCAGCTGTAACCCTGGCAACTGTGTCTCAGTATTTGAATGTAATTATACCTCAAACGTGATAAACACTCCGAAGGACTCCTTATGCGGAGATCATACTAAACAAGTCTTTGAAATTGCCCTTATCAAATATTGATAGAGGGAGAGTTTAAAAAAAAAAAAAAATAAGGGAAAGAGAGGCAGAAAAGGTGAATTCTTGCTCTTGCCCATGGGCTGCAGGTTAATGAGGATCTGTTGGTTTATCACCACGGTGCAAGCCCCACCAAGAGCTCTGGCACACAGCAGAATTAAAAGGGGGGGGGGGGGGGGGATAAGAGTAATAAAACCATCAGGTGAGGCAGCCATATCGATTGGCATTTTGCTTTATGTTTGGCATGCAGGAAAGTGATCCCTATAAACACCATTTATCTTGCCCAGCCAAGGCAGCGAAGATTTAATTGCTGCAGGGGGGGAGTGGGTGGAGGGGAAGGAGCATTTCTGAGGATCCATCAGGGTGGAAGGTGTGTTGGTCAGCAGAGCGCTGAAGACAGGGATCTGCTCCCACCTGTGGGTTTGGAGTCTGCAGGCAGAGTGTTTTCCGTAGGGAGCACAGGTTGTGGTCCTGGGTTGTTCCCAGTGCCCATGGAGCAGGAGGTGTCCCACCCCCGGGAGCAGTGGTGCTGGCTCCGTGCTGTAGCCATGCTGTGCCGGGATGCTCCGGCACTTGTTGCTCATTGTTGGCACTCATCTCCTGCCAGCACCCTCTGTCCTTGGAAGAAGTTCACCAGGGACCTTCCCTGGCTCTGGTAGTGTGCAAAGTGAGGGAGCTGGACTGCACTGCTCTATTTTCACTCTCTCCTTAAGCCTGGTAGGTGTGAGAGGTGTACTTCTTAGGAACAACAGTGTGAGTTGTGTTGGGACTGGCTGTTGAGCTCAGCAGATGCCCTGCCAAATGCTTAGACGAGGTTTGGTGAACAGAGCAGCTTCTTGTCTCTTGAGTGATCTCCCAACAATGCATGGGACCGGGAACAAAACAGGTGAAGAACCGCCCTGCACAGAAAAAGGGAGCAGCTAAAACTTCATCAGAACAGAGGCTCTGGAGAAGTGGAGGAGGAGGAGAGGAGAGGTAAACAGCTCTTCACTGGCTCTGCAGGCAGTGAGTGTCAGGAGGAAGAAGGCTGGAGAGAGCTAACTTTGTCTGCTGAATTGCTGGTTGTGAGATACTTACTGCTTTTATGAGTTTGCATTTAATGCAGAGAAGAGGCAAACATCCAAGCATGTGGGTGCCCTTGCTGCAGTTTTGGTTGTTGTGAGTGTCGATTGCTCGACCATAGCTAACTGCCACCTGGATGGATAGAGACCTGGGAGGTAAAGGCATGTTTACCCTGTGTGCTGGGGTGGTACGGCAGTGGTGCTGATGCCCTGTGTTGCTTTCACATGACTGTAGGTTTTATCCCTTAGTAAGTGTTTGCAGAGCAAACTTGAGCAGCAGAAAAAGAGGCAGCAGCTGACATCTCGATGGGATCCATCAGCAGAGCAGTGGCCAGCGTTGTGGCCAGGGCTGACTGGGAGTGCAGCCAGAGAGGAAACAGGATGCTTCAGCATTTTAGTATGAACGAAGGAGGCATGATGAGGTCACCAGCTTGGTGGACAGCCATATATCCCTGGTGGCCCAGTGGCCCCCCCTCTCTCCCCCAAACCATCACTGTTTCTGGCAGGCCTGGCTGAACCTGCACTTAAAACCATCTCTTAAAACTCTCAGAAGGGACCTGGCAAACATCTCCAGAGCAAGAAGAAATCCACTTTTCAGCTCCAGCACCCAGATCTGCAAAGTCAATCTGATGCCAAGAGATGTGCCAGGATAGATGAAGGGTTTACAGCCTCTGACCAAATAGGAGTGGCAGGCAGTTGAGACCCATACTACGTGCCCATCAGTCTGGTGTCCCTAGCTCTGTGCCAGGGCAAACATGCAACCAGCTCTGTTTGCTGGAAACAGCAGGCAAAGCTATGACGCACAAACACTGGAGCCTTATCAAGCACTGCTGGCTATTTTATGGGCTGCTTATAAACAGTTGGAAACCTCTGTAATGCCAGTGCTGAGTATTACTTACTGTTGATGTAGCTGGGAGAAGAAATAAGGGGGAACTGCATCGCTAAAGGATTTTGCCTGGGTTGTTGGGGTTGCTGATACAACGCAGAGGGTGGCTTTATGCAGCACAAGTCAGCGGCGACTCGGGCTTGGAAAGCAGTAGATCTGTTAGACTCCTTGGTGCTGGGAGATGATTGCTGAACAGCATGTAGTGTGTCAGAGGGAAAGAGCTGCAGGTTGTCTTCTGAAAAGTATTTTACAAATGATTTAAAGAAAACTGCACTAAACCGATGGCTACTCTGCTTCCTGCAGAGCTGCTGTCTGAAGTAGTTCCCCATCCAAGAACAGACTAGGGTGGATCCTGTACAGTGTGCCATGGTGACCACTTGCTGTTAGCTGGATCAGTGAAGAGGGGTCTGGACAACATTTTGTATCGGAAGCCTTTGAGGAGGGATCCAGATGGTGTCTGCATCTCTTGTTTATCGGGCTAAAAATAAAAAAATAAAAATAATAATAGTAAAAAAAAACCAACTCAGTCTTTCCTTCTGACTGAAAATTACCATGAATTCCTCTTTCTGGAGCCTTTGGAAGGGATTAAGGAAGCTGGGTTCCTATGCAGCACCCCTGCAAAATGCTCCTGCTGTCGGCAGAAGATGTCAAAGGCTGTGCAGTTCCTTTCGAAGGGAAAGTCACTGCATCATGGAGCTGTGAGAGGTGCAAGTGGGAGGATAGGTGTGGATGAACATCACC
Organism: Buteo buteo; assembly: GCF_964188355.1. Taxonomy (NCBI): domain Eukaryota; kingdom Metazoa; phylum Chordata; class Aves; order Accipitriformes; family Accipitridae; genus Buteo; species Buteo buteo. Next base: position 31,378,854 of record NC_134177.1, read on the forward strand.
CAGGGTGTGTGCAAGGAGGAAATAGCCACTGAGGTTAAAAACAATGCTCTGACCTTTTGGAAGAGCTGTCTGTGTGAGGTGGCCGGGGTGCAGTAAATCATTTAACAGAACAGCTGAATTCTTGGGCTGAGCCAGGCAGAGTATCCCTGCAGAGGAGCTGCTTCTCCCAAGAAGGCTCCCAGAGTTCATGCTTAGATGGTTCCTTTAAAGGTTAAATCTCACTGGCAGCATCTGGAAGGAAACGTGGAGTGCTCAGAGGGAATTTGACCCACTACAAAGGATCTTCATGCTTGTGGATTTTTTGGTCTTTGTTTTTTAAATGTTAAAATTTGCTCTTATTCATTTCTTAAGGGGAAAAAAACCCTCAAACCCAACCCTCCAAGCTTGCCTCCCAGTGCAGGGGCACAAAGAGAGAGCCGTTCCCGGAGTCAGTAGCAGGGTAGACTGCGCTTCCTCCTGCTCCAAGGTGGCAGAATAAAGAGCTCCTGCAGTCATCTCTTTTCTAAGAGTTGCATTGTTAAAACCTTCCTTAGGGAAATCCAGGGAGCGTAATTGCTCCGGTCTGACTCTGCCCGCTGAGCCGCTTGAATTAAGTGGGTGTTTTGGCATCCTGAGCAGAGCCTTGTGGGAAGTGACCTTCGCCTTCCGCCGCTGCACTCTGCAACCTGCCGCTAATTAGGATGGAGAGAGCCCTCCTTTGTTTTCGAATACTAGTTTACCTCCGTCTTCACTTTCTGCTGGGAGCTGCCCAGTGTGACTCGGTGCATAATGAACGGGGCACAGCAGATGGTAGTGCTCCAGTGCCGCGAAACACCACTTTTAACACCGCGAAGCTGAGCGGGAGGGAGAGGCTGGGCTTTGAGCTGCTTGCCGAGCCTATTCACAGCAAAGCCTCTCATTAGCCAGAGTTGGAATTAACATCTGAAATGATGCTTAAAAAAAAAAATAATAATAAAAAAATTTCCACGGCTGCTTTCATTCAGTATTTGCAAACTTGGGAGGCCAGAATGAGGAGGTGCTTTAGCAGCGTCAATGCAAGGGGCATTGCTGAAGCCTGTGGAGATGTGTAGGGTTTGGGGCAGGTGTCAGGCTGGTCCACAGCCCCTTGAAAGATACAGGCTTTGCTTGCTTTTGGGACCATTTACTCAGGTCATCTCTCCTCTGTAATGATCTGAGGATTGCCTTGGCTCCAGGCGCTGGTAAAAGGGTGTTGAGGAATTTCTGCCTTTTGGAAAGCCCCTTATTTCCAACCTAAAAAAAAGGGGACAAAGATGATTAAGTTTTCAAAGATGGAACTTGGCACCCCCTGCAGGAGAAACTGGAATATGGGGCACTTAGAGGGTTTAAGACAAATTTGCTCTTAAAGAGGATTAGTTAAACTGTGTTAAATTTCTATGTGAATGCCCCCATTCAAATGTAATCTGGTTTATCGTAATTTGCTTTGGAAATGAGTTCGGTAAACCCAACTAATGTCTCCTCAATTCTGAACGAGAGCACCCTGTAGGAATTTGCTAACTTTGAAGTAATCCACTTTAAATTCACACCTTCAACTAATACGTCCAAACTTTACCTAGTGTTCCTTGTGAGGTCGCGGTTAGCCACATCTGGTGACAAGCAAACGTGCCCATAAGGAACCCGATAGATTTATTTGGATACGTGAAAGACCTCTGCCCGTGCTCTAGAAATACTTAGACCCCAATTCTTCCGAGACATCTTGGATCCAGGAAGTCCACCCCATAAAGCATCAGGCATGTGAGTTAGCTGAGCAGCAGGTTGGAGATGTGGGCTCCAGCCAGGTCAGCTCCCAGGAGGACATCTATGCAGTGCAAAAACACAACTTCAGGCGGCGGCTGGAAATCATGTCACAGCCTGCTAGCAGATGTAGCTCACCCCTTGGAGACCTGTGGTCCTGTAGGGCAGGAGCTCAGTGGAGTGGGAGTTTGGAGGCAAAGCATGGTGGGCTGAAAAAGCAGCTCCAGACCCCTTGATGGGCAGAGGCCACCCTAAAGCTGCCTGTTGGTGACTGAGGGGGTTGCTCTGATGTGGCCAGCACAGGAGCATCTGATAAAAGGAGCAGTCAACCTCTCAGCCTTGGCATGTGGTGGCTATTGGGAGCAAGCCTGTGGCAACATCTGCTCCTCCCAAAAGCAAGAGGGTGAACACTTCAGGTTGTAGGCAGGGTGCTGTGGGCTTGCTGTCATGTCCAAAGGCTCCAGACATGCACCTGAGCAAACAGCCGGCATGCTCCATCGAGCAGAGGGCACTTCTGCGCCAAGTGTTGCTCATCATGCAGATGTGTGCACGCTCCTCTGCTCTTTAGTCTACTGTGGGATTGCCTCAAAATAGGAACACCTCATAATGCTGGGCAGCAGAAACAGGAGCGGACAGAGTGGAGGGTTTGTTGCCCTGGGATCAGCCGGGGACTAAGAGCATCCTTTGGTGCATACTGTGGCAGGGATCTGGTCCTTCCTCGGCAGGTGGTGTGGCAGGTCTCAGGTGGAGCAGGAGGAACCTGTCCTAACTTGAAGCAATGGGGAGAGCTGGGATGTGTCAGGCAGTTGAGCAGCTAATCGGTGGAGTGTGACATGCTGGAGAAGGAGGTGTAGAGACTGACTAATTCACCCTGCAGGGACCTTGGGACTGGCATGCCACTTCAGCTCAACCTCAGCACTGCCCTCTGGCATGGTGTCCCCGAGGTTTACGTGGTCTTAGGAAGTCAGCTTTGCTGCCATGCTGGCCACAAGCTGGCTGCCTGCCTGCCTTTGGGCAGAGCTGTCTGCATGGAGCAGAGCAGATGCTCTGATGGTGTCTGCATAGAACCGGCTCAAAGCTAACAACCGCAGGAATGACTGCGCTGCTCTGGGTTGGAGCCGGCTCTGCGGGAGCTAGGTCAGCTACTTCTGACCTGGTTGGGAAGCCCCCAGCCAGGGGAATCTCCTCACAGCAGATGGAGCGGTGACTATGCTGCAACCTATGCTGGGTGCTCCTGTTGTTCCGTCTTCGCTAAGTTGTACCCAGGGAGTGAGGGCTGAGTGAGTATTATCTGTCGTGAGCTTTCTAGGAATTGCTGCTCAACCAGGAAAGTGCTTGGCAGAGCAGGGTGTGGGCCTGCCTACCTGCCATCTCCTTTGCTCGTCACCAGTTTTCCTTGTGTCCCTAGATACCGCCGAGAGATATTGAAGCTTGGATAGAAGCGCCGAGTTGGCAACTTTTAATATTGCTGAAACATAATCAGCTTTTGCTTCTACAGCAATTAGCATGTTATTACCCATAATGTTTTGCATGGCAATTTTGTTGTAAACATTTGTACTAATTCACCATAACCTAATTATTTTTATGACATGTAATTATGAAATATTTTTGGAGGAGGAATGGTTTCATTTTCTATTTATACCATTATTTCCTGGAAGTGTCAGATATTTTTAACATCAGGAAATAGCTTTTTCCCCCTTCCCCAATTAAACTTTTCTATTTACTGCCTCAACTTGCCTAGATAGAGCAGTAGCTGGGATTCTGTTCTTATGGAGATGTGTGATGGATTCCAGGAGAGACTAATTGAGCTGTAATTTGTGGTAGTGTCATACTTAAATGGAGGAACATAAAAGGTGGTTTTCTTCGCTGCTCAGTGGGTAGATGTGATGAGTCCCAGTTAGAGCATCTGCCATAATGTCCCCTTCCTAAGTATTTAAGGAAAGACTGATGCAGTGAAGCTGTTGCCTTAGGACCATGTCTTTCAAGAATGCAACCACCCTGACCTCGGAGGCAGGACCTCTTGAGGGAGATGCTGGTGAGTTTTGACATCAGTAACCTATTGCTCAGACCTTGCATCTGGGTTGGCATCCCTGGACCAGAACAACTAAGAGACTCCTCAGCCCGCCCTGTCTTCTAGCTTGGTGTGACTCTGTCAGTGTGCTAAAAGGATGGGGATGCAGGGTACCCCAGGGTAGGTGGGTGGGGGGGTGTCCAAAGAGCAAGGAGAAACATCTGGGCTCTGGTTCAGGCTCCACGGAAAGATCCTGAACCTAAGCTACAGAGGCATATACAAAATTAGTGCCTGAAGCACAGCAGTGATGAACCCAGCCTTTAGGGAACACTGCAGGATGATGTGAGAGGTGGTTTTGAATCCCTGCAGCCAGGGAAGGAAATTTAGTTTGTCTAACTCACCCCCTGCACGTGTTCTGCTTGCGTGGTTACTGCAGTGGGCAGGGAGCTGCTTGCCCTGCTTCAAAAGGGGGCAGCAGCGATCGCACAGGTGTCTGTTGCATGCGCTCAGCTGACATTTAATGAATTAAGGAAGGCAAGAGGCCTTCCTTAATCTCATTCATGGAGGCACCATATAGAAAATGTTCAGAATTCAGGCTTAATCTTAACAAGTATGAAACTTGGCAGGCTGAAAGGCTTGTATATCTTGCCTGATCTCCAGTCTGGAGAGGTCTCAAAATAGAGACATGTGTAGCACATTGACATCCTAAAAGAATTTCTAAAAAAAATAAATGCATTTTTAGATGACTGTATGTCATATAAATGAGATTTATTTCAATGACTGCCATGATAGTTGAAGCAGTAACAAATTCAGTAGTTGCTAGCCCTATGGTTGTATAAGCTCTGAATGTTTAACTCCAAGCTATATTTATACAGCAACTTTTTGGGTAATATAGTCAATCCTTTGCCCATTTTTATATCTGCTGGTTGGTATACATGTAGCTGTACAGTGTGTTAGCCATGTTGGGCATGGGGAGTGTTGCAAGCAGGCTGCTGTCTCAGAAGTTGCCTAAAATTATCTGTTACTCCTGTTACTGATGAGGACCATGGAAACTGGGTTAAGAAAAACTCACTGGCTTTTAAAAATCATTCTCAATGCTGTATATTAGTGCGAAGTCGCACTTCCAGAAAGCCTACAAGTAATCAGAGGTGCAGATCTGAAATGATACAGTGATTTTTGTGACCGCAAGACCTGAGAATTGAAGTGGGCTGTTACGTGAGGAATTTTAGCAGCTCTTTGCCCTCCCTGAATACCAACAGCCTCCCTCAAATTCCCTCAAAAGTGACTTGTCCAACAGCCCTTCTTAAATGAGGCTGCTTTGTTCTTGGGGGTTATTCATCGCCTGTGAGAAAAGAGGTGACTTGCAAACTTCTTTCATCTCCAAAATCCAGTGTTACCCTTGATCTTTCTGCAGAAGTAATGAGTTGAGATTGTGTAAAGACTATCTTACAACATATCTTGAAAATGAAGTGAACTCTGCACTGAGTTGTGGTCCGGCCGAGACTGCTACTGAGGTTTCCCTTAGCAGAAGTTGAATGTTTTGTGCCCAACGATGACTGTGATATTTTTTTTTTCTTTTTCAGGGATGTCGTGGTTTAAGCCCTGCCGGTAACACAGCACCACGCAGCCCCTCGCTCACACGCCCCCCCCTCCCCGCCCCCGGCGGGATGAGGAGAAAACACAAAGGCAGGGTCGCGGGTGGAGGTGAGGACTGGGAGGGATCACTCGCCACTTATGGTCACGGGCAAGAGACAGGCTCAGCTCGGGGAAGAGACCAGATCGATTTAATGTGCTCCCAGTCGAACCGGAACGAGGACCCTGGGAAGGGCACCCGAACCTTAGAACACCTTCCCCCCAGCCCTCCCTCCTTCCCGCCTCAGCTCCCCTCCCGGTTCTCTCCGCCTCCTCCCCCCGGCGGCGCAGGGCAACAGGGGATGGGGTCAGCTCGCCACCCCGGGTCTCTGCCGCTCCTTCCTCCTCACTCAGGGGGAGGAGGACTCCTCGCTCCTCCCCTGCTCCACCGCGGGGTCCCTCCCAAGGGAGACCTCCTCCACCAACTTCTCCAGCCTGAGCCCCTTCCGCGGGCCGCGGCTCCTCCCGAACTTCCCCGGCGTGGGTCCTTTCGGCGGGCCGATCTTCAGTCACAGCCTGCTCCAGCGCGGGCTTGCCCATGGAGTCACGGCCATCTCGGGGGCCCTCCGCTCTCCCGCTCCCCTCCACGGGCTGGGGGTCAGCCTGCCCTCTCCCCACGGGCTGCGGGGGCATCCCCTCCTCCGGCGCACCTCCTCCCCTCCTTCCTCACTGACCGCCGTATCTGCAGAGGGGGTCCTCTCGCGTTCCAATCCCCCTACTCCCTGCAGGTTCCCCTTCTGAAATCTGCTCTCCCCGAGGCGCTACCTCTGTCACCGACGGGCTCGGCCTGGGCCGGAGGCGGGTCCGGCCTGCAGCCGGCGGAGCTTCCAGCAGCTTCTCACAGGAGCTGTCCCTGCGGGCCCTCCCCTGCTACCAAAAGAAAAACGCGCCACACAAACCCGTAACAGGGGATTGTGCATCAACAAGGTTATTCTGTACACCAACAAAAAGCTAAAAATGTGTCAAAACTTGATGTCACATTTGATGCCGATCAACTGAACTCCCTTAAAGGCACCACCGTTAAACATCCTGGCCAGGGATTTTGAGAATGAGTCGGGGATGTCTAGCAGGTCCCAAGTGGCTGGCAATCATTTCCCCATCACACCGATAACATAGGGGCATCGCTTTTGTACGGGATGAGTTTTCTGCACCGGATCTGTAAGCAGCTAGCAGGACAAGTGCAGTTGCAATTGATGAAAATGAGTCAGTCCTGTTATTTTATTACGTGTGGGGAATTGTATCTTGCAACTGGGTGGGAGCAAATAGAAGGATATTTCTGTATTTCCAAGGTATCTGGTAAAGATCAGACTGTTTGGCCTAATCTAATACTATGGAGGTCAGGAAATTGGAAATGGCAGTTCATTGCAATGGAGAAGTTTCCTACCTTATGACTGGAAATAAGACAGTCAAGAGGTCTCTGGTATACTTTGATACTCCAGGAGATATTGATCGGGTTGTGTCACTGCTTTGTTTTTCGCAGGAACGGGTAGAATAAAAAAAAAGAGGCAGAGACAAGGGGCACCTATATCAAGAATCTTATGAAAAATCCATCCCTTATCACTGCTGGAGGTCTAATGAAGACCGAGTTAACTGTCTGTAAGACCACATAAGCCAGACCATATTTGTGAGAATAGCCAGATTAGTATCATGTACTCAGAAAAGCATCCCAAAATATTCCACCTGCTTCAACTTCACTGGCAGAGTACGTTCACCTCTGCCTCTGATGTAACCTGCTGTGCTGCATGCTTTACATATATATATGTGAAAATAATACTTTATTACATATATTGTTATGTGCCTTGGTAGAGGGAGTGTGAGATGGGCAGCCTGCAACGGGTGATCTCCTTGAAGCATCTGTCTTAAAGTGCTTGTCAAAACAGATTTTAAAATGACTTCTAAAGGTCATGCAAGTGTCAGAGGGTTAGTCTATGGTGTACCCATCTGCGTCAGCATAGCAGTGAAGGAAACCATGTGCAGAGCTGACAGGTATCTGAATACCCCGAAGCCAAATGTGTGTGATCTCATACCAGCCGTGAATTTCTTTTATTTGCCGCAATTATGCTTGAAATGTGCTTGTGGGTTTTGTAGCACCGGGATGTTGAGGGAGCATCATGGGAGCCGACAGATGGACTCGTTGAGAATTTATGGTGGCCATAAAGACCTGTGGAAATGATTGATTCTGCTTATTGCTCACGCAGATAATGACAGGTTTTAGAATAAAAGAGTAACTGATAGCCTCCGAGCTGGGAATTAAATTTCTCCTTCCATGATGTCATCATGATGTCATACTTTATTGCCTATAATTTTATAATTTGTCCAGGCCCATGGCTGTAATCACTGTGCTGGAGTTCATGTGTGTGACATCACACGTGGTGTCAGCTCTGGTCCCTGATGACAGTGCTCTTCTAATTGTGATTTAAAATGCTTTCCTGTCCTGATGGGGGAAGTTACAGCTTTCTTGGGGCATATTGTGTTCTGGGCCAACTGCTGGGGCTGCTGAGGAGAGAGCATAATATGGAAGGGTCTTTGAAAGGCAGTGAGTGTAGTTCTCTCATGCTGTGTATTCAGAAAAATATGGGTTTTGTGGCCTGCGGGTCACCATCAGAGAGAATGATTGTTAGGGGATGAAAGGGTGACTGACGCATGTAATCCTCGCATCCTTTCCCTCTTCTCTCCCAAAGGAATATTGAACTGATGTTCTCTAAAGACAAATAGGAAGGAGAGGAAATATGGGCCCAAGACTCATTCATGGCCAGGTTGGTTGATGGATCTTCATGGTTTTCACCAGAACGTACCTTCTGCTCAAATAAGGAATCTGTGAATAAACATGACCTCAGGTGATAAGTGATGTACCTCTTAATTCTAATAAGATGTTTTTCTTCCTGTCCCAGGGAAGTGTGTCTTGCCTCTTCCAACAAAGGATGAGGAAAGGGAAGATCCCTGGCTCTTAGACCTAAGAAAAGGTGCTCCCAAGGGCAGGTGGAACACAAGCAGCGAAGCCAGTCCTGGGTGTAGGCTGCTTGGATTTACTGAATGATTCAGGTTGATATTCGATTACCACGGCGATAAGCGTGGTTTTTAACCATGATGGATGGATGGTTGGAGGGGGGTACAGTAGGGGGCTGTAATCTTGTGTTCTGAAGGACCATACTTCACAGGAGAGCACACCAGACCATGTTGTGGTCTGACCATGGCGAGCTGGTGGAGAGCCTGGAGCAGATGTTTTGCCAATATACTCCAGTGCTTTTGTTTTGGAGAGGGAAGGCTCCTGGAACAGGTTTCTTGCTTGATTGCTAGCATCACCACGCCTTTCATGTTTTCTCACCAAGTGCCTGACAGCACACCGTAGTCCTCTTCAGCCCTTTGGACTTCTGTCTGTAAACCCCTGTGGTGGTTATTTTTAAGTGGAAGGATTATTTTGACACTTCTGCTACGTCCCATCCTCCCTTCAGCCTCCTCCCAAGCTGGCTGAACTGTATGTGGGTTCCCTAGAACAGAAGGGTAGGCACAGGAGCAAAGTCTGTCATATTTTTTTTTGCAAAGCCTGTGGCAGCAGATTGCAGCATGTTCTGTCAGTTCATTAATTACGAAGGCATTAACTTTCAAGACTAGCAAGCACTGGAAATACCAAGGTTGCTTCTCAGATGTTATAAATAACATATTGGGTAGTTCTGAATTGGTGGAGGTAGCTCAAAAGCTGCCAAGTTTACCTGGTAATACCTGGAGCTCTTCCGTGATGAGGCTCAGAGCACTGTTAATGGAAGAGCCAATGCTTCACTGGCCAATGCAACTCATGCAGTATTGAGGCAGTAAAGAGTAAATGTGGGTTCTGTGGTCCTGGAAAGACAGGTTAAGCTTGGTGTAAGCCTGCTGCCAGCATATAGGAACAGTCCTCCAAGATTAAAGGGATATTCTTTTCGGATTGTGGCAGATACATTGTCCCCAAACTGCACCAGGAAACCTTAGGAAGTTGACAGCAATATTCTCACTGATGTTGTGAGCTTAGTCTCTTTGGTGGGTACCAGCCTACTGCAGGAGGAGAAAACCAAATCAAAGACATAGTGGCAGCAGCAGTGACACTGATTTTATTTTTTTATTTTTTTATTTTTTTTATTTTTTTATTTTTTTAAAAAGCACCCCTGCGGTGCAGCTGGCTACTTACTCGTGCATGCAACAGCACCAGAGAGGAAATTCCTTCCCAGTGCTCACAGGTGATCAACTTACACATTGAAGCATGAAGTTTGATTACCCTTGTAACATTTTATTAGCTTGCATAGCTGCAAATGTTATTAATGCTCATAAAATTATCCAGTCCCTTAAAATGTCTGTTCCACTGGTGTGCGTCTCCATGACTTCCTGGGGTAGTGTATTCCAGAAGTGACTGTGCTGGGTCAAGTCGTATTTTTATTTTATTTCTCTCAAATCTACAGCCTTTCTGTTTCATCAATTACCCCCTGTTTTGCTTTTAAATTAAGGGGCAGGCTAATGTGAAGCAGCAAGCTGGTTTTGATTGCAAACTTTGCTCTTTCATGGTTTTTATTTTTTTATATACTAATATATACCTGTATATAATGTATTTATAAGTAACATATGTTCATGTATGTATCATGGATGCATGCATACACATGCAAGTGTGTGCATCTATATATGTATACACACACATACACACGTGTATTTACTCTGTCACTTAAGCACCTTGTTGGGTGGCTTGGGTGCCAGTGGTTTGCTGCAGGGATCACCATCCCCCTTTACGTGCCTGTGAGGGATGCTCTGGGAGGCAGAGTAATAACAGGGAAGAAAAATGTTGCTCTGAGCCGTGTGTCAGCAGACTTCAGACACAATGGGGCCCGTGTTTCCAGACAAGCCTTTTTAGCTAATTAGCTTAGTAAAAAAATCTATTTCTCTTCTTAAATTCCCTGCCATCCATCTACCTAATAGAGTCAAGCAGCTATATATTGTGTGTGGGGTATGCAATGCATCATCTATCTACAGTATTTATCTCATTGTTCCCAGCCTGGTCTCTCTGTCTCTCTGTCCACAGGAGCTGCCAGGTTGCCCATTCTGGCTGCTCCCTTCTGGCAGTGACTGTAATGCAAACGTGCTGGAGATCTCCTTCCCTTCTGGCTTTCCCTTTGCTGTCCCGCAGCAGCTCAGCCATGCCCATGTCCTTGCTTGCTCGCTTGTGTTCCTGCAACAAACATGCAGCAAGCAGAGACTCCTGCAGCTGTGTGGTCTGGGCGACCTTCTCGCCCTGCTTTGTGCAACCTGTGTAGGGTCCTGAACTGGCCTCCACCAACACCTCTGGAGCTGGGATGGGTGAGGGATGGAGCTTTGGGGAAATCAGGGAGAGCTGCTTTGACTTCAGCATAACTCGGGCAGGAGGATGTGACCCCTGAATTTTGGCTGCATGGACAACCCCTTGTAATCAAGTGGGAACATCTCTTCTGGAAAGGCCTCTAAATCTCACTGACCCATATGGCAACAATTTTCACCTAAGGTCTGTTTGTGGACATTTCAAGCTCCAGCCCTCCAGCTGTTGGATTGCACTTAGCAAGTTTAAAGAGCCACTAATATCAGAAATTGTTTTGTGTAGGAATGCATGGATCAGAGTCAAGTTGCTTTTTAACCTTCTTCTTAGGAAACTAAATTGACTGAACTCCTTAAGGTTCTCACCTTAAGGCTGGTTTTTCACACCCTAGTTTATTATTGTAGCTATTATCTGAACTCTCTGTTTCTGACACTTCTTTTTGGAAGTGTGAATACAAAAACTGGACACGATGTTCTTGCCAGCACTGGGTAGCAATGTGAAATACAACTCCCTTTATACTCCACTGGGCAGAGAAAGTGTGGTTACCCTCAGCTTGGTGCTGGAAGCTTGTGTTTAGTCAGATGTCTACCCTAATCTTTGCTCGTTGCCCCAAACGGGGCTTGCTAAACCCTTCTCTACAGCCCAGTGAAGTGCATTACACTTGGAGATGATGTTGCATGCGTGTGGGTTGTCAAGTACTTAGGGATGACAAACGCTTGTTAAATGGTGAGCTGGTTGCTTCTTTCCTGGGCTTGGTTTTTGTTTGCAGCCCTCTAGATGTTTGAGTAGTGTGGAGTCAGCTTCTCTGGCTGGAGGAGAGGTGCTGCTGCATTAAGTGGGTGTTTGTCTTGAATCTTTTTTTTTTTTCTTTAATCTGTTTACAACCTCACATTTGCTTCCATGAAATTGTTGAACCCCCATTAGTTTACCAAGAAAGTGTATTTCCAACCGATTGGTGACCTGGCCTTGTCTGGAGTTACTGTGCTATTATCCTTTGCGTTTCCTGCAAGTGCTCTCAGCCGTTTTCCAATGTGTCACTAAAAACCCTTGAACATTAACAGCGAGCTTCTGTGGTCTGTCCCCTTGTTCGTATATCTTTTTGCTGTGTTGCTTGTTTTGATAACAGAAATTAAAGTGCTGGGCAATGATTTCTAAAACTGTTTAAAACCAGAACAAAAACCCCAAGAAAATTCTGGAACAGAATGCCTTTGTTGGCGAGAGTTAAGGTTTGTAAATATTTATTCTTCACAAGCAAAAAATATGAGGCTGTTGTGATAGAAAAATCAGGCAATTCAAATTTAAAGTGACAGTCCCCACATACGAATTGTAGGCCTGCAGAAATGTCAGTAGGTCAGAACCAACCATTGTATTGGCGTGCAAGCTCCTCCGTCATCGAAGTTCACGAGAGTGCTTTCTACCCTTTGCTGTAATTTAAAAAAGAGACACGTGTGTGTTTGTGTTTCTGTGTTCCTCTTGGTGTATCATCTTGCCAGTGCTTAACCTGTGCTGCAGACAGCTGCTGTCCCAAAGCCTGCCTTGCAGCTGCAAGTCCTCCTACGTTCACTTGCTGTATGAGTCGCCTCTCCCTGGTGCCTCCTCGCAGGGACCAGAGATGCTCCACCTTCCACAACCTGTCCAGTGCAGGTAGTACCCATTGTCCATTAAAAATAAAAAAGCTTCAATGTCTATATTATCTTAATTATATACCTTTGCCATTGGTACTCTGCAGTGTGCTTGGTTGTGAAACATGGATGAGAGAAGCTCAATAAAATGAAGTTGTTGGGCAGCACATACTTACCAACTGGTTGACCTACCCTTGTTAGCATGGGTTCTTTGCTTGGCCCCCAAAATGTGGTGGTAGCTCTCTGCTATGGCTCGCCACAGTATATTTGAATGTCTACCAGTGGCTTCTGGGAGGTAATTCTGTGCTGTGTGGATGCAAGGGGAAGACCTTGAAAATATTTTTCTGAAAGGAAAAGAATATTCTATAGCAACTGCTTTTGACTGGCCTTCAGAGTGTTTAATAAGTGGAGTAAGGCACAGAGGATGTTGTGCCAAGAAGGACTTGGATAAATTGCCTTCTGCTAAGATGCGATGTGAAACCCCACCACACGGCTCTGCTTCCCCGCTTGCTCTCGGCGCTGCTTCTCTGGCTGCATTTTGAATCTGGGTAGAACAGTGATTCCAAAATGCCTTCCCTGGCTCCTGCTAAGGGTCAAAGTAGTTAACTTGGAGATGATGTTGCTGAATAATGGGGTTTGCTGAATGACCAGTGCCGGGGATCTCTAAACCTCCGTGCCATTCCCTGGGTGCAGATGACCGGCATTAAAGGGTAGATTTCCTGAGTGACTCTGCTTGTCTAGACCCTCTGGAAGCAGCATGAGGGAAGGTGTGTTGGCTGCCTGGAAAGGCTGCCAGGGACTTGGCTCTCCAGGAGCTTTGTTTTCCTGCAAAGGAGGGAGGCTACTATAGCGTTCTTGTGTTTTGCAAAGTCAGGGTCGAAAGCTGGGAGTTGGGCATAGGAAGTTTTTCCTAAAATAAATAAAATAAATAAAATAAAAGTATGGGAAAGGAACTGAAGACATGACAAGGTAGCCTTTGTTCTGCTTTGTATTCTTGCTTAGGAATACTCTGTTCTGCTCTGCATTAATCTCTGGTTTACTGTGCAGCCTTGGTGCTTAGACACCAAATCCTCAAAGGAAGCATGTGTGAAGATATTCATGGAGGTCATTTCACCCTGGATCTTTGGGGCACGATTCGCTTTTTGTGAGCAATAATTCATTACCACTGCGGTACCTTGATTTCCCCATCATAGCGGGCGTGCCACGTTTGGACAGCAGGAAGGAAAGCTGGGAGCTGAACTGAGCAACGACTCCTGCAACCAGAGCAGCTGTGATGAAAGGGCTTCAGCAAGGAGCTGGAAAAATGACAGCCGCGAGGAGCCTGGTGTCTCCTTTAGATGTGACCTTCGTGATCCCAAGTGAAAGGTCACGGGCTGTAGCAGATCCTTTCAAAAATAAGATCTTCACTGAATCTAGCAGCTGAGAATGGGCACAGGGCCAGCGGAGAGCTCAGTGCAGTCTTCGGGCTGTGCTATGTGATGGACATTAGCAAGCTGCGTTGTTTCCTCTCTGCCATTCTTCAGAGTTGCTGTGTTTGGCAGGAATTAATGGATCTCGAAAAGGATGTTGCGGTTGAAGCGCCCAGGTCAGGTAACAGCAGGCCTGGAGGTGACCGGGTTTGCTCCGCCAGCTGTTTGACCATCCAGCCTGCTGCCCAGAATCGTGTAATTAGAGTTTTGCAGAGCATATCCCTGTGCTTCGAGCTGTGACGCTTCTAATTTTCAGGCCATGCTATTTGGTCCTGTGGGCGTGCTCCACCTTATGAAAATGGCCACCTAACGTGCCCTAGATGATTAAGCTGAAATTGTTGCGCTGGTGAGTACGTGTTTCACCATGGCTGCTCTGTTTCCCCTGCCCTGGTGTCAGGCTTGCGCGGTGGCTTTCTTTGCATCTCTGACTTCTGTGGGATTGGGGAGGGCAGGGAATTTTTATCTTCTCCCTAGCAGTTAATTAGGAAGCATTCCAGTTTGTACCGTTTGGTGGGGAGTATATCCAGACTGTTCAGCGATGCTAGCAGAGAACAGACCTTGCAGAGAAAGTAGGGATTCCGGATACTGCTACCTAATTTGGGATGAGCTCAAATTCAACAGCCAACACACTCTAACCTTTAAGTTTCAAGATTGCAGCCCCTACTGCAATCATTGGCACTAGTGAATGGAAGAAAAAGAATATTCATCTAAGAGCGGAGAGGTTGGTCTGTCCTTGGCCTGGGATAGCCGGCTGGCTGTGTGTTAGGTCAAAGAATCAGAGCAGGGCTTAGCTGATAGAGGACACTGAGTTCCTGGGGAAACAAATTGCTTAGCAACTCTGAGTGGTCTTCACACAACAGGTCAACAGCAGCTCTTGCTGGTAGCTGTTGGCTAAACCAACTAGTTTGGTATACCAGACAGCAAACTGCGTTACATGGCCTTTGGGATTAGATGAGCTCTGTGATGGAATTAGGCTGTGCCCTGGAGCTCCTGGGGAAGCTCCTACACTCAGGAAGGTACCCCCAACCTAAGCATGCAGTGAGGGGAGCAGGTATAACACCACACAACATCCAAGCGTGCTCCTTATTCTGCATTTTCTCACCAGCAGCTGCTGGGGCTTCATGAATGGGAAAGGGAGGTGGCCCACGTGCTTCAGGCTGGGAAGGATAATATCTTTACTTGTGATTGACAATGGGAAAACATCGGTGAACTCTTGCGGTAGGGTGGCAGCTTATTGAGATTCAAGGCCACACTGTGCTCAGTCACTATTCATCCTTGGCAAAATGCATCACCTGGCAGGATCATTCACCTCAAACCTCAGTGACAGAAAGAGATAGCCGCCAGCTCTTGGTCACCTTGGGGGCATGTCGCTGGAAATGACAAACTGGGGGTGAAGAAGCACAGGGTAGGGAGAGGGGTATTGCCTGGGGAGTGCATGATCTGATCTGGATGAGCTCAGGGGAAGTTGAAAGAGCAGGTGCCGTCACGTAAGTACCATTCTCCATCCTCTTCTGAGTAGGTGGGTGAGACCCCTCCGCCTGCCACAGCAGTGGGGATGCGCTGCCTGGGGGACAGAAGGCTTGGAGATGGGGTGGCATGGGGAGGAGCAGCCTGCAAGCTGGACCATTTGGGACATAAGAAATGCCTTGCTGAGCCAAACCAGTGGTTCATCGGGACCAGTGCGTCATCAGCAGGTGCCCTGTGGAGAAAACACATGGGTGTGGCTCCTCTTGCCATCCATTTCCCTGGTGCCTAGCATCCGCAGTCATTGGAAGAGGGCTCTTAGAAGGTTTTTCTCTGCTTTGTCCCACTAGTCTCTAGGTTTTGTGTTGGTTTGGTTTTTGTCGTTTGGGTTTTTTTTTCCAATCTACCATCCATGAATCTGTTAATCCTGTTTTGTGGCCTGGTGGCCCTGTGTTTTGCTGCTGATTTACTGTCACCCACATCCCAGCTGAGTTTGTTGTTGTACCATCATGTCTGTGCAAGGGTTGAAGAGCCTGTCTCTTCCAGCCTTCCCCAGCGAAGGAGACTGGGTGTTGCACGGCGGTCTCCATCACTGCAGCATTACCTGCGTCTTCATGACAAGTCTTGAACTTCAACTGCCTTCCTCTCAAGCTAGTTTTGCTGTAGCCTGGCAGCAGGAGGGAGCTGCTCTGTGTGGTGCTTTGCCGTATTGCTGTGTGTGGGAAGTGGCCATATGAAGATCTTCTCTCTGTCCTGCTCCATTCCCATCTCTTGGCAGGGTAAAACTTCTTGGCTTAGGTAAGAGCTCCTGGAAATAAGATGTTGTGTAGCAGGGGTAAGTGTTCTTGCTGACCCAACTTGTGATCTTTGCTCCTGCCTAAATTAAGGGTCACCTGCTCACTCAGTGTCTTGTTCCTGCCCAGGACTCGGTGGGCTCTTCTGATATGGTAGCTCTTCTGAGACAGAGCTCCAGGCAGAGGGATGAGAGATGGTGTCTGCCAGTGGGCTGTTGTTAATCTGTGTTGACTTGATAGGTAAACTCCAAGTGGATCACTCTCCTCTGGGGAGACACTCGTTCGCAGTCATTAACGTTTATTTGGTTTGGCTTATTTACTCAGGTAGCAAATTAGGTCAAATTGAAGTGACTCACATTAAACTGAGCAATGGCCACTTGAATCTGGACTGACCATGTCCACACAGAGGTTAACGCAGGTTAACCCAATCACTTTAAATCTATCCTCACTGCTAAAAGGATGGATTTCCATCACTGTCCCTGCACAGGTCTGTCCCTCAGTAGGTCAGGGGAGGAGCAGCCTGCTCCTGGCAGGCAGTGCTTGGAGAGGTGAACCCAGCCCTGCTGCTCCAGCATGTCAGCACAGCCTCCCTCTTTGCCTAGCTGCCCCTTGAACGATCAGCCTGGTTCTTGGCAGTGTGAATATCTGTTTATATGCGGATTTAGTATTCTAGCTGAAATAAAATGAGTAATGCTAATTGCTGTAGTTACAGTCCTTTTAGTCTCTATATGATTTTTACAGCCCTTACCACACACAGGACGGAAGAAAAAGGTTCCCAAGAGGGACAGAGTTAACTAGTGAAGTAATAAATCTCCTGCTTATTGGCAGGTGCTGGAGGGTTGTACTAACACTGTAACTTTGTCAATCTTTGGCTGAGTAATAATAAAAGATCAAAAAAAAGAAACCCTAGAACATGGTCCTCTGAGACCTGGAAACGGTTCAGCCATGACAGCTCTGACCTTGGCCCATTTGTTACAGCTAAAGCAGAGTTTTGTCTGGATTGTTCTCTTGCTTGGGAATGGCTGGAGCTTCTGTCTAGTTGCTGGTCCTCTTCTGCACCATGAGCTCTGTGTAAGACCTTTGTGGCTCACCAGGGCTCCTTCTGTCTCTGTGCTTGAGTCCAATGAATATACCCCCACCTCTATCTCCCGAGGCATTGCATGTCTAAAGACTGCAAGATGTTGACATACTCCAGCAAGGTTGGATGAAGAAATACTCTAGATGTGTGTAGGAGACAAATACTTCCCATTTGGGATCATTCCTAAACCTACTGCAAAGAGAAGGCCTCTATCAAAATGCTGGACAAAGCAAATGCTTTTAGTGTCCAAATGCCTCTCCAAGCAGTAGGACTTAATATGCAACCATTGTCTTGAAATGGCAAGCTACCATCCTTTACTACACTTATCATTTGGTGACCCTGTTGCTCCTTTGCAACACCAGGTGTGATGCACAGTGGATTTGCCATGAGATCAGTCAGACAGGATCAGTCTGATGCACTGGCCTCTGTCAGTAACCATCCCAGTGCTTAACAGCGCCAGTAGGTCTCTAATATTAATTAGTTGTGCCGAGCCTTCAGAAGGAAAGGCTGCTGTGCAGAGCTCCGGCTGGGAGGAGGAGTTTACACCGTGATTTCTCAGAAGCTGAGGCTGGCATTGTGCCTTTGATCCAATTTGGCTACCCTGAGCCGAGGCCAGCCTGGACAGATGCTCTGGTCCAGCCCTGGGGAGGGTCCAGCTAGCAGGAGTGGGCCTGTGTGGCTGTGATGGCTTTTGTCCTTGAAGTTCATCACTTTCTTTGAGCATCTCCCCTATGAGGAAAGGTGACTTTAATCCCTGCAGCCTATGAGCAGGAAGGAAGGAAAGGGAAGGGGAAGGAACTGGTGTTGCTGCAGTGGCCAATATCAGTGGGAAATCACAGTTGCCTCCCAAATCTGCAAAGCACAAACTTTCCCTAAAAGTGAGCACTTAATGTGGAAGGAAAAGAGGAGACTGATGATAGATATTACCTTAATGAATAAACAAATGTTTTAAAAGACGGACTCCTCATGCAATGTGTTATTTTTAACTTAGCGGCAATTTGCATGCTAGTCAATTTGCATACATTAAATACATCTCCTCTTCTGCATCGAGTTCCCCCTCCCCTTCAGTATAACATCTCATTATAGTGCTGCTGGGACTGAGGAGCCGGTGGCTCTGGAGGGGATATTAATTTGCCCAACACATGCTGTGTAGGTTTTTATCACTTGCTGCACATTGGACCTGGTGTCTTTGAAGTCACTAGTGCCTCGAAGGGCCTTCTGCTTGAGGTAGTTGAAATGGAAAAGAAAGAAAGGGGAGGGGCGGGGCTGCCTGGAGGAGAAATGCACAGGGAAGAGATTGTTTAGCTTGCGTTAATTCAGAAGGGAAGAAAATGAGCAATGCGGAAACCTCTCCACTCTGCTAGAGAGCCTGGGCATCCTGGGTGGGTGGGTGGTTGTTTTGCTTCTTGTTTGAGATGAAATATGCCATCTTCCTGGCAGCCATGGAGAAAGATGCTGGTGAGGAGGAATCAGCCAGTGAGAGCCTCAAGAGGAGATGATGGGGTGGAGGAACAGCTGGTCTCGCCAGGCTCTGCAGTGCATCGTGGCCTTGGGGTGGGGGCTGGCTGGCTGGCACGTGCCTAAAGGTGGATGTGGAGGTTTATGTGTAGCAGGCGGTAGGACACCCTGTCATGGTTTAGGGTGCAGAGCTCCTCATGGGGACTTGAGAGGTGGCAGATCTCTGCTGCTGTGAGAGCCACTGCCACCCTGTGCCTCAGTTTCCCCATGCAGGAGATAGGATTAATGGTGCTAACTGCTCTTAGAGAGCTTTGGGATCTGCTCAGAGCACGTGCTGATGGAGAGGTAGAGGAAACTGTTCTCCATGACCTGGATGTCGGTATGAGAGATGTCTTGGTGAAAACATAAAGAGGTGTTGTGACATCCCTCTGTCTTCGATAGACAGAGAAGTCATTTTGCAGCCATGAGATCAACTTGCAGGCTTTAAAAATGCTGCTGACGCTGTGGAGAAAGCTTTTGCTGTCATATAATGGAACATGGGGCGGGGTGGGTGGTTCACAGTTCCAAGTACTGGCCAAAAACCCTGGAAATGTTTTGAGGAAGGAATGAAAAAGAAAATTTCTTTCAATTAGTTCAGCATCTTTGAGCCAGTTCTGGTTGCAGTCAATAACATTGTACTGAGCTCAAGTGTTTCTTTGAAAGAGCCTTAAAAAAAAAAATCATCTGGGGAAATGAATAGAGGAAGTGACCCAAGTCTAATCTAGACTGATAGACTGTAGAAGACATATCTTCACCAAGTAACAAGGTCCCTTCACTCTTCCTATGTAACACTAGTGTTAGCCAAAACTCCTGCAATGTGGCAATTCAGGAATAAGTGTCAGCAGCTCCTTCATGCCAAGAATGTTTGGATGTCAGCAGAAGGAAGAAATGTTTCTGATAAACTGATGCAAATGGAATGCTGGGATCAGGGGTGAGATCAGCACTGGGTAGCTCTGATCTCTTGCAATTTCCATGCTTTGGGGGTACCAAACCATCGCAGAGCAAAGGGTGTTGGGCAGGTAACAGACAACCTACCCCATCCTCCTCGAGAAACCTTTAATGTAACAGCTGCTTGTGCTCCACATAAATACCAGGAAAGGGGCATGAAGAGCATGCCATGTGGGTTTTTTTAATTAGAGAGGATGTGAAAATCCGTACCCTGATGAAGCAGGCTTTGTGCTGTGTGCAATTTGAGCACAACAGAAGAGAGCTCCTGCCCTTCTGGGTGTGCGGCAGTGTAGCAGGCAGGCAAGGGGGTGAAAAAGGTAAGGGCAAAATATCTCACCCCAGATAGTGATCGTGGCTGGCCAGGAATAGAAAAAAATTGTGATACTTGCTGGAGGGTGATCAAGTCTATTATAGCTGGAAACTGAGTCCACTGCAGCTGATTTCTAGGTCCTTTGGATCAGAGGCAAGTCTCGAACTGAAGGAGAGGTGCCTGTAGAAAGGCTGATCTTTGCACGGAGTTGTGCAAAGCCGCTGCTCTCAACCTCGGCCATGCACTGTCAGGGTGTGGTGGAGAGGGCTGTGCTGTTTGCACTGGCCTGGATGTTGGAGAGGCTCGGTCAGAGATGTTCTATTGGGTGTGTTGCGACAGACACTGGGCCACCTCCCCAGTCCCAGAGGTGTCCCGTTGTGTACCGGGTAGTGCTGTGGATGCCTTTGCAGGGGGGAGCCCACCTAAGACCCTCAAGACATCCTGGGGAGCAGCCTGAACTCACCTCCTTCGGTTAGAGCCAGTTCACCCTCCCCTCTTCTGAGTGCTCCTTTTCAGAGGGAGTATCATGAAATGTGTCCTTTGGAGGGCCGGCCTGCCATACAGGATATCGTAAGAGCTGCCGAGTGAAGTATCCGGCCCAGTTCCCCTCCTGGCTGGCCCCACCAGCAGGATTGTTTCCACAGCAAGAGAACAATACCTCTCCTTCCATCCAAGAAACATTTATTACATGATACGTTTCAGATGTCTCTTCGGGGAGGAGGGGAAAACTGAAGGAGAAATAGATCTCTCTTTTTTTACGGCGGCGCGGCATGATCCATCCCATAATGGATTAATTATCCCCATGCGCAGGCGGGGTGGGGAGGGGATGTTCGGAGCAAGCGCCAGGGTTGCCTTCCAAGCGGAGCAGACATTGATATTTCTAGCCTCCTTTTCACAAAATAAAAGGGGTAATTAATTAATCGGGAAGCTTTCACGTTCTTTGTAATTCCTTCTCTTTCTCGGTTTTCCTTTTCCCCTTTGATTGCATGAAACATGGAGAAAGGTAAGGAGTTTAGGAGCCTATTGTGCTGCTCTTTCCTGAGCCCTTGTCAATCTCCCTGCTTGCTTTCATACCTCTGCCTCCTTTTCTCTCCCTTTAAAGCCCTCAGAGGTCGGAAGCATTTCCTGGTTTTCCTTTGCGTGCCCTGAAGGAAACGGTCTGGGCCACATTATCTGCTGGTATAAATCGGCACTGATGTACAGACTTTGCCAGCTGAGTATTTCACCACGCTTCTGGAGGCTCCCTTCCATGCATCAGATGGTCTAGGGAGGAGAACCGTCCCTCTGGGCCTCCTCCTCCTCAGCTGGGGAGGAAGGCATGGGATTAATACTGACAACTGCAAACACTACCCAGGTAGAATAGAGGTTCCAAAGCCCATGAGGTAAATGCTGTTACGATGCCATTTCCCCATTCTTTCTCGTTTTTTATTTCCACCTAGCCAAGCTGCAACTCAAGCAAGAAAAATAAATCCTGCTGTCCCTTGACTCCATCTGCTCATGGAGCTAAAGAGATATAAAGCATGTCGCTGGAGTGAGCCAGTCCATTAAGGAGTATTCTGTAGAGCAGGCTGAGTCAGAGATGGAGCCAGGGATTAGAGAACATCCAGGAACAATTGCAGCCCCTTTGAACAAAGCATGACTTCTCTGAGGCACCTAATAAAAACTACCTTTCCCAGGGACAGAGAATTGGAAAAATCTCTTCTCAGAACTATAGGTGCCATTTCTTTTAACTTGGTGAGACCCAGAGATGGGCTGGTGGGAGGTGTTTTCAAATGAACATCTCCCTGGAGGTGAGGAACCCTCAGCTGAAGATCTGGGTGCTTGCTGGAGGCATCGTGCTGATCCATGCCTGGCTGACAACCCAACTTTCTGTAGGGAAGCTTCTGGACAGCCCAGCATAGAAAAACCTCTGTGGTTCTTGAAGCATGGTTGCTGGTGTTTTACCTCCCCTTGAGGCAAGGAAGGGATTTGGACCTGCATCCAAAAGCGAGCCCTGGCTGTAGAGCTATGAGTTAAAACCCCAACCATCATCTCTTTCTCCTTACCCAGTCCTGTGAACATTTGATACAGTTGGGCTGAAGGTTAAAAAAACAACACAAACCAAAAAAAAATCCCCTGCCAGAGCCACCTGGTCCCTTTTTTCCCTCTTTTTTTTTTTTTTTTTTTGGATGAAAAAAGTGTTCTGGTGCTCAAGGAAGGAATTCACTGTATCTCAGAAAGCCTGTTTTATTCTTTTTGTCTGCCTGCCTGCCTGGTGTGCTCGTGTGTCGTTTGCTGATCTTGGCAGCGGGTGGGAGTTTGTGGAGTGAGAATGTGAAATTTCTCCTTCTCCTGCATTGGTACGCAGCTTAGAAAGATGGGTTGTCCTGGCTGCATCCCTCTGAGTTGCAAAATAAATAATAGAGATATGAAGAGCTGCTGTCCAACTCAATGTTGCGTTCAAAGGCTCTTGGTTGACTGAAGAATGGGAAAGGCTGTTTCCAGCAATTGGTTGCCTGTTGTTCTTCTGCCCAAAAACAGGTTTAATGAAGCATTTGTTCCTTTACTGCCCTCTTCCCAACTGATCATCTTTTCTCCAGAGCTGGGTGACAAAAGCAAAATTGTGTCCTGATGTGTTTGTTTGAATTCTTAAGTGAATTTGCTTGGGCGATATTCCCAACCTTTCCCTGGTACCTTTCCAAGAATGTTCAAGCAATGAGATTTTTACTGGCAGAAAAAAAATAAAAATCATGAAAAGCAAATTTCAAAGTCACATTTGCAGGGTTTTTTTTACCACTATTGATACCTGCAGCGCTAAAATATCCTAACTTGGTCTTAAAACAGATTGGAGAAGATTTTGATGAATAATGAATTGTGATTTCTTCTTATTTGCCTTCTGGTTCTGGTTGAACTCTTAAGGCTCTTGAGTTTTTCTTTGTAATCATGTGGCCCAGAAACTGATTTTCCCTAGGTCTGAAATGATGCGTCTTTGTGGCTGAGTTTGCTGAAATGCAGATGTTGGTCTCTCAGCATTTCTTTGAATGTTGGTTTTGGTCCAGTTTGGACCAAAAACGGATTCTCCCCCCCCCCCTCCCCCCCCAATTTTGCTATGAACAGGCAATTCTAGAAACAAACTTTAGCCAAGGTATGACGTTATATCCCTCAAACTCTGCTCCCACTCTGTGTAACCATCATTTTTGTTAGCTTCATCTGTACTGGTAAAGGGTTTCCTAGGGTCATAGACTGGAATAATTCAGGTGGGAAGGGACTCAGGAAGTCTTTAGTCCAACATCTTGCTCAAAGCAGGGTTAGTTTTGAGTTCAGACCAGTGTTTGAAATCCTCCAAGGCTGGAGACTGCACAGCCTGTCTGGGCAACCTGTATCACTGTTTGACTGTCCTCATGGGGGCTGTTGTTATATCCAGTTGTTTATATCTGGTTGTTTCAGTTTATACCTGTTGTCCCCCATCTCCATCTTCCTGGTAAACTTCTGGCTCCATCTTCTTGATAATCCCCATGCAGGTACTGGAAAGCTGCTGTCAAGTCCCCCTAAGCCCAGCTCCCTTGGCCTCCTTATGGGGCAAAAAATGCCTGGGACACCATTATTCTGGATCCCTTATGTTCTCCTGACCCATGCCTCTCATAGGACTTCCCCAGTTCAAAGAAGGTCAACCAGGCCAAAATTTCTCAGCTTTCGGCTGGAAATATGGAGCTGACAGGTGACTGACACAAATGCGCAGCCATAGCCTGGGAAAAAAACCAGCAGGGATTTCTGAGAGCTGAATTTGCACAGGCATCCTTGCTTCAGCTGCTCCAAGTCATTTGGCTGTGGGGTGATTCTGATGAAAGGTGTCTGCTTCAATGGATTATTGCTTTCCAGCAAAATTCGATTTCATCAGAAGACAACTGACCAGCTCCTTTCCTAATAAGCACCACCAAATCATCTGGTGTTATCAGCAAAAGGATGAGAACTGGCAAAAATTTAATTTGAAATGCAGAAATAACTAATACTGGGGGAAAAACTAACTTTTCCACTCCACTAGGGACTAGTGCAATGCCAGGGGATTCACTAAACAGCACAGTTCATATTTTAAATATTTGCTAAGTGAATATAGAGGCAATTGTTTGGGGAAGTATTTGTCAAATAAACTCTAACAACAAATGCATTTGAGGAAATTGGATTTGTCCACCTGATATTGCAGAAACAGGAGAAGAGGCTAAATTCATCAGATAAACTGTTCATCTGAACTGTTTGTTCTCCTCTATCCACCCTCCAATCATTATTTTAGAGAGACTACAAGTGTTGTAGGCACTGTGCAGAAAATTTATAGGAAACAGATCTCTAGCTGCTGAAGCCCACAGTCTGTATGATGGACGTGGCAGATAGGGGAAGATTTAGCATTCAGCAGTTTGGGGAAGGAAGAGAGCCTGTCTCAGTCTACAGAGTTATGAATTCTAGCCCTGCATCTGTATTAGCGGTTTGCTAGGTTTATTTCATTTTAGCTGGCTGCAACATGGTGGTGGTAGCTGCCACCTTGGTCATCATAGTGTGGTGGATTGAACCTTGAGCTGAGAGTAGAAACTGCTACAGATAGGAAGGAAGCATTGGCTTTGTGGTGAAACAGCAAATCAGGTCTTTTGAAACTTGAGCACAGATTGGAACATATGGGGCACTGCTTCCTGGTGTTTTATACAAACTCAATCTCCTGGCTTCCTCACAGCACCTGAAATGAGGAGGTAATTGCTCCAGGGTCTCACCGGCCATGGTGACTTAAGCCTGAGGGGACTGGGTTCTGGGCAGGTGCTGCCCATCTCTGTCAGTTATATATACAGGATACCTTTGACCAGGTGCTTAAAAGCAAGATGGGTAAATGTGACTCACTTCATTTTGCAGGTAGGGACTATAGAAATCAATTTTATAGCTGCCCTGGCTTCACAGGGTGCTAGACTTGGATAGCAGAAAGGGGGTCCTCAGGGTTAACTGCTGGGATTTGAGGATGTTGTGACTGCAGAGCAGAAGGGGTGGACACAGTCTCAAAACCAGCCTGGAACAGTTGTTGAGAGAAGCAAGAAGGAAGAGAAGAAGGAATTTGATTCCCAGAAGAGCAAATCCAGGGAAATAACTCAATGATAGATTCAAGAAAGCAAATGATGCAAGATTGCTGCTGTCAGAGCAGAGACTAGTTCCCAAATGGCTTGGGAAGGTGAGATTGAGATAGGAGGTAACTGTAGTTTGGAGATGCAAGATGTAGGGTCAGGAGCCAAATCTTTGAGCTGCAGAAGGCAGAAAACTGAAGCTGTAGCTTAGGCTTGGGAAAAAAAAAGAGATGGAGAAGTGATGGAAGAACATGTAACAGCAAGACAGGACAGAGGTCAGCTGGAGTGGGTGCAGCAGAGCAGGTAGGGTAAGAGATTTGATGTGCAGCATTTGTCATGTTTACTCTGTATGGGTACCAATCTCTTTCCTCTGAGACCTGGATCTCTACGGTGGGGCTAAAATGATGTGCGTTAGGCTGGTAGTGGGCTTCCTTTGATCTTCCTGTGCACAGAGAATTTCTCTCTAGGGCTGTCAACCTAGTGTCGTCCAGTGCAAGAAAAATTTCATGCCTAAAGCCTCTCAGTAGAAGCCTTTTATAGTAGAAATGAGTGAGGTATAGGAATATCTAATACAGTTAAATAAAATCCACAGTGAAAACCTGTGGGTTAGAAAATGCAGGTCTTGCCTCTTGTGTTTGTTCCTTGGGTCTTCTGGTGGTTGGCTTTCACCCAGTTGTACCTTGATGATTTGGGGTATGTTCACCTTATGTGGTAGTGAACACCATGGGATGGGCTCCCTTGGAAGTCCATGGGATAACCATAGGATGGTATCTCTGGGTGTTTCTCTCCATGACCTACTTGCTGGGCTTGATCTCTGGCCCATGCTTTTAGCTTGGTTTTCAGACTTGTTGCAGCTTTGCCAAGCTAGACCTAGGTACCATTCAAAACCCCCAGCTCCTGGTGTACATGGAGTGCTGAGGACTATCTCTTCTGTCTGCACACTCCCCTGCAAGGTCCAGGTGGGTACTAAGACCTCAGGTACTTACTCGGACTAAACCAGACCTGGAACATCTTGGTTTTTGCTTGGCCGACCTTGCTGACTGTTTGTCTTCTGGGTTTGTACTAACATCCCTGGCAATGCTCATTACCCTGGAGTGGTGGTGGCTGCGTAGAATAGAACAGAATATTTCAGTCAGAAGGGACCTGCAGTGATCACATCTAGTCCAATTGCCTGACCACTTCAGGGCTGACCAAAAGTTAAAGCATGTTGTTAAGGGCATTGCCCAAATGCCTCTTAAACACTGACAGGCTTGGGGCATTGACCACCTCTCCAGGAAGCCTGTTCCAGCATCTGACCACCCTCTCAGTAAAGGAATGCTTCCTCATGTCCAGTGTAAACCTCCCCTGGCACAGCTTTGAACTGTTCTCATGTGTCCTATCACTGGATACAAGGGAGAAAAGCCTGAGAAAATGATGGCTGCTTTGATTGTGGGCAATGTCTGCACTCTAGTTTTAACCCCTCTGCTTCCCTGAACTCTCTGACCTACCTTCCTGAGTGGCAGAGCAATTCAGCTGTACCCATAATAGAGCTTTCATTGGCATCTCCAAAAGTAACAGCTTTATGCAATCACAGGCTGGGCATTTGTGCTAGCAAGTGGCTTGCATTAACTTTGTCACCTAGTGATGAGATGCACAGAAGGATCCCATCGGAGTGGGAAGTGCTTGAATGCAGCAGGGTGCCTACATGACTCTACCTCTTGGTTGCTTGAGGCTTGGCTGTGTCAGAGAACAGGGATGGTGGTGGGGATGGTCAGGAATGACTTTCCTTTGGGTGGGTAGGAAGACTGGCTCCTTGGTGGTGGTGGCCAAAACAGGGTAGGATGTGCTCACCAGTTCTGCAGGGTCAGGATATGGCCCAATTAGGGGTGTGGGAAGGTTTTGCTTCCCCTACTCTGAAAATTCAGGTAAGTGGATTTGGCTGCTTTTTCTCTGTGTTCAGCTTTAACTGAGGGATTAAATTTCCAAGAGCCTGAACTCTCAGCATTAGCAGCTGAGCCTTGGATTTAGTAAAAAAAAATCTTGACCAGAAACCTTGAACATGAACTTCTTGTCCTCTAAGCTCACATTTTGTTGTTCCATGAATGCTACCCCAAGAGGTGCACCCACGTCAGCTCCATGGCCTTGGCTTTCCATGGGGGGTAGGAGGGGCTCCTTAAGGGGAAATTCTCCCCAGGCAGTCACTGAGATCCAAACCAAATCCACCTGTTGGAGCTCTGTGCTGCTCTGATGCAGAGCAGATGTATGTTTGGGCAGGTGTGGTGTGGGATGGCTGCCAGCCTCAACCACACGCGTTTCCAGGACAGAGAGACCCTCCAAAGATAAGTCTGCAGTTCCGATGAGGGGGTATTAAGTTTTTTGCTGCAGGGCAAATGCTGTCCACTTTGTAATGCAGCTGCTGATGAAGTCATCTCCTTTATTCCAGGGAAAGAGGCAGATCTGGCCTTTTTCTCTCCAGTAACATACTGGCTTACCTGTTTTCATTCTGGGGCTTGCAATCTGGATAAGAAACTTGTCTGGACAAAATGTCAGTTGATGGCAAGTATCATCTGTGCTGTGCTGGGAAGTTTTGTTATTTCTCTGTGTTGCAGTTGTGGAGGTGTGCTCTGTGGCTCTGCAGGATTTTCCATGAATGGCTTGGTTCTGTTTCTTGCCCTGCGTGTTTTGCTGTCTTACTGGCTCTCTGGCCTTATCTGAAGACAAAAAACCCCCCAAACCCTTCTATAACTATGGCCATTCTTTGCATCCAGAGGCATAGATCTGGTGCTTGGAAAGACTCCCTGGTCCCCAAGCAGGCACGTGCAAGGTGTGACTTACCCTAGCACGGGCCACGTAGTCAGGTTGACAGTGCTGCAGCTTCTGTTGTGTGGCTGCCCTCCACCTACAAGGGAAACAGAGGGTCTCACCTGCATGGCTTCGCAGGAGCTGCTCAAATTTCTGGCCATACAACTTGCCCTCATGCAAAATAGTCTTAGCAGGACTCTGTGTATCGAGCATGGGAGGAGGCCAGGACCTGATCTGCAGGGGCAGGATTTGTGTCTCTGGTGTACATACTGCCCTGGGGTCTACTGATGGCTTGGGGTCATAGCCAAGAGAAGAGGGAGGAGGATGGAGCCTTGTCTCTGTGCTAGCAGCATCTCCTTTGACACCTGCGCTTAAATTCTGGGCCAGATGTCTCGTGCCACTTTAGTCCCTGGCCCAGTTATATTAGAAGAAACACTAATCAGCTTATAAATGCTGGAGACATTAGGAGAATTATCTCCATATTTTATAGCTCTCTTGTGAATATTTTGGTGCACCGCAGATGCTAGACTGTGGGTATGACTCGTGGAGTGGGGACTCTGCTTTACTGCGGGTTGTATCCTGAGGTCTTTCCCATATTGCTGCATAAGGCTGCCTAGTTCCAGGGTAGGGATATTGAGTATTCTCCAAGCCCAGATTATTGTGTATAGCCCTTGTTGTATGATACTGCAAATGAGCATAGGGGCTGCCCATCATAATAAAAGGGCAGAGAAATTAACTTGATCGAGCAGGCTGGTGAAGCAGCTTGTTTGCCGTATCCCCGAGGAGATGGAGCCATTCAGCGCCTTTGTGGAACAGGCTCTGTTGCTTGATTCGTACATGTCCTGTACATTGCTGGTTTATTTAGAACTCATTTTATACTAAACAAAGCAAGAACAAAAAATGGCAACTCCAACACACCAAAGCCAACCCTCTCTGGACTTAAAGCTGATACACTGAAGCTTCTGGAAACCTGTGCCTGATGATAATCCTTCCACTTGCGCTGTCAGGTTCTTTCCCTGTGCATTTTCCCCCCATTTAACTGTGTAAATAAAGTCAGGATTTGCTTTCATGAATTACCCCCTTGCAGCAGTGGCTGTGACCTGATCTAACAGCGTCCGCTGCACCAAGGAGTCCGTAGCAGAGCAGGCAACAAATTAGGAGCTGTAACTTCCCCCTTGTCCCTGGGGGATGTGCTGGGCCTTCTGTGGAGGAAAATGGTATTTTTTGGTTGATGCATTGGGGATGGAAACCAAACCAAGATGTGGCCCAATCCAATCCTGGGATGAATGTGGGGAGCTCTGACCTCCTGTCTTGGCTCTTCCCAAAGTGCAATGAGCCTGTTTAGACTGAGCACAACTCCTCCTTGCCCCCATCCCAAGGGCAAGTACTCAATGGGATGCTTAGGCATGGGAGAGGTTTCCATATGTCTCTTGTCTCACTGACTGCAGTGGGATTCACTGTGTGCTTACAGCTTAGAGAGTATTTAAACAACTTCTTGCCCTGCCCCAGCTTCCCTGCCTGCAAGAGTGAGTAGATTTTTCCTTATTGACCTTAGCTGTGAAGGTGGATGAAAAGAGATTGCTCAGGGCAGTATTTACATTTTCTGGTGGACATGCTGAGCAGTCAGCCTGGGAGATTCAGGACATAAGGAAGACAGCACTGAGTAGAAACCTGCCTCCCACCCCTCTCCAGCAGCTTCAGCTTTGTTTGTTTTCCATCAGATCCTTTTGAAAAATGTTTTACTTAGTAAGAAAGAGGTTAGCCGCCTTCTCATGGTCAAGAAGGAAAGCATTTTCTTTAAAATAAAAAGCAAGCGACAGATAACTGGAAGAATTTTCATAAAGTTTAGACTTTGTCAAAACCCCATTTTCTTTTGAGAGGGGGGAAAGGGGAAACAAGGCAACAAGGGAAAAGCATCTAACTCATGTTGGGTACTTGCATGCGTGAGCATAATTTGTACTCTATTTCCCTTTGCTTCCTCCTCATCTTCCTCCTCCTCTGGCCATGCTCCCTCTGACAGGATCTCCGTTCCAGGGCCTTCTGCTTCTCATGCTCTTAAAACTGATTTTTCCATAGCACTGGCTGTTTGTTCGTCATACTCTAAGCTCTGTCTCGCTCAACTGTTGGCCTCTGAACTTCTAGTTGGACTCTTGCCACCGTGTTTTCTTTTAATACCCTTCTTACCATAATGATTTCTGTTCCTCTCTCAAGTTCCCTCTGACCAAGTCAGCAGATCCACCTGTGTTGGCACCTCTTTATCACCTGCCCTGCATTTAAGCCTTGGAAGCAGTTGCAGTACTGAGGACTGCTGGTGTGGCTGGTGATGCAAACGGGGGTGAGCAGACACTGCTCCCACTCCTCCCTGCCGTGCCTCCACCGGCAGAAATCTTCATTTGCAGGGGGATTTTCTTGGCTTCTCTCTCATGGTTCCTGGCTCCTCCATTCAAATCTGAAGCAGTGGTTTAGCAGAATATGTTTTGACAAAAGCAAAGGATATTCCCAGCCAATTAAAAATATGGTAATGGAAAGATGGGAAAGAAATGCGGCGCTTCCTCTGCTTGAGGGGTTTGTTGTTAGCTGTCACTGTGCTTAGCAGGATTAAAAGTGCATGCTGGAGGTCTATGTCAGATTGAATGTTAAGCTCCCAAGCTACAGCCATGCTCTTGGAAGCAGGGAAACAATAATTCATTACTGGTGGGGATGGAAGGATTACTTTAGTAATTTGCTTATTGACTTCTATTCTTTCTCATGTGGGCACATACACACACCAGCACACGCAATTGCAACACTCATTAGCATCTCATGCTGCAGATGATTGAAACCTAGGATCATTTAGATAGTTTGCCCTCTGATATGGTGTCCAAGATGCCTTGCAGTGACAAGGACAGGCCAAGTGAGGAAGGCCAGGGGTCTTGGAAGATCTGGACTCGCATCCCTCCTCCCACCTGAGGTCCTGTAGTTTTGTGTGTGTTTCTCTCTGGGGTATGTCTGGCAGCCGTGGGGAACAGGTGGCCTGAATTGCTCATCATCCTTTTCCTCTTAGATGCTGCAGTGGAAACCTAATGTTGTGTGAGCATCCAAGGCAGGCAGTCTGAACAGAGCTCTGAGTTTTTGTGCCTCTGTTTACTGCCTGTGGAAGAGCTCTACATGCAGTTCTTCCCATGGTGTTGGGTTAGTTGGTGGCTGTGGTGGCTGAAGCCATGTAAATACATGAGAGAGTAAAAATGGACTTGTTAGAAGTATCTTGTGAAGGTTACTTTCAGCTGTGTACAGGGTGTGCCATGGCTGCTAGAAGTCTGTGTCCTGATTTTCTTGAGTGGGTTAGGCACAGATGACAAGCCATGGATAGTCTTAAGGTGACACCTCAGGCTGTTTTCAGATGTCACTCTTAGCAGAAATCAAGCATATGGAATAGAACAGGTGGCAAGAAACTGGAGATACATCCATCTTTTTACTCCAGGAGAGTGGTGTGCTGGAAAGACAGAGGTTCTTGTCCTCGGAGACAGGATCTCTGCTCTCTTCCTTTCTCTCTTTGCCTCCCTTGTGCTCCTTATTCACTGCTATTTGGTCATCCCCTTTGGTTTCTCTCTTACTACTCCTCAAGGGTTAAAAGGCCCCGGGTTAGGCTGGGGTTGCTAATTGCATGGGAAGTGTCCTGCCCTGCTTGCTGGAAAAGAATGTGTTCAAAGCAGTTCAAAGGTGTCTGGCAGTCTTTGTGGACCCACTTCCAGCATTTGTGTGGCTTGAGAGAAGCCCCCATGCTCCTGTTCCCACTCCTACTTGTTTGTTGTGATGGTAAAGGCATAAGATAGGATTTGCCTTAATCCCTGTTTGTGAGCTGCTGGCACAGGAATGCTGAAGTCCTGGCATCTCCTCTAAGAGAAGCTACCTCCCTACTACCTGGCCTAAGAGCACTGTAGCAAAAATCTGTGAAGGTTGGTGTGCAGAGCGATAGAGGGTTGAGTTGCTTTCTTGCAGACAGCTGGAGAAGCATGTAAAGGGTTACATCAGACAGCAAGAAAAGATAGACTCTACAGGATTGCTATTTTTTAACAAGCAGCCCAGACTTGTAATATCAGCACTTACTGAATTAATTTGCTATGTAGCGCCAGTAAAGCTCAAAGTCCTTTTGGTGAATTCTAGTTTTCAGAAAAATCAAGAAAGTAATTACTTGGTTTGGTCATTAATTACTCACTACTGGACATTTTTGAAGGTGTAGTATGAAAAGCCTGAGGCAGCTATTAAGAGTAGCGCTAATGCTATTGATCTATTTGTGTTTATTGTGAAATTTCTCTGCTTTTATGACATTTTATTGAACTGGGGGATACAGGTGTGTGGAGCCAGGGAGCATGAGCTGCTCTCTCCCATGTTTGGCTGCTGGTATTGCCCTCTTGGTGAGGTAGTGGTGACTTCTCAGAGCATCCCTTGAAGGAAAGCCCGGCAGGGTGGTGGGCACTGGGGACTCTGACCGTTGCACATCTGCACAACCTGGGCTGTGCTTGGGCATGAGGAGAGATCCCTTGCCTTGGGCCATGCTGCTAGTAAGACAAACCCACCACAGGAGGGGAGGGAGAAGTGGAGCCAAGCAAAGTGACTTGCCCATGGGCTTGCAGAAGGTCAGTGGCAGAAGAGGGAGCAGTGTCCAGGTCTCCTGGCATCCAGATCTGCACCATTCTTAAGCAGGCCAACTGGCTCTTGAACCCCTTTCACTGGCACTTTCATTACTATATCTGGCTGGTGACAGCTGTCCAAGTCTTCCCCCGCTGCAGACAACTCCATTCCTCCATTTATGCTTCCCTTCCTGTGGTTCAATACCACCATGGCCATTCACTGACATGAAGCCTTCTTTGGAATTGGACATTATCTGGAAAAAAGTTATTTACCAAGGAATCAGGGGCCAGGAAGGGCAGGCAGAGCATGCCTAGGCAGTGGTACATGCTGCTTAGCTTCATTCTTCTGCAGCTTCTGGGATAATCCTTTCCTATTCCCTCAAGTTGGAACAGCCTAGCTGCCATCCCTGGATGCTGTAACATGGAGATGAGGTCAGTCCTGCTGGTAAGTGAGAAAGGTGTAAGCCAACAGCAGCATGACTGTTTTCTGGTGAGCTGGAAATGCAGCAGGGAATGGCAACAGCTTCTGGAAAAGGGCAGGATTGTCATTTGGTTTTCAGGGGTTTTGTCAAGGCAGACTGGGGTCTCACGAGGTTGGTACTGGTTGAATCAGGATTTGTTCTGGCTTTGTTCCCAGTAGTGAAAGGTGCGGTCTTTCCACATACGAAGTTAGAAAATGCCACCATGCCATTATTATTTTTTCCCCTGTACCTCTAAGAACTGGAAAAAGCAACACACATTTAACAGTGCCAAAGGGATGTGGCTGTTCGGCTTGTGCCTCCTGGCCTTTCTCCTTCTCCCATCATATTTGATATGCAAAATTGAATCACACCCTTCTCACCCACTTCCCACTGGGGGAAAGGTGGCCTTTAAATCATAATATGATTGCAGACGATGTTGCAGAAGGGGAAAATGAGATGAACTTTAAACTCCCCTTTGCTTTACAAATTTGTTCGTGTCTTCCGTCATAGCTGCTTAGTCATGCCTTTAGATTTACCATTTTCTGGGAAGGAAAAGTAGAAGTGAATTTTATTATCTATTCAACATCTGACTTGGTGCCTTTCTCCCCTCCTTTGTCTGGTTTAATCAGAAATTTGCAGAGGTTTTGATTGGACTCTTTTGATCAGAGTGCAGAATCCCCCAGGTATGGGATCGTTAGTTCTCATTAGCAGAAGAAACATTTTTCTGTGATGGTGCACATCCTTGTACAGCTAATTGAAGAATCATCACGGTGACTTTATTGCCTCGTTATGTTTCATGGCTACCTTAGATGCCTCTCACAACTGACCAGTTGAAAAGGAGTAGGATAGAAAACAAAGAACGGAAGGGACCAGTTGTTGAATTAATTAGCAACTGCTAAAGGAAACACTTTGCATCTTTCTGTGCAACACAGTGCTACTGGATGAAATTAAGAAAATGAAATCAAGAACTTGGCAAATTTTATAAGGAGGCTGGGTTCATATTTGCATATCAAAAGTAGCCAGAATTTTTGGAACAGTAGCACACGTTTTGAAAGGGATTTTGTTCTTCATGTTTGAAGAGTTAAATCAGTTTGGGGCTATTAAAGACTGCAGAAGGGGACCTGATTTGCATATGTGCTGTCAGTAGGAATCTTATACTTCGGCCTGGCATGTCCCCAAGTTGGACACTGGACAAGATGGCCATGGGCCTGCTCCTGCCTGTCAGTTCCCCTGGTTTTGGATTTGTGGTGGTGGGGTGGAGGAAATGGAAAGGAACAGGCAGGAGGGAGAATATTTAATAGCAAAGAGGAACATCTCTGCAGTGGGCTGAGAGCCAAGCGGCCCTGCACCAGCCACGTAGGAGCCTGTACTCAGAGCAGGTCATGGAGCTGGATCTCAGCCCTGGCACTTCTGCAGCCATTTCAATTAACGTCATCGTTCAAAGCAGAGCTTGGGGATGGAAAATCTGCACTACTGTGAAATGTGATAGTGTTGTGCCCTGGGATGGTTCTTTTGAAAGTGCTGCAATACGCAGCGTTGTTTCCTGAAGCGTAGAAGGCATGTGGGAAGAACCTGATACCCGAGGGCTCCTTACTAGGTGGTGCCAGAATGGGACCCACCTGTTCAAGTTGAAGATAAGAGACCTATGTGGGAGCAAGATGGATTTTCTTCTTCTTTATGTATTTCCTCTTTTTCTTTTCCTTTGCAGAAAAAGTATCTAGATGCTGGAACAGATTACCAGTAGATGCAATCAGTTATCCCTTGCTGGAAATCATTCGGGAGGTGTTGGATACCTATGTAAAAGATACGCTCCACCAGAAGTCATTGGTTTCCATAGAGGATATTTTGCCAGGCACTGGTTAAATAGGCCAGAGAGAAACATCAGGCCCTCCTGGCCTTAAAATGTAGAGCTGGCCTGAGCAGTGTGACACCCACCACGTGTTTTGTCCCAGACCCTGTTCCAGCCAATGCTTGTGACTGGATTTTCAAGACCATTAAGTATAGCTGTGCCCCTGTGTCAGTGGACAGGTCTTGTGGCCATGCTATGCCAAGTCCTCCTGAAAAAGTTGGTTGTGCTTTGTCCCAACCACCTTTTCAGTCAAATCTAGTGCAAAGGGTTTACAACATAGGAGATGTTATTTTGGGCTGGGGAATAAAATGGTGAAATAAAATGTTTTGTAAAGCTGTTGAAGGAAGGAAGTTTGTTCTTGCAGGGTACTAACCCATCACATCTTCCCATGTATGTCCAAACAGGTGCATGAGTCCTTTGCCTGATGAGTGTGGGGACCAGAATGGTGGTACAGCCTTGTGCTGCTGCCTGGCTTGAAAGACAGCTTTGTGGACCTCTGCAAAGACTTTGAAACAGGTCAGAATAAAGATGGTGGCACTGTTTGGCAGGACCTGTGCTGTACAGCACAGCTGGCCAAACACAAGCATTGGGGATGAGCTGTGATTGTGGGTGAAGCTGTTGCCATTTCATGCCTTCCCAATGGGGAAAACTTCACTAGTGGGTCCGCTCTCCTGGAGGTGGTTTGAGGACTGTGCAGAGAACTGTGGGACACACCACACTGTGGCAGACTAGGATTGGTCTTTGCTGGTCTGAGAGTTTGCAGAGAGCCTCCAAAGACCCTGAGATAGCAGCAACTGGTACCCTTGCTGATGGATGTGCTGTGTTAGAAGGGAGAAGTGCAGGACACCCTCCTGGAACAAGGGTCCCCCAAATCTTCTTCCTTCCATGTAGCCCTGAGCTAGTTGTGGTGGACACTGTCTCTCCTGTGGTTCCTCACTCCCTGGTGCAGGACCACACTGTTGCTGAAGCTGAACCAGGGCTGAATGCAAGCCTTTGGATTTGGGTTCAGAGAGGAATTAGACTAGCCCATGGAAGGTAGTCAATTAAATACAAGGAGGTGCATGATGCTCTTTCTATCCTTGTAAATCCTTAAAACACAGCCTGATGGAGGCCATGGGAGGTGCTTGCCTAATTTATTGTGTCTTTTCTCTGTTCATCTGGGGGATAAATGGGGCACAGGGTAGCCCAGCCTGCAGCCTGGTGTGGTCTGGCCATTCCTGTCATATTCCTCAGTCTCTGGCCTGGGGATGTGTGACCTGCCTGCAGTGTCAAACACAGGTGGCTTCTGGGAGCAGAATGGTGCTGAGTAAGAACTCCATCCTATTTATCATCCCATTTTCCATGTCTGATGGGGGGCAGTGGGAGAAAAGGGTGTGAAGGAGTGAAAGGCATTCCTGAGCCATAGCCATTTATCACTGTTGCAGAGATATTCCAGCACGGCAGCCAGACAGGCACGCACACTCCCCCAGCCTCCTGATCACGTTATTATATTACACCTGACATTCCTTTCTTCCACTAATATGTTATTTTTGGTCTGACAGCTTTATGAAGGAGAAAAGAGAAATAGAGAGAGAGAGACACGCACCCGGACAGACACAGACAGTATTCATTCCTTATCAGCAAGGAATGGGTCTGACTCAGACACGAGAGATCTGCTGATTGAAACATCTTGCTGTCTCCAGCAACTCACTCTCTGCCATGGAAGGGAGGTTCCCAGAGCCTGCAGAGGCGAGGGGAAGGGGCAGGATCAGGTCCAGAGGGTTGGTCCTCCAGGGATCTCACCTTCCTAACCTGAGATGCTTCCTGAACTCTACTGGGATGTCTAGTTAGTGGGAGAAATCAGGCTTCTGTCTATCTTGAGATGTTGATGATGTGGTGGGAGGATGGTCATCTGGTTGACCACATCATCACCTTCAGTGCTTGGTTCTTGTGTTGGGTAGAGAAGGCTCTACAGATGGTTATGGCTTGTGGAGAGATGTCCTGTTTGGGGTAAGGGTTGGTGGAAGGGCGATGATCCCAGTGTGTTAGGAGTCTTGATGCTGGTTTCATTTTGCAGAGTGGAAGAAAGGAAATTAAAAATTGTGTGTGTGGCAAATGCCATGTCAGACATGGCCACTCGTTACTGTGTTTCATTCAAAGGCCAGCGGGCAGAGGGAAGTGGGAGAGGCAGGAGTGAAACCTAAAAAGTTGAGTGCTGTGATTGTGAAAGTGGAAAAAAAGAGCGTGAAATGAGCAGGAGTTCATTTGAGCTGGGTGTTTGCTGACAAAATGTAAAACGGAAAAGAAAAGGAAAAAGAAAAACTGGGAATGAAAATGAGGGGAATAATGTTCCAATATGAAAATAATGCTGTGCTCTTGTCTGCTCTGCATCCCATGATTCACCAGGTGACCTGGAAAATCCACTATGTTCATTCTCATCGCTGGAGAGGAGGTCAGAGGCCACCCCAGGCTGCTGGTCAGTGAGGGGGCAAGCCTCGGCAGCAGGTCCTTTCTTGGGCACACTGATCTCAGGAGGGCTGCCTGAGCAGGCATCAGCTGGAAGAGGTAACAAAAGACCAACCCATATGTTTCTCTGCCTTTGGTCCATACCCTTTCCCCAGGATGCCTAACCTCACCGAACACCTTCTTCTGCAGCAATATTTGCATTGGGCAACTCACGTGCTGTCTGCAAAATAGCCCCTCTTGCTAACTGCATGTGGGACTGTGTTCATCTGCCAGGGAGAAACAGCTTTAACCCTCTCCGTTCCCACATTGCAGCAAAACCATCTCATTTCCAAGCATTATGGGAGAAAGGCTGATCAAACAGAGCAATTAATTCAACAAACAATACAATTAAGCCATGATCCCAGTATAGTTTCCACCCAGAAACAGAATAAACAGCCTTCCCAGCATGGATAAATAAACTCACAGATGGAGGCTTTTGTGAGTGGCAAAGTTTTCCCTCCACAGTCTTCTTGAGAGCACATAAAAATCGCGGAGTACATAAATCTCTGGCTCTCCATCCTCATGGATCGGGGAGGAAGGAATGGTGCGCCTGCTGTGGGGCAGATGTGCGCTGGCTTGAGACCGAGAGAAGGGACCTGGGGATGGCGCAGAGGCGTGTGCAGTGAGGCTGCAGGCAAACAAAGGCTGTGGCAGCTGGCTCCTCCAAATGTCCCCCGAGGCCAGCTCTTGTCACGGCCTTGACGCAAAACACATGGCATGAAAAGCTGTGAAGGAGGAGAGTGACTTGCTTCACACTTGGCTGGACTCACTTGTTACTTCAGGAATTGATGGAAAATCCCCCTTTTTTCTGAACTGGGTT
The DNA here is from genome assembly GCF_964188355.1 of Buteo buteo. NCBI lineage: Eukaryota > Metazoa > Chordata > Aves > Accipitriformes > Accipitridae > Buteo > Buteo buteo. The sequence goes on from NC_134177.1 coordinate 31,416,819, forward strand.
TTGAAATAGTCTGAGCTGGTGGTGGAAAAAGAGGCATCTGCGGAGTCCTTGGGCAGTATACAGAAAGCAGAACCAAGTGAGTGTTTTACCCAAGGAAAAGGGAGATAAATATTCCCAGGGATGATGCTGGCTGCATGGAGGTGGTGGGATCCAGGCTGGCTGCTTCTGACCCTTTCTGAAATCAGTTGGAGATTGTTCTGGGAAAGGCTTTTCCATTACCAGTCAGCCTCTGTCATGAGCTATGGGAGTCAGTGAAATGTGAAATGTTACCTCCCTTGAGGGCTAGCTGACAGCAGGATCGTCAGAGCAGCGTGGGGAAGGAGAGTTTGTGCTGTACACCTATGGGAAACACAGCTGGAATGGAGGTGCTTTGCTGGTGTCAGGGATGGAAAGGGCAGGCTCGGGTTATATTGCACCTTGCACAGTATTGCGAGTCATTTCTTTTGGAAGCAGCCAAGACGGAAGCGAGAGGGAATTGTGCAGTTTCAAAGAGGTATGAAAAGCCTGCATACTGTGACCCTGTGCCTGTGGTGAGCAGTTGCGGACAGTCTTGGGCGCAGATGTTCTGGGCAGAGAAAGGAAAGTTGCCCCCCCCCGTCCCCCCGCCCCTGCCGAGAAGAGTCTATGCGGTGCTGTATGACCATCGTTCTGCTGGGGAAGGCTGGCTGGAGACCAGGGAAGAGATGGGTGCTGCAGGTAAGCTTCAGCTCTGCAGAAGCCCCTCTGCTCAGCAGTGTGAGCAGGCATGGTGGAGGGGCTTTGGGAGGCAGGTGGAAGTCACTCCCCCCAGAAGAGATGAAGCCAAGTTCCCTCCTTTTTCCTGCTAGAGGATGTTTCTGTTGTTCTTCTTTCCCTCCTCTCCTGCTTCCTGTATCCTGGATGCATTACTCAGGAACTTGTAGAACACCCAAATGGCTTGATTTAGTGTTCAGGGTCCCCAAGTAGGGACTTGAGGCAGTGAACCTGGCACCAGCCCCTGCCGCTGCTGTTTGAACCTTGGCAGGCTGCTATGCTAATGATGAAATTAGCTGGGGAAACTATTTCTAGCCTCGAATTGGGTAAATCTGAACAGTGGAAAGAGTCATGCCAAAGTGGTTCAAGTTTAGGGAATGTCCTGTATATGACACACAGAGCTCAGCACCTGCACATTAGTGCAAAAGCACGCTTGAGTCAGCAGGCAGCTTGCTAGTGCTGTGAAAGTTATACAAATGTTGTGCATCGGCTCCTGTGTTTGCAGCAAGGAAGTCCTTTTGCACCAAGGACCACAGTCTGTCTTTATGCAGCTGCCCTTCAGATAAAACTGATCGACTCTCAAAATAGAAACCTTCAGATGCATTCATTAAACCGAAGTCCCATGATAAAGGCATGCATGCTATCACCTAGCCAGGGGTTTCCCAGAGATGTTTGCTTGGACTGATGTTAGGTTTTCTGGGACCTACCCTGCTGTGGCTTCACATTTGTTGTTGCCTTTGTATTGCTGTTACCTGTTAAGCAGTGGTTTTGATGGTAGCAGAGCAGACTTTCTGGGCCTATGTGTACCCTAGGTTGGGTTTTGACTTGGAAGGAGAAGAGGGAAAACATTCCTCTTGTCCTGACTAGTGACTCTCATGGGCTGAGATCAGAGCCCTTCCATTTCCAAATAGGAAACAGCTGCCATTGTGTTCGTTCTCCAAGAGCTCCCAGAACTGGCCAGCCTCCAGCTTCCTGCAGGAACACCCTTCTGTGAGCCGGGAGGCTACAGGTGGGCCAGCTGCTGTGACCCTGCCCTGTCCCTGAGCCTGGCTGTGGGCGCTGACACAGCCAAATCCTGGGGTAGAGGACAAGAAACTCAGCATTATCAAGCAAGGGCGTAAACCACAGCTGGCTTGAGAGACTTAGCAAAGGAATGGCCACATAAGATTCTGAAGGCAGATGTGAGCCTGTGCTCTGAGCTGGCCAGAAGAAAGTCATTGTGGCTGCAGTTCTGTGGTGCTGAGCTAATGAGTTTCACCAAGAAGCAAAATATGGGCTTGGGCTTCGTGCCACTCTAGTTTGACTGTGTGACTTTTGGCCATCTCAAAGTGAGGTCACATCTGCTAGTAAAAAGTCACGTGGCTGTGCTGTATCCTGTGGGAAAGAGGCTTGCTCTTCATCATCATCATGGCTGCTAAACTTCATCCAACTTGGCACTTCTCATCAGAAATCTCCCTAAACTAGAGCTCGTACTTTTCAGGACAAGGGTCTTGCTCAGTGGGAAGGCTCTCCATGGAGAGTGGCTCTCACTATGTACAGACAAACAGGCACCAAACCCTTTTCCTCAGGATAAGGTTCGTTTCTTGCACTGTGGCAGGAAGCCTGGGATGCAACTGATGATGCTGGCTCAGGTCTGTCCTGTTGGCACTAGAACTAAGGTGGGAACCCATCTTCCAGAAGCTGGCAAGGGTCTGGCTGAGAAAGGAGCTGCTCTGGCCACTTTATGGACATTAGTTTAGCTGGTACTTTTGCAGCCTCTGCCTGGAGCAGCAGGCTCTCTAATAAGTCTTAAAAGTGGTACTTGATCTTAGCAACACATCAGCATTAAGTTAAGTGCTTGGTACTGGTATCCTGGATGATATCTGGTCAGAAATCCTGCTGGATGATGGACCATGGTGTATCACCTCCTTGTCCCAAGGAGGCTTCATCTGTGCAGAGATGCTGCATTTCTCCCCAGTGTGCACTTGAGCTGTACCAGATTAGAAACAGAGCAGGGATCAGATCAGAAGACTGCTGTGCCTGCTTTGGCACAGTCTGCAGCAGAGATCTCACAGCAGAAGTCCAAATGATGTTGGTTTGCTCCTGTTTGACAGGTAAGCCGTGGGGGAGCTGTCTCTCCCTGACCCTCAGTCCTTGCCATTGCCTTTCTGTTGTCATTTACAAATTCTGGGGCCCCTTTCAGCAAATACTGTCACTACTCCATGACAAAGTGCGTTTCCCTCGTTGGCGTCCCTTTTCAAATATCTGTTGGACAGACTGTTTGTACTCATTGACATGAAACAAGCTCAACTGGAATGAAATCATTTATAAAAGTCACGAGAGGATTTGGATATTAGCAGTTCATTTCCTGCCACATTCACCAAGCTGCAATTAACATGGACCTGAAAGATTACACAGTGCTACTTGTCCTGTCTGTCGTCTTTCATCCCCTTGCTTCCTTTTTCCTTCCTCATTTCCTTCTCTTCTGAGCTGGACATAGTGTATGTCTCCATTTCCATGTGTTTTTTTTCTCTCTTTCTCTGCTCATTTAATTCTCTGTTCTACTCTCTTCTCTTTGTGTTTTCTTTTTTTGCCTCTTTGCTTCCCTCATCTCTTGCATTATTTTCTTCCTCTCGCTTTATTCTCCCTCTATATTTAAACCCAGGCAAAACCAAATTATTTATGAAGGGCTGTAATTTATGATGCGTTCTTAATGTCTTGGAAGGCACAGATAATTTATTTAATGAGTAAAGACATGATAATTCACAGATGATGATTCCAGTCAGAAAATTAGTTTCATTAATTTGCTGTAAATTCTCTGCCTTGATTTAGCGCAGAAGGAGTTCCTGAAACCCAGTGCAAATCTTTGCCACGGTATTTTTTTTGTCATCACCAAAGCAGTGTGCAAGCATGCTGGCTGCCCCACCCCTCACTGTCTCTGTTGCCCTCCTGCTTTCTGCTTCTATCCTACCAACAGTAAGCCACAGATAGCAGAAACATTTTTTTTGCAGTGTGCGTGATTGAGAGGCTGGGGGGGAACAGCGATGGAGGTGGCATTCCTGTTCCAGGAGATGATAAAACAGGCAGCACGGTCTCAAAACGTTTGTTTTGTAAAACCACATGCTGTTCCCCAGGATTTTGCCCAGTAAGTTCAGCTCTAAGAGAGAATAAAAAAGTCAGTTTGCTTTTTTTTAATAGAGTATAAAAGGTACTTTTTAAAATAAATTTCAAGGCAGACAATTTTACAGTAGAGTCTTGCTGATGACTGCAGTATATATAAATATTATGGGAAACCTGTAGAAGTGATTCATGGTGTACTATCGATCTAATCAGTTTTAACTAAGTTTTTGCATCATGTCTTATTAATCACAGGTAATAGGGCTCTAACGACACCTCGCAGAATCAGGGATTCACTCTTCACAACAGTCAGTGTCCACAGTTTCTGGCCATATCTTGCTGGGACCACTGTAGTCTCTGGAGCTTCCCCAGGGATGAGCTTCCCTACCATATTTCACATTTTTTTAAAACAGGTCTATCAATGGTGCTCTAAACCACCTTATTAGGGACATTGTTCTACTGTCTAATTGATGTCAGCTTAGGAAAGTTTTCCAGCTTTTACTGGAAAAAAATTGCAACATGGATCAGCATTTCTTCTGTACATTGTAGTGCAGGATGGGGACATGTGTGCTGCCGCCAGGACTGAACAGTGAGCATGCAAAACGCAGTAATGCCATGTGCTGCGAGCCCATCCTCTTTTCCCTGTGTGTACAGGTAGATAAGCTGCTCTGCCTGGAGCAGGTAGGCAGACTGAGGATCATCCAAGAGTCTAGGAGGAGATCGACCAATGGAGCTGTGCTCTGCCATCTCCGAAACACACAAGCCAACTGAGCGTGGCCACTGCTGAGGTAGGTCCAGCACCTGTTTTGTGCCAGGATGAAGGCAGTGTTATGAGGGATAGGGAAGGGTGGAAGCAAGTTACTGCATGCAGCTGTAAGAGGAAACCCTCGTAGCCCTCTCAGCTACCTTCACAGAACAGGTATGATGTTCTAGGAATAGTAGACAAAGGACTTGATGAAACAGAAGGGGAGGAATCTGTGCAAGTACTCTCACCAAGGTCAGATCAACCAACCCCTTGCATCAAGACCTGCATTAAGACCAACACTGACAAGAAACAATGGCAAATTATGGTCAGTTGAATGTCCATAAGTTCACAGGGATGGATGGGATTCATCTCAAGACTACTGAAGGAGCTAGTGGATGTTATAGCAGGACCCTTCTCAATCATCTACCAAAGGTCTTGGGAGTCTGGGGTGGTCCCAGCTGACTGGAAGCTAGCCAACATTATTCCAATTTACAAAAAGGGCATGAGGGAAGACCCAGGAAACTACAGACCTGTTAGTCCAACCTTGGTGCCTGGAAAAAAAAAAAAAGGAGATCATACTGGGCTCTGTTGAAATGCATTTAAAGGACAATGCAATCATCAGGGACAGTCAACATGGGTTCACAAAGGGAAAGTCCTGTCCAGTTCTGTTCAATATTTTTATCAATGATCTGGATGCACCATTAGTAAGTTTGCTGATGATACTAAACAGGGAGTTGCTGTTAACCATCTTGAGGGACAAGAGAACTTGCAGTTCTAAGTATAAACTGGGAGAGGAGTGGCTGCAGAGCAGCCCTGCAGAAAGGGATCTGGGGTTGCTGGTCGACAGCAGGCTCAAAAGGAACCAGCAGTGTACCCTGGCAGCCAAGAGGGCAAACCCCATCATGGGGTGCATCAAACACAGCATGACTAGCCCATCAAAAGAGGTGATTATCCTGCTGTATTTATCATTGGTACGGACTCACCTGGAGTGCTGTGTGCAGTTCTGGGCCCCACCATTTAAAAGGGGTATTCAGGTACTTGAATATGAGTGGTCAAACATTGGAACAAACTTCCTAGAGAGGTGGTCAGTGCCCCAATCTTGTCAGTGTTCAAGAGACATTTGGACAATGCCCTTAACATGCTTTAACTTTTGGTCAGCCCTGAATTGGTGAGGTCATGAGTTGGACTAGATGGTTGTTGTAGGTCCCTTCCAACTGAACTGTTCTTAGCCCCAGTGATTTCCTCAATGATCGCAGACACAGGAGTCTGATTAGGAACAGCGTTAGGCTGCGGGATAATGCTACTAGCAGACACTATCAGCACTGATGGTACTGCATGTAACAGAAAATTGAGCACAGGGTGGGATCCTATTTGCTCTTTACAGGTTGGGAATAAACTGGTTCTGGGATTCATGTTTTGAGTATCTAATCTCTGTGGACTATAATATATGATTCCCCAGACAAGCTGCCTCACACAAGTCTGTTGTTTGTGCTCATTGGCTGCCTAGCTGATTCAAGTTAGTTGCATTTCTCCTTGGTTTTGCCCTGTGGGTTGTGTATTTTGATAACTACAGCTGAGTTGATGTAAGTGGGTCTTGAAAAGATGTTTTAGAAAGTTATGAATGTGCATCAGACTGGGAGAACCCCACCCTCACACACACGCTTGCTACCTATGAAATCCTGTACAAAGGGTTGCTCAGGGCTGTGCTTGGTTTGTGGAAGATGAAAATTTACCCTTCTGTTGGGGTAGTTCGTGTGAAGAGAAAGCTGCCAGGAATTTGGGAAAATGCTTGAAAAATAGGGGATAAAAAAACTGATTAAATGTCCAAGCCCTTTTGAAAAATAAGAGAAGTTGGTGAGATTTGATTGTGCAAGTCTTTCAGGGTCCTCTGATCAACTCAATCAGCAGGGGCAGTCAGCAAGAGCTGATGAAGAGTTGCAAAGGATGATTCCTTTCAATACAAGGTCCTGGAGGTCTGTCACCTATTTGCTGCCTGTTCTTCTGCTTCTTGAGCTTGGGACCACTTTTTTCTTATTTATACCACGTGAGCCAGACCATTGTTCACCATGAGGGTGGCTTTTCATGGGTACTTGCACCATGTAAACAACAATAGCAGTCATAATGCTGTTTAGCAGAGGCTCTGTTAGAGTGAGGGCTATGCAGGTCAAGGGCTTAGCTGCCTAGGGCATGTCTGATGCTTGAGCCTTTTTTTGGTGGGAGTCTGAGCCACAATGGTTCAGTTTTGGCCTAGCAGAGCCTTGCGTGATTTCTAGTTGCTTCTCAGGAGTGTGTGTATCTGTGGCTGACCCCATCTGGCTTCCTGAAACGCTCTGAGAGCAGTCTGGTGTGAGCACAGAGCTGGACATTCAAATGGACCATGGTGCATCCTTGTCTAGTGCCTTTGGAACAGGAGCCTTCGCATCTTAAAATGTCCTTGTACCACCACCTCACAGCTTGAGGCTGTCTTCTAGCATGACAGCAGTCTTCACGTCCTCTCCAAAACTGCTTTCTTTGGAAAGAGATGGGGGCTTCCCTGTGCCAGAGGACCCTTGTGTTGATGGGTTGTGTGTCCTGGGACCTGCATGCTGAGCTGCAGAGAGGGATGGGACGCAAGACACTGGTCTGCATTCCCATTGCATGACTCTTGAACCTAAGCTCTTCCTGCCCTCTGTGTAAGGGACTTGTGCACTGGGGTTGAGATTTGCTTGTTTGAAACTCAGGCCTTACAAGGGCTGGCATGTGGGGGGCCTAAGTGGTGGGAACTTTCAGGGTGAGGGTTACCATTGCCCAGTGAAGGTTGTGAGTTCAAAGCCTACTCGTAGCTTGGGAGACCATAATTTTATTGTCCTTGGCTCTGCTGCCAGCCATGGCTCACTCATCCTCCTTTACTAGCAGTCATCACAATGTGACTTGATTGCATTGTTTGTTATGAGGAGCAAGAGCTAGATCTTGGCAGAATTTGTCTTCCCTCCCCCACGCACGCAATGAGGCCTCCACAGGTGCTGTCTCAAGTGTACGCTTGAGTGTTTGAAACCTCTGCTTGGAGTTCAACAGATGGGGAATGAATATCCCATGCAAAAATGTCTCGCCTTCCCCTGTGGCAGTGGTTTAGCAGCATATTGGGACCAGCTGTACAAACACAGGAGCACGGCACAGCCATTAGCACGTTCCTCAGCAGTCCTCTTCCCTGGCACACCCCCTCCATCTCTGGCCCTCTCTGAGTCTCTGAGGTGGTGTTAGCTTTGACCTCACGTCTTCAGATTGGCAATACAGTCTCTGCCTCTGGCCAGGGGTGGATGGCTGGTGGCACTTCCCCTCCCAGAAGCAGTTGCTGCCCCATCCTGCTACAGGAGCAGAGGAGCAGCAAGCCATGGTATTCCTGACTTCTGTTCAGCCCTCGTCCCTCCATATAGCTTTAGAGGGCTTGATGTATGACCTGGATACTTTGGGTTTGGTAATAGGCCAGCTACTCTTCTCCACAGTGGTCAACAGGGGCACTGTATTTAAGTTTTCTGCAGAAAACTGGATTAAATACTTTCTTCTATGCACCTGTCTGTAACATGGCCTCTTTGCCACATCCAAAAGCAGCAGGCTTTGTCTAATGTCTGCTTAACGGCATGCACCACTGCTCTTGCCTAGACAAGGTCTCTAACCCATTGCTCCCTAGCTGGCAATTTGGAGCTGCTTCAGCCTAGCAGGAGAGAGGAGTACATGTCCTTCAGCTTATTTTATGCCATTCTTGGTCTCCTTCAAGCTCTGAAATAAATCACCATTTTCCTAACACCAGCACAGAGCCCCATCCTGCCACTTGCCTGAGCATCCCTCAGGTGTCTGCCCCTGAGCATCCCTTTGTCCCCCGTCCCTGTGTGCGATGGTGATTGTCCTGGTTTCAGCTGGGATAGAATTAACTGTCTTCCTAGTAGCAGGTACGGTGCTATGTTTTGAGTTCAGTATGCGAAGAATGTTGATAACACTGATGTTTTCAGTTGTTGCTCGGTAGTGTTTAGACCAAAGTCAAGGATTTTTCACCTTCTCATGGCCAGCCAGCAAGAAGGCTGGAGGGGCACAAGAAGTTGGAAGGGGACACAGCCAGGACGGCTGACCCAAACTGGCCAACGGTGTATTCCATGCCATGGGATGTCCCATCTAGTATAGGAACTGGGGGGGACGGGGGATCGCCACTCGGGGACTGGCTGGGTGTCGGTCGGCAGGTGGTGAGCAATTGCCCTGCGCATCATTCGTACATTCCAATCCTTTTATTATTGCTGTTGTCATTTTATTAGTGTTATCATTATCATTATTAGTTTCTTCTTTTCTGTTCCATTAAACTGTTCTTATCTCAACCCACGAGTTTTACTTCTTTTTTCCTGGTTTTCTCCCCCATCCCACTGGGTGGGGGGGGGAGTGAGTGAGCAGCTGCGTGGTGCTTAGTTGCTGGCTGGGGTTAAACCATGACATCATGTCTCGGGAGTCATTCTTGCAGGGCTGTCTGCAGGGCACAGGGTGCCCTAGGCTATCCCTGAAGGGTAACAGCGATTATTCCTTTTTCTCTCTCTCTTTTTTTTTTTGTTTGTTTTGTTTTTCCCAGCTGTTTTGAAATCTCTTTTCTCAAGGTGGCACAATGTAGGCTTTGGTGGTTGTGCCAGTGTCCTCAGTAGTTGCCTGGGGTTCTTCCATTTGGAGGAAGCTACTTTCTTCCCCACAGATCCTGCTGCACCTGCCTCCCTGCGGAAATGTCCCACCCCACCAGTCAGGTACAGTGGCCTTCTTTCTTTTGGGTGGCTATTGCTTTTCTGACTGGCATAACAGAAACTGCCAAAAAGCACAGAAATTGCTTTCCCTTCCCTGTAGCTGCAAATAAATAACTCCCAGGAACTCCTGTCTTCCTAGAGTCTCTTGGCTGGAAGTGGGGTAGGTGGCTTGCAGAGGAGTCCAGCACCTCCCAAAGATGTCAGGCTGCACTGGGAGTTTGCAAGATGAAGCCCTGAGGCTATTGTGGTCCCAAATGGAGAAGATGATCAGGCAGGCTCCTTGGGAAAGGCTGTGGCTTGTCTGGATCCTAGGTGGAGAGGAAACAGGGGTCTCGGAGAGCAGCTTGGGCTGCCTGCTAAATGCAAGTTCACATCCTGAGACCTTTTTCAAAGCACGCAGAGGAATATCTGCCTAGGGACGTCAGTAAGTAGCGAGTCCACAAAGCAATCTGTTTGTGTTGATCTCGTATGGCACAGAATAATAGTGCTCAGTGCTAGCTAAGTGCTGGACAAATATTAGTGTTTTTGGTTTTGTTTTTTTTTCACTTGTTGCAGAAGCTGGAGCTTATCGCACTCAGTAAGCTACAGTGTCTGCTCCTGTGGGAGAGCTTGTAGGAGCCTGGCTTTCTTCCTGGGCCACCTCTACAGGTCTCATGACAGGATGCTTCAGAGGAGTAAATGGTAAAGCCTCTTCTTATTTGCATTTTACTCATCTTACCAACCTGCAACCCCCCCCCCCCCCGCCCTCTTACTTCAGTATTAAAGGCTATCCTGGTTAGCTGCTCCCCACACCTTCTACCCATAAAAATCCCCCTGCAGAGACTCACAGGGGGGTAACCTCATGCCAGGAGTTACAGCAGGGTGCAGTACACTGCATTTGCATCTGCTCCAGTGTCGGCTGCCCTCTTTCTGCAAGCAGCAGCCTCTGGCAAATGCCAGGCTGTTCATTACCATTGCACTGCTCCATACGTAATGAGGTAAAATGAAAACTTCTCTCACTGCAGCTATGCAACCTGGGAACTCATAAAGGCTGAAGCGCTTAAAATTAAGAGCTTGTTCTGATTATGCCCAGGCTTTCTGTTTCCTCCCATAGAGTGGGCCAGCCCTCTGAGGTCAAGATGAACTTCAGTTACAGAACTTCTGGCGTATGCAGTTAGGAAAAATGAGAGTTTCCTCCTCCTAAAACTAGGCACCTGCAATGTGTGATGTATTGCTCCCCAGAGGCCCGTTCGCCTGGCTATAACGTTGCTGAAAGCAGAACAAACACATTTGTTTCTGGACACGAAAGAGCCTTTCTCTTTTCCTCTGGCTCTGCAGTGTGCCAGAAGCCCCATGTTCTCCTCCCAGCTGTGAGTCGGCAGGGTCTGATGAAGCAAGGGGCCTTAGCCTTTAGTTGGTTCAAGCTTCTCAGTTGTGGGCTTGGAGTTGAGATTTGTTAAGCTAGATTCCCTTCTATACCCTGAACTTCAGCTGATATGAAAATGAACTCTGAGCCCTCTCTGGAGAGGGAATGAAGAGTCTGCAAGCAGAGGTTCAAGCTAGGAGACCCCCTTCGTTCCCTGCTCCTGCTGACTGTGGGTGTAAAAGGACAGGTCAGGTGCCAGGAGCCTTGTATGAGGGGTCCCTACCAGATCTGTGCAGGCAAAAAGTTCATTTTATTCTGTCTTGAAGTGAAATTATTGGGGAAACTTCCAGTGGTACTGCATCTTTGTCTCAGCACTGTTGCCCTGTGTTTTGCTGGATGCTGGTACAGCTGTAATGGTTATGGCCAATTAATTAGAACTGCTTCCCCTTGTTTTCCCCTTATAAATCACTTCCTCTTTAGTCAGTCTGCAGAGAAAACAAGGTAAGAGTGAAATAAGTCTGAAGTAAAATATGAACCTCCCTTTCATTCCATATTTCAGACAATAGCAGTCTGTGGGACACCCAGGGAATAGGCTTTCTGAGTCACTGCTCCGTGAATTCACACTCTCTTTATGAGCCTCTTCAGTGTATAAAGTGAAGTTTTTAATGGCTGTTGCTGTTCCTTTTGAATGGCTGTGAAGTCTGGGTCATGGCAGATCAGAGTAAATTCCCCTCCTCTTCACTGCCATCAGAATTAGCTTTTTCTGAACTACAAAGCCTGATGAGGGCGGGTCAGCTCAGAACTTGTCCATGATGAGGATCTTAATCGGGGCTCCAGCCAGTGTGCTTGCCCTGATTGGGAATGAAGAGTGGGGTGCTTTTTTTGTGTGTGTTTTGCTTTGTTTAAAGACTCAGGAAATTACCTTCGGCCAGCTATGCAGGTAGAATGCTCTGCTGCTGCCTAGAGGTGGGTCATCTCCATTCTCCATGAAGAACGGACCAGACTCTCTGCATATATAGCTGAGCTTTGGTGGGATAAGTCTGGGCCTTTGTACTTAGCTGGTTAGAAGGTTTGTGTGATCTTGGCTTGGCCTCTTTACTATCCCAGCTGAGGACTCTTGTCCTTGCGTACCTCTCTATGAAAGGTCACAAGTATGAGTATTATTTGCCTGTAAAGCAGTCAATGTGAGATGGACTTGGGCATCCTGCACGGGCAGCGTGATGGATGGATGTGATGCACAGTGCTCTTTGAGTGGGTGAAGGGCAAAGAAAGAATCCAGCTCTGCTTTCCAAATGTCTTTGGCAAGGTCCCTTCCCCAAGGGCCATTTAAGGTGGCAGGGTGAGCAGTAAGCTACTGTTAGCTACAGATCAAAAACTGGCTAAGAGAAGTCCACAGAATTGCTGAATGATTGCAAAGCTCTGGCCCAGTTGAGCTCCGCCACTGTCCCTTTGCTCCCCGCATCGTTCTCTTGTGGGTTTATCCTTTACCTGTGTTCAGTATAGGGGCAAATGGTCCAGTGCCATGAAGCTCATTGCATCTCTTGGGTCTAGAGGAAAGCTGGAAGCTGCAGAAACATGGGTAAGCCTGAAGAATGGGTGCCTCTTATGTGCTGTGCTCAGTGACAAGTCTTGGGTCTTCCTTTATGGAGCCTTCACAGGCTTAACAAACAGAAGGCCAGTATTATGTTAATAAATCCCATACAGCTGACCTGGGCAACTGTGCTAGCAGCAGTGATTCCTGCCATCAGTCCCAATAGTTCTGGAGAGGGCCAGGGCAGATCTTCAAGAAAGCTATTCTGATCTAGACTTAAAGTCCCCGAGGAGGTGGAAGATGCATCTATAACTCAGAGAGCATCCATCTACAAGATGGGTCGGGTCAGAGAGCTTGGCCATTGGTGTCACTGCCCTGGTCTGTGAAATGATCACGCAGTCTCCTGATCCCAACCTCAGGCTATTGATGTGCACTCTTGGTTATTGCTGGATGCGGTTGAATGAAGTGACCAGCACTTTTCCCAGCTCTTTAATTCTGCAGCTATGCTGTCTTCTGTTTTCCATAAGCTGTTATTTCCAGTCTTTGTTGGCCTCCCAGAAACCTTTGCAAGCATCCTCCAGCTCATGATGATCTGTGTAGCCATACATACATCCTAAAGCTTTCATGAAAGGGGAAGTCCGGGCACTATGTGAACTACACTCGGTTTCTCTTTTATCCAAAATTCAGAAAGCTTAAACAAAATAGCCCCTTGGCATTGTTCCTAGGAAACCACTCACCAGGCAGTTGGAAATAATCATACAGATAATTTACTTGAATGCTGCCGATATGCACATTTTAGTCTTCTCTTTCTATTTCAAAAGAAATTGGAAAGAGGGGCAGTGTTACTGTCTTTTGAGAAATAATAGAGGCAGAGGGTTGCACAGGCAGCAATTCTTAAATTTCTTTTGTAGCATTAAGGGAAAATTAAAGAAAAACAAACAACAAACAAAAACCCAACCTGCAAGTAGCAGTAAGTAAATTCTGTTCTTTTTTTAATGTAGAATAAAGTTAATTGATATTTTTTTTCTTCTGTAAAAGTATCCAGAGGCTATTTGGAGTTCTAATGAGAGATCTTATTAGGCTCTTGTTTTGAAGAGGGATTAACAAAGAAGTTTGGGAGGGAAGCAGATTTTGGCTGACATGGTTGTATTGTTGCAGTCTTCCCCCCCTTCCTAAGTTTTCATCTTCCAAAACTACAGTTTTTAATTAAAAAAAGGGGGGAAAATTCTCGGCCTTTCAGCTCGGCAGCACATACAGACAAATAAATTAAAAAGTGGGAGAAGTGGAACTAACCCAATAATCCGTGAAAACCTAATTTCCCTCACAAGCGTCGCTGACGCAAGCGTCTCCCCTCTCCCTTCCCCTTCTCCAGTTCAGGGGCAGTGATTGGAGAAATTGGCTAACAAGATCAGAAAATTTAATTACCGTTCTGCCTCCCCTTCCCAAGAAATTGGATGTCACACTTCCTTGTAGCCTGTTCTTAAGATGTGCTGTAGCTGGTTTTCACATGACTTGAACCTGACTCCCTACCCTTTCCCTCCACCTTCCTTCCCCTATTCCCCATGGAAATATCCACCCAATACAGCTAACCCTTGGACTGGGAGCTGGGATGTGAGAGAGACCACGGCTGTATTGAAAGTCGTGGTAAGACTCTGCCTGGCCTAAATGGAACCAGTTTTGGTTCCTGGTGTTGGAGGGAGCGTCAAAGGGGAAAGAGAAGGCATTGGGATGCACCATGGAGCATCATCTCTAGGTGCTCCCCATCTCTCCATTTCATGGTGGAACAGGCAAAAGGAGAGGACGGGGTCAGACAGGGTTTTGGGTTTGCATTATTCTCGTCCTCTGGTTTTTATGCCTGAGCCACAGGCAACACAAATAAGAGTTTTCCTGTCTATTCAAGCTGCAGATCTCAGACCTAAGCTCCCTCTTTTTTGCTCCTTGTTCCCAGGCTGAGGCTTTTCTGGGGGCCCTGTGGATACTGAAGAGCAGAGGCTGTTTCTGCGTCTCTGTCGCAAGGGTCTGGTCAGGGGAGAGATGAATGCAGTGCAGAAGAGAGGAAACATGGCTTGCTTTGTAATGTCACTTCTATCATCAGAAGGGATCTCAGACATGTAATTAACTAAAAAGGAGGCTGTTCTGCATAACACTAGCCTGTTGTATCCAGCTCAACAGGCCCAGTGACCCAGGCTTTGGTCTCATGGTTGGCGATGTCACCAGAGTCCCCTGGTAGCGGGGCAGCCTCGCTGGAGACAGCTGCTCTATTTATTTTTCGATTTGTATTCCCAGCATGTCCTGTTCTGTGCTAAATGTAAGCCTGGCTTAGAAATTCAGTGCAAGCACCTTATCAGATAATGAATAATGATTTATTGAACATATGGGTAAACAGCACAGATAAGATATAAATACACTTCGGAAATACAGTTGCATTTACAGGAATGTATACCAAATCAGCCCCGTGGCTTTTGGCTCTGTTTGCAGCTGCCACAAAGGCATCTTCTGCATGGGCTGCCATGCATCCCTGCAGGTCACTGTCTATGTGCACATGCCCATAGGAAAAAACTAAGAAGAAGGTGTGAGGGCAAAGTCATCTGCCAAGAGATGCTCCCAGGGACATGGGCATTTATTTGCTCTTGCTGTAGGAGCTGGTCTTGTGTGAGTTAAAGTGGCATGAAGTGCATTGCCACTCAGGTAAACGCCTGCTGCTAGGAGCAGCTGGATGCTGGAACAAGTGTCTGCTGGCACATAACGTGCTTGTCTTGAAGATACAGGGGTGCTGGGCCAGGGGCTGGCTGCTCTTGGGAGGGCCAGGGCTGTGTGTGGCAGGTTTGCAGAGCCTGCGTTGAAGCCTTTACTTCCACAGTTGCACACCAACTGGAACCTGAGTCTGGGTAAAGTTATCCTGAATATATGTGAATCTGTGCATTTCTAGAATGTAAACAGGCTGGACTATTTGAGCCAAAATTTGAGTTTTGATTTAATTTAAACAAAACTGAAGATTGTTCACCCACTCTAAATAAACCAACACTGTGGAAGCAGCATTGCTTATGCCAGCCCGAGTGTGGGCTAAGCCAGAATGAAGACATGGGTCATGGCTGCTCTGTGTGCACAGTGCAGGGATCCCAAGCTAGGGGAAAGTGTAAGGGCTGGTGGTGGCTTGTGGAGAGTGGGTTCATGTCCTTGAACCCTTTCACGTACATAAACTAGCTTGCTGAGGTACTTTGCCATGCTCTGCCTCATGTATCTTTTGTATGCTGCACAGTTTGTGAAGAGCAAAGTTTGCTCTGTGAGCTTGTGGATACCTAATTTTTGCAGGTAGCACCATGCCTGCCTCCAGAGGAAGATGGAAGGCAGGATTCAGTTGCTAAACACAGGGTTATATATATGAATGTGGTGACTGGTGCCATTTGCAATGCCCTGAGTATGGAATGGCTCACTTGCTTTCTGTTTTGAAGTAACTCCTTCTTAGCAAATGCCAGCTCGCTGGCCTTGCTTAGCAAAACTAACAGCTGTCCATGTGCTGCCTGTTGAGTCTTCGCTGCTGAGTTTGCACCAACTGTTGCTGGAAAACCCATTGGCGACCCAGCATACACTTGCTATTTTAAGAGTTGTGGTAATGCTCCACCTCTGCCACCCTCAGGTGTTCCCTCATCCTCCTCTGTACATCTTCTGTGTGGTACTGGCTGCCCAAAGTGATCTCTCCCTCTGCAGTCCTACCTGCTGAGATGCCTACAGCTCGCCTCTGCAGGCAGAGTGGATGGCAAGCGGTCAGCTTGGCCTCCTTATTTATTTTCCCTGCTGCCCTTGATACCTGCTCCTCCACTTTCTGGCCAGGGTCCCTGCCATCAATGAATCAGTATTATTTGCAGCCCCCCCCCCCAAGGTCATGGCTAAATGATAGCCGTGCTTTTCCCCTCTGCTTTAATCATCAGTCACCAAAGGCAGTGATGTTCAAATCCTTTAAATGAGAGGAAAGTCAAACCTCACCGAATGGGTTTTTAGGCATTTGAACCACAGATGTAGCAGGGTTGTAAAAGACCTGGCTAACCTGAAGATATTTTAGTTCAGAGCCTGGCATTTTGATTGTTGTGATACCAGCTTTCAGAGTTGGCAGAAGAGGATAGAGGTGACGCTGGCTTTTTTCGAGCTAACGTGATAATCCTTTAAGACACAGAGGGGGCATGGTTCAAGAGTCCTCTGAGATCATCTTTTGCGTGCAGGGGGGTGGTGCAATGGATGAGTATGGGAATACAGCCAGTATGGGTTTTCCAGCTTTGGTCCTGCCACCTGCAAGTGGAAAGATGGGAGTATTTTCATGTGCTCTACAATAGCGACTGTGGCATTGCTTTCCCTGAGGCTTTTGTGGAGAATTGGGTTATCCCTTTTCTTTTTTTTGACCTTAAGATTTTTCAGCATCGCACTGTGTGAATGCCTTCCTCTCACTCCCCCCTGTTTGTGCTCATCATCCCCTTGTTTTTCCCCAGCAGGCCCAGTTCACCATGGTGTGACTTCTGGGCTAAAAGGTAAATTACAAAAGCCTAGGGACTGAGAGCTTGATAAGGCTTTGCGATCCAATCTGTTGGCAAATACAGCCGCATAGAGAATTCGATTTGCATACATTTCCTACCCTGAATTCCTCTGGTGCTATTAGGAGTCACCATAGCTAACACAATCTCTGAACTGTGAGGCTTATATGCATGCAGAAGTACACCTATTTGCTTTCTTGGAAAGAGATTTACTGAAGCGTTTTTCATGTTATTGTCCACCCCACCCCCATCCTTTCCCTCCCCATCAGAGGATTTTGTGCTGCTGTAGAGACTCTTTGATCTGAGTTAATTCTTTGATGAAGCTTCACAAGACAATGGAAAAACTGAGCACTGCTCTGGGGAGAATCCTTCCTGCTCAAAAAAGGTGGAAATCGTGCTCGCTTGGCGAGGCAGTGCAGCCCGAAGGCAAAGAGCCTTGCTTGTTGCTCTCATGGTGTTATTTCACTGGTGGACACCAAGCTGTGAGTACTGCTCCGGGCAGCGGGAAGATGTGGGAAAGATTGGTTGCCTGAGGGTTGTACTGTCAGCATGGGGGAGAATTAGGGTGAGTGATTACCAAAGTGACTGTGGGGAGTTGCTTGGGTACAGGGATGTAGGCCACATGAGCTTTCCTTGCTAAGATGCTCGAGGAAGGGTTTTAGAGATCACAGCTGTCTGAGTGGTGGGAGGACAACCCTGTGGCCTCCACTAGTTTTGAATAAGACCCCTTCTATTTCAGCTGGACCCAGGGGCTGCTGTTAAGAGGCGTGTCTGGAAGTTTTACACCCGAGCTCTTCTTTTCCAAGGTCTCTTGGCTTTCACATACGAATCAGAGTGGATGTAGCCATGGATTCAGGTCCTGCTACGTCAGACTCCTCTAGCTGATCTTCACCTTGGTGAAGCATCCGCCAAATGAAGCTATGTGCCAGTGCCCGCCCAGAGTCACAGGCTCTACGGGATCAGCTCCCGTGGGAAAGTTAGCAAGCTGCATCTTGTTGGCCTTGGTCTTTCCTCCTTCCCCTTCTTGTGCCTGGCTGCCCCATTAATTGATTACTCCACTGTTCAGCTGTTGCTTCTGGAGCTGAATGTGTTGAGTTAAACCGCAAGAGCAGAGAAAGGGAATAGTGATTCTGAGTGCCAGGCTCGCATCTGAAAGATTACGGCACAATCTAATGAGCTCATTAATTTCATTTCATTAACCAAACAGTGCTTGTGGAGAATGGCAAATATTTAAAGAAGCGCAGCAGGGTCAGAAACACATTTAATTAATGTTGTCACATGATACTGAGAACAGGAGGGGGGAATAAATCCTGATGCTATATATTAACATCCATGGTGACTTCTCTTTTATATTTAATGCGCTTCTTGGGTGAAAGTCCTCTCACTCTTCTATGTCTGCCTGGCTCCTATTATCACAGTGCCTGAGCAGCTCTCTGGCTTGAGTGTGTTTCCCCTTCCTCCCAGGGTCCATGGAAGTCAAGCAGTGCTGTTATCCCATTTAGAGAGGAACACTCGAGGCAAGAGGAGAGGACTCCATCACAGTTATGCACAGGGTCCGTGGCAGATGATGCTGGTTTCTCTGTCATTCTTCTCTTTGGTAGGCCATGTCTACTGTGATTATTATCACAGAAAATTAGCAATAGTCTGAGCTCATCAGCTTCCTGTTCGTACAGTTGGGTGCCCTAGATGCCACAGCGTGAGTCAAATTGGAAACATGCACAAATCATAGGGAAGAGAGAGGGTCAAATCCTTTCTCAAACCCCTTGAAGTCTGGTGCACTTGGCTTGGCTATTTGTAGAGACTGGTGTGAGTCACAGCAGCTACAATGTGGGTTCTCATCCCATTTTCCCCCATGTCTAAGGGAATTTGGATCTGGGGATTTTGGCATGAACCAGCTGCATATTTACTAATCTGTGTTGTTGAGGTGGGCTTTGCTAAAAGCTCAGTTTGATTTGGGGGAGGATATTTCATTTGTGGTTCTTCAGTTAGGTCTGCTGTGAGGCATCCGATGAAAACCACATATTGCTTTTCTGATTGTCCTGGCACACTCTGCTTCTTTGCGAAAATTGAATTAGGATGGATACCCGGAATGCTCCTAAAGGTCTGGGTTTCTCACTGGCAAATTATTTCTGTGATTTCTGGTTCAAGAAGCATCCTAGCTAAAACAATCTTGGGCCGGGGACGGCGGGGGGGGCAGGGTGGAATTGTATTTTTACCCTGAAGTCTGCTGGTGCTCGTGTTTGTGCATGTACTACTTTGTGAGATATTTGTATGCCCTTAGCTCTGCTAAAGGGCCCTGCTTTTGAGAGGGGCAGGAGATGGCTCTGATTTAGGGTAAGTGGTCAACTGAGCGTGCCTGGGATGTTGATAAGGCCAAGCCTGCAGTACGATGAAAATCAGCTTGGCCGAGGAATCGTAAAACCAAGTCAGCTTTGCTGTTAATGGTTAATTTGACAGAGTGCTCGAAAGAAGCCGTGCCCTCCTGAACTGCCAATACTGCTTCATTTAAGTCGATGGGTCACCCACTGCAGAGCACCGGGCAGCCAGGCGTGAATTGTTTTTAGCTAAGAGTCTGAGTGAGATGGCTGCATATGCCTTCCTGGGGCTGCGGCTGCCCTGGGAGACCACTTCATCCTGCCGGCAAACCTCAGTTTCACGTGTCCTGTTGCAGGCCTCCCCTTGGAGCAGAGCTGTGCTGGAGGTCCAGGGGGAATGCGTTCGTGCGGGCAGGACCATTTTTTCCTTGCTATAAAAGCAAATGCACTATACTTAGAAATATTCCTTAGTGGTGATTATGCCAACATTAAAGAAGTGTCTACTGTTAATGCAGTATTGATAATGCGAGGAGTTCAAAGGAGTGGTTCTTTCTGGCTGGCCAGGTAGAGAGCAGGGAGAGCCAGGGAGCACGGGGGGGTTGCTGTCATTAATTGCCGCAACTGGAGGAAACAACCCGGCTGAAAAGCTGAGCATAAATTGTGAAGTGCCTATGAATTAGTCCTTCGGTGACAGCTTCGTCCGACAGCTTTCTTGGCAGTGTCTGGCACTTCCACAGGCAATCGCAAGCGGCTGGGTAGCGGAGGAAGGCAAAGAGCAGGAGGAGGGTCTTCTTTCGCTTTGCTCTATGGCAGTTCGCCCATTACCCCAGTGCTCACCCCTTGACTTGTCATTACTTGATTCTTCTTTATTGCAATAAAATGAAGCCATGCTTCAGGTTTGTGAGTTCATCCTCTATCACGCAGTGTTAACCCATGTGGCTGGAGGCCAGGTGCTTCCTGACGTGCTCAGCTGGAGGCAGCCTCGCTGGGCGAAACCCGCTGCTGCTGCAAAACTGGGGTGGATGGGATGCCTGGCTGGTGCTGAGAGGTCTTGGCACTGCTCTGGAAGTGCTCATCACCCCAGCGTGAGGCTGTGCTGACGGGATGAGGGATTTGTCCCCCTGTGCTAGGCATTTAGCATTGTTGGTGGTCCAGATGAAGTCCCTTGGGGGCTGCCAAGGGGTCGGTTGCTGTTATTGCTCCCTGCAAGCGAGGACACAGAGCCCATTATTGCATTAAGACTGGATCGTAGCAGAAACATCTGCTGATGTAAATTGCTGCTGGTTGTTTGGTTGCAACCTTTCTGTTCACCTAGATGGAAAGTCTCTGCAATGAGGCAGTGGAGCCTGTCCTTGGGTAGCAGATGTTGTCTGCAGGGACCCTTGGGGCTTGTACCGGCTGAGTACATGATTAGTGCCCAGGAGGCAGATCGTAACAATTTCCATGGTGAAGTTGGTTGGACTGTCCTTCCTGTTTCTGACATATGGACCTTGAGCAGGTCCCGCATGTGCCTTGTGCCTGGGTGGAAGTTCCCGCTATCCAGCCAAGCATGGGAAGAGGCAAAATCGCTCCCTGCTCTGGGGCCTCCTGCAAAGACCTCACATTCCCTCAAGAGGAGTAGTACAGCGAGACCTGGGGAAAGGTCCCTCTGCGTCCAGCACAGCCGTAGGACAAGAGACATCCTTGTCTGGGCTGAAGCTGTGGCTCGGAGCAGGAGGTGCAAACCGTGGGGAACCTGGTGGGGCTCAGCCAGGTTTGGGTGATCTTGCCAAGTGCTTGCAATGCTGGGGGGCTGATAGCATTTCTGTGGTCTCAGTTACATATGTTGCCCTTTCTCAGGAGAATTTGTTTTTGTCTTGTCTTTGGAGCTGGCGAGCAAGCCGCCCACTGTATCCTGCTGAACTGCTTCTTGTGCGTGGGAAAAATAAAACCCATCCTCCTGCATGAAATCACAGGGACAAAAATCTCCGGTGGCCGAGGAAGCCGCCTTGCCTTTCAGTTGCTGCTTCACAGCAAAGCTGCCTTGAGGATCATGGTTTGCTGTATTGGCCGTTTGCATGTATTAAAGCAGTGCTTTCCCATCGCTTCCTGGCTCCCTAAAAAGCTAGGTCACACCAGGGATGTGACAGATTGGCTGGTGACCTGGAAGGACATCAAATGGAAGGATTTAGCTTCTGGAGGGGGCTTGTCCATGGAACTTGTCGGTGGAGAAACAAAAAGCTTTCCAAATGTGAATGCTGTCTCTTCTGCTGCTTCTCAGAGGGAGAAACTGGAGTGAAAGAGCACCTGACAGCAAAATGGTCCCTGAACTGCAGCTATTTCACATAATTCCCCTTCCCAGCCTCTTTGAGTAAGTGTTTGACCATCTTTGAAAGTATTTTCTAGTTCACTGGTGTCATCTGTGAACAGATTTTTCTTGCCCTACTCTCTGAAATTTGGACCATGACCAGAAGTTTGCTTACCCCTTTTATACTCAAGATGCTTGAATCCCTGTCAAATGGCCAGCCTGTGAAAGCAGAACAAACTTTTCTTTTAGACCTTTCCAGCCATATTGCAAAATCAGAATATTTATAGGATTGGGAGAAAACAGCTTTGCCAGTAGAAAACTGAAAGGTAGGACATAAAACCAGAATTGTAGATTTCAACAGAACTTAAAATAATACTGTTACGTAACTTTTTCTTTTTTTTTTTTTTTTTTCTTTTCAGGTAGAGAGATTCTCTGCTCATGAGCTGAACAGCAAAGATTCTTTTTTTTCCCCAGCTCTAGTAGTGGAACCTTCTGCTGTCAGAATTGATGGCGTAGATTCTCAAGATACTTCAGGCTTCAATACTTATGCTCCATTAATTGAGGTATTACAGATACTATGGATTTTTTTTTTAGCACATCCTTTACTTTTTGTTGTTTTCCATGGTTCAATGGTTGCCTCTGTGGGTGAACTTGGAGCTCTATCCAGAAGGTAAACAGAGATCCTTAAAAAAATGAGAAGAAAAAGAAAGCAAATCTGAATATAAATCTGTCAAAATCAGACTCTTCTCTGCAGCAGCATTAAAGGACACCAATTGATTGCCAGTATCTGTGTCCGAAGAGCTAAGTGAGGGAGCCACGGGGAATATTCTCCTTGTAGCTATCAACATCAATCCTGGCAGCCGTGGTGCCAGGTTCCCATCATGGACATGGGGTCAGATCGATGAACTGCGAAGAGAAACCACACAGGTGAAGTCCTAGTTCTGCTGAAGTCTGGGGCAAAAATCCCACAGGCCTCCATGGAACTCAGCCTTGGAGGAAAAAGAAAAAAAAAAGGCATGTTCTTTTTCTCCAAGTTTGGCCCAAGCATTTACTCATCCTCCAACTCAAGTTACTGGTTGTCAGCAGTTTTGTATTTCAGAAGATGCCGAGTATGTACCTTCAGAAAATCCAGCTTCTATGCTCCTAGGAGATGTGAGTGTCTTTGGGTGCACAACTTTTGAAATTCTTGACCTTGCAGAAAGCCACAGAAACTGTTTTGCCAACCAAAAAAGATGCATCATTTCTGGTAGGCCGGCACTCAGTCCACAGTGCTTCCCTACTCTGGCTCTTCCATTGCAGCTCTCCTTAAGCACTCTGGCAGTCATTTCAATTCACGATATGTTGGGCTGTGGCTGAAGTATTTTAGTTTTCACTTCTTTTTATTTTTTTTTTTCTTAAACCAAGAAAGAAAGAAAAAAATTTTCTTTTTGTTTCTTATGGAAAAGTTTAGACAAAAAATAGTTTTCATTAGAAATTCCCACGGGGAAGGAATAGGAGACTAAATCTGTTTTCTGACTAATTCTTGTTTCAAATACTGAGGCAGAGTGAATCTTTTATAAGCCCTTTTAGAGAAGAGATCGTAAACAGAATTGTCCATGAAAATGGAAGACGTCTTGCACATCCTAAAAAGTGCCAGGCCATTGTTGTATAGGGGTCGCTACCGCTCCACCTCTTCTGATTAAATACTAACACACTGCATTTAAGCAAAGCCTTCAGGCAAGTTTTCCATATTCATAAGACAACGGCTTTATCAGGAAAGGAGGCATTTTGGGGAAATGTCAATATGAATATTACAGTCTCTTTGCTCTTTGTATTGTCCCCTAAATCGTCAAAGTGAAGTTGTAGCAGATAATGTGCAATTATGCTGTCACTAAAGTTTGTGGAGCCATTTGCAGGAGCTTTTGAGAGATATCCTTCTAGGCATGGAGGGACTGCATGCTCCCATCTCTCTACCAGGCTTCAAAATGGACTGAAAACTGTGTTTCACTGCGTGTGTGTGGGAGACTGACTGATGTTTGGGAGTGAGGCATTCTCACTGTCCTCTTCAGCGATTAAAGCATGACAGATGTTGTGACTGGGGGCTTCCAGAGGACCAAGAAGAGGAGATCCTGGTAACTCGTATGCCTGCTTTCAGGAATGTCCTCAGGTCTCCCAGGCTTCCTAGTAGTCACAGCCTCTGTGACTCAAAGGCATCCAGTGCCGTCCTAAGGACACTGCAACAAAGCTCCTGCTCCTCTAGCTGGTGTGGGTTGTCTTTCCGTGCGTGGAGAGCTGGGGCTCTCATCTTACCTGGCTCCTCCTTGCACAGAGACCAGATCCAGGGGGATCTTGGGTGAGAGGAGTTTTTGGGCTTAGGAGTGAGGGGTTTGCACACCTCTATGGTTTTGGAGAGAAAACCCTTCTTTCATCACATGCTATGTTTCTTGTTTTAGTTGCTGACAAGTTCTGTGGAGGACTCTGTGGCGAGAGAGTGGAGGCGAGGCTGGTGCCTTGCTTGCTGTGGCATTACAGCCCTGGGGACAGGGTCTCCTTGCCTCTTTTGTTTTTGCGAGTGGTGCCTCCATTTAGGCATAAACAATATTTTTCATTCTATTTATTATTTATTTTCCCCATTTAATATTTAAACATGCTCAATCTTTAAATCACACTCTTTGTAATGGCTAGAGCTAGGAAAGCTGGTGAGCCAGAGGCGGCATCGATAAAACACAAGCATGGCTGGAAGGTGTGGGAGAGCATGATGGCGAATGGGTTTTAACTGCCCTGTTGCTGCTGGGATGGGTTAACCTCTTCCTTGCTGCTGGCAGGTGTTCCAGCTGGAATAAAGGAGGTGCTGAGTGGCTGGTGCAACAGTCTGGGGTGGCATTTAGTTAGCATCTATATGAGCTTGCACAAGGTATCACTTGCTGCAGCAAGGACCTGGGTTTGCTGACCCAGGAGGTCTCTTCCACCTCTTCATTTTCCCCCTCTGAGAAGGCAAAAACGCACTCGTGCTTGACAGACCCATTTGTATAGCAGTGTGGAGCCAGGCTCATGCATAGTGGGGATCATCCAGGTTTGGGATGAAGCCTCTTCCCAGCTGTGCGGTGCCAGTTGATTTGGGAGACCTTGCAGTGAAGGGCTCCTCTGCCCCGTGCTGTGTGTGGAAGCCCCTAGTCGGGCTGCTGGGGCTGTGTTGAATCTTGTTCTCTCCTTCTCCCAGGGCAGAAGGCTGATCTGCTTGCATTGTGATGCTGGGAGCAATGGCTGGGCTCCAAACACTGGCTCCTGGTAGCAAAGATGAAGCTGCTGAGCATAAGTGAGAGAAGGTGAAGGAGCAAGGAGGAGCGGTGGATAAGAAAGGCCTTCTGTTGCTAAGTGGAATAGTTTTATTGCAAGTCTTAATGGTATTTACTGTGTTTTCCTAGAGCCCCAGAGCCAGATTTCATGTAGTTCAGCTGTCACTAAAAAGCAAATGTACATTTCTAGCCCTCGTGGCCTTGTTGACGTCCTGGAAAATGAGATTCCTGAGTGTGAAAGAGCCAGCAGGCAAATACCCGCTCCCCAAAGCATACTGTCTTCAGATCTGGGCGCAAAACCTGGCAGTTTGGGAGGCCGTGCCTGTGTTCGTTGGTACTGAACATCTGCGCAAATTCTCCCTGGCTTGTTCAGGCTGTTTCTGAGACCCACAAGGCTTGGCCTGAAAATGTATTATTCAATGGCATTGATCTCTGTGGTAGTGAGCTGTTTCATTTAATTGTTCTCTCTTTGTTTCCTTGGGTATTTTCATTCATTCTTTGACATGCAAGCCTGTCCTTGCTAGTCGAGCCTTACCAAGAGTATCCCCATTGGTGGGGTCCCCCTTGCCAGCATGGCTGGATGCGGTTGTGGAGCATCTCTGTGAAGGGGATGCGGAGGGAAGCATCCCTCCATCAGCCCTGTGGCAGTGTGGGGCTGAGTAGCATGCCAGGCTTTCTGCTAGTAGGGGGAGAACAGCGGGACCATCGGGATGTGGTTTTTTCCCAAGGGATGGGGAGCAGGGGGATATCCAGGGCAGCAGGGACAGTGAGCCAGGGAGCCTGAGACTGCTGCTGTGCAGGGAGAAACCTTCGACTGAGAAAACAGTGCTTGCTCTCCCTGCTGCCTTCTTTGGTTTTTTTTTTCCCCTTTTCCCATTAAGATAATTAAATCGGAGGTTATGATTGCGGGTGGGGGAAGGAGAAGTGTCAGACAGCCCTCCCTGGGTGGGGTCCTTGTACCTTCCTTCCTCCCACAAATGCCACCTCTGAGCAGGCATCCGGTCTTGTTCCTTTTTTTTGTTTTATTTATGAATAAATAATTGCCACAGCAGAGAATAAATCAAACGGCTCTCACTGTGCTGATGCTTTCCAGCCAGCTCATTACTCTCCCTTTATCCAGCTCTGAGCGGTGCCTGGCAAAGTTTGCAGCTTTCGCAGCCCTATTCCCTCCCGCTTGCTATTGTCCTCCCCAGCGCCTGCCTGCAGACCTGCCCCCCGGTTTAGTTCCCTGCTGGGTGATGCTGTCCCAGGCCACACAAGTGAAAGCGTTTCCAAGGCTGGAAAAGGTTTCCCGAGGGAGGGTGAGTAGTGGAAATGGCACAGGGGAGCCATTTATTATTCTTTACAGACTCAGCCACTTGCACTGTTTGGGGGGAAAATTTGCTCTGGGATGGTATTGTGGTTCCTTCCAGTGCATGCAAGTATGTTGAAAGATGTTGGGTGCACAAGGTGGGCATGTATGTCCGTGGGGAAGCTCTGTAGCATATGGCAGGACTTCAGTAAAAGCAGGTGTAGATTTACTGTCCTTGTTCCCTCTAAGCTAACAGGTATTTGCAGGGAAAGATTTCTGATTTTATAACCGTTAAAAACAAAATTAGAGGCCCGGGCTGTTGTCCTGGGCGCATACTAGTATCGAGATGCTTTTTTCAATGTAAATATGCCTTCTGTCGTGGTTTAACCCCAGCCAGCACTGCACCTAAGCACCACGCAGCCACTCACTCACTTTCCCCCCACGCAGTGGGATGGGGGAGAGAGTTGGGAAAGGAAAAAAAAAAGTAAAACTCATGAGATAAGAACAGTTTATTAGGACTAAAACAAAGAAAAGAATATGACAATAATAATAATAATATGACAATAATAATAAAAAAGGATTGGAATATACAAAACAAGTGATGCACAATGCAATTGCTCACCACCTGCCAACCAACACCCAGTTAGTTCCCAAGCAGTGGTCCCCCCAGCCCCGCTCCCCCCAGTGTATATACTAGATATGATGTCACATGGTATGGAATACCCCTTTGGCCAGTTTGGTTCAGCTGCCCTGGCTGTGTCCCCTCCCAACTTCTTGTGCCCCTCCAGCCTTATTGCTGGCTGAGCATGAGAAGCTGAAAAAACCTTGACTTAGTCTAAACACTACTTAGCAACAACTGAAAACATCAGTCTGTTATCAACATTATTCTCGGACTAAATCCAAAACATAACACTATACCAGCTACTAGAAAGAAAATTAACTCTATCCCAGCCAAAACCAGGACAACTTCTGACAGCATTGGTCCAAACAGCACGGAGCAAAACTTTTTCCTGACCTGACTGCGTCCACACAGAGGTGAGAGAGTGGATCTGAGGATATCAGGAACAGACTAGGATGCTGGAGACTCAGGCAGGGATTTGTTGTATTTCTCAGTCCACTGTTGATCTCGGTTTTGCTCCAAGCAGATCTCTTCAGTGCCCAGCATCCCCAGCATGCAGCACCCTGAGAAAACACTGAGCAGGCTGCCAGCAGGGTCAGCGCCGGTGTTAAATCTGTTGCCGGCTGGATTTTCCCAAGGCCTGTCAGATGCAACTGTTCAGTGCAGGTGCCTCTCCTTCATACGTGTGATTTGTCAGACACGTCTGACACATCACTCTCAAAGCAGTCAGGATGGGTGTGAGGGTGTCCCTTAGGCAGCAGAGGCTGTTTGCATCCTGTACCCTTTCCACTGGCCTCCCGTCTGTTTGCACAGCAATGCCAGGTGGCATGCTCAGCAATTCCCCATCTCGGCTGCTATGCTAGCTCTGGTGTCTTCTGCACAAGTTCATGCCATGTTGCTATTTGTTGCTTGCACTGTAAATGCTTTTGCCGTAGCTGTTAGATGGGAGCAAGAGTGGGGGAGAGGGATGACCAACACCTGCTAGAAAAGTAGCAGAGGCAAACAGGTATTTGTGCAACTGCAGCCTCCCTTTTGGTCCATGGTGTTACTGCTAATGCTGGGGTAATACGTAGTATTACTGCAGCACCAAATGCATGGAAGCAATAAATAGGGTTGGGAGATTTGAGAGCTGAAAAGGCATTGTGTAATGCCACATCGCTCTGAGCCAGATGTGTGCTGCTGGCTGTCCTTCCTAGAGGCCAGAGAGGCCACTGTGTAGCATCCTTTAATGGGCTAGCGATTGCTCAAGCAGTTGTAGCGTGTGTGGAATAAAAGCCAAGAAAAGAGCACTGGGGCAGAGGAAAGGGCATGTAGGGACTTCTGCCTCTGCCAGTGTTGTTGCACCCCAGCTGCAGGGATATTTAGCATTTTGTGGGACAAGAGGTCACAACAGCAAAAAATGCATAGGTCCGCAAACCTCTCTGTTCATGGGTACTCAGTAGCCAACCCCAGCAAGGAACAGGTCTCTCCGAAACCTGGGCAAGCTCCTAAAGCTATAACATAGCCACCTGCCAGGTTGGAACAGCAGGCAGTGGATTATATGTGGCTTGATCCAACAGTGGGTTTGTGGGTCAAACCAAATTTGGACCTTAATTTACTAGCTTGTTGCACCTTTCCAGGGAGGAGAAGCGAGATACTTGTCTCTAATATCTATTCCTGCTCAAGGGGTTTGGATATAGCTTTGCAGTTCTGTATAAACTTTGATATTGCTAGATGGGGTTCTCTGAGAGTTGCATCTAAATCTAGAAACCCTCTGCGTTGTTTTTGTTGTGTTTTTGTTTTGTTTTTTTTTAAACACTGCTCCAATTAATTTTGGGTTAAGTTCTGGGCTGCATTAGTCTTCAGCTTCAGGAAACATGAGAAATGCATGATGTCATCAATTGTGAACTATCACATGCTTTTAAAATGCCGTCAAACTTGCTAAATATTCAGTGTATATTTTCTGTCTCAGCAGACTGTGTTGGCTGAAACTGCTTATGCAAATGAAAAGCTGTACTTCTTCAATAGGTTATTATGAGCTGATCCTGAATAATTGCTGTTGAACTGAGCAGTAGGTGGGAGAAGTCAGCAGAGACAATAATTAATCAAGTGGCTTCATGTCTAGCCTGGATGTGGATCCCAGAAAACCCTCTCTGAAGACAGGACAGGCTCCTTGGAGCCCTGTGTTCATGCCTAACCATTGCAAATTCCTTGCAATAATGCCTCTCCCATGTGCAGCTCAAGTTATGCAAAAACCTTGTTTAGGTTTTGCCCAGTGACTCCCAAGGGAAGCCTGTTAGAAAGTCTTTCTGCTCTGAGCCTCTTAGCATGTATTTCTAAATTCCAGCTTATATTAATTCACAGCTGCTTTGTTCTCATTTGTTCTTTGACTGAAATGGCTCTTTTTCACCCTTGTTTCCTTCCTCCCTTTTTTCCCTCTCCAGTTCTCCATGTATTTCTAGACCACAGCCATGTCCCTTCTTGGCTTTTGTTTTGCGAGACTAAGTGAGCTGAGCACTTTTCATCTCCTCTCAAAAGGCAAAATTCTCTGTTTCTTGTATCACCCTTTATTTTTGCAGCTCTTTTTGATCTGAAGTGGACCCAGCCTCCTAAATCACAGCTTTAAAGATGCCTGGGCCCTTTCCATGGAGCCTGTGCTGGGATGGTGGGTGCAAGAGCAAGGAGCCTGCTTTCTGGCCACGATGAACAAGGCTCAGAGGGAAGCAGCAGCACTGCCAAAAAGAAGCAGCAAGGAGCTTATTTTGCACTCAGGCAAGACCCTGATAAAGGGAGAACTTTTCCTGTTGTAAACCAGGATATATGCAAAAAAATGTAGAATTGATTTATCTAGGTGGCTTGTTAAGAGTTAATCGATAAAATAACAGTTGTCACCTTATTACAAGAAATGAGCTGATTAGAAACTTGATTAATGGGATGATTTTTCACGACTATAATTAAAGCACTGCATGGCTTCTTGTATAATTGATATTTAATGCTTACATGGAAAGCTGGTTGTCTGTAAGAAACAGGATCTTTTTTTCAATTATTCACCTGTGTGTTGAGCAGAGGAGAAGAGGCCAAGTGGCTCATGTAGCAGTGGGGAAGGAGGGAAAAGAGGATGGGATGCAACTGGTCAGGACCAGAAAGCAACCTCTTCATTACTAGAGAAATGGAAAGACCAATGTTTCATAGCCATGCATGGGCTAAGACAGCTGGATTGGGGTCTATAAGCAGGAGAGGGGTGGTTTTTTTTCTGACAACAGAGGTCTCATTAGTCTAAGCTGCAAACCAATAGAAAAACCAACCCAGAAACAAGAGCCCAACTTCTGTCAGAGGGTGATAGGAGAGCAGGGACTCATCTGTCCAATATCCTCTCTGACACTAGGAAGCAGTGCACAGTGGCAGGTACTTAGTGAAAAGTTAGAGGAAACATGGGAAAAGTACAGTGGTGCTTCTCTGCTTCTCCTAGTGTCCTGTTCTAGCTCTGGCATCAATGTCAGGGAGGCCACCTCAGCCAGAGGTGGTAACTTTGTGTTTAATTGTCCTGGAGGAACTTTCTTTATGGGCTTCGTCTGTAAAGTATTGGACCATTTCCCAAGAGAGACAGTGGACCCTCCACAATGTTGGATGCTTTTTCTGAAATATCTGCTCCAGCCCAACCAGCCTTATTGGGAAAGACTAGCTATCTTGTATTCCCAGGGCATCAGAGTCCATAATCTCAGTGGTCTTCCCTGGCCTTGAGGTCCGTTAACTCTTCAGCTAAAACTAATGCATTGAATCTAAGTCCCTTTGCCTTGCAGATCCTCCAGCAGTGCTCGTGGCCAGTGTGATAAAGGCCTGGTCCAAAACCCGTGACAGGTTCTGTGCCAACTTTAGCAGGTTTTGGGCAACTGTGAAGGATGTGAAGACGTATGTTGGAGATACAGAGCTATGCCAAGTGTTCACATGCAAGTTTTTAGACTGCAGTTCATATTGTGTTATATGATCTTAATTAGATTACTGGGACATTCTGTATGGATTTTCTCCACTAAAGAGAAGATGTTTGGTCCTAACCACCATGTTCTCTGTCCCTTTTAATTAGCAGCATTAATCCAGATTTTCATGCCTGACAGAGGGCTACAGCCCTCACTGCAGGGAAACTGTAAGTGATCATGCCGGTGTATGAGCGTGATGCTTGCTCCTTTGAAAAAGCAAGTCTCTAAATCTCCATGCATCCCAAGTTTTGTCTTTGTGTCAGCCAGCATGGGCGGCAGCTGTGATGGGAGATTGGGGATGGGCTGGGGTTTAGCAGCAAGGCTGCAGGCAACCTTCCAGCCCTCAGCCTGGCATCATCCATGCGGGGAGGTCACACTCAGTCTTGTCCCCTGTTGAGTGCTGTGCTCTTCTCTTCTGCATCAATCTGTCCATAGCTGTCAGGATGGCGGCTTGCTTGGGGTGTATATATGTGCAGTGAATGTCACACCACCCCAAGCGAATCTGCAAATCTAATAACAGTCAAAACCATTGCTGATGCATTATTAAAATTTTGTTTTGTTTTTCTTTTCCTGCGAGCAAGAACCAGAGTATTTGGAGGTGGGTAGATGGTGCTAAATTGTGTTTATTGCACGTCTGTTGAATATATAACATGTCTGTGTGACCTCCCTGAAGAGTTAGACAAGCCTTTGCACAACATAATAATTCTCAAACACTTAGAAATGCATACAAATACTCTGGTGCAATGAGAGGAATTTTAGACCTCACATGCTGGGTGATGGATGCTGCTGGGGGGCCCAGCAGCTGCCCAGATCTGCAGGAGGAGACCTCTTTTTTGGTCCAGGAGCAAAATGTTAATGAATTCTTCTGGAATGGTAGAGGAATCAGTCCTAGGTTTTAAAGCTGTTAGCCCTGATCACTTTTGAGAGAGATGCTCTGGTAATCCTTGATGGCACAAGC
Source organism: Buteo buteo (assembly GCF_964188355.1). Lineage (NCBI taxonomy): Eukaryota > Metazoa > Chordata > Aves > Accipitriformes > Accipitridae > Buteo > Buteo buteo. The sequence goes on from NC_134177.1 coordinate 31,448,240, forward strand.
CAGTCTGTAGTCTCATTTACCTTGTAGTCAGCCAAACAGCAAGAAATCTTCAGCACAAAAAGTTTTCTTGTCATTTTTATTCTAAAGTAACATAATGGAATGTGTGAGGTGTGCCAAATCTGCTCTGTTAGGATTCCATTAACTGCTCTTTTTAAAAAAAAATTTTTTCTTTTTTTCTTGGGAAGCTGAGAGTCCATACAAATCTTTATTATTTTTTTTCTGATTTTAAAACATAAATGTTTTTATTCTGGCTTCAGATGACATTCTTTAAAAAGTAAACTCCACCAAACAAACATTTTTATCCTGAAGTATTGTCTCAGAGTGCTGACTTCTTATTTTAGTAGAAAATATTTAATTGTCTCACTGCAAGTTAGGAGATGGCAGAATTTTTGAGGGTTGTAGCGTTTGATTCAGATTCAGAAAGGAGGCTCGTTCCAAAATGTGTGTTTCTGAGGAGGGATGGAGCCTCCCAGTAGCTCCTGCAGCTCTTTCCATGGGCAAACTGGGGCGTGAAGCTTTACTATACTGCAGTTGTATATAGCATGCAGATAACCCTGATGTAAACATACCTAGAAGACCCCAGGGAGAAATAGACCCCTTGGGCTGAAATCAGGTCTTACATAGGAGTTAGTGATACAACTTTTGGCAAATTCAGTCTGCATATACCTACAGTTATTTGGTCACATTCACCGTCTCTCCCTGGCTGGCATCACTACAAGAGCTTGCTTTTACTGGCCTTGGCTGACTGAGGGACCACTTCCATATCACGGAGTTTGCTCCTTGGCTAATCTTATTTGTATAGCTGGCAGATAGATAGGCAGTAGGTTGCCACTGCCTCTGTTTGCTTTGCTAATATCAGAACAATTTCAGTATTACTTACTCTGGAGTTTGTGCTTTGACAAGATCAGACTGCAGCTTGCTGTTGAAACGGGTCAGAATCCCACATTTACTAAGGTTTGGCTTGGGAAGGCTGTTTTGTAAAAGAGAAACTTGGCTGAAAGAGCCATGAATGTAACCCCAGTTGTATAAAAAAGCGTCACCTGTATGTAAAATGGTCTGACAGCATGTGTGCTGTGTGTGCAATTGCCAAGAGTCGTGAGTACAGATATCTTCTGGCGTTGGCTTGTGTCTACCTACTAGTGCTGTAGGAGCAGAGCTCTGACTGGAGAAACCCTTGCTATGGAAAGCTTTATTGGTACAAGCCTTCTGCCAGCTATCAATTAATTACTGATGACAAACAGGTTCAGAGGTCTCCCTAAAATATTCGCCATGAGCTTGCGTCTCCCACAGAAACCTGAGGTGTTGCAGGTGGACTGTAGCTCACCAGAAGTTGGGTGAGTAGGCTGAACTGGTTGTCTAGGCTCCTGGTACTCTTATTTATTGATGTGGTCTCCTTGAGAATGTGCTTGCTGCTGGGGGAAAGGGAGTCATTAAAGTCTTTTGAAGGAGAGCGGGAGAAACCAGAGAGCTCACAAAGCTGGATTCAAAATCTGTTTCCAACATGTGGTCTGCAATTCTTGCAATGAGTTCCCCTGTGTCTGTTGCTTACCTTCATCATATTCTTCCAGTGTTTTCCTCTCATTTTTGGGTTCAGTCCATGGACATGAGCGTTCTGATCCAAAGTCCAGATGCTGGAGAGCAAGTGTGTCACCCTGACATTGCCCAGAGGGGCTCATCCAGTACTTGAGTTACTGCTCTGCGATAAATTGCCATGAACCACTCTGTGCATCTACTCGTATTTTGATGGCAAGTGGGAGGTTATTCAGCTTTGCTGGCTTGCACGTGGTCGCGGTTGAGCTGCCCCTATATGCCTGTAATCCAGTAAAGCATGTATGCATTCGCAGTGCTACCATTTTTTGAGGGCCAGCTCAGAACAATTTGTGCACATCTTCAGTTGTCCTTCTAGGAGCCACGACAGTTGGAGGAGTATGGCAGGGACAGGACAGCCTGCCTGGCTATGCTCTTCCAGCACAGCCGTGCTCGCTAGCGCTTTGGCACTGAGAAGGAAATTTCTCGCTGAACAGAAAGGGGCAGGAGGGAAGAATAAATTAATTAAAAAGATTAAAAAAACCCCAACCAGCTACTTTTCATTTTCAGAAGTGCCCATTTTCTTAACTATTCCTCCAAATTATCATCTCGTTAGATTTATTCTGTTTCCTTCATGTTGTTGTTATTCTGTTTATCACACGTCACTCAGCAAATGTCTCCCGTCTCCTTCCAGCCAACTTGCACAATACATTACAATTACATAATTATGCTATTGTAATCAAATAATTAAGCTGCACATTAAACACGCATTAGAGCTCACAAAGGAAGGAGCTTCAGACATGGGCACGGAACAGGAGGGAGTGAGCCAGTCAGTGTTGGCGCTAATTGCATCTTGCTTTTAATGACTCGGGGACTCCAGGTTTTTGGTCTCAGGTGGCAAAATGGGAGTGGGCTGAGGCTGCTGAGTTTTAAATAAGCAAGCAGGTTTAGTAAGCAGACTCCCCTGCAGAGAGGAACAAGACTCAGTGACCAACCACACACAGAAAGAAAAAGGGAATAATTGTGAAGCCTGTTGGCTTCAAGTCTATTGAAGTCTGCTTTAATTGAAGCTCAGAACCAGCTCTCCCAGGAGAAGGAGGACACCTGCCCATTACCATTGTGGGACTCAGCTGGTCTAACAGGAGAAGGTCGTGATGTCTTTGGGATGTCATTATCTTAGCAGTGGTAGGGGAGGAGTGAACGAGTCTGTGGGTAAGTCATATGTGTGATGTTTTTCCCCTTTTTGTGTGTGTTGATTTGGGTAAAATAACAGTGAGCAGACCCAGATCTGTAATTTGGCCTCATCCTGACTCTAATTTGCTAACTACTCAGAGACATATGGCAGGGGGTGGCTGGGATTCTCCGTTCAGGGCAGGTCCAAGAGGCAAAAGCTGCAGGGCCATTACTCCTAATGCAAGCCCTGCAGGATGAGGTCTAGGACAAAAGATGGCTCCGGTCTAGTCATGCCAGGACTAAACAGCAGAAATCTGCTTTTTGATACAATTTTGGGTGATTCTTTCAAAAGATGCTGTGTAAGTATTGGACAAAACACCTCTGAATCCTCTATCTCATAGTTGGTGTCTACCATAGCTGGGAAGTGGGCTGACAGAGGAAGTTGAGGTGACACGGTTGCTTTCCTGCAGGGTTCAGAGGTGGGCTGGAGAGCAACGTGTAGACTTCACCTACATCTCTGTACCAGTGGCTATGATCTAGGGCAATTAGAGATCAAATGCAAACAGAAATTGCAGGCATGGAGGAAGGACTCTCTGGAGAATGAGAGCAAATGTGTGTCCAGTTTGATATGCCAAGTTAAAAGGGTCTGTGTGGTAGGTCTTTGCAAGTAGGACCACAGTCCTGTCCTAAAACCTTTGGTTAGTAAGTCTCTAAGAGTTTCTTTTTTTAATGGCGTCTTTAATCTTGCAATTAAAAGCTGAGGTTTGTGCTCAGTAGCTGCACAGAGGGGAAAAGGGATGTTCTCTGATGCATGAATAAGTATTAGAAGGAGAAAAATATTTATAAGTTGGGAAACAGCGAGTTGTAGCAGCCTGCAAGGCTCCCTCCTTTCCAGTGACCTAAAGGACAGTGTACCAGTCTTTGGCCTCCTGGGAAATCAAAGTGGCTGAGTGCAGCAGAAGGCAGCTGAGAAGTGAGGAGCAGCGAAGTACTCCTAAGTGGTCCATCATGCCACTTGCCATTGCTTTGGTACCGTACCCATCACACTGCACTAACTGTTCGGGTCCTTGGGGATGTGCAGAGCTCTTCTGGGTTTCTCACCATGCCACTGTTGTGTCTTATAAACCTATTCCAGAGATCCTGACTGAGCTATGGTCCCTCTTCTTGTTCAGAGCTGTCCATGTGTCATCACACAAACCATGCATATCCCAGGCAGTCTGCCACCTCAGTGAGGAAGAAGGTCACAGCAGCGTCTCCACTCCGTGGGTTGGGTAGTAGAGAAGACATGGTGGCAGAAACACAGAAATGTCACCTCAGCCACACTTCAGCACCACATTTTCCCCTAAATCTTGAGAAGAAAACATGATCCCAATCAATTTTCACAATTCCCTACTTTGAGCAGACATACTTAAATAAAAAAATGCTGAGCTTTAGATAAGAGCTCTTTGCTGTATTAAATCTGATTTACTGGGTTCCTGCACCATATATAGACTTCACAACATGCAAATGGTGCAGATTAGATAAGATGGTGTTTAAAAGGAGAAAAATGTCCAACTATAGAAAGAAGATGCAATTCGATTAGCAGATCCAAGGCTGTAAGTGGAGATCGAATGGGCTATAAACAATTTAAGGCTTGGGAGAAAGCCAGTGCTGGCTGAGTATTCATTTGTAGTCCAGTGTGCTGTCTCTCTAATCCACTAGGAGAAAGCAAGGAAGAATGGGAAAAATTTCTGGGTAGGGTGATCTTTCACACTGAGAGCTCATCATGTCGTCTTCAAAGATTTCTGAGCATCTCCATATCCATCTAATGTTGTATATATACTTAAAAGAAAATAAATATATATATATGTACACACACACTAAAATACCAGAGCTGTATATTTCTTCAGCCCTCCTACTCCTGTTGGCTGTTTGTGTGTGTATCTGTCTTATTTAAATCTTGTTCTTTCTATTGTGTCCGCATCCAGATGAATTGCGGGAGGTACCTGAGTGAACTATCAATGCACCCCACAGTGTTACAGTTTAAGTGTGGCTTTAAAAACAACACTTCCAATCAGCTGCTCATAGACCTGCTCCTGCAGTGCTTTTTTTGCATCCAGTTACAGAGTCTGCTTAAGAATTGTTGAGAGTTTTTCTGGGTGCATGAATACATTGCTTGTCTCCTTTGAGCTTCCTGTGCTGCTGACTGGAGAGGAATGCTAGGCGCTCTTATGAGAATGAATATTTTCTTGCAGCACTGGTTCTGGGAATTGAGTGTTTATATAACTTGTGTTAAAGGGAGAAGGGCTGCTGAGGGGAAAAAAAAAAGCCTGGGAATTGAAAGTTGGATGTACTCTGAGGCTATGAAATCAGACCAACCACCCATCCCCAGGCTTTTTGATAGTGAGCAATGGGACTGGATTCCTACAGGGTCTCTCACCTAAGGGTGACTGTGGGGATGTCCATGGGGGCAGATCTTCGGGTCTCCATTGTCTAAAATGTTCACAAGCTTCTGATTTTTTAAGAGTTTCCTTTTCAGACAGAGAAAAAGCCAGCTAATAGTTAATAATTGTCTGACACATGGAACCATGGGCACTCACTTTCTTCTGGGTTCAGTTTTGGGTTTTGTTTAACAGCGCCTACAAATCTGAAATACCAAAACCCTTTGCAGAGCAGAATTTCTGGTTGCTTGAATGGTTTTGATCCCCTCTGTAAATCTGTCTGGACAGACATTTTTCTCTGCGGTTCTTTATTTTCTACCCTGATTTCTTACCTGTCTCCTAATTTGTTTTATGATCCTATCCTTCCCTGGTGATGGCAACACCTCCTAATATAGCGTAGTCTGCCAATTCTATTATTTGCTCTTTTCTTCTTTTTCCAGCTCATTAATGAAGGGGTGACAAAACACGGGTCTAACAGCGATCTCTACCAAACCCCACCAGGCACATGTCCCCATCTTGACAAGTGTCTGTTTATCCTTTTGCCTGGTTTATGGTTCCTTTCCCTCTTTCTGAAGCACACGCCATCTCTCATGTCCAAGGCAACTTGAATTGAGCATCAGAGTGATCTTTCATGGGATGCTGGATCAAGTATGTTTCTAAAGCTGAAATACAGTTTTCTACTTCAGTTGGATGAAGGGCCGGAGGATGTTGACTAGGTAGGGGCTGAAAAATCAGTGTTCTTATTATTTCAGGCCATCTTTGCTCTTGTGTAACCTCCTGAGCTCAACCTTGGGAAGCTTTTATGGCATGTGTCCCCATCCTGGTGTCTCTAGTCTCAGTAGGTGGCACTGGCTACAGCTCTGTGCCTTGATCGGATAAACTTGCTCCTCCCTGGCCATAAGCAGCAAATGAGGTTTGACAGGGGTAGGCAGCACTGCTCCTCAATGTCCCAATCACAGGGAATGGGCTGTCCAGGTGGAGTGGTAAATGGGGATCCTCTGTGTCCTACAGACATGAGAGGTGATGTGGAGGAATTGAAGGCCTTTGAGGAAACAGAGCTAAGAGAAAAGGTTATAACACAGTGCTATCCACCCATCATCTCCCAGCTGAGAGCTTCATTTCTTGAGAGAACCAGTCTGTGACCACCCCATGCCTTGACAAGCCCCTTTAGGGTGTGGTTGCCGTGAGTGGGGTGAGAGCAAGGCAATAAATTTCATATGACAGGTTTCAAGAAGAAGTGTGCTTTGACTTTCCTCCCCTCCCTTGACTGGGACAAGGCTCGGGCACTGGGAGAAAGCCTTTGCCTGTCCCTCCTCGGACCCAGCAGGATGTCCCAGAGTGACCGTGCTCCAGAACGGCCTCTGCTCATACACTGGCAGAGATGGGATTTACCTTATGGCATCTGATTATTTTTCCCTCCTCCCTAATTGGTTCCGTTAATTTATTGTGGACAGGAGCTTGTTCTGCCAAGTGCTAATTGCAAAGGTTATTGTTTCTGCCCTTTTCAGAGCACAGCAGGAAAACCTTCAATTCCATCACATGAAAAACAAGACAAAAAAAGCCAAAAGTTTTTGGACTGGATGTAAGCCCATCATCCCAAGCGGTGTGCCACAGAGCATGTGTTGCCTTCCCATTACAGAAGGAAGCCTCCTATCACTGGGATGCAGGCTTGGGATACTCATCCTTGTGTCTGCAGTAAAGTATCATCGTGATGAAACATGCCCTTGAGCATAGGTGTCCGTCATCCTCTGAGTTGTTCAGCTTGGGACTTTGGAGGTAGGATGGGTGCATTTCAAAGACTGGAAGCTGGTGAAGTGACGTCATCCCCTGTGTGGCTGTCATTCCTGTCCCTGGGCACATCTAGCGGCATCTTTGCAAGGAGCAAGTCTGGGCTGGCACAAGGTAGTGGCAGCTTGTCCCCAGCTATGGTTTTTCATAGTGTCTGACACTGCCTTCTCCACTCTGTGGGTGATGCACAAGTTGTTGTCAGGTTAGCTGATCTGGCTGTAGCCCAGCCTTTCTCTGGTGAAGGGAGCTAGACCTACTTTACTCTGGAAGGGTTTTCCCAGCTGGAGAAATCAGGTACCTTGGGTGAAGTGGGATGTCTCCAAAGCCAGGCTTTTTCCTAGCATGGGAGAGGAGAAACAGTTACTTCTTAGCTGGCTTTTCTCTGGAGCTGCCATTTGCTGACAGGGCTTCAGCATCTGCCTGGATTAACCTGGATTTTATGGCAGGCACCAGCCATTTAGCCCAAGTGCCTGACATTGCAGTTCCGTTGTATTTTGAAGGTGAAAAGCCCAGCGTCTTTCAAGGGGGTTGCTGCCATGCTGTAAAGCTCATCTTGGTTTTCCACGGTGCTGGAAAACCTGGTGGAGCTCTTCCTCCTTTGCTTGGCCATAGGTGTTGATACCATGCATGAGAGTATGCTTTCCTTGTTTTCCATGTTATCTGTCCCTCGGGGCTCTGTATTTGCTATCCCAGGCTTTGTTCCCACTGCAGCGTTTACTCTGGCTTGTTTCTTGTTTATCACATATCATGGCTGGACTTTGTTTTTGTTTGGCAGCTCAGAAGATTTTGGAAGTGAGTTTTTATAAACAGAGGGATGTTCGGGACCACATTTGGATCCATAGTCAATCAGCAGACTCCGGTGGTGTTTTATACTGATTATGGGTATGACTTTGTATTGTTTCTTCTCTGCTCTGCCCTCTGTCCCAATATCCTTCTTGTTCAGCCTTTTTCATAATGCTTGAACTTTCCCCCTCCCCTTCAGCTCTGTCCTGTCTTGCTCTCAGCAGCTACCCAAGGCCAACCACCCCTCACTGGGCAGAAATGCTCAGAGTACCAGGTTAATGACACATATTCTATTGTAGCCTGGTCTAGCCTAGTCTAATGAAACATATGATAAATGTATGGGCAGTATTTAGTTTCCCCTATATAGGAAGTCTGGATGGCATCTGTGGGCAGCACTTTCATGTGAAAGAAGCACAGTTAAAATCTAGATTTCAGTGAAGAAGTGTATATATCATATTTAAAGGAGCTTTTGAGCTTAAGATATAAAAGAGAATTATATTTTATATTGTAACTTTAATAGCTAAGGAGCTGTATCTCAAAGTGCTTTACAAAGCAGTGAGGTAGATAGTGGCAGCTCAGGCAATATGTAGGAAAATGTGCCAGCCATATGTGTAGCCATATCTCACATGCAGCCTTGGAAGTCATTTATTTTTATTGAAGGGATGAATTTGCCAGGATGTCAAGACTGTCTTCTGCACTTTTGAAGAAGTGCCATGCTGTCTTTAATCTATGAAGTCTGGTGACAGGACGGGAACAAGCACTGCCTCACCAGGTATCTCCTGCTTCTTTTTCCCCACTGTTCCTGCATGCTGGTGAATGGAGGCTGGGCTCAACTTCAGCACGTGGCCTTTTCTCTCCATAATGAAGATTCACTTTTTTCCTGTATGTCAGGCTTCTTTCCTTCTGCCTTCGTCTTCATGCTTTCCATCTGTCCTTCTGCCTAGCCATCCTTCCCCACAAATTCACGTATCTGTTTTCTTCCCAAATTTTGGCTGAATTTCCCTGTCTTCGTGATGCATGCTTTTGTAAAGTCTCGTGCTAACACCTGGCCAGGATGAAAGCTTGACCGCATGCAGCTGCCTGCAAGAACTGAATAAGGCAGCAATATTATAATGTTGACCAGAAGATGGGCACCATGCATGTGTATCTTCCAGATGTCCCAGGACTTCTCCTAGGGCTTTTAATCTGTGCTCTGAAAGCCGGAGGAGAAAGGCAGCTCCATGTGGTGTATTAAATGTGTGTTGTTTCACATGCCTCAAATTGAGCCAAAATGCTGGTAGTCAAAAAAATACTATCACAAAGAAATCTTTCTTAGTTATCCAATTTGTGCAATATCTTATTATAGGGGAAAAACAACTGTTATCAGCCTTGTAAAGGTTAATATAATAATAAGCAGATACTGACTTCTGTTGAGATGAACATGATGATTTATTGACCCAAGAGGTAAATATTCAGTGAAGCAAAGCCAGGGTCAATACTTACCATGAGGAGAATAAATTCTTATATTTTCTACAATGGGGAGACCATACAGACCAGTCACCACTAAATGTCAGCTGCTTTGGTGTTGGCTGTTGCCATTTGCAGTAAGACAGCTAAATATGGTAGACTACAAACAGGTATTTCATCTTGGTTTTTTAGAGAAAATGTCAATTTAGAAACATTTCCTTTGGATATTTTTGTTCTTCAAAATACTTTATTGAGTATTTAAAAGTACTTTCCTAAAAAACAAACAAACAAAAAAAGCAGCTCCCAAGGGTTACAGTAGTTTTGAATTGCTAGATGCATTTCTTGAATAACTGTTATAATTTTATTGTGTTTTATTTTACTTTATTAGAGAAACACTCAGCTTCCAATTTCTAAGCCTGGCAACTTTAAACCCAATTGGAGATTTTTCTGCACACGTATTCATTTTGATTGCAAAGCCATTTTTCATTTATGAAATGCTTCAACACAGAAATGTCAAGCATCTCTTGTAGTTATCATGTATAAAGACAGGCTCTGAATGTTGGCACCTGCTGCAGTGAGTGGCATCCTGCTTTTGCTGCTGCAATGGACCACACTGATGCTGGGTGGGTTTTTAGGAACAGGGAGATGCAGTGGGTCTGCGTATATGGGTAATTTGTGTTTGTCTGGGCTGCGATGTGTTTCTACAAGAAGTGTTAGTTGTGTTCTCTGGTCTGCCAGGCAACGTGCTGGGGATCATGGCCGTTTTCTCGCTAGATGCACCCAAAACGTGATCTTGCATGGTGATATCTGTCAGCTGCTCTCACCTGCATGAGAAATGTAAATTCCCATCTTGTAAAATGTCGAGGGCTTATTTCACTGGTGATGGCGATGGTAGGAACCATAAATACACTTGATGGGGGGAGGGAGAGGAATTGTACTATCTATTATCCAACTTGAGCAAAGTGACATGAACAAGGATATTATTTTAGAAAGTTTATCTCTTTTGTATCTATGGTGACAAGATCCTTATTGGAGTAAGACAGACTCATAGGCTGTCTGCTCCTTGTTATCTCAGTATAGGATGACAGTATAAGTATCGTGTCTGGACATGTTATCTATCCTTTATTATTTCACTTGTGAGGGGTTAACAAGAGTGTTATTGGGGTGTTTACAATCAAAACACGTGCAGCTCAAGTGATAAAAAGGAGAACAGACATCTGATCTCCAAGGATATGAAGACAATGCGGCCTTGAGCAGGAGGAGATGGATCTTATTACTGAAAATGGTTTGGCAGGCTGGGAATGGACAAACAAGCCCAGGTGACTGTTCAGATCATAAGCTTGAAAGATGGCTTAGGGGGAGAGACACACACATATGCACACATACTCTTGCAGAAAATGAAAAGGCGATCATATCAACAGCACTCTCAGCTAAAAGAAAAATATTTTCCAATAAATTTTTAATGATTTTTTTTCTGTACTCTCTTCTCACTTGGAGTGGTGATATGGCAAGCTGTCAGGACCAGCAAGTGGAGTAGAGTTGCTTCAAGTCAGTCAGAATCCGAGAAAGCTTACCCAGGCTTGGAGGCTGGAGAACAGACAGCTACCAAGGTTACTTAGTAGGGAGTTCATTTAAATTAATTCCTTATCTTGCTTGGGTCAATGCCGTGTTAATTTAGGGAGCACACAGACACAGGGTTAGTGGTGGCCATAAACCTTATCCGAGATCTCCTTAGGGACAGAGAGGCTAAATCCCTAAAGGACTTAGAAATCTGACCCTGAGATGCTTCTATTGCTGGTAATTGAGAGGAGTTCAAAAACATCCTAGACATCAGATTCTCATTAATCTACAACTTGAGCAAACCAGGTGCAAAAAGGTGTCAAATTCTGATTGTCTTATCTGACATGAATTATCATCATTTGTTAAAGGTGTAGTTGTGCGACACTCCATTCAAATCCAGGTCTTACTCCAGGAGGTGGTTGTGTTCTCAGCTAGAGTCCATTGGCTGGTTTTCTCTTCTGTTGTGGAGGTTATGGCAGGGGACAGTTCACGTCTTCATTCCACTCTTGATACCAAAGTTCTCTAAGCCAAGCTTTGTGGCTTTTTTCCCACAAAATAATATGTTTTTCTATCATTTTTCCTCTGTTGCTTTTCTTTCCCATGACATGGTGGGACACAGAAGCTTATGCTCTCAAATGGAGAGCAAGCAGCAGGATCTGTAGTGGCCTTTGAGCCAGGAGGGGACCCAAGCTGAATACACAAACTCCAGTGCCAGGTTTCCCCCTCTCAGTTGGGAAGGAGATAGGGAGGGTGGAGGGTGTCTCTTTGGGACACGGAGGGGGGGCCAGGTATTGTGAAGGACAATGGAGGATGCAAATGGTGGGCTCCTCATGACAACCCCATCTCTGAGCATCTCTGTTAGTTTGATTATAGGACTGGCTGAAAATGGAAAGTAGATAGATTCTTCAGATAATGGGGAGGGATGAACATGAACTTCTTGTATGCAGCATTATTCTGCATTAGCCTGTCTGCTTAACTCCATATTCATCTTGCTTTGGCTATCACATAAAGCAAACTACTTTCAACCTGTCTAAATGACTCTCACATCACTCTCTAACGGCTGTCAACTACTGGTAACCCTTCTTCACCTGTGGGAACTGGCAGCAACACCTCTGCCTTATTTATGAGAAATAATCTCTGGTTGTGATACATGGTAGCTTTTTTTTTGTTTGAACCCCTAGCTTTGGAGGGCCAGTGGGGCCATTTTTTATGGTAATATATGACCCATTGCTCCTCTCCTGCCCTTCATCTCTCACACCTTTAATTGCACTTGTGTTTCTGAAGCATATGGAATTCATTATTCAGCAAACAATGTCCTTTGCAGTAACAGCCTTAATTAACTGCTCCCCTCTGTATTTTCTTGCTCTTATCCTCTCCAAATCTACACACTGAGACAAGCTGACGGCCCCCCGCATGCATCAGTGCCAGCCAGTGAGCCATGACCAGATAAGAAGAAATGGAATTCCTTATCTCTTTTTTATAAATACATACACATGCACACACAAACACACAAACCTGGAAAAGGTCAAGGTTACTGGGAAGGGAGAAGGCCCTTCAAGACAACAAAACCCCTTCTCTTTTTAAGTCTCCATAGCAACTAGATGGAGCATCATGGGATGTCAGGATGAGAGAGGACTATTCTTTTCCTACAACACTCTTTCCACCTCATTAGACTCTTTATCAAGTATCTCTCCGCTGGGCTGAGTATATTTTTTTGTGTCGGGGAGCAGTGCAGATGACTCAAAAGCATGCTGACCTTTTCAGTGGGACTTTGGGAGTTCCTTGTGGGAGCTGCATCCTCTTCCCCTGCCTTCCTCCCCCACAGACCCCTTGTCTCCAGTTCACATGACCTTCTAATCAAAACCCTGTGGCTGGTGAGGTATGAAGGGTTTCTTTAAAAAGGGGGGGGGGGGGAGAGAAGTGTATGAGAATGTGAGAATGTCCTTCACTGGCACTGGAGGTGTCAAGACCCTTGCTGTCAAAGCTGTGCATCTGTAGGGAAGATTAATGACTGCTTAGAGGAAATCCAAATAAAATAGAAGAGAATAAATACCAAGTGACTGTGTGGGTGATGAAGGAGCAAGGGAGTGTGACAGGGCAGAAGTAGGTATTCCTTAGTCTTGGAAGTGTTTAAGTTCCCCATGGAAGAGCAAGTTAGCACAGGAAAGCTCTTTAGATTTAGTCCCATGGTCTTGAAGTGATGCGGCTGTGTGTATTGGTCTGTGAGTGTCCTTATAAAGCACTAGTTGTACTAAGGCACAAACGCTGTATATTTTTATCTTAGCTTGCCTAGGAAAGCCTCCACCATAGAGAAGCCTTTTGTTTTAAGCTTCTCACCACATAGCCTGCTTCATCCTCAAGGTGTCTTGAGTTGCTTTGCAAATTGATGCGCTGGTTGTTCTTAGGAAACTTCAGTGCCTGTTTTATGTTGGGCAGTGGCACATCGTGCAGCTCTGAGGCAGGCTGGGTTCTGTGGTGAGTATGAGTGATTTAAACCTTGCTATGGATGGTGGGATCGCACTTACTTGCACCACAGGTGAAGCTGGACCTTGGACACGGCCTTTCTGAGAGAACCAGGGCATTGTTACTGCCGTTAGCTTTTAAGATGATCCTCTGGATTTTCATTTCTTCCAGGGAGCCAATACGTGACAGTTTGCAGCTTAATTTGAGCAGACTTCACACCACAAGTACCCAGCTGAGCATCTTAACACAACAGCTCATGGTGTGAAACTCCGTATGTTTGAAACCGTATGAATCGGGCAAGGAGAGGGGCTTGTTAGCATGGATGACTGACGAGGCCAAAGTAATTTAAATAAGTGTTTGTAAAGAGCTTTGAACCTGGACACGCTTAGACAGTGTGCTCCTGAGCTATAAGATTTACATGGGTGTTTTTAGGGGGGAAACCCATTAAAAAGAAAAAAAAGCTCTGCACTTACAGTAGGAGTCGGGTTATGAATATCCCAGTCCAGCTGCTTCAATCCTCATAGGAGTAATTTTGAAGTGGGAAATCCCATTAAATCATAATAGGGCTCTTAAGTAGTTCCCTCTGATGAATTTGTGGCACTCTGCAAGTCCCATAATTCCCAATATACAGATGAGGAAACTGAGGGTAAGTGACTTAGCCAAGGTCATGTAGCAAATCAATAACCACTCCAGCCCATGCAGGCAGTACCTCTCTCATTGACTTCAGGCAACTCTGGCTTCAGCAAGCACACTGTCAGCGCTTGCCAAATGGGAATAATCATCCCCACCACTGTCCCAGTCCTGGTGGTGGAAACCCAGGGTCTGAAATGTTGAATTACATTGCTAAACAGGTACACCGGTGTTCAGACATGGCTGGGGTATAGGAGCAGTCATGGGGTTTCTTCCTCCCTGTTTGCACCTGCAGCTCCCTGCATGGAGACGTCCCCCAGTTCCTGCTGCTGCTGCTCCCTGCAAGCAGCTGGGCTCATGACAGCTGGCAGAAACTCCCTCATCATCATGTCTTGCTCCTCTGCATGGCTGGGAAGGTCTTGGAGGGAAGGTGGGTGCACCTTACACTTGGGTGTCACAGCTCTGCTGCCTTCACGGCTCTAAGGAAAGTCTCACCATCTCAGGTGGGGCTCTGCCATGCAGGCTGGGGTGCTTTTGCTAGTCTCCCACCTCAACCAGAGCAATGCTGCTTAACTGTCCCTGACAGACAAGTCTTGTCTTGTTCTCAGGATCCTCAAATATGGAGACTTGGCTGTCTCCTGGTCCCCCCGCTGTCCCAGTTTACCCCAGTGCCCTCTGCCATCTGTCACAGCACTGTTGCTTTCCTGTGGCATGGCAGGCAGCAATGTGAATCCCATGTGCTCCATCTGTGCGAGGTGCTCTGGTTGCACTCCGCAGTGTGTGTCTTGTCATCTGCGGTATTTGCCTGAAAATGCAGCGAGAGCATCTCTCTTGCAGGTGGTGTGATGTTGGGGCAGGAGCATCTTTCCCATGGTGGCAGGAAATTGCTGCACATGAGACCTGTCGGCTGAGATGAGGGTGAGAGCCTCTGCCAGCATCTGTGGGAGGCTCGTCAACCTGTTCTCCTTCCTCCCTTCCCGCTGCTTATCTCTTATCACCTGTGTTTCAACTTCATCTACTCATTTCTTTTGTCTTAGGTTTGTGGAGGGGAATGTACAAGTAGTTTGGGGCTGTTTAAGGAGTGGGGATTTATGTGTTCAATCTAAGCTTGCTTCCCATGGGTGGCTGGTCCCAAGGAAAGGGTTGTTTTTCCCAGGATCGGGCAGACTGTGGTGTTCACCTATGTGTCGTCTTTATCTCTTGTTACTCTTCCCAGTGCTGCTAGCTGGAGTCACACAGGAGTGAGAGATGCTGGATGTGGACTTCTAGCATTGCCTAAGCAGGAGTGTTCCTCCTTCCGGCAGTGGCTTGCTTCTTTGTTCTTTTTCTGCAGCTTTTCTTTAGCTAATTCATAGCTATTTGAATTGCTGATTCTGCTCTTGCTGTTACTGTGGCCTGGTGCTAACGATCTGGCTCTGTTTCCTTTCCCAGGTAAATGGTACAAAAGCACAGCAAGTAAACTGGAGCCTGCTGTCTGAACGAGCGTGTGTTGGCATTAACCCACTGCCAAATGGCTTCACTGTGTTTTCTGTAGTGCCTCCTGCAGCCCTATCAGAATGTTCTCCGGAAGGCTGAAGAGGAGAGGTTAACGATAAGGTGTTGTTCTCGATGCCAGGCTCCTTCCTGCTTTGCTGTAAGGTCTCTCAAGGATGGCATGTATTTCACGTATGTCTGTCTCTGCTTTCTGACCAGCATTTCTATGTGTGTGTGACACTTGCCAGACCTCTGACATCCCTAGTCCTGTTCAACTTAACCTGCAGAAAAGGACATCTCAGAACACTGCAGGTAGAGTTGGGGGCAGGAAGAAGATCAGCAGCCTCTGGCACTACCTGCCATAGCTTTGTGGCACCTCTGGCTTTCCAACTACTCCAGAAAGGCCCTGACCTAATCCAGACAGCGCCTCTGTATCATGGCCCTGGTGGTGTGCCTGCATTGCCAGCACTGAGCTCTGTGCTCAGCCTTTCTCTGCAGCCCAGCAGTGGAGGAGGCAGCATGGCACTGGCTCTGGTGTCTGCCCATCCTGATGGGATGATGGATGGGAGCTCCTGCAGAAGAAAGCTTGGTCTTGGATAGCTTCTGGAGGCTACCCAAGCCTGGCTTTGAAGTTGGCAGAGTGGCTAGCTTGTTTTGATGCTTTCCATGTCTTTGGGCAGTTTTCTGAATTTATTTTGGAGTGACAATCTCAGCACCCCAGCTGATGCTGGGAGAATGCTCTGGGAGAGAAGACAACCCTCCTTTTAGCAGCGTGTGGCAACGCACCAATACTTCAGATTCAGTGGGAGGCACGGGAGATATTTTGGACTGCAAACTGTGGTTTTAAAAAAACACACTCAGGAGTGGTTTGAGGTTTCCTTCCTGAAGCCTTACTGATTTTGAATATATATTGCATCTCTTTTTGTATGCAGGCTCTACAGCAAGACAGACTTGTTCCAAGGTTTATTATGACCGCAGGTATTAGCTGTTCCTTTTGTATAAGGGATGACTTAGGCCCCTGTTCCCTGCCATCATGCGGTTTGATTTCACCTTCATTCACATCATGGCACTTGTGAAAAAGCTGCTTGTTTTATACAGTAGCTGTGTTGTCTTAATGCAGCTATAATGTGTGTTTGTCCAGGCATTGCCTTTGGGGGACAGCAGGACTAGGAAGATGTTTTATTAGATCATTCAGAAGTCCTAATAATCTCTGAGTCTCTCTAATATCTTTGGTTGTCAGCTGTGCTGCTTTCACTTTGTGGGATGGGGTTGTAACCTGAAGATGGGAAATCACTTGTGTATGATCCTCTATCTGTTTCATCTTGGTTTTAGCTCTTCCCTCCCGGCTGTTTCCAGCAGTCAGAAAGGAGTTAGTCCTTGTACGCTAGATCTTAAACCACATGTGGGGAGTTCAAACATATAGTGTCGCAGCATTAGAGAGGATCCTAACCACTTGGAGCACTGTTTGTGCAAGTTGCTGGTGGCACTGGACATCTTCCCCTGCAGACTGGATCCCAGGGAGCTTTCCCGTCGCTGCACCTCTGGCTGCTAGTGTCAAGATTACGGCAAGGCTGCTGCTTCCCTGGCTCTGAAGCGTGTGTTTTGTGCATGTTCTGCTTCCAGAGCTAGAGTTTGCTGACTCCTTTTGCTTTTGCCAATGTAATTAGTATTTCCTCAGTCACTTTTATTTGCATGTGAGCTCTCTGACCAGTGGTGAATTTTCTCAGTGGCATGCAAATGTTTTATTTTTTTGCTAGGCTCCTTTGCCTTGCACCTTATCCTGTGATGGGAACATTTCTGGATTAGAAATGTCTGTTGCTCTCATAATGGCTTTCCTTTAATGCAGTGCATTCCTGGTATATATTGCTATTGTAATGTATTGCTATATTGCTCTCCTGTCACGCAGTTCTGGTTGTAGTGTGCTTGAGAGCCATCCCACTCCTTCAAATACCATTTGATACTGTCTCTTGCAAAGATGATGTGGGGACTGTGGAGGTTACTCCCTCTTTCAGTTTCTTGTTGCATGTGTGTCTGCTGTATATTCATTTTCTGCAGCTTTTACATTGCAGCAGCATGGATGAAGTATTTTAGGTTCATGTAGCGGCTTCTGCACTGACTGTACTGCTTAGTATTTCAGTCTCTGTAGTTTCCTTTGGCTTTCAGCTTATGACTCCTATTGTCCTCATGGCATTGTGACTGGTAGAGTAATTTTAATTTGGCTGTGTTTTGTTATATCTTTGTTTCCTTTCTCACAGAGCATCAGGGAGGTCTTTGCTGTCCAGCATGTTCACTGATGTTATGCTTCGCCATCTCTTTGCCTACTTGATTGTGAACTACTGGTTTCATAAAACTCAGCCTTAGGCTGTTCCCGTCCATGTTCTGAGCAAACGTGCAATACTGCATTGTCCGAGTAGCTTCTTGCCCCTTTATGAGGCTGCTTTTAGTAAGGCACACAGTGTTTAGTGTAATGCACAGGGGTTTTCTTGTCCCTCAGTTATTTCATACAAGTCTCCATTCAGGGAATTTCCTGCTGCTTTTTACTTAATTTTGTTTTTCAGTCACCCAAAAGTTGGACATCATGGAGCTGAAACACACTAGGGTAGGGAACGGGTGTGATCCAGACAGGTGTGACTCTCAGAATTGGGAAAGCCCCTGTTAAAACTTTGACTCGGCCTTTGAGATGACTGAAGGCTCTGGACAAGAGAAGGGAGAACCATCCTTCTAGACCCAGGCTGTGTTTTTATCAGGGGCAAACTAGGCAAACAGCAACTTCTCATTCAGCCCGGAGAGCTGTGCGTTGCATGGCTTGGAGCAGCAGCCTGCATCTTGTTTCTCCCTCTGCGCTGTGTTGTGTCTTTGCTTTCATGCAAGACGGTTGCGTGCTTTCCCTGAGCTGTTGTCTGAGTCAGCTTTGTCTACTGCAGGCCCGTGCACTTCAGACTTCAGCAGATCATGCATCTTGGTGGCATTTTCTGGCTCTCCCCTTTGGGCTTTTGCATCTTTTATGCCTACTATACACAAAGCAAAAGGTACCTCTTGGTTTTGTTTTTTTTTCCTGTGGTGGGCTCGTTATGCTGTTTAGCAGCATGAAGGCACATTTAGCATCAGGTCTACAAGGGCAGAGACGACACCTTTTGCATTTGAGGTTTATGTGGGTCAAAAATGGCTTTGTGGAGCCTATCCAGGGTTTTATGTATTTTTTTTCTCAGCTTGCTGCTGATGTGACCAGAGGCTCTCGCAACATGAAGCAGCCTTTCCCCACTGCACCTCAGCAGTGTGCTTGCTGTCGCTTTCTTTTCTACTTCATCCAGCCCCTCTTGTGATTTCCTAGTCTTCCCATAGCAAGCTAAAGAGTGTCCTATTGCTGAACACAACCCCTTTCAAGGCCACCTGCTCAGGGACAGGGTTTGAAGCTACAGCCCTACTACTAGCAGTTTCCCCTGTTTGTTTGGGTTTGCTTTCTTGCCACATTCATACCTTTCCCCTTTCATGTACCTGCAGGAGCTGACTGGCTTCTGGCACCGAGTTCAGTCTCCAAACATAAAAGAAGAGAAAGTCAGGACAGAAAGACATTTAGGCTTTCTTCTTCCTCCACACCCGCTGTTCTCGCTCTTCAGGCACTTTCTAAGGGTAGAGTTCTCCAAGTTCCTAGTCATTACCCTTTATATAAGCATAATATAGTACTGTAACATTTCCTATGGGGAAGCTATCTATTGTAGCAATCTGTAAAACAAAAGCTGGATTGATCCTTCTCCCATTGCTCCCCAAAAAAAGCTGCATGCTGTTCCTCAAATAGAAAGTCTGAAAGCCTTCATCAGAGGGTAGTTCATTTTTACACGACATTTTTACACTCAAGCAAAACTGAAAGCAAGGCATAATTTGAAACAGCTAAGCTAGCCGTTAGAGCAGAACCACACAAATAAAATGCCTGGGATGATGTAGTTCAATACGTTGCAGTTAGAAAAATGACAGTGTACAAGGAACAAGGAAAACTAGACAGAGCAATGTGAATTAGTAAGGAGCAGATTTCGAAGCAGAAAAATCAAACTGAGAGCTTAGACCATTATATTTAAAGGAATCAGGTAAGAAGTACACTAAATTGTACCTTAAACAACAAAGTGAGTGCCTCCACCTCCAGGCCAAGTGGATAGAGCAGTGGCTTGGGATCTGGGAGACCTCGCTCCCAGTTGTGTCCTTGCCACTGGGCTTCATGACCTTGCTCAGATCACTGTACGTCCTTGTGCATTAGCTTCTGTTCTTGTGAGATAGGGCAGGCACCTGACAAAAGATGCTTTTCAAGATCTGCAGATGTGGCTAGCTCCAAAAGAGCTAGCTGAAGATCCCTTCTGTATAGACTGTCTTGGCACCTGTCATCTTCCAGGGATCTCACTAATATATATTATGTGTAGCTGGTTCCTTGTTTATTATTTTCCAGAAGGCAAAGGGCTGCACAATAGTTTCACAAAGGTGAAATGGTTTTACTCATGTTGAATTTTTCAAAATTAACTGTGCATGATTATACCCCAGAAGCTGAGGTGGAAGAAATATAATTCACATAGAGTGGCTCTTGGCAGATGTGAGAAAATATTTCATGGTTTTGGGCCTGCCTAGGAAATTCTGAGCTGGAGAAGTTTGCGTATTTTTAAAATCAAGCCCCCATTTTTCTTGGACAATCTTGCAGGTCACTCCATAACACAGAACTTAAGGTCACACTTCTTGAGATGATTATGAAATGCCCCAAATGCTCAGTGTGATAGTCTAGACAAAGTGACCAAGGGAGAGATGCAGAAGGAAGTTCCTCTGATTGGTATGGACAAGAAAAGCCCTTCAGATGGACAGGTTCCAGGCAGAGCTTCCCTTCAGTGCTTCTGCCTGTCTGCTCCTGTAGAGAAAAGACTGATCCCAGTTGAGTCCTACCTAAGGATCACATTCATGGTCACAGGTGAAACCATGTTGTTCAAATCCCATCTGGCTGATTCCCCCAGCCCTACATCTGAGGTTGAAATTTCACTAGTTCTCACAGAGAGATATTAACTGAATGATTAGGAAATGTCCTCCAGCTGTAGCTGAAATGCACAGCCCCTTGCTGGGAGTATAAGCCAACACATGCTTTACAAAAGGCAAAACTGATCTGATCATTCCCATAAGAACCATATTATAATTCTTACGATAGTGATATAAATTTGAAGGAAATGCATTATCTGTTATCCCTGGTTTAGACACATAAACAAGTTACTGAGCAGCAACTGATCTGAGCATGGCAATTGTGAGGTATGTCCTTTTAATCAACTTGTGTCACATTTATTGTTGGCGGAGAGTAAGCACATGGATGGTTACCGTGTGTCAGCTGGCACGTAGTAATGTTAC
Source organism: Buteo buteo (assembly GCF_964188355.1). Lineage (NCBI taxonomy): Eukaryota > Metazoa > Chordata > Aves > Accipitriformes > Accipitridae > Buteo > Buteo buteo. The sequence continues at coordinate 31,468,870 of NC_134177.1, forward strand.
ATAGGTGAACCATCCTCTTACATTGGAGCTTGACTGTATCCAAGGTTAACTAGTATAACTACACAAAAAAAATGCTGTAAGTATTTAATTTCTTACACCAACCCCAGTAAAACTGGAGTTTGGGTACTTTTAAAATCACTCATTAAAAACCTCTGAATATAATTAATCAAATCAATAAAAAGATTAATTAAACTAGTGAACGCCAATATTAAAATTTTGGGTGTGACAGTGTCGAGGGAATCTTGACTTTACCCTGTCCAGATACATTTACTTACAATTCCAATTGGAAGGCAGTTTGTGTTGGGGTCTTGGGTGCAGCAGCAGGCTCTGCAGCTGCTCCTCTCTGAAGGGTCTGGCTGCTTGTTGGGGGGCTCAGCTCTGGTTAGGCTACAGCTCTAGCCTTGCACAGGCTGCCCTGCAAAAAGCTGTTGGATACCTTGCTGGGGCCTCCCTTCCCATCTCAGAAGCTGCAGTTCAGATCAGACCGTTGTTCTTGAGCCATTCTGCCTGTCCAGGTACCTCCCTGACAGTAAGTGGGGAGCACTACAAACCATGTCAGAAGTTAAGCAAGATTTGCAGTAGCCTTTTCTGCTGAGTCTAAAAGGAGCCAAGGTTCATCTGACTTCCCCACAGCTGCTGTTCTGGTCCAGTTCCCCCAAAGCTAAATATTTGAGCTGGGTATGGATGGAGTGAGTTTCATCCTAATGAGTAATTTGCTAAATGGGCTTTTCCCTTGTTATTTTGCAGCTTCACCAAGCTTTCACCTTGCTTTGTTGATCTCTGACAGGTGTGAATCAAGTCAGTGGGCTGAAAGGTAGCAGGCAAACATAGGGACAATGTCAGGTGGTGACTCAGAGCAAACATGCTTGGGATTTAGCTGCAAGGGGAGGATGAGATATACAGTTAATCTAAAGAGATCAAGACCTCTGAATCTAAACTGATGAGGTACAAGTGGAAATCCAGGGTGCTCAGTGTCATAGTGGAGGTACACAGATCTCATGGTGCCAGGGCAGAGGAGTCTAGGTTTTGCTCAATGCCAGAATATGTTATGCCAGGTAGAGACTGGGAAAGGTCATAGAGAGACAAATTCCCTTGGGTGCAGAATGGAGGACTTGGAGAAGAAACGGGTGCCAGACTGGGAAATAGCTGTGAAGGTAGATGGGAAAAATAGTCAGTGAATTGTCCCACGACTTTGGTCTCCTATGTGACCATCCCAGCTCATGGTGCTCTGCACAGTAGAGTTGTAGCCAGGCCCTGGTCACATTTTTCCAGTAACCTGTTAGGTGATGGATCTCACATTGGCTACTTGCTGAATGCTACTAATGCTTCATGTTTTCCAGAGAACTTTATTTTTTAAGGCGCTTTAAATCTGCTTGGGACTGTGTAGATTCCTGCTGTCCATACTTACAGGGGGGAAAACCACCTCACCCTCTACTGTAGTCAGTTGGGTCGTCTCTCTTTCACTAACTTGACACTAGTTGGTTTTTCCATAATTCTGGAGGACTCTTCTTCTTCCCTTAATTCTTTAATAAATATTCTCTTTTTTATCAAAGACTTTATTGTTGAAGATGTTCAGCATGTCCAGGGATTTCCACTTCACTTAGCAGCCTCCCAGATTTCAACCTGCTATTGCACCCATCACGACTTGTTTGCCATGGAAGGTGTTACTGTGCCTGTTTGGTTGGCAAGTCTTTCACAGCAGCTCTTAAGAAAACCTTTGCACATCATTTTCTTACATTGGTTTTTTTTTTTCCTTTTCTTTTTCTGTTATTAACTTTGGTTTATCTGAAACAGGTGCTCTGGCTGCTGTAAATGTTAGTTAAAATCTTACTGAGTGGCTAGTGTTTTACGGTCATCTCTTTCAGCAGTTCTTTTTGGTCTCTGGTGATGTTTATAGAAGCATTTCCTCCTGTCTCTTCTAGCCATATTTTACTGTTTGGTCATTTGCTTTATGACAGTTTGCTGCTGTTTTTGGAAGAGCTTTTCAGTGAGTTAACTTGGGAGTTAATACCGACCTGCTTCCTTGGATTCAGCAGCTGCTCGTGCCCTGGCACATCCTGATCTGGACGCTAATGCTGTAATGAATTTTCTGTCAGCATTTTGCAGTCAATATTTTTGGCTGTTGCTGTATGTCATTCATTTCTGGTGTAAGCTCCCCTGCGATATCCTGAGAACAAGATGAAACATGCATCCACAGAAGGGGTTGGTCTGGGTCATACTGGGGAGGTTTCTGGGGGTGGAGAAGACCTTAGCCCATGGGGCTTGCCCAGGACAGTGCTAGCTATGAACCCATGTTCTCTAATTTTTGAGTTGTCCTAGGAGACTACTTCACCTTTTTCATGATGATTTAAGAAGATGTGCTGTTCAGGATTGCCATTCAAGTGTTATTTATTAGTTTTGTAGTATCTTCCAGGCTGCTTTCTTCAGTGTCGTGTTGATTCTCTGGGGACAAAGGAAACAAAGGAAGGAAAATGCTCACAGGAGTGATAAAACAGGAGTATGACTAATATCTTCTCTCTCCGCAGTGTTTTTTCACAGATCAAAAATCAATTAAGGGCGAATTTCACTGGGAACTCTTTAAACAATGTAATATTTCATTAGAGATTATTGCAGACTCTTTCACATTTGCAGCCCAGGTGTGAATTACAAAATTAGTCTGATTCTTTTAATAATTTCCTCAGAGGTAACATTATTCCAAGCACCCTGTGTTTAGTGCAAGCTGTGCAGCTGCTGTTGGAAAAGGTGTATTTATTGTCTCCCCCCACATTCTGATAGAGATACAAGACTGAAAGAATGGGTTTCTTAGTGTGATGGCAGCCTGGCTGGGCACAGGTTTGTGGATTGGAAGGAGACGATAATTGAAGAAGATCAGTCTGATGTTATAGGAGAGCTAGACAGGGACTTTGAGTTGAGTGGATTTGGGGTTTTTTCCAATCCCTTCTTGAGCTGTCTGTTACTAGCACGAGCCTCTACCTTTGCAAAATGTCCCTGTTTCTGTAACTTGCTACCTCCTTCCTTGGTTCCTAGATCTGTCGCTCATGCTGTCTAAACCCCAGAACACTGGGATAGGAGGGCTCTGGTAGTGCCAGTGCATTTTCACTGGCATCTGGATTCCTAACTGCCTAAGTCCTCTGGACATGGCTCTCCTTCCAAAACCTTCACTTCCTGAAGACATGAAGAGCTGAGCAGCGTGGCTTCCCCTGCTCCACTGCACCCTCCCCCCGCCCCCCCAATCATTAGTCCTCCCTAGAACTTGCCCTTTTCAGTATCCATTTGCTACATGGTACATCTTTCCTTACTCACAACCTGGTTATTGATTCTTATTTGGGTGTCATCTGTCTTACTGAGACTCAGGGAGTCAAGATTTGCAGGGAGAGGTAGCATCTTTTTTTAGTTCACGTGTGATATAGTTGGGTGAGAGTAAAATAGGTGAGCTTTCAGATGCACACGGGCCACTTGAGATTTCTTCACAGGGTCAATACAGGGTGTTTGCATACCCAGAAGGCTGACTGCTTTCCCCACCTGAGCAAGTGCCTTACTTGAAGATATGACCTTTCCCTGTAAACTTCACCTTCCTCTTCTCCTAACACCATCTCGGCTACAATAGCCCAAATACAGAAGCTCAGCCTTCTCCTCCCTCTCACTTGAAGTTAGAAAGACCTGGATTAGAGTCATAAGAGCAACCTATTTGACCATATACATCTGTGTTCATCTCAGTCTACCTGCCTTTTTTCCATTTCTTGTCCCCTGACATTAGTTGGTTTCTCAACATTATTTTTTTTCTTTCTGCATAGCTGTCCCCTTCTCCAGGAGAGCGCTGAGGGTTAGCTTGGGCAGGTTGGTACCTGGCACTGCAGGAAGGACCCAGTAAAGGTGGTTGCTAAAAAAACCCTCTGCAGAAACCCACTGGCCATAATTGCTTTCCTAGAGAACAGTAAGAAGAGCCAAGCAGTTATGATACTTTCCTTGAGTACTCTCCTGGGCTCTAATTATTTTCAGCTAAGGATATTTTCTGTGTCTGATAAGACTTGTCTGTCTAATAATCCTTGCTAGATCTCCCTTCTAAGTACTTGCCTGGCCTTGCCTTGAAACCCTGTAAACTTTCCTCACCCCAATCTTCCCACAAGCATCTACTGCCTGTTACATGGCAAATCATCTCCTTTCATTTGCTGTGGACCTGTTTCATTACTTTCCTCTGATAACTCCTGGTGCTTGGGTTGGACAAGATGGTTAACAAGTAATCCTCACCCACTCGTCCAGTGAACTCAAGATTTTTTAAATACCCCTCACCTGCCTCTTTTCTAGAGTGAAGCATCCCAACCCATTGGACTGTTCTTTACAGAGAAGCCATTCCAGACCTTATATCGTACTTGTCTTCCTGTGAACCTTTCCCTGCTGTATTCCTTCTGCTTTGCACCACTGTAGATATGTGGTGACACTATCCATGTAGTTTATCTGGCTGCTAAAGAGGGTTTTGGGGCACTTTGTGTTGCTTGAGTGACCAGAATTAGCTGCATGTTTTGGAGAAGCTGGCCCTTATTTGCAAAGGCTTTTATTACATGAACCTTTTCAGCAAAATTGCAATTATTATGAATCCTGAAAGAGGACTCTCTGCAGCTTCCAATTACAATTCTGGCTGCATCCGATTTGAATGTCATTTGCTATTTAGGGAACATTTGAAAATGCATTTTGGGAGGTGTCTTTCATTTCATTTATGGCGGCTAACATTATTTCTAATGCTAAAGGAAATTAAAAAGTGCTTCCTGCTTAGAATCAATTAGTTCTAATGAAAAAAAAAGACAAAAAAAAAAAAAAGGTTGCTGTATGCTGGCCACATGGCAGCTTCACTGTAGAGAGAGGAAACCAAAGTATCTGGATGCAGTGCCAGGGTGATGTGCCTGTGCTGCTTTGTAAGTTCAGCTGCACCCAGAATGACTTGGTATAGATTCGTTGCCCTTTGAAACGGGAGACATGAGTGATCAAGCTGCAAACCAAGCTGGGTCTGCTCTGAGGAATCTACTAAAAATGCTCAATACATCTAATGTGTATGCAGATAATTTAGTTCAGATGGGCTGATTAGGTCATGTGCCATTTATTCTCTTTACCTGTTGGAAGTTCAGCAAAGTACAAGGGGTAAAGGCTCATGAGAATTTGGGTTTGGGAGCTGTGGTTTCAGAATCTGGGAAATTCTGGTTAACCCAGTCATTTGCATTTGATTCAGATCAGGTGCTGGCATGTTGTTTCACCTCTGTTGAATTATCCAGATCTCATGACACAGGACTTATGTTGGCCAAGGAAAAGGAGTCGACCTGGCATAAAACCTGCCATGACATGGTCTAAGCAGATTTGAGCAAGAGCCTGAACTGGGTCAGTACCTTGCATCCCATACAAGGGGCACTAGACCAGGATTCACAGTGCCATCAAATAATGCCTGTGAGTGCTTTCTTGTGCTTGTGTTTGTATTTACACCTTCCTGCTTGGAAACATGCACAAGTAGATCAAAAAAAGCACTCTAGTGGATTCCAGTATTAAGTCAAGTGACTATTAGATTTTTTCAAGGGCTCACCCAACTCTACTAAAAAGTGGGTTGTTACGTGTTAGGCTGGAGCCCTTTTTTTCAGCCTCAGATGTTTTTATTCCTTTATGGTATTTACCTAAAGAACAAGAAGAAAATAACTGAAGGTGGCATAGTGCAAAAATTGCATGTTCAGAATGAGAGTGCTACATTTTGGCTTTTCCTCAAACACGAATGTGATACTTTGCCCCCTTTTAAGTCAAGTACCAGTTTAGAAGAATAGAAGGTAAAAGAATAACCCCCTAAATCAAAATCCCACTGAAAGAAAACACTACATTGCACCATTTTCCTCCTCTGTGTGTGGAGAGAGGTGGTAAGAGGGGGTCGGGACAGGAGGATGCGAGAGAAGGTACCATGTGTGACAGATGTTAGTCGTGCTGTTTGACGCTCAATCTGCACTCACATGGCATCAGTGAGGATGAGAAGATGTAGAAACATAAACAGAACTTTAACCATAATTGCACATACTCATCCAAGCCAGTTTTACATGCTTATGCAGCAGTTGGTTTTTTGTGGGTTTTTTTCCTCTTCTTCCTTTTATTTGTTTGTTTGTTGTTTTTTTTTTTTTTAGGATGCATATTATTAAGTAGTCTAGTAAAGCATTTTATTTAATCTCTAGGAAATATTCCTAACTTGGTTTATAATTCAGAATCCCCAAAGCTTCTTGGCTGGGAAACTCCAGAAACACTTGAATTTATTTGAACTCTATGTCCTGGAGCCTTGCCTTGATTTGATGTATTTAAGCTGAGGGGAGACTGGATAAGGACGCCCAGTCATGTGTTTTGTACAATGGATTTTGCAGGCAGAGATTTAATAAGGGACATGCATTATGTTTTGTTCAATGGTACTGTTATCCATGTGCTGCTTTTCAAAGCCTGCATGCTTCCTGAAAACATCTTGGTGTACTTGTAGGCTTGTCTTATGTTTTGATTTTTGCTTGAAAATGGAAGGCAGAGTTAAGGTTATTTATGATATTTAACTCTGACCATAGCATCTCATTTGTTGTCTTGACTTGTTCAGGGGTTTTTCAGTGCCACCTCATTACTGAATCTTCTGGTTTTCTAGATGAGAGTGTACTGGTCTTTTTAAGGATCTGTTTTAGGCAGCTAAAGGTATCTATAAAGCATTCATCTGGGCATATGTGTGTGAACCAAAATTATGCTCCTTTTCACCCCAAGCACAGTGACCACTAAGTTAAAGCTTTCACAAGTGCAGCCATGTGTGGTTAAAACAAGCTGAAATCTAGAGCTTGTGGAGGTCATGAAAAAGTTTTAATCAAATACTGCATTAGGGTACATCATCCTAGTCCTGACATCGGAACTTGAGAGAGGAGAGAAGCCTTGGTCTGGGCTGCCCAGCAGTAGTGCTTCCCGTGATGGGCTGAGCAACGGGCTGTGCAGCAGCCACCAGCATCCAGGAGCTGGAACACCCTGCTCAGCCCTGAGGGATGCCGTTTGTTTCTCTGTTCAGGCCTTCCTTCCCTCTTGCTTGTTTAAACGTTTATAATCTCTTTGGTACAGTGGGTATTTGTTGTTGGACTTAGCTGTAAAGCTCCTGTAAAGCTCAGGGTGAAGGCAGGGAGCAGCTGGTAAGACATTCTTCTAATGGATTCAGTTAGCCCTCCCTGCCTCATGATGGTTTTGTGCCCACTCACCTCTTTATTTTCCTTCCTTTCTCTTAACTGCCATCTCTTTGCTCTCTCTATATTCCACTTCCTTCTCACTTCTCTGTTCCTGGCACCTGCCACCTGGATTGCAGGGTTCCCATCTGCCCATAACACATGACCCTGATGGGACATGTCCCTGCCCAGAAGCTGGGGAGACTTGGTACTAGGTAGGAGACATGGAACCAGCAAAGTACAGGTAATTTTTTATTTCAGGCTTTTGATAGTCAAAATGAATGGCAAATCCCATTTCTGCTCCTCCTTCCCTTTATTTAAGGCTCTGGACGGTCAGTCTCAGCCTGTCTGACCTTTGTGCCATGCTTCGCCCAGGGCCATCATAGGGAGGTCCTTGGAGAAATCACATAAAAGCATGTGGCTCATGCAAGTCCTGCCTTCTGTTGCAAATTCATGGCACCTCATGGCGTGTGCCTCTCTCTGAGCAGGACCCAAGTGACGCAGGCCAATGAGGGAATAGCCAGAGCAGAAGCCTGCTGGGATGCTGCATATTCACACTGACTTGAGTCAAGATACTCACCACCTTTCTCAGTTCAAGTCATGTGGCAGTGTTAAATATGACCACAGGCAGCTATCTAAAAGATTTAAGCACATCAGGCTTTTGCCAGCCATGCAGGTGAATGAAATCTTCCCTCCTTCTCCAGCTCTCCATAGAGACCAGCTCCCTGCTGCCTGGGTTGCCAGCCAGCCACACGCTAATTGGGGCTGTCATCAAAAGAAATGAGTTTCCAGGCGAGCTGAGTTCAAGCAGGTCTGGATCTAAGTATGCAGCTGCCCATTCCCTTTTGTCCTCCTTCCCCTTCTGCCTTTTCTTTTCCTTCTCTCGCCTCTGTTTCTTTTCCTTTTATTTTTTTAAAATGTTTTATGTTGAGGTTATGAATGTGAATGTGCTCTCCTGAACAGGAGGGGTGAAGCTCAGTACCCGAGTAACTTTCGAGAGGCACACAAGCAGTGCAATGCAGTGCAGGGCTCTGCTGCTTGAGGGGATGGTGCAATGCCGGTATCAGGAAGAGTGGGTAGGGGGTATATCCCTTGGCATGGGGCATCTCCTGTCTGCAGCCAGCCCTCTAGAAAAGTCTGCAAGGGAGAGGAAGCCTGGTGCAATTAACATCTCTTCTTGTCTGTGTCTCAGCATCCCTCCGGATAGTCTCTGATCGCTCACTTGAACACGGTATCTAATGCTGGGCCCCAAACAGGGTGGGTTGCTTCTATTTGGCTGCTGCCATTGGTCCCCAGAGGCATCAGACCTGTGCATTGATTGTTTGTACCATCTCGGGATTTTTTCAGCACTTCATCTCGCATTGTTGGGCTTTAAAGGCTGGGCTTTGCTGGTGCCCTGGAGTGGCCAGGGCTGATCGTTCCTCTTTCAGACTTGCTTGTCAATGCAGTGCAAATGTAATTATGTCCTCAGAGCATCATCAGTTTCGGTAGCACTCTTAACACTCCCTGTTTCTCATTCTTCCAGGGCTATAGTGACGGTTGAAGTGTGATGTTTCTGTGTCATGCCACGGAGCAATCCCTTTCCAAATTCCTGTGTGCTCTAGGTTTGTCTGGGACATAGGAAATATCTGTGCCCTGATGGTCTTGAGAGGTTGAACTGGATGAAAACTCATCAGAGACTGGAGATTTTGGTCTACAACTCCAGTATTGCTACTGAGATACCCTCCATACCCTTTGGGTACCAAAATCACCAAGTGCTGCTGTTTATCCAGTTTTTCTGAATGTACCATGCAGCCTTATCAGTGCTGTCAGCACTAGCTCAGGTCACCAGATAGTAGAGCTCCAGCTCTTAAAGGAGATAAGTTGTTCCCTATTCCTAATGTCACCTGGCAGTTTGCTCCCCAGACCTCTGGGAGACCAAACATGATTCCCCATGCATCTAGCCCAGCAAAAAAGGTTGAGGGAGGAAGTGGAAGGAAGCATGACAGATGGAGACTACTCTGTGCTGCGAGAGAGCCAGCAATTACTTATTGATCAGCTCAGAAGGTGATGCTCCAGCTTTTGCAAGCGACATTTGGCTTGGGGGGCTCAGCTCCAGGGCAGATGCTGACTGAGCACCTGCATCACAGGATAGGATTTTGCTGGTGAGGAAGACAAGGGTAGATCCCACCCTGGGCTTTGCTGTCTCCAAGGAAAATGTGAGGAGTTTCACTTAGCCCGGTGCTGACAGCCGTGTTATTAATTGAGCGAGAGGAGGCAAGGCAAAGCCTGGGCTCTCCTCGCCCCCATGTCAGTGCAAAGGCCGAGCCATCAGCAGTGAAGAATAACACCAGCAGCTCAGAGCTGTAAGCCGTATCTTATTCTTGTGAGCGCTTTACCTCACACATCATCAAATTTATTGAGGGTTGGACTGGGGCAAACTGGGGCAGTGCTCCCCACCATCAGAAACCATCTCCCTCCCAGACCCACTTTCACAGGGAAGCAGAGCAGGGCTTCTCCCACCATGGGGGCGTTTCTTCCGGCTAGCAAAGTTCATGGTTCAGGAGGTCATGGAGCCAAATGCCACCAATGGGTTCCATAAAGGGCTGGATAATTTTATGGCCAATAATAACATTTGTAGTTAGTTATACATGCTACAGTAAGATAAGGCTAATCAATTCTCATGCTTCAGGTCAGCAGCTGATTGCTGCAGGGGTCAGGAAGGAATTATTTGCTCACCATTTACAGCTTTATTTAATTGGCCAGATGCATTAAGAGCCTTTTAATTATTTTTTTTCTCTTCTGTCCTCTGAAGCATATGGAATTAAGCACTTCCAGAGACAATGCTCTGCACTGGTAGGGCACTACTGCTCTTGTCTGGCAGGGCAAATCTTGCCTGCATTAATGAACCTTTTTAATGCTGGGATTTTAGCTGGAAGTTAGCAGGGTGTTTTTTTTATTCCAGAAGAGGATATTTCATTAGTGCTTTCTGGTAACTTGGAGGAAAATTCATCTGCGTCTTCAAAGTGAATCCTGTATGCAGGACCTGCTCTCAGTTTGGGTCCAGAGCTGGATGGGAATTTTCCACTGCAGAGCTAGTTACATGGGCATAGCAACTTCTGTAATTCTTGATTTCTAGCTTACACTTTAAAAAAACCCAAACAAACCAACACCAAAACCCAACTGGGACAAATCCTAATTGAAGACCTTTGTTTTGAGTTGAGTCAAATTCTTTGCTTTAAATGAAGATCAGCCTGCAGTTAGGAGCAAATGCAACACTGGAAAGCTGCTGCTGGGACTGGTCTGGGGGAACTGTAATGGAGATGCTCTGTTCCTTGGCATGGGCTGTCCTCTTTGGGGTGAGATCATCTTCACTGTGCTCTGGTGTCATGCTCTCAGCCAGAGGAAGGGAACATCCTGGAAAACATAGTCTTACAATCCCAAACTACCCCTCCTATGACTCCACGTGACTTTGCAGAAACGCACAGTATACAAGTCCAGCTCTGAAATGATCTCACAGCAATCCAGTTTAAGATAAAACTGAGTTTTTCTTGATTCTATTCTGAGTCTCACTTTGGGTGAAAATCCATTACATCTGTCTGAGTGGGTTAAGCAAGCAGTGGTGTAGCCCTGTTTGGGCTCCTCATTCCATTTCCTTGCTGCTGGCTGGAGCTGCGCAGCTGATAAGCCACCTCCACACCAGCTCAGGATTTGTCCAGAAGCACCATTCTCTTTCATCATGAAAGAAGACAGATACCATCCATTTCAATGAAAAATATATAATGCCTTTTCCTCTTCAGAGGAAGCCTGCAAAGGAATTTTTCATTTCAGCAGCTTTCCACTGAAAACCTGCTTTTTGCAGGGAGTATTTTTAAAAATTAATTTTCTCGTTTGATTAAAACAAACCAAAACAAGCAGCAAATCTGAGATGTTTAAAATATTCTCTTTAAATTAAAAGCTCCAGTTGCTGTGAGGGACTTTGAGATGGGCTGAAGTTTGCCCTGGTTCAGACTGGAGCACTACAATCCTTGGATCAAATTTCTTCTCTACTGTTTTTTTGTGTGTTTTTGCCAATTTTAGGAATTGCTGACCTTTTGTCTGGCTTTTGAGAGGGAAATACAGAAAATGTCTCCCCTGCTCTTGCAGGACAGCAACAGTGTATGCTTCCCTGCTCTGATTTGACACATTTCTTTCAGCAGGAAGGAAACCCCTGATAGGGAAGCTCCAGGCAAAGCCTGGCATTGCCAAGTGTGTCCAACAAGTGTGCTGCATCATTTGCTCCAATCTCCCTGATTTTTAGCCACTTTTGGCTTCTCTTTCTGCCCTTTAGAGGGTCTCTTTGCACAGCAGCATCTCCAGAAGGGCTGTCTCTCTCCTGCCTCAGGGCGGTGAGCTTGATGTCGAGAAAGGCTGCCTTGCCTCTCCTGCTCTGTCCTCACACAGAGCTCATGCTGGAGTGAATGTGAGGTGCCTAATGAGGTGATTAGAATAATGAGGCAGCGAAGTGAACCCCAGTGTTACCCCTTCTGGGACTCTGATCAAGGTGACCACACGGGAGACCGGAGATTGCAGCAAGGTAGGAAAGAGGAGGGTGGGAGTGAGGACAGGGAGAAGCAGCTGTGATGCAGCAGCGGGCTGTGATGCTAAGGAAGGTCTTACCTGAATCTGGAGTTGGGCTCCTCTTTGAGGCAGTTTCCTACTTGTGCAAATCATTGTTTTCATTCTGGCTGAAGTGAAAGAAACTCAATTTATTCTTGCTCCTTAAAATCCCAGGCCACCCTGAGAGTGAGGGATCGGGGTCTTGCGGGGTGCTGCGGGAAGTCAGACCCTTCCCGCAGGCTGGACTGGGTGAGGAGTTTCTATCTCAGTTCTGCAACAAATCCTTCCTGAAAAATTTCATTCAGCCTGTCTATGGAGAGATAGAGAAGTCCGATGAACCCTGCAAAAACTCCACACTGAGGGCAAAATCTATATTTATCTTACTTATGAGAATCTCTGCCACAGGATTTGACTTTCTAAAGTGGCTTGGTCAGGATGGAAAGGGTTGCAGGCAGCTCAAAGCATACAAGATTTTAACAAGCAGGAGAGCATTACAAGGGCATTCTCCCAGCTGAAGGTAAGACCCCTCTGGGCTGCTACACTCCAGCGCCTTGCAGGGGAGACGTGTCCTTCTGTCCCGGCTTATGTCCCCCCGGTGTCTGGGTACATCAGGACTTTAAGTGCATTTGTTGTTGGGGAATATCTCTGAGAGAGGCTGTTCCATTCCCCCATGCTCACAGAAGGGGTTTTGGATTAAGAAGCGGTGCCTGGGACAGCGGTGACACTTGCAAGCTCAAGCTGTCACCTTGATGTTGTTGGAGCTGCTGGGCTGTGTCTCGATCTGCAGCAGTCACGCTTCTCCTTTTTACTTATTGAGAGATAGCAATAAATTAATTTAGGATTATCAATTAGATTAATTGTAAAACTTACATGAATCACCACCTTCTTTCCCAGTCTATAATCACTTGCCTTCCACGATCAATCAGACAGTGCCAGTCAATTTTAGCCTTTTTCAATACCAAGGCGGCAATACTATGGTTTGTGCGTCGGGCTGGAATAGCATAGACCAAGAACTCATTATTGTCATTGCTTTAATATAGACTGGGAAGAGTGTGGTTCACCTGCTACAACTCGAGCTTATGGAAAATGCACCAAGAAAATGGCAAATTAATTCTTTCAGTTGTGGTTTACTGAGCAGAGGGGGCTGTAGGGGTGTGTTTATTTGCTCTCTGGTCAACATGTCCTGTAAAAAGCTCTGCTGGATCTATGTGTGGGGAGGTCCTGGCTGGGTTTCAACCACTGTAGCCTCAGTTCTGCCCCATTTTTGAATCAAATGTTCTTGTTACAGCTGAGTTCCCTCTCAGCAGAGCTGGCTAAATGGGGAAGAAGCGAAGGAGATTTACACCTGTTCTACCAATTGGAAAAAATCTGCTATTACTGGTGAAATGTTGAAACTTTAAAAATGCAAGTCAGTTCTTTATTTTGATACTGCATAACTGACTGTACGGATGGGAGAAACAATATAACTAGTAATTGCAGACAAATTCTCTATTTTCTTTAATTGTTTCCGTAACTTGATTTACTTTTGAAATACTCTGTGGATGCTTTGCTTATTTACTGTCTCTTCTTATTGTTACCACTTTTTCTGCCTTGACTGATGAAGCACATTCATAATTTCTTTTCATTTGGTATGGACAGATACAGTTGCTCTTAATAGCAGCTTGCTTAGAAAAGGAGCTTCTGGCGAAATGGTTAATATCAATTTAAAACGGAGTAAGTGATTTATAGGGAAGAGGCAGAAGTAGTGTGAAACTGAAGAAAACAGCCTATGAACATAATTTCAAGAGCACGGAGGAAAATCTAAGCAGGATGATGTTATTTTGTAGATGGAGAAAGGAAAAGGTTGGGCCAGTAGGTATAGCTAGGGAGATCAGAGAAGCTGTTGGGAACACACGTACTGAGACCATGTCTTGCCTTAGTTCTCAGGCCATCAAGGCTCCAGTGAAATACCTCCAGAAGAATTTCTAAATGGCTTGAGGACTTCACTTGGCCTTTCATGCTTAACTAGAAGGTGGCACATGGGGTACAGCCGCAGTGCCTGCATAACCCTCAGCTTACCAGCATGTTCACAGATGCGTGCGTTTATCTGTGTGTGTGTTGGGATGGCAGGGGAATACAGCTCAATTTCCATGGCATCATGAGAGGATGCTGCTAGCCCAGTCTTCTTCAGCATCCCTTTACTTCCTTCCCTTCCGTGTTGCTGCCTTTCTGCACGTCTCAGGCACATGGCGAGCCAACCCTTTATGCCTTGGAGATGTTCCTTCCACCTCCCGCTTCTGTAGCTAGCCAAAAATACTTGCTAGCTTTCTCTCCTTTGCTGCATCCAGGGATCTAACCAGGTGTGTTTCTTGCTCAGCTGTGCACCTGGTTCTCCTCTTCTTTCCCACCTATTGCAATAACATTTCTTCCTCCCATGGAGCTGTTGGACACCTGTGCTCAGCTACAGCCCATAGCTACTGTCCTCCTTTGCCTATGCTCATTGAAAAGGAGGCTGTAACAGCTGTTTTAATGTCCTCAGGTCTAGCTTCACCTTACCGCCTCTCAGCTCCAAGGACTCTTACCTAAATCTAAACTAACCAGTTTTTGGCCAAGACTCGAGACCTATTCTGTATCTTATTTCCCATATGCTCTTTGTAATGCTTTGTCTCTGGGCAATTTTTGCTTTTAATTTTGCAGTGAAAATAACCTAAACTGGCTGAAATAACTGTTTCAAAGATGACTTGTTTATTGTAAGGCAAAGCTAGGGGCTGCCTTATGTAGATGTTTCCTAAGCATTTTCTTCAGGAATAATCAGCCCAAAAGCGGGTCTCAGAGAAGGGTCAGGGATGAGAGTTATCAACAGAGGTTTTTATGAAACACGAGACTTGCACTCAAATTTCAGTTCAGATAAAACATGCCAATTGAAGTGTATCTTTCCCTTGTCACTTCTGCAGAGAGAGATTTTATTAACACGAATTGCATGGAAACAGGGGTTGGCCGCAGTGCCCCCATGTAGATAAAAAGACATTAATGCACTTAGGCTGTGACAGCAAAGAGCAGCTGGTTTTATTTTATGTTCCTTTTGACTCCAGTGGGAGTTTTGCATGAGCAGTGCAGGACTTTGGGGCTGAGTTCAATGACAGATCGCTCTAGCAAAAATATCCACCAGAAAGGCTGGGAAGGAGCAGCCCGTGGCACATATTATCAGTGGCAAAATCTCAAGTGGCCCCAGCTACATGATAGTGTGGGTAAGTTGTGAGGACCTCAGGGTCGCTGGAAATGGATGAGGGATGCTGGGTCTAAGGATGGACAGACGATCACAGGCAAATCCTGCCCAGATGCCTACTAAACTGTGGTGGCTGGACACTGGCATACCTTCTGTCGAAGGGCTGGGAGTGTGCATGGGGTTATTCCTACCGCTCACCTACTAAAGCTCGAGCCACAGTCAAGGTTTGTGTATCCTGGTCTTCTCTTGCCAACAGATTCATTTTTCACTATCTCAATTTACTGTCAGAGCTGGAGATGAGCTTTAGCCTGACCCAAGCAATGGATATGGAAAGCTTTGTGAAAGGACTGTCCTTGACATGGGAATGCACATCCACATCCCGGTCCAGAGTCCTGCATCCATTGTGGTTTCTCCCACAGGGTCCCTGAGCAGAAGGACTGTGGCTCTTGCACAGGGTACAAGGCAGGAAAGCACATTTCCCAGCCCCACAATCCTGTCCTCAACACAGTGTGGTGCTGCTGAGGCTTCCTCCATTGCAAGCTCAATCACAAGCCTCATCTCGTATCATGGGACAGCATTGTTAAAAAGGCTGAGGTTTTAAAGCTCTGCTGCACGCATTGCTCCTGCCCGGTGTAGCCAGCTGTGATGATGGATGTATCTCTCAGTCCTCGGCAGGAATTGTACAGCACCTCATGACTGCAGTGCCCGATCGATTAGTACATCTCCTTCAATCAAGCAGACTATTTTGCACAAGCCTGAAGCTGGCTTCCCAACACGTGGGCTCCAACCTGCCTGTGCATTTTGCAGTGTGTGGACCACCTCCCTCCTGAAGGGGGTGGGAGTTGCTTCTGGAAACACTTTCTCCTTCTAGGTCATCTAATTTGAAACTTTGTAATAAATAGGCTGCTCGACATTTTTTGATATAAAGGTCAACATCCTCTGATAGACTCAAGGATTTTAAGATAAGTGGAGGAAATGGCATTGGTAGGCTGATTTTGATAATGATACTAATCTTGTATCTGATCTTTGATAATGATACTAACCCCATCAGTGTACTGCTCATACCTCTGAAAATGTGGCTGGTATCTTTTTTGGCAGAACCAATGCCTATTAGCACAGAGTAGCTTTACTGGAGACTTTAACTTGTGTAAGAGCTGCCACACAGAATGCAGAAAAGGAAGCTTGAAATTTTTTTAGGAAAAAATCAATCAGAGCATGTGTTTTTGTCTAAATAAGTGCCAGGGAGGTGGGTTTAGACCTTCTCAGGCTCAAGAACACCGGGACCTTGTTCTCCAAGGCTGGATGCTCACCGTTAAAAGCAAGGCTGTGGCATGGCAGGGAACAAATGCGGTAAGCTTTCCTCCCTAGAGCTGCTCACTCCAGTCTGGCTGTGGTTGTGTTTCTGTGGAGGCGAGCATGGGCCCTGCTGTCCCCATCTCAGAGCCACACTGCAGGGCTCAGCTGGCCTGGGAAGGGGTCTGACTCCAGGAGACAAATGGGAGCCTAAGCACTGGAAACCATTTTCTCTTGGATGCTTCTCCTCTGCATCTCATTGAAGCGAAGGTCTGCTCTCATTTACCCTGGTACAAAGCAAGGGCGTCTCTTTGGATTTACACCAGTATAACAGATGGAAGACTGTGGTCCATAGTACTGAACTGGTGATGGCAGCACAATTCCTGCAGCAATCTTTTGAGAGCTTTTTGAGCCTGGTATAGGAAGAAGGTCTACCTCTGTAGACCCTGACAGTAGCTATGTCAGCATGTGGTTGCACAGCACACACAGGGCTGATGTCCAGAGAGAAATGTCCAGATCACACAGTATGTTTGGAATTCCTTAGAGGACTCTCCTAGCAGAGCTCTGCAACACCCAAGGATTTCTGGGGATATCAGAGCTGGTACAGTTTGGTTTCCAGTGTATTGGTGCCCTGCGTGTCTTGCTGTCTCTTGTGAATGCTATTTAAAATTTTCTCAAGTTAGGGTGATACATGGTCCTCTAAATGGTCCTCTGGTTTCTAATGTGATGTAGGGCATCAATTTTCAGGTAGTCTTAGAGCCAGGTAACTTGCAGTTTGCTTGTGTTCTCTCTAAACACCTGGGTTGGTTTTTTTTTGTCAAGAGCTCCATGTATGGCATTCTCGGAACTCGGCTTATGTGGGTCTGCTTTCTCCTCTGCAAAATTTGTGTCTCTGTGGATTGTCATATGCCTCCCGTGGTCCCAACAGCCTTTATTCTCTTGGCCTATGACCTATCACAGGCATGCACTGAAAGCTGATTAACATCTCTATCAGGTGGATCAGTTATTGCTCTGTATCTGGCTCAAGCCAAGGAGCTGTAGATGTTGGATTTCTTTGATAAGGTGCCAAAGTGATATTCTGATATCTGAGCCAAAGCACTGACTAAATGCTTTTCCCATGTCCCACCATGGTAGACTCCCGAATCCCAGTAGAAGCAACTTATTTCTATTACTTGGCCGCTTGCTACCAGGAATTATCTGCCCTAGCAGAAGATAGTTTGCTTTCTTTGTGTTTGTAAGGCTCTTGCTATTGCTTGCTCCCTGTAGAGAGAAGTATAAAACTCCTTCCAGGTGACATTTGCAGAAAAAATCAATTGTTTATCAACATCCCTGCAATCAATAAATGCAGTGATAGGTGCAGCTGTCTCTATTGGAGCTGAACCTTGCTTGCTAAGTAGCCAGCTTTTTTGCTAAAGCCACCTGCGTCTGAAGCTTGGCTGTTTCTGTGGGGCCAAAGCATGAAGTTGGTCTCGGAGCATGAGTCCTTGGAGGAGCAGAGAGTTGCCTTGTGCTGTCCTGAGCCCTTCCCTTCCTTGGGATGGTGGTGCTTATTGCTCTGTCTTTATTCACTATGATCTGTTGTTCTCTGCTGTCTAATTGAGAGAGCTCTGGAGATGCTTGCACACATGTGATCAGTTAACAGCCAGGGAGGTATCTGGTCTCTGGATATTTCTACACCAAGCCACAGTTTCACAGTGAAGAGGTGAACCACAGGACAAGAGCCTCAGCCCAGGAGAATTCACCACCGATTTTGAAGTCTTAAGTGAAGTAGTGTCTGCTTGTCCATCTTCGCTAAGCCCCTAGACTCTCCTCCCTTTTCCTGAAGTACTCCAATGCCTGTATTACATTTTGCTCCCTGATTCTCTTGGCATCCTGGGCTTGGTGCTTGAGAAGATGGGCATGGAGGAGGACGTCTTACAAGGTTTGGGTGTTCCTGCTATGGGTGTTGATGAACTTGCTTTCAGCATGCTGCACGGGTGGTGCATCTCCAGATGCCTCCTTCTGTGTGTGCTACCTCTACCCAGCTGGTGCTGGCTGGTGGGCACAGAGCTGTTCCCTTTGCCTGGGACACCTGCAGGCTTTCCCTCTTGCTTGAAGCTGTTACTTGGTATCTCATTAAATGAGGGAATTTAAAGACGGCCCTATTTGCACAGGGTTCCTCAGCCTGAGCTTTCCCACCTAACCAACTTCAAGGTCTCCTAGGAACTGCCATGTGGCCAAGATACCCCCTCACAAAAAATACAGCTAGGAATGGAAGAGTTAACATCAGCAGCTCACAGACACGCTGGAGAGTTACATCATGTTGCTGTGGAAACTAACTTTCTGAAACCACAGTGATATATGGTAAAGCTTTGGGTCAGCGGGTAATAAATTCTGTTTAAAAAGTGATTTTTTCCCCATCTGCTGATGTAAACATCATTAAGAGAAATGACGGCTGAGAGATGGATTTCTTTTTATATCAATTTTCAGACAAAGAAAATAATTTTTTTTATAATAAAAAAGTTGCTGGAAATCAGAGAGTGCTATAAATAATAAAATAAAGAAAAAGCACCAGTGATGGAACAGAAATTTTCCCTGGTGATTGGTTTACAGCTTTCTGTGATTTAATGGGAACTTGCAGTTGCCTGTGGGAAGCTGCAGCAAAGCCCTAGATCGGCTCCGTAAGCCAGCGCTTTGCAAATTGTAGCCTGAATCTCAAACTTTGAGGACTTCAGACCATCATTGTCCTACAAGTCCTTTGTCATCTGCATTTTCTTGGCCTGCCCATTGCCATTGAGGGGACATGTTTCTGACCTGCCTGCCCTGGGTCCAGGCCTGCCATGATGCCATTGGGATGCTCAGTAAGATGTGCAAGTTCGGGGGTTTGTTTTTCACCCTTCAGGACCCAGGAGGGTCTGGAGTGAGGCAGTAAAAAGGGCTCAGTTTATACAAAGCAGTGTGACGGTCCCAGCTAACTGTAAGTGTGCTACTGGGAATGCAGACAAAGGTGTCACCATGATTAATGGGGTAATTAAGAAACAATTAATGTGCTTTAGAGCATGGCTATATCTTTTATCCCAGCCATCTACTCAGCACTGATCCACTTTCTCTGACAACCAGGGTTCAGAGCAGCTTGGGCTGATGGAGATGATGCTTCCAGATCTTCTCCTTGATGCCACCAAGAGCACCCTGTGCAACTCTGCATTAGCACAGCAGGGAATCTGCTTCAGAGGGAAGGGAAGGCAATTTGGTTTTTTTTCACTAATTGATGGGATTTAAAATGATTCAGTGCAACGCCCTTGAAATGAGTGCTCTGAAATGTCCTTCTTTGGCAGCTTCTGCATTCACATCCCCAAACACTCTGAAAGCTGGCCCATGTGCAGATACCCCACCTGGCATCACAAATTCACATTTCCCTGACCTACAGCATTTCTCTCAGCTTGTCTTTCTGCCTCTTTGCCTACATTTTTACATGCCCTCCAGCAGTCTGTGTTAGCCCGGTTCTTCATCGTGCCTGGGAGGGTTCTCTTAATAATATTAAAGCCCATCAAGGTGTTATGCTGATGTCTAGAGCTAGGCAAGAAGTGTATTTTCCATTTCATGGCAAAATTCTGGTGTTTAATTTAAATATATTTTTTTGATCCGAAATATCCCTGTGAAACCATTAAAAAATTGTTTACATATTTTGAGTCAATTTTGGCATTTAAAAGCAATTGGAATAGAGAAACTTCTAAGTGAAAAGTTTTTTTAGACTGAAAATCAAAGTATTCTATGCCCTCAAAATAATGAAACATGATGTTTTGATATTATCAAAACACTTGGGTCATTTTTTCATTTGGAAACAAGAGTGTGTTGGTATTGACATGCCCAGGTGAGTTGTTTCTTTTGCAAGAAATCAACGTTGTCCTGATCAAAAATCCCCAAGCAGCTCTGGTAAGAGCAGCCAAACCTTGCTCACATGTGTAATGCCATCCTTTTCACTCCTCAGCCTCAAGGCTTGTACTCTATGAGCAATCTAAAGGCTGTTAATTAGCCAGTGTAGCTACTTCATAGACAGAGAGGGAATACAATAGCAAGAAAATAATTCCTCAATTGTGAGTGATGGGGTAGCCACAAAGGGCAACCAGGGCTTGCTGAAGCACCAAAGTATCTTAGAGGATATGAATGTTATAATGCAGTGTAATAAAAAAAAAGAAATTAATGTGATAAAGTTGACCAAGTCAACAAGAGGCAAAAGATACCACAGCTCTGACACAGCAGACATGGGAAATTTTGCACTTTGTCGTAGACTAATGGAAACATTAGCAGGAATGAAAGTTCACTGGTTGCTTTTAAAAAGCAGAGGAGAGGAAAAATGGATGTGAGATTGCAAGAAACCTCATCCCCGAAGGTCAACACACGTGTCATTTGAGCTCGGTGTTTTGGGATATTAAGTGATTTCAGTTGCCTCTGTTTATGAAGACCAGGTGCATTGCTGGGGAGCTGCCTGTGCACCACTGCAATGGCTGCTCCTCAGCACTCCCCATCCCTCCTCTACAGGAGAGATGCTTGCTCAGGAAAACACTTCTCTCGAGCTCTTGGCTGAATTTGCTGCGGCTTGGACATGGTCACAAATGTGGAGACCAGGTTGACCCACATTGACTCCTCAAACTGCCTGCACTTGTAAAGTGCACCCATAACCTTTTGTTTCTCAGGCCCAGCCTGGCATGTGGATATTTTAAAGGCTACTTTTAGCCTGCCTATCTGCCAACACAGCTTGTCTACTGTAACCAACTCATTCATGTCATCATTTACTGCTCCTCCAATATTTGTGTCAACTGTGGTCTTTGCTGGCAGCAAGCTCATGTTTTCCCTTCCAGATCATGGAGAAAAATCTCCAACAGCATTAGGCTGAGAGCAGAGCTTTCCCTGGACCCTGCCTGAACTCCCGGTTCCCTCCAGAGCCAGAGAAAGGCATCAGTGGCCTCCTCTGCTTCGGAGGGGTCAAGATTTCAAGTCAAGGCCCCCAGTTATTTTAACTCCTTTTTGTCCACCCAGCAGAATTACAGGACGTGCACTGGGGAAATTGTTTGAGCTGTGGTCTTAGCTTGACAGCAGCGTCGAGAAGGCAAATGATCTTTCTGTCAATGTAGTGAAGGCCATCACATGCTACTGACTTTTTTTATATTATTTTTTTTTTAAGCAGAACACTCCGTTCAAAGCAGTGCAAACCACTGCTTTAAATATTAATGCTTTTCCCCACTGCTTCCCCCTTGCCCCCATCTTCTCCTGTTCTGCTGCGTATGCCCCAGAGTGCCGGACAGCTGGAGGATGTTCCCACCAAATGATTAGCAGGTTGAGGACAGTGCATAAAACACTCAGCAGTGCCCCTTTAACGTGGAAGCACTTGACTTTTATTGCCAGTGCTGAAAGCACCTACAAACGTAGATTTAGCATCAGCCTCCAGGCTTAAGATACAGCTGTTATATTTTTTCTTTCTTCCTTTAATTTTTTTTCTCTCCTTTGCACTAATGTAATGCTTATTTAGGAACTGCAGCCATCTGTGTCTGCTATGGATGGCACTGTTAAATTTACTATTGCTTTCTGTCCCCTGCTTTGATGAGACTCCCAGTGCATAGAAAATTTCCCAGGCCAGCAGAGACTTTCTTTGATTGCTTTTTTGATAACCTCCAAAAGAGATTGTTCATAGTGCTCTTTCTCTGCCAGAAAAAGGTGGTCAGCCAGAGAGCTGAAGATCCTGCCTTACGTTGGGTTAACAACATGAGTTTAATGAAGAGCCAGCCAGAAAAAAAAAGTTGATGAAATTAGAGGTGGTGGCTTTATCTGCAAATGAAAAGGGAGGGAAGGAGGAAGGGCTAGGACTGGAGCCCTTCCCGTTCCTCCAAGCAGCTTGCGGTTAACGGTGAGACAGTTCACGTGGGAACTGGGACAGTTGCAGTACTCCAGGGAATTTTTTTTTAGTGTTTTTCAAGTGGAATAATTCTGTCTCGACAGATGGACAGGGACGTATCCCAAGTCAGCAATCTGGTGGGAGGCTGTGGCACAGCTCTGTTCCAGCCAGGCAGAGCAAGGATGGGTATGTGGCTTCGCCATCAGGCACTTGGCTATTTTTGTCAGGCGAGGCAGAAGTTGATTTCTTCCTGTTTTGTCACCGAGTTGTTCACAAATGGCTCATGTTCACCCTTGTGAGGAAAGGTAAACCTTAAAAATTTCTATGAAGAGAAGAAAAAATCTTTCTCATTTGGGCAAAGCCCTGTGGAGGGAGCTGCTGTAGACAGACTCCCCCATCCTACAAGTTATTTACCTTTTAATTCTCCTCTCTTTGATTTTATTTTGAGTTTTCTCTGTCATCTGCTCCTTTAAACTCTCCTCCATGGGAACCATAGCTCCTCTTTGCACCCTAGGGCCTCTAGCCTGCTGATTGCCCTCTTAATGGGAAGGTTAATAACAAGTTTAACTGAAAATACTTTTCTATCTTACGGAGAATCATAGGACCCAGGCATTAGGTGGTGGAGGTGCTACTTTATGGTCTATAGGGGCTGAGGAAATGGGTCGTGTCTGACCATAAACCATTTGGCTGCATCTGTTTGGGTACCCAGGACCGTTCCTTGGTCCCTGTCCATACTCCTCCTCCAAAGTAGGCAGTCTGTCTGCAGGCTGTCTATTTGAAATGGCCTTGCCATCTCCCAGGATAGAATAAGGCATTGTTCGAAATGGTGATAATTGGCCTGGTTCAAAACCATGACAGGGACTGCTGCAGTCATGAGATGGTGGAGTTGGTCAAGTTCCAGATGTCAGGGAAGTTGGTTTAGTTTTCTAGGATGCCTGAAGGTCCCTGTGTACCTGAAGTCACAGACTCGCTGGAAGCTTGATAGCTGCTACCAAGACTTCCACTGATGCCTCTCCATCCTTAGAATCCAGGCAGTCAAGAGCACATGATCATGCCTTGCATGCTCAGAACCAGTCCCTGGGATGTGCTGCCAGCATCCCGCAGAGTCCACGGCACATTCAGCTCCCTGAGCTGGCGGTGTGGATTAGTACCTGCAATGCTTAAGGCACACACACACTCCCCACTAACACTTGAGAGCCTTGCAATATGGTTTTGCAGCTGTCAGCATGATGAATGGATGTTATGTTTTATTTCCTGCTTTATCAAATACTAATTATGTATATGATAATTTGAAGTATCATGGTTACTTTTGGCTCATTTGTTTTTCACTCTATAGAGACATAACAGGGGGTATTTCTACCCCCACCCCCTTCTTGAAATTCTGCTTTAATTGCTTCTCTTTGGCTTTTGCTTAAGGTTTTCTACTCCAAATGGGTCAGTGTATTGATCCTGCACTTTGATAAGGTCAGCAGAGATCAGCTGTGACGTTTCGAAGAGATTTGCTCCTCCCCTAATGGGCTTAGTCATCAAAGAGTTTTACAGGGGACAGGGGAGAGATTGAATTTAAACTCTTACATGTGTTTATCTAGGCAGTCCTGCAAGGCTCTGAATAGTGATATCACTTGAGAGACTAGAGCATCCGATGTACGGGTTATGAATGCTGCATATCATACTGACCATGGTAACAAAACTTCATTGAACCTCCATGTCTATGACCCACATTACAGCAGATGCTGTCCAGGTAACTGGGTGAGGTGGCACTAACTGATCCCAAAGGGTGCAGAAAAAGGTGACCCCCACTTTTGACACATCTGCAAACCCTGGGCTGTGCCTCCAGCAGGGTGTCTCCAGCCGCAGCTAATCTCTGATGATTCAGAAGAAGGTGAGGAAAAAAAAAGAAATAGCAAGCAACATCTGTCTGGCCAAATGAGCCTGGAAGAGGAAAACAAATAAATTAATTCCTTCCTTATGTCTGCAGGCAACCAGCTGAGGTCTTGGGGAATGAGATTGGACTACAGCTACTGGCTTAATGAGGAGCTCGAAGGCTGAGCAGCAGATAATGCAGAATTTCCTGTTCTTGTCATGGCTGAGGGCAGAAGGAAGGGAGCAGGGGCACAGAGGTATGCCCTGCACCATCCAGCCCTGCTCCCTCCGAGCCTAGGGTCTGGACTTTCTCCCAGGAGCTGGATTAAAGCCTAGCTGTTCAAAAGTTATCTACTGCTAGGCTAACGATGTCAAACGAGGAGGATCCACACCCTTGAGAGGTCCTCCAGTGTTCGGTTTCCCTCCCTGCTGGGAAATTGCACTGTATTTTGGGATTTATCTGACCTGAACTTCCAGGCATTGAATCTTGTCATGTTGTTGTCAAAAGCCTGGGAAGTCCCCTGCAACCCAGGGTATCTCCATGTTTGAGATGTCTAGACATCTTGTGATTTCTTAAGCAACTCTTTGACAAACTGAACAAGCTAAGTTATAAGTCAAGAATTATGAGTTTTTCCAGCTCTCAGACATGTGTCTGGCCTCCATTTGAATGCTTTCCGGTATCTCCCCTCCTTGCATGGACACCAAGGGTTGGGGCACAGTCTGTGGGGGAGCGGGTGGTGAGAGAAGGCTGGTAGCACAAGCTGGTTGGACATGGTTGAATCTTCAGCAGCTTTGTTGTCACCCCCGAGTGCTGCTTGGCCAGTCCCCGCGGCAGTACCTTCGCAGGGTCAAGCAACTGGTGCTGAGCCCAAACCTACAGCATCCTATGTTAACCTCGTGGTTCAGCAGGCACGCTTGCCCATAGCCCCACAGCTCTCCTGGAAGGGGATGTGTTGATGTCCCCTGCCTCTGAGTGGCTCATAAGGTTGCTGAAGAAGGGATAGTTGTATCTTCTGCCTGAGACATCCCCGCAGCTCCTGGAAAAGCTCTGTAAACGCAGAGCTATGGTATGCTCTACACAAGGGCTCTCTGAGCCTCTATTTAAAATGTTGGAGGGGGTTGTTTTTTTCCTTATGGAGTCATGTAAATGTGTGTAAAAGAGGGGCAAAACCGGGGGGTAAGAGAGGGAGCAAATGCAAATGGCCAGGGAAAGCCTGGTTCCTGTCCCTGCTTGGATGAATATTCACTTACTCCATGGAAAGCATCTTTAGTCCTTGCTGCAGTCAATGCTTTCTGAGGTAATCTCTCACATTGTAAGTAGCTGTAATTTGCATTCCTGGTTCCCAGAGTTGTTATCTTGCATTTGGTTGCATCAGAATGCATTTTTCCACAGTAATATACCTAGGTGGTGAGCAGCTTGTTGTCAAGGGACCACGTATAGCTGAACAAAACAGCCTGCACGTTATGTCATCCACTTCAACCACATATGAATGTTTATCCTCTTGAATCCATGCTTGGTCACACAGATCAAGGGGCCCTTGATCAGGGGTAGACTCTGTTGGCACCTGATAGGATAGGGTGACAAAAATGTATTTAGTGGCTCTATAATGGGCCATGATTCCTGCCCCTTGTATCTGATTTTGTTTAGCCTACTTTGTAACCTGCCCTGTTCTCATCATTACTTATTGCATGACCTCTCTTTCTGCTGTCTATAAATGTTCCCAGCAAAGAGTATCACTCCAGCAAATGGTGGCTAAAATGCCAAATGATGTGGACAGGGAGCAGAGCATTGGCGTTGATCTAAGCTGCCTGGAAGTCCCTGCTGATGCCAGAGCAAAAGCTTTTTGTCGATGTTTTTGGACTAGGAAGTGAGGCCATAAAGTTTTCAGGATATCCCAGGCAATGGCAGAGCAATTCAATCAGGCTCTCTTATCAGATTCTCTTTGTCTCACTTATCTTTCCCTTCTTTTCTCCATCAGGGTAGGAAATACCTTCTTTAAATGGTTGGTTGTGCATTGCTACAACGGGCAGCTGCAGCCTTTAGCAGAGTAAGCAGATATAAGACTATGAGTTAACTTTAAAAATTCAGCTGCTTAATGAAACATCTGACCTCCAGGTCCTCCCCAGCTCCAGTCCTGCGCACCCTTGTGCCTTGGGGCTCACTGTCAGACTCCCTAGGATGGGATAAAACGTGTTTCTTGCACACAGGCTTCTTCTCCATGGAGGATTTCCAAGGTACCAGCCTCTGAAATTCTCCTGGATGCTGCTCATCTTGGAAGCACCAGGGAGACATCTGTCAACTTGAGCCCACAGAGGGAGGCTAAGGGTAGGTGACTTTTTAATAAGCCGCTTTAACTAACTTTTTCTCACCTGGGTTTGAATTATCTTGAGGAACAGAATAGCTTTGGGTATTCTGGCTGTGATCCCAGCCCTAGCCCTGCAAATCCTGTCTAGCTCAGTTAAGGTAGAGCAGTGTGAGAGAGCAGAATCAAGCAGAAGGTCCCCTGCAAGCTGGGATGTCACTGGACCACACAGACAGATTAGGTTTTGTGCCATACTTGGGTTAATGCTTTGCAGACACTACTTCTAGATAAGAAGCAATATCTCCAATAATGTTTAAATAAGTTTAAAGACTGGGGATGAGATCCTTAGGCCTTGGAGTGGATGGAGCAGGACAGTGGAGTCCTCAAAAGTCAATCTGAGACACATAGCTGTCTTGTTTCTGTTTCTGTCTGGGGTATTGTGTGAGTTAGAGCAGTGACAGGGCTCCCACAGTTAAGAGTTTGAGGTACCTCAGTATCACCAAGCTGAAGGGTGCAGCATGGGCTGTGATGGTACCCTGAGTCCCATCAAGAACCTTCCCACATGCTCCTGGATGCTGTGGCATGGCATGGGCTGCATTGGCGGTGGAGCTGCAGTGAACAAGGTGCAGGATGGGGCTTGAAATACCTTGGTAAACTGCTTTGCAAAATGTGGCTTGGGGCTCATCATCAATGGGACTGTTGATATCTCCCTGCCAAAAAATATCTGCAAGCAGGCAGCTGAGATCGCCCTTTTTTCCCCTCCTTTTTTTTCACTCTACTGCTCCCGTTAAGCTCTCTTCACTGCACTCACCTTAATGGTCCCTCTCTTGGTTTATGTCCTTCAAACTCTTCCCTTTAAACACTTAGTCATCACTTAGCTAAACTACTATATACAAATATAGCTCTTTTGATCTTCCTACGTAAATCAATACCTCCTGCCCTTTAATCTTTGTAGTGGCTTTCTCTGAGCTCTCTCCAGTTTACTATCTGTCTTTGAAAGGGAGTTGTCTTTTGGGCCTGATTCTCCACAATTTCAACTTTCCTGAAGCCCCAATACCTGTCCACAGCAGGAATACATGGTGGCTCCTTGCCACCTCCATTTATCTTCAAGAGGTACAAAGTGTTATGTACAGAGCATCTCTTGTCCCCTTGGACTGGTGTGGCTCTTCACAGCAGCCTCAGCCTGTGCTGGAAGTGAACTGTGATGCAGCCCAAGCTTGTGTTCCCAAGGCAGGTCTTACAAGACACTGAAAGCCAAGGCACAAGCCAGCCTCAATGCTGCTGTGCCATTTTGGGGTAAAGGACACTTGTCCCACTTGGGTTATGGAAAGGAATTTATGCAGTAATTGGTGGCTGTAGAGGTGAATCCCATGTTCTCTGCAACAATACAGCAAATATGTGACGTAGGTACAAACAAGCCCAAGACAAGTGAGGGAAAATGAGCTGCAAGTAGCAGTTATTTGTCCCTTCAGAGTGGGTAATGTAGGTATCCCTTCCCGAGTGAGGCAGCTAACCCTACCTGGCTGCTGCTGGGGCATCTTCATCCATGGTCGGTGGGGTTAGATTGCAGGCTCAGCAGGAAGCCAGACTTGGGACATCCATCCAAGGCGCACGTGGGGTGAGAGGCACTTGTCATTGCTGCAGCAGGGAAGGATTGCCTCTTGTCAGCTGCTTGGCTGGAGCCATGGGAGCACCAGGAGTGTCCTGCTGATGTACAGTGGGAGGTAACCTTGTGCCTTGATTTAATGCAGGTGTCAGACACTGAGCCCAGCTCACACTTTATCCCAAGTGTTTAGCCTGTTGGTTATGTTACATTTGGTAAATAAAACTGTCAGCGAAATGGTCTTCAGCATGTGACCGTGGCTTTAGGGCAAGAATTAAAGCTCTCTGTACGGCTTGAAGAGACATTGTGCAATTCCTCCCCCTCTCCTTGCCCTGACTGTTACCTCCAGTTACCCTGGGACCATTCCACCCCTGGACTGGGAACACTGGGAAAGTAATTTAAAGCCATTACAGTAAAAAGTCTTTTTTTTCCCCTTTCAAATGAAAGGTTTATAATAGTAATAAACCCCTTATTTTAGCATCTCGTTATGGGTCAAATAAAAGCTGGTCAGAGCATGAGACAGAGAATCTCACCACTCGGCTCATCCCCACTGGATAAATGTAGTAGTGCTGCCATGGGCCATATAGCTTAATTAGTCACTATCTTCTGCTGTTCCTAAAAGGGAAAGAAAAAAAAAACCCAACCAACTTTGCAAAGCCTAGGCAGGCTGTCTGTGTCATATTTCCTGTGTTCTTAGAGGTGTTAATGAATTCATTAATCACTTAATGGCAAGGAGGGTCTTTAGGGACCAGCATTGCAATTTACTGCTCCCAGGAGGCAGACTCTCTCTGTCACTGATCTAAAGTTTCAGCTCTGCTAATTTGTGCCAGCAGAGCCGCTGAGCTTCTGCCTGCAGTCCTCAGAGCGCACACGAACCTTCCAGCATCATGGCTATGAGGAGCATCGCAGTGGCATACAGAGCGACGGGGGCGTGCATTTGGTGGGTAGGGTCTTACAATGAATAATGTTCTGGCTCTGAAGTGTTCAGAGGCTGAACAGGGAAAAGGAAACATCTCCCCACCCTTGTGGTTGTGTTGCTTTCATTATTTATTTTTTTTCCACTGGGACAGGCTTCCTGAAAAACTACTGCAGAAGCTCCTCCTTGCAATAGGCTTGGGAGTGCATTACGAGCCTCAGAGCTTTCTTGCTGACTTACAGGAAATATAAGCTATGGCAGTGTGGCTGTATAATCTGGCCTGGGACTGCAGGCTATGCCATGAAATGAGTCTGTGAATCTTTTCTAATTGAAGAACGTCAGGGTGATGTATTTTGACTGAAACTGTCAGTTAAGATGTGAATTTGAATGTTTGCATTTCTGTTCCGCAGAAAATGTTGATTATTTCAGTCTCTCGCCGTTGTTGCAGGAGAGCGGCTGATGCCAAAGTTCCCTACAAAATGGCTCTTTTGGCTTATTTCTAATCACATGGCAGTTCAGGGAGAGGAGGACATGAACGTAGACCTCCTCTCTGCTAATTCCCTTCCACCAGCCTGTCATCACTTTGCAACTGCACCTTTTTAAAGGTTTTATTTCTCCCTGCTTTTCTGTTCTCCCATGTAACGTCTGCTCTGATTTCTTTTTCCACCTTTCCTCTCAGTCTGTTACTTTCCCAGATTGAGAGCCAAGGGAAGTGAAGTACATAAGATGAGGGCTAGCAGGGCGGGCAGAGCCAATGGACCATGGCTGTCCTTATGCAGGCATTTGCTCCCCATCCCTGGTACCCTCCTGGGATTCATTCCCTGCAGTCATGTTCTTTGCTCAACAGTTAGCGCAGGGATGCATGAGATGAAAGGTGGGAGAGAGGCTACACATCGGACTGAGAGAGAGGAGAAAGGAGGGAGAGAAAGCAGGAATACAAAACCACTTCATAGTAGAAAACACAAAGGGAGGCAATTTCAATAAGTGCCAGATGGTCAAAATTAACCAGAGACATGTAGAGCCCTACATGTCCAACTGTTTGCTTTGGCAGGGAGCCTTCAGCTTTTTAAATGAGAGTCTCCCAGGCGCCCTCTTCTTCTCCTTGGCTTTCCTCATCCCCTTCGCTCATCCTCTGGCCCCCCCTTCTTACTCCACCCTTCTTCTTCTCCCTTTGGTCTCTTCCCTGGCTTCTCATCTCCTACTGCTGCCCATGATTCACACCGCACCTCAAATGATGCCTTACGTAAGAGCAAAGGTTGACCCGTTCATGGGAACCACCCTTCTTCCACCACAAAGAGGTATCCCTACTCAATAGCAGGCTTGTTGAACCTGAGAGCTTACTGCATGGCCAGGCAGAGGGCGTGCATCCTGTTGGGCTATTGGGATGGTACCCGCATGGGGCAGCTGCAGGCACGGGAAGAGCACTGCCAATACAAGCCCATAAAAACACTGGAGCACCCCAGCTCTGGGGTTGTCCTTCCCATGAGCGTTAGTTTCTTCCTCCCCTTCTTGGGGGCTTGGGTCAGCTTTTATTTTTTTGTTTTGGCTGGAAAGCCAGCAGAATCCCTTGCAAGTAGAGGACCCAGCACGTGCTGCTTACCCCGGTGGAGCGGTGGGGACCTGCCATTGTTAAATTCGAGCACCACCACATGACATGTTGCTCCAGACAATGCAATCAGGAGGGCCCTTGTACACCACAGGTGGAGAGATCCAGCTAACGACAGGCTCTTTTGTGTGTGCGTGTGCTCTCTGAATTCAAAACATTTATAATTCTAAATTGCCTTCTGCACATTTTACAATAATTATGACTAGTGTTTGCCTTGTTATCTCCACAGTTACTAACAAGAATGCCATCATTATTCCAGTCATTAGCAAAATGGATGTTGTTGTCCGGAGCTGCCGGCTGTGGGACTGCTTTCAGGAGGAGGCTCATGCTCTCCAACCTTGCTTGCTCCATCTTTCTTACTGGGGGATATTGTTGTTCTCAGTAGGGCTGAACCTAAGGGGGAGAAGGAGGAACAGAGATTACGTGGAGAAAAATGGGTTTGAGGGAGTGCTGGTAGGCGTCAAGATTAGCAGCGGTGAGCTCAGGGAAAAGCTGTTAATGGCAACATCAGTAGAAATCAGAGAAAGCAGCCATTTCCCCATGCTCCTTCTGTGTTTGCTGTGTCTTAGGTCTGTTCCTGGCACTACAGTCTGGTACCTCTCCCTTTAAGTCCATGTTGCTTGGACTTGAAGAGATGCTTTTGCTCTGATGATGGAGATACGCAGATGAAGGGGAAAAGACTGGAATTAAGCCCTCAGCTGCTTTCAGGTGAGTCCAGCAATGTGCAGTCCCATTGGCTGCACGGTGGCACCCATCTCCTCAGCATTTGGAAGCCCCAGAAGAGATTCTGGACTCACTGGGTCCCCCTTGATAAACAAAAAAAAGACAGGTTGGGTAGGTTATATTTTTCAATAAAAGTATTTTTTTCTGTGGCCTCCTTCTCAAAATTTAGCAACCCTGAAACATTTGGAAATCCATTTAGATTTCCCTCATTTCAGTGGGAGGGATATGGGAGGGAAATTGTACCCCCCAAAAAAATCCTGTTTTAGCTTGATGCCTTCTGTTTTATGTCCTAATGAAAATGTTGAACTTCATATTTCAGCTCTTGCATACATTTTTCTTGAAATCTTACCAAACTGTTTACAGATGCTTGGTGGCCAAATGAAGCATTTTGTTTAAGTAAGTTGCATAATAGGTTTCATTCAAACCCAAACGATTGTTTTTCTCATTTTAGCAAAAAGGAAATAAAGATATTTCTTAATTTTCTTTCAGTTTTTGAAATCTTGGGGGAACCAGGACTGTTAAGTATCTATCTCACTATGAGACTCCAGAGGGAAGGTCTTATTGGCTTGGAGTTTAAAGACAATATGCACAAACACAAAGGCAAGTAACAAGCAAGGTTTGTTTGGGGTTTTCCCCCAAATATCCATCTTTTGCACCACAGTGCAAAAATTGCCACATTCACCCATGGTTCATTCTCACAAGGCTTGGTTTCTCAGTGTTTAAAACCTACTTTTACATCTTTGCAGGACAACCACATCCTCAGTACTTTTTAACTACAGAATCACATTGGTTGTCCTTGTTTTTTATAGGAAGCTAGGGAAAAATTATTTATGGGCATATTTTTGTCTTTTCTGAATGCAAATTATTAATTCAAGGGAAGATGTATAATTGTTTCCTGATATTAGGTATTTTTAGGTGTGCTCACATCTGAATGCTAGCAAGCAGGCCTTTTTCCATTACACTTCGGAAAGAAAAACAAATTTCAGTGGCATTGTATTTGTTGAATACTGATTAAAGTAACTAAATGGAATTCAGAGTTTACATGGGAACTAAGGTATAAAATGTGACTTACTGAGTTAAACTATTTCCTGTATCTTGGAAGACTATCACCAGATTAAATTGTAACTATGATAAAATATAACTTGTAACACAGATGATAGCATCATGTTCCTTATAATGAAAAAGGAATTTTTTGTGTTCTGCCAAACTTGGAATACAGCAGAAGTAGTAATATACACATATAACGAATGACCCAAATCTGCTACAAAACAAGTCATCTGCGTGTATATTGAATTATCCCAATGTGTGATATTTAAAAGTTATTAAGGGCCTTCTTCAAGTCTTGAGTAAAGTCAAAAGAAAAGGTGATCTGTGATTTCTGTGGAAGTGAGCTTGTCCCCAGAGATGATGCTACAGAGACAAAATTAGGACAGTTTAGGTGATCCCATAGGCCAGATTCACAAATGTGCCTAATTCTGCATCCAGGCCTTCAAGTTCTTCTGGTTTGTGACATCTGGAGGAGAAGATCTTGTTCCTCAGGAGTTGTGGTTCCCATCAAGAAAACCTGTCCTGCCCTGTTCCACCTCTCCACCTTTCAATGTGTGTAACCTAAAGTGGGTTACCAAGCTTCATAGCTTGATTTCAGCATGCTGTTGATATACAGCCCTATGCTATTAACTCATATGAACCCTGATCCCACTGATACCATGACCACGGTGCCTAGACATCAGGCATCTTTTGGTGGCTGAAACTCAGATTAAGATCGTGACAATGTTGGGTAGGTGGGGAAAAGAGGGAAACTGTGGATTACATCTGCAGCTTTGAATGAGGGCTAAGTTCATTATAGGCTGCACCATAGAAAGGAGGATTGGTTAGTGAAGGTAGCAAACTGGAGTTTTATGACCAAAAATGTGCCTTTTAATATGGACTTGAGCAGCCTTTTCTGAGAAAGACCGTGCTATTGCTCTGACTTTATTATGCTGTCTTTGGGCCATTTTAGTTCACTGGTACCTGGAGGTCACATGAGAAGTGGGCCTTGAGCAATATGCTCACAGAGGGGCAGGTTTACACTGAGAGCTTGCAATGCTGCATCTCCATGAGCCAAACTAGAGGCCTGTGTTCACTTTAAACCATCCAGCTCTGTACATTTACCTTGCATAGCTATGATCTCCCACTGCAGTGCAGGGTTTAGAGTGAGTCTGGATGCTAGTGAAGAGCAGGCAAGGAGCTGTGCTTGAACATTTACTCTGGAAGAACAAGGGAGGGCTGGTGGCCAGTTGATCATCACCTCAGTATGGTCAGCTGTTGCTGAAGGAAGCATGCAGAGCTTCAGCCTTCTCAAAAAGTCCTTCACCGCTTGGCTGTTGCAAAAGAGGGCAGCGGTTTGAGTTGTGGTAGGCTCTGGGCTTCTACAAAATGAGCTGCAATGCTTTAATGATGCATTTCAGTCTTCAGAAAGCTCTAATTGATCTTTGATGCAATAAGCCCAACTCCTGAATTGGATAAATCTATCTATAAATCTGATAATCCATCTTGTTTGATAACCCCAAGTGCTTGGAAGGAGACAAGACTAGCGTTTATTGGCAGCATTTGTCTGTATTAGAGACCCTCCAATGCTGTCCTGCATGTCCTCTGGCATGCAGCCCATGGCCCATGAACATCTGAGCAGTCCCTCTGAAGGAGGTTGGACTTGGTGACTTCAGTGTCCCGTGCCAACTCAGGATCTTACTGCTCCCACTAAAGCACTGGTAGTAGCATTTCAGTGACCAGACACCCAGGTCCCGTCATATTGGACTCTCCAGCCACCGCTGGTCAGAGACACTACTAAGGAATTATGCTTAATTCAACAAGATAAAGAGTGCAAGAGAAGCAGAGGGATTAAAACTAGGGCTGAGTAGCTGGGAGTTGCTGTTGCTCTTGTTTATGCTGAGTTTCTCCATGGGGGATGTTCTTCAGTTTGTCTCAGCATGCCAAGAGTCCTTAAAGTGAGAGGCTGTGGTTTACAGAGTCAACAGATTTAAGCAGACTACGAATATTAATTATTAATTACTCTTGGAGAGTGCTATACATTAGATTGGTGAAGTAGTTAACAGCTCTGCCTCCTCCTCCCTGCAGACATGCTTTTGCTGTCAGATTTCTCTCCCCGACTAAGACCCCAGTGCTAGAATTAGGCCAGAAACTATTTTCCAGTCGAGTGGCTTTTAATGGGCTCTCCAGACTTGTTCTTTGCATCCTGTGAGTGACTAGATATGTGGAGAGGAGAGACAGTGGGATTGATTCATACTGTAAGAAGTATTAGAGTCTTAACTAAGCGGGCCTTAGTGTTGCTGGAGGTTGTATCTTGTTCTCCAGAAGCATCCACTAATTACCCACACATAGGGCAGGGCTCTGCTCCGGAGAAGCCCATTTGCAGGACTCCTGAGGGGAGCTGTATTTCTGATGAAACGTACAGTAGTGGTCTTTTTCGGATCATCTCTTGTAGAGAGAGCATCTTACCAGGGGCTCAGTGTGTTTCTGGGAGTCCCTCGTCTACCTCAGCTATGGCAGAATGAATGAAGTGGTGTTTTATGTAATGAGCGTGATGATTTGGAGATGGTGGCATATTCCGTCTCTCTGCAGATGTTAAGGAGGTGTTTGAGTGTCGCTTACAGCTTTTAAAGCCATTAAGGTACTGCTTCCTTCCCGGCACGTTCTTCTCTGTATGACGCAGCATGTCTTGATTGGGGCACGTGCTCCGTTAAGGTCACCCACACCTTCTTGTGATCTGAAGTTTTGCCTGTGTGAAGGGACTTGCCATGGGAGAGGAGTGCCCTGAGGGAAGGCACTTTGGGATGGCACTGGGCAGGAAGTGTCCTCTGCTGATCTAATCCAGCATAGCTCTGCCAGCTTTAGGTGTATGTCTGAGTCTAAAATTAGAAGTAAGCCAAGAGCAAGCTTGGAGTCCTCCCTGGTGGCCTCCATAGCCGTGTGAGGAGCTCAGTCCTGCTTCCCAGTTCTGTCTTCCTTCACCCACGCATCTCAGAGCAGTGGCCTGGCCATGGAGCTGGAGGCTGAGCAAAGCTCTGCAGGTGGGAGCCAAGCGAAGGATGAGCCATGAGCCTCTGGGGAAATCCAGCTCCCCATTAACTCCAACTCTTGAACTGTCTGGGTTTCTCCACCTCCCGGGATGAGTGCCTGGCATGGCAATTTGGGATAAAGCACAGTCCTAATTATGGAAATCACTCAAGCAGCAACAAAAAGGGCAGCGGAGAGGAGGCGCAGGAGCTCCTTCTGCAAGAGGAAGGAATATTGTGATCTGTTAGCAGCTGACTTGTTTCCAAACACCTAGTACGCTTTGTTCGTGCACTATATTAAATAGCCTACAGAATTTAATTCCTCTGGGAAAAAACCCCAAACAAAACAACCTCCCCACCCCCAAAGTCCAGCAATGTTGTAATTGGGCTGTGACAAAGCTGAATGTCTCCTGACTGGGGAGGGGGATGGTTGGTTGTAATTCTGCATCATAAGAGAGACACGGTGCAATCCTCTGTCTAGGCAGACAGTTTGGCAGGGAAAGTCACAGCTGGGTGATTCCAGCTCCCCCAAGCTGGGGCTTTTAGAGTGAAAATGCAGACAGATCTGCAGCAATAGTGGACAGAACTATCATAATTTATTTTTAATGCCATGCTGTCTTTAACTGTGCAATTTCCTCTGGGGTGTTTGCTTTGAGATTGCGAGATAATTACATCTCAGAAACCAGGGTAATTACAGTTAACAGCCTGAAAAAGTGAAGGCCCCCATTCCCCCCCCCAGTTTTTTCCACCAGCGTTCCTTGCTACCGCCCCTTCATGTCACAGCAGTGCCAGCGAGGAAGTCGGTTTGGCACGGTGCTGGGACATTCCCTTCCTGTTCTCGCCCCACGGAGATGATGCCCCATTGATTTGTGTTGGGTGGGGACTTGGCAACCCCTGCCAGGACTGTGATGGAGAACTTGATAGTGGGAAGGTCATCACTGGTGCCTAGGGGAGGAGAAGGCAGTGCTGGTGGGGAGGACCAGGAGAGGTTGGTGCCGTGGTCAGTCTATCAGTGCCCTCTGTTGGGTGGACCAGCCCACTCAGCAAGTTGCTCTGTTGAAGGAGGATGCTTCCTTCAGCCAAGTGGGAAAAAATCCTGAATTTTCCACGCCTCACCATACATGATCTAGGTCCAGCATTGTGCATACATGCAGTCAGCTAGGGAGCAAGTTTTCTCCCTCCAGTTGTCATGCCTTAGTCCATCCATTCCCATTATCGCCTTCAATTACATGCAGGACATGAAGTACATGTTGGCAAGCCCTTGGGCTGGGGTTGAGGTCAGGATCCTATCGCCAGGCTTGTCCCTGCCTTCCTCTGTACCACGCTGAAAGATGCTTCCTCCTCCTGCCCCTGCACTGTTTTTTCTCCATTTAACACAGGCATTTATTTTTAGTGATGGCAGTGTTGTAATTGTGGCGAACTATGGCTTTTACAGGATAGTTAATACCTTTATTAGTCCAAATAGGGGAAAAAAACCCAACAAAAAAATCAAGCCCAAACCTGACAAGTGTGTGGGCTTGGAGTCTCGTGAGACAAGAGCAGCGTTTGAATCCAAGATGTGTCCTTGTTTCTGTCTCTATCAGCTGGTCTAATAAAAGCTCCTAATGTTTCCTACAGGACTTGCTGCCTTTATTTATGAGTTTGGTCAGGGACCAGGAGCCCACTCGGCTGTCAGAAACACGAATGGGTGGGAGGGATGCTAATTTTAATGGGAACACAGTGAGGCAGAGCAGTCAGAGCTCCATAGGAAACAGGAATGTGTTTTCCCCAGAAGCCCAGGGGTGGCAGGTTGTGGTGCAGGTCCTCACGGTGTTTCTGCAGGGCTTGGCTCTCTTTGCTCCGGCTGAACTGACAGCAGCACAGCTCCAGCACACTAACTGCAATGCTCAACACAGCCCATGCTCCTTTGGAAATAACTCTGAAAGCTTAAAAGGCTCATCCTGCCTTGAACATCGCCTCACTCTATCACAATGTGGTTGCCAGGCTCCGTAGAGAATGACAGCAAGAGCTTCAAAGCAATGCAACCCCCCCCCATCCTCCAGCAGCCTCAGATGCTGTCTGGCAGTGTATGCATACGCTTGCTATTCGTGTTTTTACACGATCTGGAAGACTGGACCCTAATTCTTGCAGTCTTGAAAAATAATTCATTTTCTCTTCTGGGATTCCAGATCGGGAATTCATTTAATGATTTTTTTCCTTTCCCATTGTTTGTTTTTAATGGTTAAGGTGATAGTTATAAATTGTTATCAAGTTCTGGTAGAAATGTGATCCCTGGGAACTTTTACACTGAATAAAATAACA
Organism: Buteo buteo; assembly: GCF_964188355.1. Classification (NCBI taxonomy): domain Eukaryota; kingdom Metazoa; phylum Chordata; class Aves; order Accipitriformes; family Accipitridae; genus Buteo; species Buteo buteo. The sequence continues at coordinate 31,506,375 of NC_134177.1, forward strand.
GTGAGATTGATTTAGCAAAGCCGGTTGAGTTGCTGTGTCTTCAAAGATTATCTTGGTTCTGCATGAAGGGCCAGATTTTCGAGAAGTATTTAGGCCTAACTGAAATCAGGTGCTTAAGCGCCTTCAAAATAAGAGAAGCTTCTGTCTGTAGGGTGTGATAGTATTGTGTGTTAAATCAGCCAGTGTATTAGACCTTACTTTTTTGTCTGGATAATTTTTCCAGGTGGATCTTTTCCTCTGGCAAACTGCTGAGCTGGCACAGAGTGATTATTTTATGAAAAAAATCCTTTCTCTGCTGGAAACAGACCATTTCCCTGGAGGTCACTGGGGCTTGCGAGGGTTGATGCTTGGCCAGTGACATCTCCATGGGGTGCTTGGTACGGTGGTATTTCGGTACAACCCAGTATAGGGCCCATGACTTTGCAGGGAGGCAGAGCTTGTGGGGTTGCCTTGGCTCATTTTGCTTTCCTCTCCTTCTACTTAGTGTTTGCTGATCTACAAAGCATTTACTCCTGGCAATTATTCTGATGAGGCAGGGTGTTATTTGAAAGCTGTGAACAGAGGTTTCTGGGGAAATGTCTTCAAAGGATGATCTTCTTCTGATGGAGGTTGTAATTGTTTAATGATTTTCTATATGGATTTCCATGTGGGCTGCTACAGGACAGCCAGAGCCAGTTCATCAGCAGAGAGCTGCTCGTGCTTTGCCCTCTCTTCCCACAGTGCTTGGTGACTGGTCAGCTGGCTTCTGTGCATTATCGTAGTCTTTTGATTTATATTTCCCTTGGTTTTTACTGTTTTTTGTCAGACCCAAACCTCAAACTTGTCACATTTTTTTCCAATTAAATCAGCTGACTGTGCACAAGTGTGTTGTCTCTCCCAGCACACCTTGCCTCTCTGGCATCCTTAGTCTGCACGGCTGCGGTAATGCTGCTTTAACAACCGAAACAGGGTTGGGGCAGGACCTCTGAGCCACCAAGTCCTGCTGTTTGCTACTGCAGCCGATCAAGCATCTCGTTTCTCTCCTAGGCTGAAAAAACCCTTCATATTGTGTTGGCTTTTCCCCTAATTGTTTGGACAGCAAGAAGCCTTATTCTAGTTTCACACCTAAATTTATTCATGGGTGATTTATGACCTTTTGCTGATGTTGTCCTTTCACCTTAAATAGCACTTTCTCTTCCTTCATGTTAAACCTCCTGACACACGGAGAGAGAACAGTTTTATCACCTCTCTACCTTCATTTCCTCAGACTAACAAGTCAGGCTCTTGTAGCAGCAGACTCTTGTAAAAAGGCCACCTTTGCTCTGATGGTCCGGATAGCCTTCCTCTGAGCCAGTTCCAGTCTGAGCTCATCATCCTTGACCCCAATTTTGGGTGACAAGGATTGCACAGCGCTTCACATGCAGTCTCACCAGATTCTGTACAGTTACCCTTTGCCCACCCAAAGCACATACTGATGCTTATGAAGACCCAATATTTATGTGGGGCTTCTGCAACGCACAAGACCACTGTGTTTGAGGAATGGGATTTTAAAAGGTTTGATCCCTTTCTCAATCAAATCACAGTCAAAATTCCCATTGATTGCTAAGGTGTGTGTCCAGGACTTAATAAGCCTTGTTGCTCAGTGCCAGAAGTGGTGAACTCTTCTTGACATGATAAATCACATGCCAAAAGTGTTGATGTGTCTGACGGAGAGCTGAAGGGAGCAGGAGCTCAAAGCAGATGATGGCAGTGAAGGGCCAGGGATGGGTCCCCTCCTCCTTCCCCCTTTGCTTTGGTCAAGGAGGAAAGAGCATATAAATATCATTAAATAATTTTTAAAGAGAAAAAATGAGGCAAAATTGTACCCTTGACTCCCTGGCGGATGGGAGCAGAGCTTGTGCAAGGCTGAGAAGGACTCCAGAGGCCTGGATCTTGAGCAGACAGAGAGATTTTGGACACAGCCAGCCTTGTGGTCCGCATCTGAGATGTTTGACTCCTTTTACCCAGGTGGGAACAGAGGGTGTGGGTGATCAGGAGAGGTGCAGGAGGATCCTCCTTTCCAGCCATCTCATATGGTGTTGGGAACTGCAGTTGAGTCCCGAGGCTGGCCGGAGAACAACCAGAGATCCTGCCCAATGGAAACAGAATCCTTCTGTTTCCTGATCTAACACAAAGCAGATGTAAAGGTCTAGCTGAGATCAGGAAATCTTTTGTGTGCGAGGTGGAGGCAAATGGTGACTCTGCATGCTGCCAGCCTGAGGAGCCCATGCAGAGGGAAAATTAGGTACCTCTGGGGCAGGAGAGACCTGGCTCTGCAGGGGAAGGGGCACTATGCCTGCTGTAAAGTATAACCTGACTTTCTGGAGTGGTCCCAAGTTAAATAATGCCTGTGGCATGGCCTACATCTTCTACAGGGTCAGGGGGATGCTGTGCCTGATTCTGCCTTGCCTCCATCATCTCCACCTCTGTGCTGCGGAGGTCCTTTCTGAAAGCAGCTGCCTCCCGCGTCGCGGCACTGCAAGTTGCTAAACAAAGCAAGGGAAAATCAGGCACAAGCTGTGCAATTTGCAGATGATCTGTGTACCTGCTAGTTTGTAACAGATGTTTTCCTTCGTGTGACCGTTTGTGAGCTGCTTCCTTGTCACAGTCTGTAGTAGCTGTAATGCTCGGGAATGAGTGATATCTTACACCTGCACAGAGCAGTGTTCCTGCCTATAAACTTGCTTTGCAATTCCAGAAATCTCCCATTACACAGAGTTTTATATCCAGTGCAAACAATAGCAAAATAAGACTGCCTAATATTCTTGACACAGGCTTTAGAAACAAAACTAGAAAGCGGGGAACTGCAGGAACTGGATGGGATCCGCGTAACTCCATATCCTCTCCGAGGGGTAGCCAGAAGTGGATGTTGCAAAGGGAGGTGCAACAGAAGGCAAACCTGCACCGTGTTAGATCTGCTCATCATCTCCAATAGCTGGAGGTTGCCTGCAATATTAATATCACTTTCAGCAGAGATGTTGGTATTTAGCTGTTGTAACTCCGGCTATTCTTGTTATCCGCGTACATGCCTGCTTCCTCTCTGAAATGTCACAAATTCTTGGCCACGACAACTTCCCGTGGAAGTTAGCTCCATAGTTTAATTATGCATTGTGCAAAACCCATGTTTCCTTCTGCAGGGCTGTGCCAGGGTGGTGTCAGCAGCACAAAAATGCTGGGTCAATTATTATAGGGTTGCTTCTGAACAGCAAAACATCAGCATGGCATAACTAGCTCAGGCTCAGGTTGTGCTTGGCTTTTCAGACAGGCCTCTAACGGATAAAAGGACTGCAATTCCTCATCTCCCAGGCAGGTTGGCAGGTGTATGGGAATGTGATACCTTCCTTTGGGTTACCTGCAAGGTGAAAAGGGGGATCCATCTCAGAAAGGCTGTTGATTTTTTCTGGCTCCTTGCGAGCTCTACCAGTGGTCCGCCAGACTGGCATTTCAGATAAATGTGCAGCAAAAAGTGAAATGAGCCAAGAAGAGTCTTGTGCTGAAGAGACAAATTTTGCAGACAGCTTTTTCCCTGGGATGTGGCACTCTCCAAGATAACCAAGGTCTTTTGGTAGCTTGGGGCTTGAGTGTGCAGGGATGGAGGGATGAGTGTACCTCTGTGATGGGAGAAGGATGCTCTGCCCTGCTGCACTGGGCTGCACTGTGTGGCCACAGTCCCAGAAATGCCTTTCTTGTCCACTCTGGAGGTAGGTAATGCTAAACCACAGGGATGACTCTTGGAAATTTGCTCCCATGTGCATTTTGCACCAAATTCCCAAGTAGGCTTACCTGCAGAGATCTGTGGGAGCCTGCATTCCCCACGGGTGCTGCCGGAGCACACTGCAGTCTGTCAGGAGCGGCTGCTTGCCATCTGCTGCGAAGCTGGGCGGCAGAGAGCAGGGGACCGTGACAGGTTTTAGTGAGGTACCTTCAGGCACAGCATCCTCCAGTATACCTCTGTCCAGAACAGCAGGATCAGGCCTTTTGCAGTAGCTAAGCTGAGACCAGAATATGAATTTCTTTGCTACATACAACAGAGGAGAGATGTCTATTGCATAGTCCAGGTTTGTTGTGCTGCTGACCAGCCCGCTGCCGATAGCATGAACTTGGCTTAGTGGGGACTCTGGGAAACTGGTTGGGCAAAATGGGTATGGGCAGTCGGGTGCATCCTTGTACCCCTCAGCTCAATGCCTCTTCTTCACCTCACAGTGTGAACCGGTCTGCTGTGACAAGAAACTCAAGGAGATTTGAGATGGCACCTGCCTTTTGGGGAGAGTAGGGGTGAGTCACTTGGGTTTTGGGGTGACGGTTGGGCTAGGGTGAGGAGCAATGCTGACTGGGGGGGATGCGTGGGGTGGCAGGAGCCGCAGTTACAGGGGGTCTTGCTTGAGGCATCCACGCTTTGGAGATAACAGACAGGACAAAAAAGAGGAGGGAATGGGAAAGCAAGGAGTATCCCATGTCATGGATGAAAGGCAAACAGGCATTTTTCCGTGTGTAGCTTCAGAAAGCCGGGACAAAATAGAAGCCAAAAAATTTCCTCTGAGATGTAGCTCTAAACAAGGGGATTGTCCCAGTCAGTTCAGATCTCCCGGCCATCTTACTTGAAGGGGCCCAAAGTAACAAGTGCTATCTAACTTGGAAATCTGGGACAAGGTCAGGGAAAAGGGGGGACTTTGCCCTGGGTCGTCAGCTCTGCCAGCGTGACACCCTTTTGCTCTGTGTGCAGGGGAAAATTTTTCTTCCCTTCCCTCTCCTGTTGTCAAATTCATGCCCAGCTAACCAACAAATCCATCTCTTCAGAGATCAATTACAGTGTCTGGCTGCGAAGCCTGGAAATCCAATTAACTCCCAAATATTTTTTTTTCTTTTTTAAAGGAAAAAAAAGGAGGGGGGAGAGAGAGAGACAAAGAGAGAGAAACACATTGAAGTGGGGGCATAAATCACCTCAAAAACATTCCAAACATTAAAATAAACAAGGACGAATTTCAACTTCATTTGTCTCTTTTTGAGATTCTGTCACTGATTTATTTTACTGCTCTGTCTGAGCCTCTTTTTTGTCTTTGCTCACGTTCGGAGTCGGTCACTGTCTCTGGAGTGGAGCCCCAGGGCCGGATGCCTCCTGCAGCGATGCCAGGATGCATTGCCTATGTAGGGCATCCTCCCTTCTGCAGGGCTGTGGTCCACTCATCTGAGATTTTAAGGGGTTAAACTGTCTCCATCCTGTAGGGCATTTGGGGACTGATTAAAAAGGATGCTCAGTTCTGCCTGGGTCTGAATGGGCTGGTAGTTTAGGTGAGGAGCATAACCCTCCAGACTTCCTAGGAAGAAATAAGTCTGCTTCTCAATCACAGACTTCTGACTTTTTGGAGCCACCCAGAACTGGTGGTTCAAATTTAATCTCTCCATCTCAACATCACGTCCTTGATCTTTTAGGGGACTTACTCCATTTGACCAACTTTACCATGTCCTCAGGCCTCCGAACGGCTTAAAGGAAACTTTTCTCCACAAGATAGTGAAATGGTGTCCATGTGGAAATATACTGTGTCCGCTGAAGTGTCTGAAGGTGAGCAGGGCCCATGGGTGTCTCAGGCTGATGATCTCACAGAGATATTAAGAGAAGAACTGGGAAATATTGCAGGAGATTTAAGGGAAAGAAATAAGGACTGATGTATTTGTGATGTTTCTGGCTTTGAGAATTGGTCAGCCAAGGGTCTAGCAAGTCAGCTAGACAGCTGCCTATCAAAACAAGGGGGTATGAATGATGGTGGAGTCAGAATAAGCATCTTTGCCTGAACAAGAGGATTTTCTGTCTCTCAAATGCCCACTATTTGGCTGAAGACACTTCGGGGTAGGAATGCAGACACCTAACTGTGGTGGTTGGTACCAGTGACAGGTACTGAGCACCTGTACAGTAGCTGCAGATATGACGTAGCATCCTTGAGGGGCTGGTGCCCATTGGGAGTGGCAGTGAGCTGGGGGGGAATACCCTTGGATATCCCAAACAGGGAGGTGTCAGCCCGGGTCTGTGGGGCTGGAAAACCTCTGTCTTGCTCAGGCAGCAGGGATTTGAACCTGAAGCATCTGTGCTGCTGTCTGTAGTCCCTGTCCCCCTCCTTCAAGAAGCTTTAGTTTTCATTCCAGAGGAGGATGAATAATCCTTGGAGGTTATTGTGAAGAGGAATTGTCACCCTTCTGTCAGCTCTATCAGAAATTCTTCAAGAGGCAGTTAACAAATAACCTTCCCTTGGGATAAATTAGCTCCCAATCCCAATTCAATAGCTGCTCATTTTAAGATGTCCTTGTTACCTTGTGTGAGTGGCTGATCTTCCTTTGAATCCTGCTGCGTTTTCAGACCCCGTGATTGCTGCAAGCAATCACGAGTTCCACATCAACAGCTCATGCACTGATTGCACCGAGCAGTCCCAACACAACCTTTTGTGAAAAGTTTTGGAAAGTTGAGCTCCGTGCTATGCTATCAGAAAGCTACACAGAACTCACTCCATCACATATTCTGGTTACTGACTCTTCAAATGAGGACTAGGTTGCAGGGGCTGGTGTGCAGAGGAGATCTGTGCCTCAGAGTCTGGCTTTAGAAAGAAAATCTTGTAGGCATTGTCAAGGAAACCTGGTGATGGCACAGAGTTGTCCAACAGCCTCCAGGCAGCCTGGAGCAAAGTCTCTGAGGTGTGCAAATAATAATCCAAATGGATTTTTTTTTCTTTTTTTCTCTAGCCCAACATTGTTGCAGAGTAGAAGAATGGCATTGGGATAGCTCCAAAAAAAAAAAAAAAACCAACCCAAAATCCAACCCCAAACCAAAAAAACCTGCATCAGAAATAAAACCTCCTGCCTTGTCATCTTGCCCAGACCTTCCAGTGAGATAACCTTTCCCAAGTCTATTGAGGACCATCTCTCATGTACCAAAAGTATTGCCACTGTTTGCAAAGCCTAAGTCACCTTTATTAACAAGCCTCTCCAAGAACAACAAACTGAAACATGTAATCTTGTACAGATGCTCTAATATAGATCTTTGGCTTTCAGGACCACTGTGAGATTTTTATTTCCTCTCACAACAATGGCAGCTGTATTGTAAGGTAGCTTGCGTCGATTAAAAATCTCTTGAATCAAATACTGGCAGGGGAAATGTTCAAAATATTTGAAGAATTACTCCTAAAAGCTGCCACTTGCCTGTGAGTGAATTCATCCAGAGACCGGCCTGCCAGACTGGCATGGAATACAAACTCTTTGCTCACCTTTATTTCCAAAGCTGCCAACAAATTGCAGTGATGGGTATCAAGAGAAATCTGTGTCCAATAGGACAGAGTAGGCTATAGTCAGTTCTTCTGTGGGAGGTATTGCCCTAAGAAACCTTTGTTATAGACAAAACCCATTACTCAATTTATCAATCCCTAGTTACGCTTCAAATTCCTATATCCCAAATCCATGGGATAGATTAGATAGCTTAATTTAAAATGTGAAAGTAGGCTGGAAATCATCACTGTGCAAATTGTGTAGAGGGGTTTTTTTTCTGTTCCATAGCTGAACTGGACTTCAAAAGAATAAATAAAATCTGTTCTGGTAGCTCCCAGTGAGGACTATACTTCTTTGGTGAAAGGAGAAAAAAACCCCTCCCAATATTTTATTCAACCCAGAGTGAAGCATTTTGATTTGGGGGAATTCAGCTAATTTTCTTAGTCCTCAAAATAGGTCAACTTTGAAATAGGAAATGTCACGTTGAAACAGAAAGTTGAATAGAAGTGTTTAGAAAATGTAAGATTTTATATACATATATTTAGAAGTTTAACAAGCTTGTGAATGGAAAGAAAGCATCCAGGCTATTTATAATTCAATTAGGCTTAGATTTAGGACTAGTTTTCTCTCTCTGTAAACTGCATTTCTTTTTCATTTAGAACAATCTCCTTCTTCCATCAAAGCTTCTTCTCCTAGCTATAGCTGGAAATATATAGCTATAATATAGTTGGAATGACTATAGCTATACTGTGTCAGCTAACTGCTGTATTTTTCTTTTCTAAGGCTCTCCAGGCATCTAGGCATGTTCAGTTGGGAGTATTGGCATTTGGGACTGAGATATGGAAAACCAGGGCATGCACTGCTAGAACTGTTATCAAGGAAATTTAATCCAGCAAGCCTCTCCTGCAGGACTTCTCAAGGCTTTGTCTCCTTTCCCCCATTCCCCTGCAAATGTCCAATACCACATTTGCCTTTCATTACAAAAAAAATTCTTACAAAATAGACTCCTGTCCTTTCTTTTGTTGATGGCTTTTCTGTGTTCCTGCACCGTCTCTCTTTGTGGCATCGGTTATGTATGTGTAAGTAGTAAGTTAGTTTCTATTCTCACTTGGTGGGTTGGCTTCCAAACTGTTTATTGAGTAATAAAAAGAGAAAATTACAAGCCATTGCCCAGGGATAACGTGCTAATAATTTTATGACTGGACAAATGGTTGGAACAGCCCACAAATGGTGGTAAGCAGGAAACCTGGTATCTATTGCTGACAGAGCCGTCCCTGAGGAGATAAAACCTCGCTGCTAGTAATCAAAGTTGATGCAACAACTGTGAGCTATTAAAAATTACGTTGGGGATGGGTGGTAGGATGATCATTATTACTTTCAAAGTAAAAGTTGCAGATAAGCTTTTTGGAAGGTATTTAGAAGTTAGTCCTACATGGAGCGTATGTGATGGACCACCATGTCTGCTTGTGCTCAGGTCCACACGGCTCACAGCTGCTGGGCTGAAGGCTGGGGATTCCTGGAAAAACAAAGATGAAAGGGTGTTAATGCTTTCAAGCAAACACAAATCATCCCAGAGATAACAAAATATTTATGTTTCCTTAGACGTTGTGTAATTTTGTGGCACTCAAGCCCACTGAGCAGTGTCCCAGCTTTGGTGCTGCAGAGCACAGAGCCAGAATCTGCTGCTGCAGGGTGACCATGGGGTTGCACCCAGCTATATGGTAATATGCCCCATCCCTCTCACCCCAAACCCTGTGTTTTTAATTATTTCTATTTTTAAGCCCATACCTGTAGGTGGTTTTGTTCCCATCCAGTAAATCATCCAGCTCCTTTGAGACTCCCGATGAAAGCCTGGCCTCTGTGATGCGTGAGTACAACAGAAGCTATGGGCTAATTGTAAAGTTGCCTCTGACCACCAAATGTGGTCAACTGGTGCCATTTAGATGCTTCCACTCAGTTGCCAGAGACCTAGGAGTAAACAGCACTGCTCAGCTTGCCTGTCCTAAATCATTCTGAGAAGATGTGCCCCATTCGCCATCTCCAGGAGGATTTCCTAATCCTTCTTGGGGGCAGAACATCGTATCTGCACTATCTTCTTTCCACTGATGTGGAGTTCAGTGAAGGATTGGGCAAGGAGGGCCCTTGAGAGGTCTCACTCTCTGCCCATCTCCCATGAGGTGGGATGAGCCATATCTCTTCCAAACCAGCAGCAGATCCAGCTCTTGAAGTGGGCAGGAAGCCATGCAACTGGGAGTAGCTGTTTGCAGTTGCCAAGACCTCACATTTGTATGTTAGTGATGCAGATAGAATCTCATAAACCAGTCTCCATCCTGCTTTACTGCTGATTTAATGATCAGAGGAAGAACTTGACTGTTTATTAAAACATTAGACAGTAAAGTTTAACAATAGATAGTAAAGGGTTTTGTTTTTCCATCCTTCTGATTGTTAAAGCAACACACATTGGGCTGGAGAGGGACCTGCTCCCAATTCTCTGAATCCAGAATGACAGTACGGGGTTGTGATGTGACTGGGCAGCACTCCCTCCATCAGGCAGGATGAAGAAGTTGGCATTGCCACTTCTGTGCCTGGCAAATCCAGTATCTGAAGAAGGGCAGGACCTTATCCCTAATTGGGCTGTCTCACAAGGCTGACTTGATAATGGCAAAGGGGATGGAGCAGCACAGCTGTCTCTGAAGCCCTCTGTTGCTGCTAATCAGCAGCACTAACTCTGTGAAGCTTGCCAAAGGTATTTGCTTCATCACCCATTCTCCTTCCTCCCTGGCAGAAGGCATCTCTTCTAAGAGGCCCTGGTGGGAGCCAAGTTCTCCAGCATGTTGCATGGGTCTGGAGGATGGACAATCTCTGCCAGCTCTTCTGTCCTCATAGCAGCCTAAGCTGGTTCAGGCCCAGAGCCCAAGTGATGGCTGGGTGCAAAAATATATTTAGGCATCCAGTGGTGCAGATTGACACCTAGATCTGAAGTGTGAAAGTGGCTCCTTAGGGGATTTTTTTTTAATTTCTGTGGGCCATGGGTTCTCTCCTGACACTTCAGCCTGGTTCCTGTGCTGAGCTACTTGGCCTGGCTTCTCCTGGGGTTGGTGGAGAAAGACAGGTCTTCCTAGGATCACTCATCCTGTCTAAGGAGAGTTCAGTCAGCCTCCAGAGGGGTTGGCCTCTCTCCACGGATTGTAGTGGGACTCTAGATGAATTTTTTTGGATGTCTGACATGTAGACAGGCTAATGTCTGCAGAGGAAAATCTTGCTTTAGACACTAAACCACGGTAAATGTGTCCTTCAGCATCTACTTCCTTGGGCTCCCTTGGAGAACGCTGACTGCAAGCACAGCTGCCCTGCTGAGGGATGGTGGGCTTCCTGCGCCTTACTAAGCTCTTTGAGTCCTGGGTAAGCCCAAAGCAAGTTACCTTCTAGCTCAAGTCTCAGTCCTGATAAAAGTTCCCATCCAGCGGGTGTCTGGTGGATCACACAGGAGGGTCAGTGGTTCAGATGTAGGAGAAACTTCTGCCCTCCTCTTGTGCTGCAGTGGGGTGTGAAACCCAAGTGCTGCTGGAGGCAAGCCTGGTGGGTGCGGAGCTGGTTCATTAGGGAACTTTATCCAATGGACCAGAACCCGAATGTCAGAGCAGGGTAATATGTGCCTTTGCTAGGCTTGAAGGGAGAAGAGGCACAGAAAGCAAATGTGTGTGTGCACCAAGATGAAAAGGAGGGGGTTGATTGCTCATGGTCCTGGCATAAAGCAGTATTTGCATAAGCTCAGTACATTTTGGGCACTGAGCTCCTTTTCCAAGTCCTCCAAAAAGGCTTTCAAAAACAGTTGCCATGGGATAGGAGTGGAGGTGCTGTTGCGAACCAACAGCCTTCTCCAAGGGTGTCTGAGAAAAAGCGATCCCTTTGCACTGTGGGCAGGGATTACATGTGAAGTCCTCCAGGGATCTGTGGTGGGGCTTGTGCTGTCCTATCCACAAATGATCTGGAAAGCGGAGCAGACAAAATTTCCAAGGATGCAACATTATTCGGGCCAGAGCCAACAGAAGCTGACTGTGAAGAAGTGCAGAAGGGTTGCAGTGTACCGATGGCTACGTGATGACATGGCAGAGGAAGTTTGTTGTTGGGAACTGCACATGGAGAAAAATCAACAGTAGCTATACCTATACAGTGGCACCATCTAAATGAGCTATTACCTCTCTGGAAGGAGATTGTAGAGGCATTGCAGGCCATTTCTGGAAATGTCAGCAGCAATCATGAAGGCAAGGGCAATACAGAGGAGGAAATGGAGGATAAAACAGAACCTGTCATTATGTGACCAAATCTATCCACAGCGCACCCTGTGGTGCTCGGATGCTCTGTGTATTTCTGGTGTCCATGTCTCAGGAGGTCAGCCACAAGGAAAGATGTGAAAGGAAGCTACTGAGTACCTGTCATAGCAGCAGGACCTCAGGTGACCAGGAGACCTTGATCTGAAGAGGACTGAAGGAGCAAATGAGAGGAAGAAAGTCTTGGTTGGCTTGGAGGAGGTGGACGTGGAGCTGGATGGATCTCTGCTCTGGCCAGGGCTGATGCTGTACAGAGGCCCCAACCTTGGCTCTCTGTATTTAGTGGTTGGGAGTGCTAACTGTGCCATCACCCCAAAAATAGAGGAGTAAGAAGTGCCACACCTGATGGGACCCCTGCTGCCATTTGCCTGTAGGACAGCAAGCTCCACGTTGTCCCCTGTCCTCGTCCTGGCCGTTGCCAGTCAGCCCCTCCTGCTTGGGAGGGTTGCAAGCCAGGTAGCAGAAAGGTGCCATTCATACATCGTGCTGTCATCTGGGCTGCAGCGGGTGACAAACTTCAGCCCCAAAAGACTTAAATGGACTCACCCTGACTGCTCAGCCCTGGAAAATCTCCGTGCATCTGAGGATTAAATCCTGGCCCCAGTGAAAACAACTGAGCATTTTCTGGTTGAGTCCAGTAGGCCAGAACTTAATTCCCAGTTTTAAAGGCTCTTTAAAATCAGCTGTGATATATAACCAGTCTTCTCAGCTTCTAGATACCTCAGTAAGATTGGCAGTGCTTTGGGAAGGCCATGGGCAGGATTATTGGCAAATCCGTAGGTCGGGAGAGAAACTGGGGAGTCTGGCCGGGCCAGAGTGGAGCTGCCAAGCTGGAATTGCTTCTGGTTGTGCCTATGGTGTGCAGATAAAGCTGGGTAGCAGGTGAAGTCATTTGCTTTTTAAACACCAAAATACTGTTGATACATTTCTGTTTGTGCATACGGTGTTTGGAATCTGTTTGTGCACATATATTTATATATGTATACACACATACTTACCTCCCCACAAGTACATGCACCAAAATTTGTGTATTTCCTCAGCCTGCATCTTCCTGTAAATTGCAAAAATACAGACAAAAGAATGAAATTAGGTCCCTTATCATTGCTAAGTCATCAAAAACTAATATTACAGCTACTGGGCATTTTTTTCCTGAACTATCCTCACTTCAAGATCCTAATTTAATGATTCTTTCTGTAGCTCTTTACATTCTATTATTTATAAGGAACAATATTCAGTCCTCCCTTGACAGTATTTGCAGGGCTGCAGAAAGCAGTGCGGCAGAAAGGTGGTAGAACAATTTTGGTTATGTTTCCATAGCTACCTAGCTGCTAAATGTGGTTTATTCCATTTTGAAGTCAACCAACACACACACACACGCACACGCACACATACGTACCCTCTCACACGCAGGCACTCACAAATCACCAAATGCAGTATATTCAGACTAATCCCTGGTCTGCCTATTACAGCCTAATGTTCCTGCGATTTGTATATTTAAAGGGGTACTTGCTGCATAAATAAATGGCAGGGCAGCGTTCTTGCTGGATATAGCAGGATGATAAACATATTGTTTCTTTCTTGCTCTCCCCTCCGATGTGTGTGTTCCAGTCGGTCCTAGTAATATTATTATGGATATTTTTCCCCAGCCGTTGTGCGGCGGGGAAGTCGGAGGTAGGATAGTGTCCTCTCGTGGTAAATGGCATCTCTGCAGCCTCAGAGCGGCCGAGCTAATAGCATCCATGAAAAGAGAAGGGGAAAAGGGGTGTCCTGGCACTGGGTGGGCATTTTAGGAGAAAGCCCTTTGGCTGGAGCTTCCTACTTCTGCGACCATGTGCAAAGCCATCTTGGCAGCCCCCATCCCGCTCATACAGGCAAAGAGATAAATACAGCCCTGTGCTTGCTTTGCACTCTGTTCAACGTAGCAGGTTAGAGGCCACGGGTCATGCTCAGTTTTCCAAGCCCATCCCTGATTTAAGTAAGTTGAAGGAAGAAGAAAATGAGGCATGGGGAAGGGAATGATTGGTAGCGCTTTGTCCTAGAAAAGTGTGCATGCCTAGAGAGAACTGTGTTTTGTTAAAGAGCATCCCAGTGCTTGTAATGGTGGGCAACAACACTGCTTTCCACCAGCTGGAGGGGAGGGAAGGGCTGAGGATGTAGAAGAGCATCACCATCAAACGGTGGCCTTCAGAAGTGCCTAACCTGTCACCTCTGGGACCCCGCAGGGGCTGCCTCCCACTCCTCGAGCAGCACAGAGGGCTGCTGCGAAGAAATGAGTAGGGAGGAGGCACCTCCTCGTCCCCCCCACACCTGCTGCTCTGCCTGTGCACAACAGTGACGGCTGGTTTATTGTCTGCAAAGGGCTGCAAGGAGAACAGGGATCCTGACGGTTCTCGCTGCTTCATCATTAGCCCTGAGCTTTTGCAATGTGCGCTCTGAGGGCTCAGCCTTGACAGTGCCCTAGGGCAGGCAGTGTCCATCCCTGCCGGAGCTGAGCTGGCTTTGCAAATTCTTTCCAGCCCTGCTAATGAAGGAGACCTGCAGCTTGGGCATCTGATCTCTCTGGGGAGAATTTCAGGGCTTAAGCCAGACACGTTGCTGCATATGTGGGGCTTAAGCCTCTCACGCCCACATACCATTTTTCAAGTATACATGGCCTGTGGGATCACTCCTTCCCAGGTGCATGTTTCCCAGTGCCTCACTGGTAGGGCTTCTCTCCATCTGCGAAATGGGACAGGTAAAAGCCAAAAGCAGGACAAGAAATAGCTACGGACAGGGATGACAGGTAGACAGTCTGTAAGAAAATAAGACAAGGGTAAAGACATAGCCAGCAGGAATTTCCTGCCTTAAGGATTATCTGAATGTAAATAAAATTTATATGAGGAGGGTAATACACATGAGGAGGGTAAACAGGATGTAAATATATCTATGAGGAGGGTAGCATTTAGCTCTTGTCCAGCTGTCCTGGCCAGAGCATCCAGTCCCTGTTCCCTCCCATGGCTCTGCAGTGTTAGCCCTCTGTCACACCATAACTTCTGCAAACTGCATGCAACACGTGGCCTCAGTGGTGGCATGTGTCTGTAGCACACAGTACAGGGGCCGGCAGGTCCTGGAGCAGCTATGGCTTTTACTGGGAGATGGCATGGTTAGTTGGATTAATTCCTCTGCTGCGTCCCGGTGGTCTATGCAAGCCCCTCTCAAGGGATGCTCTGTGGTAAATCTGTGCCAGAGCTCTCTTGCTCCTGTGAGCATGGTTAGCAATTGCTTGTATACATCACCCTGCAAGAAATCTCTGTGGCATCGTCAGGTTACCAATATTTTCTGTCCTCTGTTACCTTTTTTCTCTCCCTTTTGCTGAGGAGTAGGAAGTGTGGTCATGGTGATGTTATCTTCCCCTCCCAAGCAGCAGCCTTGTTCAAGTCACTTCTAGATGTCAACAAAAAGGTCTCGTAACTGGCTTTTTGCAATGACAGGGATAGGCAAGCCTCTCCTGAAGCAAAGAATTTTTGTCACAGTTTTTTTCCTTCTGCCTGGAAAAAAATAGGAAAGTGAAAAATGCTGCTGAAAGTCATGTTTTATTAGTATTTATAACCAGGTGCAAACCAAATAAATCATAATTGTAAAACAAAAAACCTCTGACCATCCCTCATATGCTCATACTTCTTGTTATTTTGCAGATTCCCTCTGCTCCACAAGGTTGCCTGGGGTCTGCCAAGGTGCCAGGCACAGTTAGTCACAAATTCATCCTTCTGGGTTGCCTATGCTGAACAAGGTGGTGTGGCGGAGAGCTAGCAGATACCTTCAGGTGAGTCACTGGGATTCAGCTCAGCCCCATGCAGCTGTGCCAGCACAGGAGCAGCACAGCTGTATTTGCATGGAGCTCACATCTGGGCTAACCTGGTTAAAAACTCAGGCAGGTTTTATTGTCCCAGCTCTTTTCCTTCCCAGGCACAGACCCTGGTCTTGTACCAGACCACAGCTGCCTTGTGCACCAGCAGGTCAGGTGCCCTGGCTCTTACTGGCTTTGTAGAGAGGATGCTCCCACCTTTATACGTGAGCTTTTTCCATAGTGCTAAGTAGTTAACGATGCTCAGTCCAGGGCCAGCCCACTCTGCCATGCAAAATTGAATCCCTTTTGCTTCCCAAGTTTGCTCCATCTTTAAGCAGCTGCCGTGCCAGCCATCATTCCTCCAGCTGTCCTCCAAGCAGTCATACCCTTTCACAGACACAATTTTCCACCTATGATTGCCATATTTTTCACACCTTCCTATGCCCGGACAGCACAGAACCACAGGGCTGGTTTGGGCCAGGCTGACGAGCGTGGGCATGAGCTGCTCATGTGCTCATCACCCCAGGGCTTGGTTGTGCACCATGGTATGCAACAGTGTATGCATTAAAATGAAAACCTGAAACCTTATAAACAAGGACAGCCATGGCAGCCTATAACTATGTTATTTTCCTCCACAGTGTGAGATCCAATAGTAGGCCAAGAGACACCGTCATTAATGCGGGTGTCCAGTTTGTGATCAAGATGTAAACACACTCATCGTTGACTTGCCTTGGCATTTAGGGACATTTATCTTTGTTGCCTTCTGTTGGACCAGGAGGGACTGGTGATCAATTGATTCCCTATGGTCATGGTGCTCTCCTATGCCATCATTATGTGTGATTATAAGCAACAACAATAATCACCATGTCACTGTCTCCAAGGCAGGCTTTGCTGTCTTTGTATTGGCACCCTTTCACCTCCAGTCCCCCAACAGTCAGATGCTGGAGGTCAGTGTGTTTTGCTGGCTCTGTAGTGGCAGGTAATAATCTGAAGGCTACAGTATCATTGAAGGATTGCACTGCAGGCCCTTCTCTAGCAAAGAGCAGTAGCACAGAAACAATTCTTCCTGCCTTCTCTGCCCCTTTAGCCACTGGCACCAGGCAAGAGGCTCATGGAACCTGTAGAACCCAGCTTTGGCTTTCCTGCTGTGGGAAAGGCATGGGTCCCCTTCCCATTGCCCTGGGAAATGGTCGAGTTGATAGAGAAAGCTGCCTCTATGCAGCAAAGACACAGCTAGCCGAAACATTCATCCAGCCCTCCTCTCTGGATTAAGGAGGGCTTTTAAAATTTTTTTTAATCAGTTCAATGTTTTACAGCTCAAATTCAAATAGGAGCTTAAGAGCTTAAACAATGAAACATAAGGATGTATTGGCACAAATGAGCCATCTTTCCTCTCCCTGCCTGCTGAGCCTGTGCGCAGCTCTGCTTGGCATCAACCTGGGGAGAAAAATACCTGTGCCTCGCCATCGCAAGCTGATCAGCCTCTCCAGGCTCTTCACTGTCTTGCCGGGAACATGAGACACGCAGGCAGACCTTCAGCTAGTCAGTCAGGGTTAATCCTCAGGGGGTCATGCCATCTTACATCCACTGACCCAATCTGTCTGGCAGCCCTTTGCATGGTTTCTCCCTCTCTGCCGATGCCAACGTTTGTGACTTTGTGGGTGCTGGATGCTGGGGGTCCCCGGGGCTTTTAGGGAGGTTGCTATTGTAGGGTGCATTCAGCAATGGGGGAAATAGCAGGCAGGGTTCGGGCTCTCCTGGAGAAGTGTGTGTGTGTGGGGCGAGGCGGCATGGGGTCTCCAAAAAGCCACCCCAGGCGCTGCCATTCCCAACCTCGCTCCAGATGGACGGCACTGCCTGAAAATAATTGCAGGTAACTGCCTAGTGCTCGGGGAAGCTTGTTGCTATTCAGCATTGGCGGTCAGCTGCTGTCTGCTCCTTCGCTTGGGTGCCTCTGAATCCCAATGAAGCCTTGCCATCCCCCACCTCCAGCTTGGTCTCTCTTGTTCCATCTCCTCCACTCTTGACTGCTTCTCGTCCTCCTCTGCCAGCCTCAGCAGCTCCCCCTCTCTTTCTCTCTCTCTTTGCGTGCCCAGATCATATCACAGAGCAACTTTCCAAAGAAATAACTTCACCTCCCACCTTGTAGTTACTGTGAGAAGCAGCAATTGTCCAAGAAGCCAAAGAAAGCCCAAGAGACAGATCACATATCAGAAAAGGTGGCTTTTTTCTGCCCACCATGATGCGTCCTATGGACATGCGAGTGCCCCAGGTTATTGTGTTATCAGGGCAGAGAAAAGAGCTTGTCTAAAGCCTGGATGGAAAAAAAAAGCAGAAGAAAGGATCCTGCTCCATTTGGGGAAGGGAGACTCTTCCCAGGCTTCTGGACCCAATCCCCAGCTGGTGTAAATAAAAAAGGCACTAGACTGGTTTACTCTAGCTGCAGCTGCTGTAAAATACTTTTTCCAAAGCATTTTCCTGCTCGGGTTGCTTTTCTTTTTCTACCTTCCTCCAACTTAAAATGTCACCACTAAAATCCAGCCATGCAGCCTGCCCCACCCTGTCCCTTGCAGTCTGATCGGGGAGCAGCAGCCAGCAGGATGGCTGAGAAACGTCAGACCCCAGGCAAATCCAGAGACAGAAATGCTGCGCTAGCCTTCCCATGAATAAGGCCACCCAGTTCTCTTTGCCAGCACTCCCAGCACCCATCCTCCAGAGCACGCAGCACGCATCCCTCAAAGGCACAGGGCTGTTGGACCCGGCAGCTGGCGGATGTGCCAGATGGAGCTGGAAGGAGGACCGTCATCTTAAAGGATGGCTCTACAGCTGGCGTAGGCAGGTCTACTGACATCCCCGCTAAGCTGACACCTTCAGTGTCGTGACGCAGTGCTGAGGTGGGGACGGCCACACCAGTTGGAGGGCGTGAGCCTGGGCCGAAGGAGTCTTCTTAAACATTTCTGTTACAGCCCAGTTAGGTGAGCTTGTGTTTGAAAATGTCTTCCTCAAAGTTAGCCACCTGTGCTGTTTTCACTCTGAATGACAAACACTTAAGGGTCCCCTGCTTTCTTTAATCTCCTCCAGCTCATATGCATCCAAGCTGTGCATCGTATTAATTACGTTCCTCTTATTCTTGTCTATGCCAACACAGGTTATCGTTATTGTTATTGTTTTCTCATTTTATTATTTGTATGCTCTCACTCACCAGCCCCTAATATTCTGTACAATGAAAGTACACTTTCCTGATCACCTTCCTTCATTAAGAAAACTTAATTTTTGTGCTGATGGGAAATGAACTGGATTAAACAAAATAAACCACCCTAAAACAACCATAAGGTTTCTCATTGGATTAAATATTAAAATTAATAATCCAGTGCAGCATTCAGCTCTGTATTTATGTTAATATTTAATTCAATAAAAGCCCATGTTTTAGAACATTTTCCCATTTGTTTAAAGCTACAGATGAAATTGCAATTTCTGCATAAACTAGAACAATACGTAGCTAACTGTTTTATGGTAATGAGGAGGAATGGCAGCTCAAAAAATCCTCTACCTGGCAGGGAGGGGAGGTTTTAGCAGCAGGAAAGGGATGGCAAGGCTGCAGAGGAATGCAAATCCTGCTTGCTGGAGGAAAGCCTGACAGCTAGAAAAGAGGCTGTGGGTTACAAGGCGACAGTGCTTGGCTTCGAAATGTGTGCTGCCTCTGTTGCATAGGGTTGTATCTCCATAGCATCAGAGAGCTTGAGGATGTTTGCCCCTGGCCAGGATAACCACTGGGACCGCTGGTGAAGAGCCGGGTCCTGGGTGGGGGTGTATCCCGTCTGGCGGGGACACAACTGGAGTCCTTGCAGGTTCACCACTGCTCACATTTGGGATGGTTTCTCTAGCAAACTCTGCTAGCAGAAAAGTGGTCCCGTGGTGCTGCTGCCACACAAAGTCTGTGAGTTGGGATTGGATGAGGATATGGAGTCTGGTGTGAGGCCAGTCCCAGGCTGAGTTCTCCCCCGATGGCTTTGAGATGCCCAGGCTCTTGCTGTGAATGCTAAGCAAGATGCACTAAATAATGAGCTCTAGTTCATTCCCTTCTCCAGTGCTGAATCAAACCTGGCTGAAGTTGACCCCAACTGCTGCTGCAGTCCTGGGGTTCAGCCTCAGCATCCCAACAGCAAGGAGAACTGAGGCCAGGGGCAGAATCCATTGCCCAGGAGGTGTCACATTTCAGTGCAGAAAATCAACTGGGAAGGGCTTTAAAAGTCCTGCTCAGTTGTTCTCATTTTCCAAGGGATGGAAGATGGACGTTCTTATTTTCCAGGGGTGGGCAGAGCCCCTTGCAGAAGCTGGTCCTGGAGTTGTACCCATTGGGAGACATTACAAAAGCCCTTTACTTTCCCAGGATAGCTGCGATGTTGAAAACCAGAAGAATTATATTGTCTGATGTCACATGGAGGAAGAATGTGGAGCACGTAGCAGTGATGAGTAAAACTTCAGTGCTTTGGTGGTGGAGTTACAAGTGAGTTTTCTTAAGTTTAGATACATACCCAAACTACCTTGAACCTTTTGGGGCCTAATTAAATTCGAGGGGATTGATAAAAAAACTGTGTGGAAGATAATACTCTTTTCTATTAAGAAACTGCTTAATAAAACAGATTATAGGTAAAATAGAAATATGGGCCTTGCAAAAGAAGAATGAAAAGACACTAATGAGCAGTGTCTGAGTGTTAATGAATTATATTAGCATGCCATTACCTGCAAATATTATAAATAGACCAACCACTTTTAGGTTCCCTTTTCTCCAAAGAACCCTGTATGATTTCTGAAGGTGGCTTGATGCGGTTAGTCCTGTTTTGTACCAGGGGAAACTGAAGCAGAAGCATCACTTGCATTCACCCCTCAAGCCTGCAGTGGAGGTGGAGATGAGAACATTGGCTTTTTATTTTTATATGGTATGCTTTGGCCTTTGAGGATTCATAAAGCACCAGGCACCACCATCCCGACCTGATGTGTGTGTGCCACAAGCGGTCCCACCAGCTGGGCACCCTTGGTTAGGGGACCAGAACTCTGCTTCCTGTGGTGCCTATGGTTTATTGATCCCTGTTTTAAAAGATAGTAAAGCATCTCCCTCCTCCACCACTGTGTTGTCCTCAGCCTGTTCAGTGAAAGCCAGGAGTGATTTAATTTTTGTTTTCTTGCTCTTTTGAGCTCTGCTGGGAGTTGGCATTGACATCCATGATTGAGAAGGATCCCAGTTATAGGCGGATAGGACTAGGAAAGATGGGCTGGTTTAATGGTAATATCAGTAAATATGTGTTCATGGATGTCTTTGTCACCTCAGACTGTTGCTGTGGAGAAGGGGATTACTGCATTTCATTTGGGCTTAGCCTACAGAGACTGACTTTGGGGAGGAAGGTGTAAAAGAAAAAATGCTAGTGTGCTGGGAAAGGGCTTGGAGGGCTCGGAGGCTATGCCAGTTCACACAGGGACACTCCTTCCTTGTTATTATTTACAGCAAAACTCCCTGTTGCAGTGATGGACATGTTCAATAATATTCTGGATAAAGAAGCTGGGAGGAGGCGCTACTAATAATTGCGAAGGATGTCAAGAAGGAAGAACTAATGTGTTTAAACATATGGGCTGGGATTCCTCTCACCTCACCAATCATGTAAAAATTAGGTGCATGCTCATTTTAGCTCTCTCTGTAGTCCATGCAGAAGCGAGTTTCTTCCAGAAGGTGATTTGTCCTATCCCAAAGGGGTGGCCATGACGGATGGGTTCAGTAGTTCTCTTGAGGTTTTTTCGTCCTGTTGACAATAGAGAGTATAGACAAATTTTAGGCTAAATACATGACTTTTAGTTGGTGCTGTTAGTAGAGACAAGCCCTCTTCCCTCCTGGAAAAAGCACAAATAACTGTAATTTCACAAAATTTCTGACAGTGAGCCTTCATTTTTTAAACAGCCCTAGCTGTCAGGAATAGCTGATGCATTTGAAGAAGATGGGTGGTGGTTGTAAAGTGGAGTGAAGAAATGGAGTGTAACTGCTGCTTTCTGGCTGACAGCGTGATTGCATTTTCTGATGTCCCTCCTTGGCTTCAGAGTCAACGTCCAGACCTTTGGTGCTCACCAGGAGTTGCCCTGCCCGGTGTTGCAGACCTGGGTGAGCAAGCAGCCTTCCTTACATTTTCCATGGAAGAGCTGTAGTCTTACCAAAAGCCACTGGGACATTGTCTCCTACGTTCATAAATAATGTAGACAAACAGATTAATGAGCCACCTATGGGCGGGCTGAAAAATGTAGCTATTGCACCACCAAAGTGGAGGGCAGATTCTCCTGCATAAGGTTGGAGTAGAAAATAGGAAAGTATTTTCTCTGTCCATTCACCTGATCCGTTACTGTTGCTTTGCACCACTCCCTGTTCTTTTTTTTTCCCTTCTTTTTTGGAGGAGAGTGCGAATGTGTTTTACATCTGCTCTTGAGTCACCTGGATTAACACCGGCTTGCAGAGCCCGAAGATGGGCTGGATGTGGAAGCAGCCATTGTTTTGGGCTGGACTCATGTTATGCTCCCACCGTGTTGCTCGTGCTCAGCTGGGCCAGGATGAAAGCATCGCTTCATTGGGAGGTGCATCTTCTTCCAGAGTGGGGATCCCAGCATGCCCTTGCGGAGGACAGGCTCTCAGTTGGCTCCCTTGCTATTTTTTCCCTCTATCTGTGAACAGGTGAGGGAAGAAAAAGGCACAGATGACAATATTTTGCCTTCTTTTACTACTGGAAGCAAGGATGAGCAGCTTTGTTTTACCAGACGTGTCTCTGCAGGCTCCTGGCAGGTTGTCCACAGACTGCAGTCCGTGAAGGCTGTCCTGGGGAGCAGGAGGGCTGTGACTCTACATGCTGCGCGGGAAGGCTTGTCCTCCCTTTTTAATTCATACATGGCTTTGGAAAGTCTCCCCTGTAATCATAGCCCTCATCCTGCTCTCAGGCATTGCCTCAAGGGCAGCCTGCAAAGCCGAGGTTCCTGCAAGGAGTTGTAGGTGTAGTAATGTCAGGTGCTTGGGGCTCTGTAGCTCTCCCAGCTCATCTTGCCACGTTTGTAAATGTGTTTGAATTCAGGCTTCCAAACTGCCGGTCACACAGATATCTGCTTACGGACACCCCTGTTTGCACCATCAGGGAGAGGTTGCTTGTCCTCGGGTAAGTACCAGGCTGGGCAATGTTGCTTGTGTTTCATTTGCCACCGCGCATGGACAGCATCCGTATCCTAAACCACCCATAGAGTCCTAAAAAACCCCTTAGAGTCCTAAAAACCCTCTTTGATTCAGAGCAAGCAGCATCTTCCCTCCTGCAAAGAGAGATGTAGCAGAATTGCAAATGTCCAAGCCTACTAGGATTTCGCTACGCATTCAGCAGTCCTGCATAGGTTTTTTTTTTTCCACCTTAGGGGTTTAGACTGCACAGCAAGTCCAGTAATGAACTGTTACTCTGGAAAATAAGACTTTCATTAGGTTAGGATTCTGCCAGGGTATTTGCGTTCCTTTATAATGAACCATGATATTGTGCAAAGCCCTGGCGTGGAGCGGAGCGCTGCTTATCTTGCTGCTATCATTTACCCACTTATCACAATCAGATCCCCTCACCTCCATCGGGTGCTACAGCTGGAGGAAGGGAGGGGGACTGCGATAAGGTTTCTATCTCACCAAGAAGCTTTTTTGGGGGTTTGAATCCAAGCATGGTTCAAACAGTGGTTTTAACTGTTGATTGTAACCCTGCCTTCTAGTTACGGATGTCCTATAAACAGATGCTGATTTTTTTTTTTTTTTTTTTACATGTTCATTATTCATCACTAGCAGGTACTGAAATTGCAATGCGTGTCTCTTCTGGTGTGAAAACATTAATAACTGCTTTGGCTAAGCACAGAAAGATCATTTATTTTACAAATACGCAGAAAAATCAGGCTGGCTGGGATTAAAGCACAGCATTTCTACAAAGGCAAGGGTTTCAGGGCACATTTTACTATGAGAAAGAATTAGTTTTATGCAGATCTATGCTTCCACAAGCAGATGCAGCCGGGCTGCTCCTCCACCAGCCACAACCTTAAGCCACGGGGCTAGTAGAGGGCAACACGTTTAGATAAGTGAGGCATGAGCACAGGGACTGGGAGCTATTTCTGCCCTATCTAAGGGTCTCGATCAGAATCCATGTCGGGCTGCTGCTTTCTTCCTGCATCTCCCCTTCACCTGTGCATGTAAGGCTGGGCTGGGTCGGATCCTGCCCCACTGCTGCTCTCAGCCCACGCCGTCCGCACGTGGCTGTGGGGGGGCTCAGCACCACATCTCTGCCTCCCCCGTCACTCCTCCAGCCTTTGGATGCTCTCTGCGCACCTCACCTCCATCAAGGACAAGGAGCAGTAAATCCCAGCAGCCTCCTAAAAAAACCATTTTAATTAAAAAACACCAACATAACGGGAGCTTTAAAGGACATGAAAGAAAACAGCTGTGGAGCTCCTCTCTGCCCTCCTCTTGCCTCCCTCCCTTTCTGCAGTGCTCTTCAGAGCAATTTTCATTTAAAGCTTTTTTGATTTCATCAGCTCTGGACTCCATCAGCGGTTTTCAGCGCAGGCCATGTCAGCAGCCTGACAGGGATATTGTTCGGCTCAGAGAAGCAAACAGTCTTCTCAGGGGGATAGGCAGCTAAGCGAAGTCTTGGCTAGGCAGGGCTGTGGGCAGGGGTACAGGCAGGGCTGCCTGGATGCACAAGGTGACAATCTGCCTTCCCCAGCCCCAGAGCAGGCTGATGCTGCAGAACTTATGTTGATGTTGGAACTGGGGGTGTCAGGGAGGAAGAGGAGGGTCTGAAGGTCCTTTGCTGTCTGGACTGGCTCAGATGAGTTTGGGGCCACAGCCCAGACCAGTGCAAGGACTTGGGCAGTTGGTGTCACAGAGAGGTGTCCCGGTGTCCAGCTGGAGATGTGACATGCTGCTGGTCCTGCAGGGCAGGGCATCTCCTTTGGAGATGGCCAGCCATCAAAACTGAAGCCAAGATGGTTCTAGCTTGGCTGGTGCATCCAACGTTGGGCCAGTTTCTGATGTAGCTAAGCCTGGTTTTGCTGTTAGCTTGATGGCTCCCCGACCTGGCAGTCTGCTTGTCTGGCAGCATTGGCAAAACAGTGACTAAACCACAGAGGCTGCTGTAGATCTGCGTGGTACAGAAATGCAGTGCGATGGCACAGGTGCCGCCATGACTGCTCCATCCAGGCTGAGCTGCTGAAGGCTGAAATCTGCAGTGAGGGACTTTTTTTTTTACCCTATTTTAGTTACAATGTATTTCATGAGACCAGCACTCACAGCATCAATCCAGAGCTGGGGATGTCCAACCATCTCATCTTTCCAGCGGATCAGCACATCTGAAGATATCCCCAGGACCACTGAGCTAGGCTGGACATTTCAGCCAAAGGTGTTTCCAAACTCCATTGCTAATACTAACACACGATTTGAGGTAAAACATGATGCAGCATTAGCAATTAAAGTGGACATACTGATTATTTTTTTTAGGAAATCTGATGAGAAGGAGGAGCCTCTACAGCATCTTGAAGAGGGTAAGACAACATGCCGTGGCCTTTCTTTGATCTGGTCGCTTCCTCCCCACCCCACGTGTCCAGCATCTCAGGCTTAAAATCAGCAGGGAAGCCAACACAGTGAATGCAAGACCAGGGCCAAACTCATCCTACTGGGACTGTTCATGTTTTGCATTTTGCAAAGGTAAGGTACTCATCGGTTCAGGGCTTCCAATTAGAGCTGGACAAATGAAAAACTTCTCAGCTTGCTGCCCAATCCTCCACAAAAAAAATTCAAATAAGAAATGGTTTGGATCAATGCAAAGTACAGACCCTTTGATTTTTTTTCCCTACCAAAATAAACCCTTCTCCTCCCCACCCCGATTAATTTTAGATCAAATGAAATGTTTTATTCAATTTCAGACTGAAATGTCATTTCAGAACATTAACTAGAATAATATTCCTTTTTAAAAAGTGGCAGAGCAAAAAAGTTCAACTTTTAAAAATTTTTTTCTCCCCGCATGGATGTAGGAAGAAATTTGTCTTCTGATGAAAAAAATACGGGTTTTGTGAATCTTTTTGGTGAGCACCCGGTGACAGTGTAAGCCCCTGGAGAAGGGGGTGTGAACAAGCCCCTGGTGGGGGGGGCTGACCTCGCTGGGGTTGTGCAGCACAGGTTGGCCAAAATAATCTTTATTCCCCAAGAGCTTCCTCCTACTTCTCTGCTGACTGCTCTTTAATCAACTATTTAAAACCCAGCTCGGAGACTTTTATCACTTTCCAAATCCCTAGGACTTTAAAAAAATTAAATAAAACAGGGGGAGACATTACATCAGTGGCCCTTGACTGGTCTGAGCCTGACCCAGAGAGGCAGGCTGCAATGCTTCTGCATGGGGAGGTGGGTCTGGGACAGGAGGAAGAGGGAGGTTTTGGGGAATGGGCAATAAACTGATTTTCATGGAGTCTGAGGCTACACTGCCATTTTCAGCATGGCTACAACATGCATCGCAGGTGGATCTGGAGGCAGGGCTCCAAAGGGATTAGTAAAGATTTATTTTTCTTTTTCTGGAGTGAGATGAAAGGGGGGAGGGGGAGGGAGGGACGAGCAAGGAATCCTACAGAAAGGAACTCATTATTTTTTATCTTTTCCAATGACCTTGTTTGTTTTATTCCTACTTGAAAGCAGTTTCTTTCCTTGTGAAAGTTTGGAGATGTCTGGAGACTGGGGCCAGTGAGAAAGGGAAAAAGGGAAAAAAAAGAGCTGGGTGAAGATGAAAAAACATGGAAAATAAACAGAATAAATGTAAACCGAGCTGGAAAAAGTTCTCCTTTTGCTCGCTGATGTTTCTCCAAGGAGAAACACCCATCTGGGCTTGGCACTGTGATGAAGTACCGTATCTGGGGGAGATGGGCTGATGCCCATGGGGTGGATGGCTGCTCTGGGGATGAATGGGGAGGGTGTTTCTCAGCCTTGCTGTATTTATTACATGTAAAACCAGACCATGCGGGGAGCAGAGGCATCTTCTGTGTGACCCCTCTGGTCCTCATCCTAATCGTATGTGTGCAGCTCCTAAAGGAATTGCTTCAGAACCATTACAAGAGGGATTTTATTTGGTTTTGACCCCGCTTTGATTCAGAATGGGAACCAATGAAAGCTCACTAACACACGTATGCTTCCCTTCTCGGCCTATGTGGGCAGCTTGAAAGGGGGAGGTTGCCACTGGAGATTCATGTTGCTCAGGGTTTGAAGTTTGTCTTGCAGCACCCCATTAATTTAACCCTGGAGGGGGTTTTTTTTCCTTTTTTTTTTTTTTCCTTAAGCACCCTGTTCTATTTTTTTTTCCTTAAGCACCCTGTTCTCCAGTTAGCCTCTGTACTGGGAGCCCATGGACTCTGGAAGAAGGTAGCCACATCACGGAGGTGACCATTCTGGAGCCGCAAGGCATGGTGCAAGGGACCACCAGTAGATCTTGTGCGTGTCCCAAACGCCAGGCCCAGCTCTGCCCCAACTGATGCTGCCTTTACAGGGTAAGAAGAGCTCCCCAAGCCCCTGACAGGTGCCCAATGACCCTGATAACACCCCCATGGTCCCCATAACCTCCATAGTCCCCGGGCCAGGAATGTGCATGTGTCCATGGCCACCTTTGCTACCAGGTCTGCAGCTGGGCTTTGCCCTTGAATTGCAAAGACACAATGGCACATCCTTCCACACTGTCCCTAACATCTTCCTCTGCATTAACCCAGCAGGATTTAACCTCTAAATCCTCATGTTAATAAACAAAACCTAAAAAGCAGGTCTCCCAAAAATGTAAGGACAGCTTTTAACCTGGAAAAAAGCCCTCTCACCAACAGGCAGGGTGGCTAATTTTAGATAAAACCCAACCCTTGCTTTCAACTGGTGGCTCGGGTTGATCTTCTCATGGTTACTCATAAATACTTACCAAAATGCTTCAAGTGCTCAATTTGCATAGCTATAAAGTCTCATAAATAATTCTAGGTACTACTATTTAATTATGTGACCTATATTGTGGTCGAATTTTTACCTCATTTACAGAGACCAGAGTCCTTCTGAATGGAGACCAGGGCATTAGTTGGCCATTGAGTTGCTGTCCAACCAGCTGTAGAGAAGAAAGGGATGGGGATCCAGCCCAAATGCTTACCTGCAGCTTCTTATCAATACTAGCACTAATCAAGAATAATTTAACTTAAATACAACTTTTATGCCTACTATTGGGAGCTACATTTTAACCATCAGGAGTCCTAGAGATGCCTAGGAGTGGGGCAATATTTCCCAGTAACATTGAGGTGTGTGGCCCTTGGTATGTGCTGAAGACTCTGCTCTGCAAACTGGAGGATGCTGTTACCTCTAAATAATGTGCTTCCAAAGAGCATGCTGGCCCTTACCCAGTGCAAATATCAGCCAGCCATGCATGGGAAAACTCCAGCTAAACTAAGGGGTTTTAGGCTGGCTCTGATAAGCATTGCATTCAGTGGGAAGGCTCCTTTTCTAGATTTAGCCCTCAGACTTCAAAGGGAATAAAATAAAAGAAAAAAACGATTATTTTTTTTTTAACCCACTGCACTGAGTTTTATCTAAAGCCCACTGAAGAGAAGAGGAGTGAGTAAAGTTGTATGATGGGGAGCAAAGGGACAGAAGAGAAAAAATGAAATGAAAAGGTCTTTGTAGTAACTGTGCTTCAGCAAGAGACTTCCCAGCTGCTGGCTGGGGTCCTGTGTGCATCACATGAAACACCACGCAGGGGCAAAGCTGAATCCTCCTGGGCTGCCTTCTGCTTACGGGACCATGTGTGAATAATCCCAACCCCTGCCCCAAACTGCAGCAACAAAGAGACATTTTTAAACAACTATAACCCTCACACAGAAGAAAACACCTTTTTATTTCAAAGGGGAAATCTCTGCCAAGGGGTTCCCCTGTAAAAGGCAGCCCGACGGACCCAGCCGTCACCCCGGGGGTTTTACCCTTCCCAACAGCAGAAAGCAGCTGAGGCAGGCAGAGCTCTGCCCATGGCAGTGCCTGGCATCCTATGTCCCCTCCTGGGCGGGTGGTTCACCCCCAGCATCCAGCACCACAAGCGGTGTCTGGCTGCTAGCATGTCTAGCTGCTAACATCCCCTGCTAGCGAGGGTATTATAAATAATTTATTCTCTGGGCAGCGGGGGGAGGAAGAGAGAGTGAGCTTTTAATTAAAATGATATCTTACAGATCAAATAAATATGAATAAGATGCCAAAAACAACTGTATAAATCCCAAACATTCTCTTGTGTTTTAATTATTTGTGTTGATAAAACAAGAGCGAAGGCATTTTACTCTGCTTGGAGGGCGAGGAGGCAAAAGGTTACGCTGGCATTTTTTATGTTCTTTTCAAGGAACAAATGTTTCAGAAGCACAGATCTGACAAACTATAATTCATATCAGGAATAAATTGGAATTTAGGGAACAATTGTTAATATTTCAAAGTAATTGTTTAAGAAATTATCATTTTGGTATCTGCCTCAAAAATAATTACCCACCACTAATTTTTCTTTTTCAAAGGCTGCTATTTGTTGGAATAGTGGAAAGATGAGGAGTTTTTGCTGTGAGCTATTTATGTAGTTCAAATGAGGAGATAAATAGGAAGGGACTTTCATGTTCCTAGGCAAATGAATCTGACTAATGTACAGCTTCAAGCTCAAAAGTGGGCCCTGGATTTATTTAAAATTCAGGGAATTTTTTATGGATGGGATTTGCAAGTCACAGCAGGCAAGTGAAGAATCAAAACCTGTGCATATTAATTAGAAACAGGTCCCCAAATAAACCTCTACCACATGGAGAAACCCTGCCCGCCTGGTGTGGAGTACCAGCATGGTGGGCAGACCCAAGCAACGCAGCTGCAGGCTGGGCATCTTTGCTCAGTCTCAAAGAGGATAAGGTTGTGTATTTGCCGGTTATACATGTGCTTTTATCGCTGGTTTTTCAAAGATAGCCAGTGCAGCCTCCCAGACAGTCAAAGGAGACATGATTGTCTCTGCTGCACAACCCTGCTACGCAGCCCTACTGCCTTTGCAGCATTTTGAGGTGGAAGAGGAGGAGTATTCTTACTTCTGCTCTTCAGATAGGGTGTTGGTAAGTTGAGACACCTGTGGCCTCCTGGAAAGGGGGCTGGGTACTTGAATATTTAGAGGATCATGGAAATAAAATAAGGTAGAAAGGATCTTAAACATCACCTTATGCATCCCGCACCCTCAGGATGGGGTTATCCAGACCCTGTACCATCCTGCCCCTACACTCTGCTGTGCTGTGCTGCTGGAAAGCGTGTCCTCCTCCCTTCAAACAGTGCTTTCCTCAAAGGATGGACAGAAACTGCAGTGGTGATAGCACCAGGAAAGGTTCAGCAAATGGTAGTTTTGAGGAATTGCTATAGATGTCTCTGTTCAGAGAGGGTATTGCAAAGGGAAACTGTTTTCATGAAAACAGTTTCAAATGCAAAAGGGGAAATTATTTTCTGGGTTTTGTTAAATTTTTCTGCAAAATTATTTATCCATCTTTGTTAGGAATAATTCTCAAATGCATTTTAAAATATCTCATTAACATATGTTCTTTTGCAACCAGCTAGTTTTTCTCTAACCAACACTGATGTTGATGGTAATTTTTAAAGTGCACAGGGAGAAGCAATATTTTTGACCAAGTCTTCTGGGAAAGGGTATTTCTCACTGCAAAAACCATTGTTTCATCTGAACTGTCACCTCAATGTCAGGATACCCTCTGGCTTCCCCAGGCACTATCTGGGCCCCCAGTAAATCTCCCCAGTTGTCCTGTTGGCCACCAGGATGTTTTTCCAGTAGGTTGGTCCCTGCGCCCTGGGAAGGACTCATGCTGCCAATAAATGTGCCCAGCAACTTCCCAGGGAAGATCCTGTGGCTTTTGGCTTGTTAATGTGTCTTCCATCTCCTTCATGCAATACCTCCCTCTTCCCTTTGATCTCAAGGACTCCAGACTCTCATGAAGACACTGGTCTGGAGGCTAATGAGGAATATACTTGACCTTTGCAGATGCTGTGATTAAAGATTACTGAAGAATGTGGGGGAAGCAAAAAAAGCTCCTTTTGGCTTCATCCTCCCGGTTTGTTCTGAGTATCCCAATTATGAAGCAGATCACAGGGGCTGTGTTGCAAGACATTGGTATCAGCAAATTAGCAGGCTGCAGCGGGAGCAGTAATTAAGGCAGCTTTGTGTTTGCCCGGGTTTGGGGCTGTCACTCCTGTTTGCATGCTGCTTGGATTCAGGGTCCCCTTGCATGCCTGGGGTTTGGAATCCTGCTGTGCCAAGCTGCGGCTTGTGCTGCATATGCTGTGCTTTTTAAGTAATTGCTGTATTTTAGGAATTAATTGTAGTGATTGCAGGCAAAGGACAAAACACTGGCAAAATAGTAATGGTTTGTGCAGTCCCACTGCTGCTGCAGCCCACATAGGTATCGGTAAAACACTGTCCATCTAAGAATGGGCAAGAAAAATCAGAGAGGAAAATGTTCTCTTTCCCCATGGGAAAAGGCGGATGATGGATTTATACCCTTCCAGGCCTCCTGCTCTTGCAAGGCAGCAGGTAGGTCCACGGTAGCTCCTGCTACATGGGAGAGCTTGGAAAATGTGGGACGTTGATACGCACTTTGCTCAGCCGACCCATCTGCTGCTGGAGGAGCAGAGCGGTACTCTGATGCACAATGTATGCCCGTCCGGCTTCGGGTGGATGAGGCAATAGGGTTTGGAGCCCTTCCTTTGGGAAGTCAGTTTGTAGCATAGATCTGTTCATAACACACATCTCTGCCAGGAAGTTTTCCCCTACTATTAAGCTAATATTTTCCTATTCTTAATTTAAGCCCATACTACTTCTTTTGCGTCTGTGTAGAGGCATTAAAAAAAAAAAAAAATCTCCCTTTCATGTTGTTTATCATCTCTAAATATCAGAGCTAACAGCCCAGGTTTCCTTTGCTCTTTACAGCGTGCCTCATAAATCATCCGCAGACTATTGGGATGGTTTCAGAGCTCTTCCCTGCTGTCCCTGTCCATGGGAATGGGCTGCAAATTTCCACATGGATCGGATCTGAATTGGTTGTCTTAACCCAGAGGCTAAAGAAACAGTGATCCTTCTCTCTCCTGCAACACATTTATTTCGCAAAGGCTAAGAACTGGGTTTTTTTTCTTCTCTGATACAGCACAATAAATCTTTTTTTTTTTTTTTTTTTTTCCCCCATAAGGTTCATTATGGGAAAACCAAGGGAGGGAAGCAGAGAGGGAGAAGCCAGTCCCTTCCTGGGTAAAGCTTGCCACCCCTGAGTGTATCCATGTACTGGGGTACAGAGACCAGGGTGATTTCCTTGCAACTGCTCTGAAAGTGTTCTGCCCCCCCTGCAGGTCTTGCTGGCAGGTGAAGGAGCTCCTCATGGTTTTGAGGCAGGATTTGGCCACTCGAAGGTGACATTGCCATGTCTGTTCTCCCTGGGAGCACAGCACATAGTAGAAATCCTCTTCAGCAGCAGCCAAGGGCTGGGTTTTGAAGCACTCCTGCTCTCTGAAGGATGCTTGCAGGGTCAGCTGGGAGGATGCTAGGAGAAATGGCACATGCCCAAGTAACTTCTCACACTGATTTTCCAGCAACCCAAATAGTCCATGAAAGGTGACCAGCTCTACCTAGGAGCATGTCTCAGCACAATGACATAACCTCTGGGCTGAAGCTCTCACTTTGCTCTTTTTATTCCTTAAAGGCTTTACCATAAAGAAACTAATTTGATCTGTATAGTGCTAGACCCAGAAAATGACCTAACAAATCTGTGAGCATCTGGAGCATCTTCAGGAATTTGAAAAGAATAGTCACCCAGCTGGTACCCAAGGCAGGTCACTGCTAAGAAGGTGGAAGAGTTCAGTCACTGTGGGACATCTCAGGCACTCACGATGCTTTATCTACGTGCATGTATATTCACAAAGGGTCATGGTAAACCATATTTTCTTAGTAAATGCATCATGGGCATAGTGTAATTTACCATAACAGCAGTGTGGTACAGCCAGTGCAACCAAAAATACAGAGACCAGGTTTCTGAAAAAGGTTTTGCAAATGTGAACCAGATTTCCCCAATAGTCACGAATGAAGCAAAACAGCAAAGGCTTGCAGACTATCAGGGATGGATCAGCAACACTCCGCAGAGCCATCACTGGGCATCTGGGTCACGCTGGCTTCTTTGGCCAAGGGAGCAACTGTTCCAGCTGAGGAAAACCAAGTGGAGGATCAGAGAGTGTGGTCTGATGAAGGGAGGGAAAGAGGTGGTGAACAACTTTTTCCCTCCTGGGAAAGCTATGTATTTGCACCGAGGATAACTTAAAAGAGATGTGTGTTTCTCTATCTGCATCGGCAATGCCGCGGGTCTCAGGAGGCTCTCTGGGTAGTGAGGGAGGTGTCAATATATTTTTGCATACAGGGGAGCTGCTTGTGAGGAAAGCGCTCTAATTAGAGGAAAATATTTGATCTCCATAGGCTTTTGGTGAAATATCTTAGAAAGGCAGCAGATGTTGCTGAAATTATTTCATTCAACTGTTTTCCCCCCTTTTTCTTCCCTTGGCTTTTTTATGAGGCACACTGAATTAAAATTCAATAAACAGCTCATGGCAGTTTATTGGGGGGTGCCAAAAACTTGCTCTAAATCAAAGCCAATGCCTTATCCGAAGCAAAGTACATGCACATGCACCAGCATCCCTCCCAGCCTTGCTTTTGAAAGTCACAAGTTATCCAGAACCTCCAACTCACCCTGGGACCTACCAAAGACTCCCCAAAACATGTTGTAGCACAGCCAGCACATATTCCTCCACTGCATCTGGTGCCACCCTGGTCAGCACAGCATCCAGATGATATGCACTCTGCACAGTCCTGCCTTGTATCACTCCTTTGTCTGGTAATTCATCTTCTCCAATGAGCCAGAAGGCTGTAAATCTGGATCCTTAGTCCTAAAAGAAAGTGTGCATAAATATAGGACTGCCTTAAAGACTTTCCAGAAGGTCTCATGGAGGCATTTGACTTCTTCAGAGTGGGTTCAGATGAGGAACTTCAGAAGACAGGAACCTGAAGCCAGGTTTGATCTTCAGTTCAAGGAGACATGGGAGACCAAAAGTCCCATTTTAGAATATTTTGCCCTATTGTACAATATTATATTACAGTCCCGGCCATGTCGGCTGTGGCCGCACTAAGCTAGTTCTGAACTGATGTACAGCGAGAGACAGCACCTGCTACAAGCTCCACTGAACAGGTGGAAAAGTGGAAAAATTATTGTCCTTGTGTAGATGAGGAAATGAGGCGTGTATGGAGAACACGTGTTGTGGTCTACAACAAAGGGTGAGTGGAAGCCAACAAATGCAAAAGACGGTATCCCATCCCAGTGTGAAATTTTGCCTTTAATGTCAGAAGTAAAGGGATTTTCCACAGAGAAGGGGGTGCTGTCCTTGAACCCCAGCAGACCACATCCTAAATGCCATCAGGGTGTCCTACAAGCACAGGCAGCTCCATTCAAACAGGGGATAATCACAGACCTTTCTCCTTGAAATGTTGTTGTCCAAGGGTCTACAGAGAACCAGCTGCACAGGCTGAACATCAAACACTGCCTCAAATCAGAAACCCTGTCGTTTTGATTATAGAGTCAAAACAAGGGTCTTTATGAGTTTGCTTGTCTTGTGTCACCCCAAAAGCATCTGCAGGACACCACATTCAACCCCACAGGACAGGTCAGTTAATTATGTTGAGTGAGTCAATACATTGATCAGTTTATCAAATGATAAACAGAGTTTCTGCTTTCATCAGGGTTGTGAATATTAATTGATTTGACAGGCTGAAGCTTGGTAAAACAAGTAGAAGGGGCATCGGGGCATCACCGTATTAATTAGCCATGTTGAAGCTGCTTTTAGCTGCTTCCGAAGTTTAATCAATATGCTACATTTGAGTCCCAAAAGGCTTATGAAAACAGCCTTTGAAATCCTTTAAATTGTTGCCTCTGTGAGGTTTTAGACTCTTGGTGTATTCTTGTTCTGCTGGTTTTCTTCCTTTTTTTTTCTCCTTCCTGAAATCAATAATGACCCATAAGGACTGGTAGAGGCGGGCTTTCTTATTTGTATCATAAATTTGCATTCACTAGGAATAGAAATAAAATGAAAAAGATCTTCTCTTTTAGTACAATAATAATAATAATCCTAGACATTAATGAGCTGCCCTCTGCCTTCCAGTTTCTATATGCAGTAAATTACCTCTATAGACTTAATCTGATGTGAATGGGCATGGCACCATTTAAATCATGTTTTCCTGAGCCCTTGCATACTGTTCAGACTTTGATTTAATACAAGGTAAGGTTTGAGCTTGCTAAGACATTTTACTGAGAGGGAGGAAGGAGAAGGTGGAGCTGAAAATAAAGCTGGGAATGAAGCTGTGGAGAGAAGGGGATGGAGGGACCACGGCCACGGGATGAGGTGGGGAGATGGGTAAGGCAGAGCTGCTGCTGTACACCGAATCTCAATGTTTCCCCAAGTGGGGAAAGGAAAGCAGCTGGAGGAGACAACGGGAACATGGGGTGCATGAGGAGGAAGACATGAAAGCAGGGATGAATCAGGAGAGAGCAGGTGGGCCGGGCCACCGGTCTTCAGTGTTTGGGTGATGGGGATGTTGGGGCCATGAAAACACCACCAAGGAAGAGCAGTTCACCAGGAAAGGCAGCACAGGGAAGGGGATGAGGGGTCATCCTGTAGGCTGGGTCTTTGGGAAATGTCTCCTCCCTTCATGCTCTAAGACTGCCTGGGGAGGGCATGGTGTCTCTGCCACCAGCCAGCTTTACAGGGAGGTTGGACAAGTTGTGATGAAGGAAGGGCCATGCATCCTTTGCATAAATGTCCTGGTGGCCTGCCTTCCTGCAGCCTTTTCTAGGGCTTTGTGATTAACTCAGTGCTTGCTCAAGAGCCCAGCTGAATCTGGGACACCTCCTCTCCCAGGAGACGCCTGAGGGCTGAAGTCTTCAGTCTGTCCTTGGGCCACTGCTCCAGTAGACCTGTGAATATGCAGAGACCTGAAACAAATTTTCTGAATCCATGAATTTCTGACCTCGTAATTTGTCGGTGTTCTGCTATTTTGTCTTCTGATCCCTTTTCAAGACAAAACTTCCCCAGATGTGCCTGTAGCAGGTTTCCCAGCACACTTCCCCCCTGTGCCTTCAGTAATTCCACTTGTGTTGACTCCTGGAGGTCACCGCTACAGATGTCACACCAGTGCAGTCAACACGGGGAGACAAACAGTGCTTCAAACAGTTCTCAGGGCCCCAGCATAATTATAACAATTACAGAGTCAGGCCCTGACCTGTGCTTTCTGATGCATATATCTGCCATGCAGACTTCATTGCATGCACAGATCCTGTTGTTAATAATGGAAGATGCCCCAGTCTCTCTGGGCGCAACACTCTTTGCTGTGGGCAAGGTACTAAATCACATTTGAAGTTTTTAGGCCAAAATATTTTACTTTTATTTTTGTGGAATAAAGTTCCCAAAACGTGTGAGGCAAATTTCCAGGCCTGACTACCTTGGCTTACCTGGTAACAGGTAGAAAATGAGGCAGCCTTGCAATAGGTGAAGGCTAGACCATCCTGTAGTGATGGTGTAGAAGTGATTAGATGAATCAGAGAAAAATAGGCCTGAAAGCTACCCGAGTTGTGCATGCCACCCCATTCCAAGGCAGATTTAGCTCTTCCCTTATCACTGCCGATGCAGAGCCCCAGGAAGGTGAGAACATCTCAGCAACACACCTGGAAGCACCAGTCACTTCTCAGGTCTTTGGATCACCAACAGTTCCTGCTCCAATCAGCTCCAAATGCACTGTGGCCCTCCGAGCCAGAGGGCACAAAATCCTTTTACTAGTGGTATTTTGGAGGTGTAGGTTGGTCAGTGTGTGATGAAGACACCTCTGCTGCCTGTTGCACCCCACTCTGGCCTAAGCTAATCCCTGCCACAATCATATCAGAGAGAAAAGCTCCTGCAGAAGATGAAGTGAGGGGACCCTGATGACATCCAGACCTGTGGGTCTCTCCCATTCAGATGTCCCCTTGTTCATTCTTTCCCTCTACACCTTTAGCCAAAGGATTAAGGACATGGCTGCAACATGCATGTTATAGGGCACACCTTGGACTCATCCTCAATCCTCCCAGCCTTGGGCACCATCCAGCTCTGCCTGTGGTGGATGGGGGTGGCCCACAAGGTCCCCCTTTCCTGTCACACAGATGTGTTGGCTTGAGATGTCCTTAAATTTGGCAACATGGCAAAATGCCCTTTTCCCTGTGGGACAGTGGTTTGGGAAGCTGAATTCGATGCAATTTATGCATCCTGGTGATGAAATGGTTGCACTCATGAATGTCTCTGTAGGTGCAGATCAGGCTGTACAAGGTCAGGACTCCCTCCTGGGCTGCACACAATGGCAGTAACTAACATTAATAGCTTCTGCTCAAAGGGACGGGTCTGAACACTCAGAAGACCAATTAGTCTGTGACTCCTCCACAGAGGCCTCCCAGAGAGGAGGACAAAAAGACAGAGGTGTCAGAGCCAGGCAGAAAGGCACAGAGGAAGAGAAGAGAATGAAAATGCATGTTCTGCAGCTGAGCTAGCCCCTTGCTGCCTTGCTTGCTGCTGGCAGAGCTTTGGAGGAAGAAAAAATTGGTCCTGGAAGCAGTTCACTGTGGTTTCTGTCTTGTGCATGGACTGTAGGAAAGGCTGGATCTCCGGCCAGGGCACCATGGCATGGGCAGAAATGAAGATGATGACATTTGAGAAGGAGACGCCAACGGAAAGCTGATGGACAGCTGTCCTGGTGCTCAGGCCATGCAGGTGGGATATCAAAACAATGCTGATGGCTTCCAGCACCACTGTATGGAGCAAAGTTGCCCAAACCTGTCCCTGTGATTTTCCTCTGAAGGCTTTTGAAGGGTTTGCTGGTCCCCTGGTACCTGGACCCCAAAGCAAGGAGTGGAGCCACTTGACGTGTGGGACACAGGTAGGAGAGGGCAAGGCAATGCTGCAGGACAGCATGAACCAGTGGGTGAAGAAAGTGCTGAGAGGAGTCACTGCAGAGGAGAATGACCTGAGGGCTTCAAAGCTGGTTTGGAAATAAGCTCTGTACGAGTGCTTTACTGTCTCCATCATTCCTCCTGCTTACAGGAGACCAGAGGGAAACCCAGGAGTGTGCATTGCCGTTTATGACAATCAATACTTGGGATCTGTCCAGAAAAAGAGCCGCAAAATACATGTCCCTTGCCAGTGGAGCCTGCCTTTATTCTAGGGAAGCCATGAGTGCTGTCAGAGGAAAGCCTGGTGAATATATATCTATGTATACATTTATATACACTCACCTGCTTTTGCATTGCAGCAGTGGGAGCTGTCTGCCCTGTACCCTGCTCTCTCCAGAATTCACTGACACTCCTCCCCACCCCAATAGGGCAGATGCGATGGAGACCCACCTCGTCTATGGGGTTAGCACTTCTTTTCCTGCTAATCTACCTCCTCTGGGGGAGAAAGCCCTTTGCTGAAGAGAAATAATACACGCCTCATGTCATCGTTAGTTTTAAAATTATAAAGGAAACCCTCCATCAGCAGTGCCACAATTACCTTCCCATTTTCCTGCTTCACCTCATTAAAAGGAAAATGTTACAATTAAGGCACGGACAGGAGGAACAGATTAATGTTCTGTTTCTAATGCATTGATGAATCGGCACTTAGTCAAGGGGTTTAAAAATATTCAACCCTTTTCAAAAACTATCCCAAAAAGGAGCGTTTCTTATTTGAGGGGTACTTTCTCAGCTCAGACTGGTAGGTCTCCATCACTGGTGCTAAGGGTATATTGTACAGTGGTGTTTGCCATTGAAATGGGGTTTGTTTGGGCACATCTGCTGGTGCTCCATGGGGGTGGTCATATGCTCCCAGGATGGGTCTTTCTCCATGGTGAATCTTTTCCCTTCACATCTAAGGTGGGGGGTTTTTTTGGTGTGCATGGGGTATTTTACATGGAATTGGACATCACCTGCTTTTATTCTGGCTTTTCAATCCCATTTCTCTCCTGGCACATCTTTGTTAGAGTCATGGCTTTGTTCTGTCAAACACAAAAGCCTTTCAGGTTCTTATTCCATTTTTTTAGGTCAGGTCCCTGCTGCATGAAGGGAGTGGTGAGCAGGTGAGGGGGCAGGGGAAGGGTTATTCCCAATCCCCCAAACCAAATCCCTATTTCCTTCAGGATAGCGGTATGCCCTGGGCCACCCCAGGAGTTACCCTGGGGAGCAGGCTGCACCTTCAGCGAACTACCTACTAACCTAAACCTGCTTCAAAGGGGGCATAACAATGCCTATAATCCATACCCATTTTCAATATATTTTCATCCCATTTCAAAACCTTTTTTTGCTGCCCTCACAGCCTTAAGCCGAGACTTGGGGCCTGCCATGCCCACGTTTGCTACACAGTTGGTAAGTCCCAACCCTCCTATAATGAAAATGTCACTAATGATAAATATTTAAAGGGATACGATGCTTATCTTTATATTTACTACCCTGACCTTTATATATTTGGATTTTATTTTATGTTTTATGTGGCTTGCCTTTGCCTTTTCACAGACACACAGTGCTGCAGAGCAAGAAGTACTGCAACGGCTCCAAGACTGCTGTTGCGTTATAAATACGCAAACAGTACATACAATTACAGAACTTTAATGCCTGGTATAATTACTGTCTGCAGTTTGCATTAATGCTTAGGGTGATATAGTGAAGCAAGCCGTTCAGACACCAAGAGATCTGCATCCCGAGGGGCAACAGAAGATCATTTCTTATGATCTTGCGATTAATTATTGTGCCTTCTGTGGAGAGGCTGAGACTTTCCAAAGCACTTTGCACCCAGTTGATTGAAATGCCTACACGGGAACGATGCTGCTGTGCATAGCCTGCAGGTAGGGTGCTGCTTCATAATCAAGCAAGGGTCTTCAATTTTATTCTTGTAATACCGAAAGGGAAAAATCAAGGAAAACAGCAGGCGTAAGGAGGAAAACGTGTGTATAACTGGTTGAGGCATCTTAAAATGTGATGCAGGTTTACTTGCAGGACTTCTCCCGAAGTCTCCTTGTGTTGCCTGACCTGGGACCAGGGAGTGTGCACTGGGAGATGCTGGGGGGCATGGGGAGCTCACCCCGCTGCAGAGTGACTTGTGCCCTGGTCTGCCCTGCTCCTCCTGGGCAGGGCAGGGTGGCCAGCCCCTGCTCAGAGCCCTCCAGGAGCAGGGACAGGATTTATGGGTGTTTAGCAGATCCATGTGGACATGGCTGCCAAGAAACAGGGCATCTCCTGCAGCAGTGAGGAGAGGGAAATTCTCCAGATGGTTGCATCTGGCAGCCTTGGCCAAGTCCCACAGCCATTTTCCCTCAAGGAATGGGAAAAAATGAAAGGAGTTAATAGGCTTGATTGGACTTCACTGAAAAACTTTAAAAAAAAAGGGGGGGGGGGGAAGAAAGTGCTGAGGCAGCTCCTTTCTGCGTCTTTGAACTTCAGGCTTTGAAAAGAGGTGGGGAAAATCTTAAGGAATTAACAAGGACTACTGGGAAATTACTCAGGAGGAACTTTCAGTGCTCGCAGCTTGGAAAGAAATAGAAAAAAACCCCTTTTGTGTATATATATGTGTGTGTGTATACACACATACACACATTTGCATGCATGTTTTTTGTGAGAGTGTGACCCCCCTTCGGCCAGCCATTCATCTTTGTCTCTCTGATTTTTTTTAATGATGTATTAATTATTTGATTTGTTGTCATGGCAGCTGGGAAGGGTGAGAGCTGCCTTTCTCCCACTTCAGGGGCTGTGGAGGAGGCAGAGGCAGCTCGGCAAAGACCTGGGGCTGCCACCTCCCTGGCAACATTTGCTGAAACTCAACCTTGATCAGAATAGTTCTCCTTTCAGGAAATAAACTTTTTTTGGTCAAAAAAAATGTCTCAAAATAAATATTCTTGCATGAAAACCTATAAAAAGCTCAGACTGACAAACTATTTTTTTAGGCACTTCTTTTTCTCCCAACAAGAATATATCTGTCAAGAGAAACAGATGTTCTCTATGAAAAATCTTCTTTAATTACAAATCTGTCAAAAAAACTGGAGACAGATCTCTTTTTTTTCCCCCAAGCCCATTAAAATGTATGTGAATGGCCAAGGTTTTAAAGCCATGGCTCCTATCATAATATAATATTTTAATAAAACATTTCCCTACTAAGCAGGCTGAGTACCAGCAAAGCCACGAGTCAAAATGCATGGGTAAATTTAAATTGCTCAAGGTTTGTTTTTTTAAAGTGAGGTGTTGAGCCCAAACTTGAGCCTTCCCTGGCCGCAGCTGCCTGCAGTGCTGGTCTGGTTTTGGGAACCACCACCTCTGTGAACAACCCAGATTTTGTACTTAGTCAGGTGAGATGAATCCCCCCTCCAGAGTTTAGGACTTCCGCAAATCAGGCCAAATATTTGCATAATAAATTTAAGATCCAGCCAGGCATTTCTTTAAACCTCACACTATTTCTTCAATAATTCTCACTCTGTGTCCAGTAAATACTTACTTTAGTAAATACCTTAAAGCACTAACTAGAAGTCTTCACTTTCTTGGGACTTAGTCTGCTCTCCAAAAGCTTGCAGATGGTGGCAATGTGACATAAATGTTAAAAGAGGTTTCTCTGGCACAACATTTCCCCAAGGTTGGCATGACACGTGTTATCCAGGGGAATAAAGTTCTAGTAGAGATAGTGGCAGGAATGCAAGGTTGATATTTCTTTATTTATTGGTTACAGTAATTGGCTAGAACATGGCTGAGTAGTTGGATGAAAATAATCAATAGTTCTTGTCCACTAATGAATGATTTTCCAGCAGTCACTAGTGTAAATAGGTTTCATTAAAACAGCAAATCCTCCCAAACAAGAAAATTAATGAGAGCTTATGAAACCTATGAAATTGCATGGGTCTGAATATCTGACAGAGATGACAAATATCTGCTATTGTTATTTTTGGTAAACAGACTTTCTTTTCAATTTTCACTCTTGTCGCTTAAATAATAACAATACTCTAGCAAATCCATTATTCCTTTCCCAGAAATCTTCAAGTGCAAAACCTGTCAGCCCCAACTCAGGAAAACACCCCTTTCCTGAGCAATCCCCCCATGCATGTGCTCAAATCCTGCAAAGTCAGTGCCCTGTAACTCACTAATAAACCGGGAATTTTAGGAGTTGATTCTTCAGACTAGCCCACTTCAAATGAAGGGGACTGGGCACAACAACCATTGCTTTTCTTTATTCCTGGGGATAAAGTGGTGTGAAATCAACCCTCCACTGACAGGTTTCAGCCCAGCAAGTGGGTGTGCAGGGCAGAGGAAAAAAACTGGGACTTCGTACCAGTGCTGCTGGAGGGGTCAAAAGAGAGTGGGATAAAAGAAAAGAGATTGAACTGCTTGGTGTTGCTAATTTTGATATTTTTTTCAAACCGTTAGCTCCACTTCCATTTCTTTTGTCCAAAGAAGAATACTCAAAAAATTATTTGCTTTGGTCAGCCTGGAGTGTGGCTCCTTTTGCCCTAGAGGAAAGAGAAACTTCATCCACAGGTCAAAAAAACCAAAACCCCACAGCTACTTAGTGAAAAGTTTCCTGACACATTTTCTCACTTTCTCAGTTACTGCTGGAAGAGTCAGGAGTCTTTGGGGAGCAGCAAGGATATTTTTGCAAATGGCTAAACATGTTACCTTGTTACATGTAACAGAGTAAGAAGCAGAGAAGGCTCTTGCTCTGCTTTTTGCTCTCAGAGAAGACCCTCTCCTTCTCCTTCTCCTTCTCCTTCTCCTTCTCCTTCTCCTTCTCCTTCTCCTTCCCCCTCCTCCTTTTCCTCCTTTTCTCCTTTTCCTTCCCCCCACCCCCAAAATCTCTGTCTCCCCTTGGTCTTCCCTCCCTTTCCTTCTCTCCATCACCCATTGCATGCTTGATGGAGAAGGCTCTCAAAGGCAAGAGAAGGTTTAGGGCACCATGTGTCTGTGCTGGCAGCATCGACCCGAAGCCAGGGTTTCAGACGGGAAATTGCACTGATAATCTCCCCTTGAGGGAGGTGCTCCCATTTTTCATGATGGCTAGTCCTTTCGGGATGTGGATGAAAAGAGAAAGCATTTCATTTGCTCTTTGGAAGCCAGAGCTATAGATCAAGGCCTTGCTCATTCCCCCAAAGACTAGAAATAGTTTTTTCGTGCAGGAATTGAGGCTATCCTCTGAGAAAACTAAAACAGTTACCTACACTTTCATCTAGAGGTCAGCAGTAGAGATTTTTCTCCAAAAGCTGGATAAATCCAGGCTGTTAGTGCCTCTCCTTCCCACTTGCCTTAGTTATTGCTTTTTATTACATGAAGGGTGAGGAACAAACAAATACCTCTGCTTCCCGACTTTGCCCTTGCCTGTTTGTATGAACTGGCCAAACATCTTCTTGCTGATGCTCTGGACCCGAGCAACTTTGCTGCCTGTGATGCTCTTCTCTGCATGCCATGATCTGGATGCAGATCCGCAGGTCTGCTTAACCCTGGCAGATGGCACAGGAAATGTTGTTTTCAGACCACAACACACAGCCTGGGTGGAGATGCAGACTCCTCTATCATGAAGGCGGCAGCTCAGTACCTCACCCATGAGGTGGGGTGGCTTTTGCTTCTGCAGAGCCATTAGGGGTGTCTTCTCCTCCAGCCAGTGTCCTCCTGCCACATATCACTTGTCTTCTGCTCCCTGTGGGCTGGTTTTGGGGAGACAGTGACCTCTCCATCTTCGTCTTGTCTTGGCCACATGGAAAGCTAAGACCACAGCTCCCAAGAGGCCACCCAAATGGCCAAGCGCTTGTGGGCAGCTGGGCAGAGCTTCTGGGTTGTGTTTGGGTATCAAAGAATTTGGGTAAATCCGTGGTTCAAGCTCAGCTCTGCGAGGAGATTGCTTTGCCATTAGCCATCCCAGTGCAATTCCTCCTGCCCTGTGAGTCATGGCGCTTAAGAACTTTCCAACATTACATAAGAAGTCTTGTTACAGGGGTGGGAAACTGGGAAGGTGGAAGCCAAAGCTGGATGAGTATTCTGGCCATTAGAGCAGCCTGTTTTCATCATACGAACCCCATTACCTCAAAAGCCCAGCCAAAGATAGCAGCTAGAATTGCAGGCACGGCCTGAGCACAAGGAATGTGCTTGCTCTTGGCGCTGCTACAGGGGAAGCCACTTCCCAGTCCCTTCCCCTCTACCTCTCCAGAGCACCACAAAACATTTGAGACAGAAAAATGCCATTCAAGTGACCTCAGCCAGAGGCCCACAGACTTGACTCTTGTGTCTCAACCTTGTCCTGGTTTCACTGTCATGGACAGCCTTGGCTCCCTTCCCTGTCCCTGTCCCCACTCCATTCACGTGGAGTGGCTGCTATGGGACTGGGCCATTTCTGCTGTCTGGGTCCAGTATCATCGCAGAAAACAGGTTTCCGAAGCCATGCTGCACTCCTGCATCTGTGATCCTCGCAGTCATAAATCTTGTGCCTCTGTCATGAACAGTGATTGAGCCTGTCTGGCATAATTTATTCCTTTGGAGCCCATGCAGTTACAGCAGAGATGATCATCTGCTCAAGGAGCAATGCTTGGGATGAAATCTTTCCCTCTTGAGAGCCCCTATGAAAAAACACAGCAGCGTCCATAAGCCACCGGCATTGGTATATACCCTATATCCCCACCTTCCCTGT
The DNA here is from genome assembly GCF_964188355.1 of Buteo buteo. Lineage (NCBI taxonomy): Eukaryota > Metazoa > Chordata > Aves > Accipitriformes > Accipitridae > Buteo > Buteo buteo. The sequence continues at coordinate 31,550,632 of NC_134177.1, forward strand.
GACACCCTCACCCCTCTCCTGACCCTTTCTCCTGGCACCGTAGCTCATGCCTATTTGCTATACTGCAGCAGAAGAAATGGAGGAATGGAGTGGCGCTGGGGGGAGGACTGAATTTTGGAGCCTCAGCAGTCTGCTCACACCCATGGCCTTGCCCTTCCCAGCAGCTCCTTTGCTAAATACCCCAAATTCCCCCTGCCCTGCAGGGCTTTGCCTGGTGCCTGACAGTTGGAGAGGGGCTCAGCCCAAACTGTGGGATGAATAATTTTTCCCTAGGAGAAGTTCCCTCCGTACCATCCCCCGCTCTCCTCCCAGCCCCTCGCCTCGGTGCAGCTCCGGAGCTGAGCGTGAAGTGTGCTTTATTGTTTGTCACCTGAAGCACTTGAAAAAATTACACAAATCCATCAAAGTAATGAATCTTCTCAGCAGTGGCAAATAGACAGAAACAGACAGGCACTCATGCGAAACAAGTCATCTTTAAAAATTAATACAAAATAAATAGCTGGCCTTTCCCTCTGTTTCTACGGGGTGGCTGCCTGGTTTGGGCAAGGGGACGGGCAGGTGATGGCTCTTGATAGGACCATGACCCCGGGGGAGGGACACGTCCTCCTCCAGGTCCTTGTCACCCTCATGGTGTCCTACGACACCTCCATCCTAAGCAGCATCTGGCAGGTCCGGGAATGATGGAGCAACACAACAGTTGACGCTGCATTACACTGATGACCGCCAACGGGGTGTTTAGGAAACGGCCGGATTTTGGGGAGCGCTGAAGCCTCATTACCTTCCTCCAGCCTTGGCCGGCTCTTTCCAGTCCTCTGGGCTCTTGAACCAGTTTGTCTATGTCTGAGCAAGCTTGTAAACTCCTTAGGGGAGAGACCGCACTTGCTTTTACGCCTGTACACTGCTTGTCACAATGTGGGCTCCATAAATAATAAATAGTGGTGTTCCTGTCTCCTCCAAGCTTTCATTTTGTTACCTAGGTAAAATCTATCTATCTATCTATATGTGTGTGTATATATATATGTACGTTGTGTATGTGTATATAAACACAGACATATATATATATATATATACTTAGTGTATATAACACCATTATATGGACTCAGAGGGGACAGGTCTGAGACTGCTGCATGCAGGATAGTAATGTACCAGCTGCATATAGAGCTCCTCTGCTCCCATACCATTCCTACACCCATGCACACATCCTATTGCCCTGTGCTTGCTCCCTCCTTTTAAGCCCCGGCACTTTCAGTCCAGCTGTTGCAATGAGTTTTGAAAGATGCAAACCCACTCTTCTTGCTCCAAACTTGCTTTTTTTTTTTTAAACAAAAAAGCCTGCCAGTGGGGAGGAAAAAGAAAAATCAAACCCAGCTCTCATTTGAACAAACCCCAGAGAAATATAGTGATTAGCATACATGGGGGGAATGATTTTTATCCCTTTAAAATGTTGGTGTTGCTTCTTGAAGCTGCACTGGGAGAGCAGGGACACTCTCGGGAAGTGGCATTTCACCGACAGCCACGATCCCGCTCCTCCAATGAATCGAAAGGAAGGAAAACAGCAGAAGGCAAATTGCTTTCGACCACAAGAATCCCTCTTTTGTTTGAACCTCTCCCATCCTGAGGCTTTTTTTTTATTTACTAGTCTACAAAGAGGCGGCTGTGCCTGTACCTTGGGGCCTGCCCTTGCCCTGCAGAAAGGCGTGGGGATGGAGAGCAAGAAGGAAGACGGATGGATCCTGAATTGTTTCTAATTTATGGGGCTCCGTGATTCCTGCCGCCGTATGTCTCCGAGAAATGACACCACTACTTCAGGAGCAGAGATTAATCTGAGACGGCAGGAGAAGGACAAAACAAATCATCTACTGCAGGAATCTCATTTGATGCCTGTTAGTAAGAGCACAGGGATGAATGGCTTTTGCAAAGACCACACTGCAACATGGTTTCTTCCCCTTTTCTCCGCCGTTCTGCAAATTGAGGTCTATAAGGTGTGTGGCAGAGGCAATCCCGGGGCCATTTTTGGCAGTGCCAATGCTGAAGCGCAGGAGTTGCTGCTCCATGCAAGAGACCTGGCACCTGCAGGCATGGGACAAGGTGTTTTGGATTGAGGCTAGATGAAACTCAGAGCACGGGATACAAGAGCAATGAGAGAGCTGGAAGCTTAGCTAAAGCTGCAGTGGTGCATGTGTGCACAGCGACAAGGGAGAGGTGGACTCATCCTGCAGCGTGTTCCCTCTGAATGCATCAAACCCACTTTTTTTAACCATGAGATCACCTAAAGATCAGGGAGAAGGGCCTTTCCCTTTCCTTACCCCATTAAATCCAATCCACTGCCATTGCAAAAAGTCCCATTGATGTTCCTTATCCTACCCTGATGTTCCTTATCCTACCCAAGAAGTTCAGCTGGGGCAGAAGTGGTACCTAGTGCTGAGCACTATTCCAGCGCTACGTGGTGCATCTCAGATTGATACAGAATCAATTTAATTGATCTTTTTTTAAGGTGCAGTCTTGGAATAGCTGAGACTGTGTAAGGCAGAGCTAAGCGTGTACTTCCACAAAATAATTTGTCAGGCCGCACTGTAGCAACCTAATGACGGCTGTAATTTATTGCTGACAGACGATATTTATCACTGCAGCATCCCCTCTTTCTCTTTCTCTGTCTCGTTAGGAATGGCATCAATAATGTTTATTGTAGCTTTTAATTTTTTATCGTTGGTATTCTTACCTGTGCTGATGATGGCTGGCTGGAGATGAGAAAAGGCATTAGAGCAGACAGGCTTTGGTATGTATTCAAGGGTAAATGATGAATTTAGGAAATTCTTCCTGAATGCTCACGCAGGGTTTACGCTGTGGCAGAGTGTGCCCTAATAGCAGGGAAAAAGTGGGGCGTTTCCTCCCAAAAGCTCACCTTCTCTTTCCCACAGAGCCTGTTGACCTGTGCAAGGTCTCTGGAGGGTGCTTCCTCCCCAGGAAAATTGCCAGCGCTCACCCATGGCTTCGCACTGTGGGCTTTCCTCCAAATTACCCCCAAAAGTTGTGCTCCTGGCCCAAACCTCGTGCCAGGCAGCTCCCATGACAGTGAGCAGGAGTATCCTCTGCAGTGTTTTCCACCCAGGCTTGTCTCGCTGCTCGGTTTACAAACAATACACCACCTTGACATCGAGACCACCTACGAGTAAATGTTATTTACTTGTTTTTTATGCACAATTTGCCATTGCCCCTCCATTAAACAAAGCTCGGCGTTCCTCGATAGATGTTTGCATTTTACATGCAGCCTCTTTTCACACCTATTAAGCGATGCCCTGGTTAAACTGAAATCTGTGACCGTGCTGGCAGTTGCTTCGCTGCAGGGGTTTGTTCGCTGCCTATACTTGAATATTCAGGTGTTTGGACTGGCTGACAGGAAGATGCCCTGGTGAAAAATGATTTATCTCAGGTAGTACTTCTCCACTGAGCTCAAACTGCTCATATCATCTCACACATGATGCCAAGAAGCCCCTGGGTGCCCCAGCTTTGCCCTTACCCTACCTGGCCATTTGCAGGGTCACAGGGCACCTATTTGTGTCCCTAAAAATACCTGAAATCCCCCCCCCCTTGAAATTTTTCCCTTTTTTCCCCCTTTTCTTACACTTTCTACTAACCCTTGAGGGAATGTGATACAGTGGGTTTTGAAGCCCTCCAAACTGCTGGGATCAACATTTCCCAAAGGGGATTTTTTTTTTCCTCTTTACAGACATGAATAATTACCAATCCAATGGTTATTTTAGCATCATTATAGGAGCCTCTCAGACTAGCTGGTCATTTGCAGATTAGATAGACGTTGCTTACATTGTTCATAACTGATGACGGGATTGACAGTTTGGCTTTCACCCAAAATTCAGAGTCCCAATTTAGCATAATTGGAACTGAATAGCAGAGCGGGTTGGGGGAAGGGATAGTGACTGCTGACGATTTAGTTAACGTTGATTTTATTGATCCCTGAAAAGCCACTGATGCTGCAGGTTACTCTTTATAGGGCAATAAAGTTTATAGTTTGCGTTGTCCTGGGGGAGTAACTTCTACGTGTCTCTAACCACTCTCGGGCAATTGCAGAGGCCATTGCCAGACCCAGCTCCAGTTTGCCGATGAATAATCAGACTCCAAGCAAAAAGCCAAAATTCAGTTCTTGTCTTGGAATCAAAATTCCAGAAAAGCAATGATGACCAAATTAAAAAGTAATCCCTCCCAAATGTAGGATTTTATTGCTTTAAGAAGACCTTTTAATTATTCTATTTATTCAATTCTATTCTATTCTGTTCTAATTTCCCATCCCATCCCTCTGTTTAATTCTTCTATTTCTTGTTTCTTATTTTGTCCCACAAAATGTTGGAATTTATGATGTTCACCCTTAATATATTCATAGCCTTTCCTACATTTATTCTCACAATCCCTCTCTGATGTAGGCTGGGATTGGTACCTCTAAAAGCACAAAAAGATCAAGCAATTTGTCCAAAGCAATGAAAAATAAAAAAATCCATAGCAGGAGCAAGACAGATTCTGGATCCTCAACTGCCAGCACTAGTGACGGACCACTGAAATTTTGGTCAGATCCACTGGTCCTGCTGCTAAAACACCAATTAAAAAATGCCTGCCCCGAAGCAAAGGATGGGCAGGCTGGAGCCTTCGGCAGGGCACAGCGCTGCTCAGCTGGGCAGGGAAGCTGCTGCCACGTGCACAGATGTAAAAGCAGCAAGGCCACCGAGCAAAGGCAAATGTTTAAACAAGTCCCAAGCAGGCACCAGGTGGGTTTCAATCTGCAGCCTCAGGAACCTGAGTAATTGCAAGCTGGGAGGCTGAGGGCATTCCTGGAGGGGGTTGAGGGCCTTTTTTTTTTTCCCCCTCTCAACCCCTTTGCTCCTTCCCTCTGACCGCTAGATTATCTCTAATGTACTGGCAGAGCTCTGGTTCCCAGTCCTGTGGCTTTGAGTTCATTTGTCAAACCCAGAGATCTTTATGAAAGGCTGCTAGCAGAGCATTTACTTCCCATTCCTCATCCTACACTGTCATCACCTTCCAAGATTAATTAAGGAAAAAAGAAAAGACATCTTGTCTCTCTTCTGTTTCCCCCTTCCTTGCCCGTTTTTTTTACAGCCCCTGTCTCTCCATTCATATCCTGAATACTGCTAGGGAGCAAAACAAGCAAAACTCAATACTTTCCTCTTCCCTCTTGTGGATAATGTATCAAATTTTTTTTGCCTGTCTGTAAGTGGAAGTGGTTGTGCAAGCTTTGTCCTGAACATCAATTCTCTCCCATGGCCTCAGCTGCTAAAGCTAAGCCAGGAAAGATCCCAAATCCATTGACTTATGATTCCTTTAAGTGCTCGTTTCAGACTTATAGCCCCAATCCCAGGGGTCAGTGGCCTGTCCCTGAATCAATTCCAGGGTTGCACGATGCTATCTATCTTGCTCTCCACGGGGTAATTAGGTGCTTTTGTTCAGGCACCGGTTCATATACATGCTCCTTGTACCATTTGCTTCTATCAGGAACCGTAACCTACTGTTATTATGGTGCAATGGTCTTTTCCATGGCCCCGTGTGCCTAAGATCCCAAACGCAGTGCTGTGTTTGCCATAGCTCAGGCTATTTGGTCTGCTGCTGGGCTTGCTCTGGTCCCAGCTGTGTGAGTGAATTATACTTAAAAACCAGTGCTACCCCTTGCCCTGCCACCTTCCCAGCTCCGCTCCCTCAGTCCCCTCTATGTCCCCACACTGCCTGAGCTCCCCTTCCCCCAGCTCCAGTAACCTCAGTCTCAGGTGATTATTTTTCACTCTTTTATTCAGTGGCAAACTCATGTGCTGCATTACACAGAGGTTTATTTTACAGTTTGACTGTCCTCACAGCTCTCCTCTCTCTACCCAGTCTGACCAGTTCACCCAGTGGCTGGCTATACCTGACCTGAGGGTGCCCAGGGCGCTCCCACTGGACAGTGCTATCAGTCCCTCTTTGCACGCAGGCGGAGGAGGAGATGCCTCCTCATGCATGTGTCATTGCCAATCCAGAAAAAACTGAATGTAAACTCAAGGAAATGCAGGAAAAATGCCTGTCAGTTGGCATTTGCCTCCCTCAGGTATTGGCAATCCACTCTTCTGTGCATTCACAAACCTCATCCCTGACATTTTGCCTCACAGATGTGAGTCAGCCAAAGAGGAGGAAAACCATCCAGCTCAGACTCTGTCTTTCTGACGGTAGCTCCCAAATGCTGTCCTCGCTGATGTGTGTGACAGTGGGAGATACCTGCCTGCACCCCCCCCACCCCCGCTGTGGCACCATCCCCAGAGCTGCCACCATCATCACGGCAGCTCTGGCTCCCTGCGTGAAGCAAGAACCCGCAGCAACAGAGGGCACTGAGGGGAGAGGATGAAAACATTTCTTCCTTTTTCCTTGCTCTCCCAGCGACTTGGCCCGAGCCCACTCAGACCAACCGAAGTCTCTCCCTGACTTTACTGGACTTCAGATCCAGCCCTGCATTAGTGCAAGTTTAGTCCCATGGTTTTTTGAAGCCATCAATCACCGCCATCTCTGTAACCCCAAGCCACACACAGAATAAAGATGTGAAGCAGCAGATCCTCCACTGATGTAAATCAATACGGATCTCCCATTGTCATCGGAGTTAAACTTACAACCAGCCAGGGAGGTAACCCAAAATGCTGCTCGTTGGAGCAAAAGAAATTTCTGCAGTAATTAGATCTGGAGCATGATTACCCAAAGGGAAACGAAAAACAAATGTGGGTGACAGATATTTCCAGGATAACTGCAGTTATTAATGCTTTTCTCTACCAGTGACAGGCACAAGGGATTAGTATTGCCTGAAAAAGCCTGGTTTACTGTGGGAAAAAATGAGAGCTGGAAATGAAGCAAGTAGAAGGCCATATGCTGCTCGGTGTGCTTGTGGGGTCCTGGGAGGATAGCTTTAGCCAAAACAACAAAAGGCAAATATGTGAGGCATATGTGAGAAGAAACATGAACCTGTTGCTTATAAGTTTCCAGTTTAAAAAAAAAAAATTAGCAACCTGAGTTCACCCTCAATTAGTGACCCTATTTGTGAGTGCCCTGACACTGCAGAGCAGAGGAGGTGTGTCCTGGACTATGGAGCTAGGGCTTGGGATAAGCATTTTCAATTTAGCATGAAGCCTTGCCTTCCCTACTGCCTTGTGTTAAGTTATCTGGGTGGTAGCATGAAATACCAGCCCTCTCTCCCATACCCGTGCCCGCAGAACTCAGCAGGGATGAGGTGTCCATCGCCTCTGTCCAGCCAGTGGGGCAGTGCCGAGCTGCCGCAGAGACCCTCTGTCTACAGCACATCGCCACAAGAGAGCTGGTCCTTCCCAGCACGGGAACGGTAGAAAACGCATGAGCTGGCCTGTGTCCTTGTTGCACAGCTTGGGCAAGCAGTCAGGAGCTTGAAGAGTGACTAAGCATGGCTGAGAGCTGCGTGTGGGCTGGTAAGGGCATGGGAATAGCATGGGCTAATCCACCCTACGGTTTGCTTTTGGGTGTGTGCACTTGTAAATGCCTATCTTGGCTCCAAGAGCGTCACTCAGCACATCTGGCTACCGTGAACCATATGTGCTCACTGAAAAATATCAAATCCTTTTTTTAATAAAAAGTTTGCAGGCAAGTAGGGCTAAAAAAACAACATTAAAATGAGAGCAAGGATTTTTCTTTTAAATGTAAGGAGTGCTGACATCTGGGTAGTAACAAGATTAATTTCTAACATGGTTGTTTGTCAATAAGCATAATCTGGAGCAAACAGTTTGTTTTCTGGAGTCTGCCCTGGTCTGTGCTCCCCATGGGTGCTGGCAATGCTCTGGCAGAGGGTCCATCCAGCCCATGGCCCCATCTCTGCCTGCAGCCAGATGCTTCAGGGAAACCTCAAGACCTTTATAGCAGGCAGCTGTGTGATAACCTGTCCACATTTAAGCTGAAATTTTAGTTTAAAATCAGGTATTTAATAGGCCATCTAAAATACATGGCACCATCAGGGCTCCTAACCACTCTCAGTCTTCTTACCTGCTGAAAAGCCACTTATATCTTCATTTCTCCTATGGATTTGATAGGATGGGCAGCTCCAAATCCGGGGTATGTACACGTGGTTCTGCTGAGGCAGGTCTAACTCATGTATAGCGAAAACCTATCTGCATAGATTCATCCTTCAGCTTGCAAGCTGTAAAATATCCCACCAGTACTGCAGCGGGGGGGAGGACACACATTGCCTGGCTGATTAGGTGACAAGAAGGTGTGAGAAGCTATCGGGGAAGTGGGAATTGCCATGGCTCAGGGCAGCATCAGCATTTCAGATGTGGCCAAAGGCAGGCAAATTTAAAAACAAAACATCCCAGTGTGCTTGGCATGTGGTAGCTGCTGTCAAAAAAAACCTACTTGAGTTGGGTGATCCTCGATACCTGTCCTTTTGGGGTATTCCTAACCGGGATAATTTGACCTGTCCTTGGACGTTTCCCCCATACCAGTAACCATCACCCTTATCAGACAGACCCACCTGCTACAGCGTCTCATTCCACAGGATGTCTGGTGTATTCCAGCTTTCGAGGCATTTAAGGATGATTTGGCTTTTTTTACAACGAAATCACAGTCTGACACAAATTGACTTTTGCTGTTGATGCTCTGGTTCTCCGTAGGACGCCTGGCCTGGAAATACAGAAAGGGAAGACAGTATCAGTGGTTTCCCACCTGGCAGCTGGGTCAGCTTTCACAAGATCTCCCAGATGGGATAGTGGTTTTTAAGAGTGACACTTACCTCTGCTCTGTACTTCAAATGGGCCTTGAAACATCCCTCCAGGTACCCAGGAAATGTTAAAGCCTGGGCTGAAAGAAAAGCACAGCCCCCTCCTACAAGACATATTCAGTAGAAGCCATGATCAGAAATTCACATAAACACCAAAACCACAATGCTGAGGACAGCAAGAAAAACTCCCTCTTCCCAAATCTGAGAACTGCTTTTGTTCATGGCTGGAAAAATCCTCCCCCAGTTGTTACCTAGCAGAATATTTCATTAAAACACAAGGATTCCCCCCATCCCCCCTTTAGAAAATTGTGACTGGTCTGTTTGATCTGAAAACTGAAAGTCTTTGGCCAAACGATAACCAAACACAGAGGATGGTGGGTGCAAACTGCTGGAACTCTGATCTACAGCTGGAAAGATGCATCCCAGGTAGGAGCTCCTGGACCTCTTCCCATGGGAAAGCCAGATATTTATTTAAAGACGGGACTGAATTGCAACAGACACAGGGAAATGTCAAAATATTCCACAAGTAGGAAGAGGAACGAATACAATTGTCTCTGCAGCTTGTGCATAATGAATAACTTACAGCCCAGGCAAAGCAAAAGTTGTAATACAGCAAGTCAAAACAAAGCACTGCTAAATTGGGTGTTTACAGCAAGGAAGAGCACTTCGTGCATTGGCCAAAATGTCTTCAAGCAGATAGTGTAAACTGAGCACCAACAGGACAGGTAGCAAAGAAAAACCTAACCTATTACTCTAAAAACATGAGGAGGGATAGCAAAAACTGGGCAGCAGATGTGTTTTTCCCTGAATGTGGTCATCTGAAGACGGAGCATCTTGGCTGAAGTAGTTATAGGAGAGACAGGTGCTGCTGGTGCCACTCTCCCTTTGAAATACAAGGGAACCATGACAGCAAATTTAGGCTTAAAACCTCAATTTTGAATGGCTGAAGTTAGATGAATGACCATCCTCCTGCATGCTGTATGAATGATTTGCAGCAGAGCAGAGGGGTATGATGAATTAAAGTCTTTGAAAATTCCTGCTTGAAACCATCCGAAAACCGCTTTCCAACAGAGATGCATTTTGAGGAGGATAGCAGCATTTAGGGTTTGTTTTCAAATCACAGCTGAAACCTAGAATTAAATTTTGCTGCATATAGACTTGTATAGTCCTGCCAATTCCCATTATAATGCTCTTATTTATCATCTCTTTCCTAAACACAAATGTGAGATAACTTCAATATAGGCAAAGTAGCTTTGCTCAGTTGGCCAAGGCTGTCGCTTTTAAAAATACTTCGGAAAATACTTAAATTGGGGGAAAAAAATACAGAAAGTTCTCTAAAAAGGGACAGAATAATTTTAGAAATCAGCTTCAGAGCTGGCTGGATTCTGAAAATGTCTAAACCTAAAAATAGACAGAAACAGATGATTTTTTTTGCCTCCCTTAATTATTTTCTCTTTTTTTTTTGCTCCTCACATTGGGGTCACTTCTAAGTTTACATCCAGCCTACGAGCCTGTGCACAGCAAACATTTTTGCTGTTATTCTTGACTAACTGACAGCCCTGGGCGGCATCCAAACACAACCACAACAAACTCTAGGAAGCCAAAAGCGAGCGTGAACAGCAAAATGCCTCGGAGCAGCCTCAGAGCAGTGTCACCGCCAAATTTGGTTCTGCCTGTGGCACTGTCACCTGTGTGAGGTCCCCAAGCCACAAGGCCTCTGGGGGTTTCTTAGCTGGGATCCAGCAGGAGCAAAGCCCTGGTACAGGTATCTGTCTCTGCTGGAAATATGTTTTGGGGTGCTTTTTTTCACAGTCTGCATGCTGATGGCACCTTATGAATCTAATGCAGATGAACGCTGCTGCACCACCACAGCCCAAACCAGAGTCCCTGGGCAAGGGGAGTATAAATTTTTTGACCCTTTGACTTTAGTGATGGGGATGACAATGACAAGAGCAGCATAGGTCTCAGCACAGCCTGGCTGCTTCCTGGTGGCTTGTCTCGTGGAAAGGTTTCTGTTTTAGACTTACCAGCTGCTTGGCATTTGAGGGTACTACAGCGTCGATCAAAGCAGGATAAATTAAAAAAAAAAAAAAAAAAAAAAAAAGGAGAAACCATGATGAATTCATCCTTCACTGTGGCATTAGCACAACCCCAGCCCTGTCCCCCTTCTCCTCGTCAGCGGTGAAAAATGCCTCCTCTCTGCCAACAATTACCCATTTCGGCTCAACCCTTCGAACGCCGGCCCTTCGGTAAATGGCAGTGGCGGCCCCGCTGCCGCCCAGGCGCTCTGCCCACAGCGGTGATGGATGAGCCCTGGCTCGGCCCCGCTGCCGCCACCATCTGCCGCCCTGGCCCCCCTCCCCGGACCCCACCAATTGACGCTCTCGTTCCTTTGCTGCGGATCAAGGGCGAGCGAAAAAAAGTGGCAGTGATAAAAGGCACCTGGAAAAGCGTGAATTAGTCCATGGAAGAGAGGAGATGAATGAAAAGGCATAGGGCGGGAGGAAAGGAGAAGATGAAAAGACTGAAGGAGACCAGGGGAGGGACTACCTGGCCCACGGCCAGACCCCTTGCAGCTGAGAGCAGTGCACCCCCATGGTTTGTTAGGCTCCTGTCGGTTTGTTTGCTTGCTCGTGGTGAGCCCTCTTTGCCAGGACGAGCATGCTCCTGGGCTCTCCCTAGCAAACGGAGCATATTCTGGGTGACACACTGCTCATCATGATCTACAGGGCATGGTAGAGCAGGGCACTGGATTAAATTATTCAAATGGCAGCTGTCAAGAACAAAACGAAATGGGGTGATGCTGAGCAGTTAAAGAAAACTTCTCCTCTGGTGCCAGGGTGACCAAAGGTGAAGGTGTCTTGGTAGCAGGAAGCCAAACATCACCTCTGGATTTCTCTCCTGTTTCATTCTCGTATGGGATGCAGTGGGGTGTCTTGAGGATGGGAAGCTTTACCTGGAGCAGTTTGGGAAGTCTTTGGAAACTTCCCTACATCCTTAAGGAGAGGAAGGTGCAAGCCTCTGAGAAATCACTGCTTTGCTGATGGCACTTTTCCAGGCTGGGTGGATCACTTCCACCTCCAGAGCAAGCTGAGAGGGACCTGGTTGTCCAAGCCCCCCAGTATTTTTCAGGTTTATCATGTCTTTAAGACCTTGGGCAACTCTGCTTTCAAGCAGAATCATTTTGGAGGGTAGTTAGTTATTTTTACTAAAAGCTCTGGATTAAATTTATAATAGTAATAAACCCATTTCACTTCACGGGTTTGATCCCAGATTTGCCCTGAGCTGCTCAGGTCAAAGGAAGCTTTATGTTTGAGCTGAAATCCTTCTTCAGTCAGGATTTACAAAGAAAAAAAACATGACAGAGGAAAGGCTGGCACTTTTAAAGATGCTCTGAAAATGCTCAAACAAGCAGAAATGGTCCCACAAGAATTATTCCCCCAATTCCAGTCATGCCAAAACCCAGGACATTGTCCTTGCCCATCTGTCAGCGCAGCTTCTGATACTGAACAAACCTCATTAATGGTCATCAGAGATTTAGCAAATGCTGTACAAGGGCCATAATAGGGTGAGCCCCTTTAAAATGAGAGATAAACCATTCCCTGTTTCACGGCACAATAGTTGTAAGGAAGATATAAACACCAACATGCCTCCTAGGGATGCTGGAGAAAGGCCAGGCTAGCGGCACACCAGTATCTTGCTTGCACTTGTCTGTTGGGATGAGACCAAGTATCAGCTACCAGCAGCAATGAATAATCACTTCTTCAGACTGGTGGAGGAAACAACAACAACAACAACACAGCTTTCCCCAACATAAGGCTATCACCAGCATTAATGCAATGACAATTACTTAAGCGAGGAACCCAGTTAGTGGAGTTAGTAATTTTTGTGGGTGGGAATTACTCCTCGTCCCTTCCATTTAAAAGTGGATTTGGTAATAATGCTATAGAGGAGGCTTTTGAAGGCACATTTGGCCCCTGCAAAGTCAGGACTGGTAGAAGCTTAATGTCTTTTGAGGAAAAATACTGGTGGAATAAAAATAAGGGTTAGTCACAATCACAATGTATTTTTTTCTCAGAAAGTATTAATCTGGGAGCAATGCATTAAGGGTCAGGAATTTTTCATTCCAAAAGCACATTTTGGAAAAACACATTCTTCGTACAGTTTCACAAGTTCTGAGTATTTTTGTCCAGAAAGGATGTGTGTTCTCTGGTGGACAAAAGTTCAGGAGTCAAAGAGAAAATGGTGGCAACAAGGAGAAAATGACATTTCCCTGTTACTCTGTTTTTTAACGCATCCTAATTTTTGCAAGACACCTTAACACTTGTAAGCTAAAATATTAATTTTAAAATAGAGGAAACATTCTCCCCCTCCTTCCTCCTCTTCCCCCACTCCTTTTCTCACACATATTTCTCTAACAGAAAGAGCCAAATAATCTAATTTGACGTTTTGGGATATATTCCCTGCAGGAACTGTAGAAATGCCACCTGCTACCTGCATGCTAGATTTGATCACAAATCAACAGCACCCAGTGCTGTAAAGGATCTCTTGATATTTTAATGGCCAAGAAATGCCTGGCCACTAATGACAATACATCCTAAACTGCACAGCCTATGTTTTTCTGTAAATGCCAAATGCTACCTTGCTATTTGTATCACTCTCAATTGCACCTCCTTAATTACAAGAAGCGAAATCATTAATTATATTCAGCGAAAAGATCTCCAAAACCTTGCACTTCAGGCTTGGCTCTCTTGCAAGTGCAGAATTAGCCTTGGGAAGGGCATTTGGCGGCTCTGTGCCCAAGCTCCTCTTCATTCATGCCCGTGGTAGGAGACTTGTTCACTCCCCACCTACTGATACCATGTGCTGCTGCTGAACCAACTAAGTGTGAGTAGGTCAAGCCTTCTGCTGAACCCAGCTGCCAAAAGCCAAGCTGGGAGGATACCAGTACTGCTGACCAGGTCCTGGAAGGCTACAGGTTCTTCTAACACTGGCTCCAGAAGTCCTGCTGTCACTAGTGGTATCGGGATAAATGCTAACATTCCTCAGTTGAACCCAAAAAACTATTGTAACTAGGAGAAAAGACTCTAAGGGACCTTACATCAGGTTCTGCAATCAGGACCTTGTGCAGCCTTCCTCCTTTGGCCCATGGCAGCATTACTGATGAAGAGCCAGGCACCTCCTGACATGCCACGAACACCCAGGAAGGACAAGGAGGCACTTCTGAAGATTTCTAAAGCACTGCCCTACAAGGCTCCTTCATATCCTCTTCTTTCAGGCATTGCTTCTGACCAGTCTTCACAGATACAGGAAAAAAAACCCCAATCTACACAGTCACAGCTAAATACAGTGCCAAGAAGGATGCCAGTGCAGCAGTGAACGTGACAATGGGGAAAACCAAGATTTCTATACTTCCAGGAGCTTTTTTTATAATTATTATATCAGCCAGCATGGCCAAGAGACAAGAACTTGCTTAATTTGTGTATTACAGTGCTCAAAACACCAGGTTAAGGTCCACACCTTGGCTAGCTGCTTTGCTCTCAAGAAATCCGAGGTCAGATAGTTAGGTACTCACCTAAGTCTCATGCCAGGTTATGTAGCCAGCTGCAACACCACTGAGTGAGCTGGGAAGGCTCTCTCCATCAGGGAGTTCCCCTCACCATGGGCTGTTCCCATACTTTCATTGGGTTATAAAACAACTAAACCTGCAATGAAATAAGAAAGTTTCCATTATTTTGCTCGAGAAGCCAAGTGACCATAACCTTTCTGGTCAGTGCTGGATGGCTTGAAGAAAATTAGGTTCATCTTCCAAGGGTTCAAACTAGGGGGAAAAAAAAAAAAAAAAAAAAAAAAAGAATTAATTGGGTAATGTTGGTTTAAGCCTCAGCCTCAAACTTAGGAAACACAAATACACCCTCTATAAGCAGCCCTGTTTGAAAGCAAAGAGATGTTGACCAACATGTCCAAGGAGGACACGGCTTCCTAGGGCTGCAGCATCCTCTCAAAAGGGATGCTCCCATACAGTAGATCCACTACAACATCTTTGGTTTCCACCATCTGTTACCCCTCTTTTCCAAGGATGGGGGAGTGGTGAGAAGCCCTGCATGTAGCTCTCGGTGACCAGGGCTCTTCTGACATTGGGAGCGGAGCATCTTGACCATCTTTGGGCCAAGCTGTATTATAAACGGTGCCAGAACCATTCACGAGTCTTCAAAGTTTCCACATGATTATGTGAACAAATATTTGGAGTGGAAGTGCTGTTAGTCATTATTTGCAGTTCATTTTCTCTTATTTGTTCTCTGTCTTTTAAATAATAAAAAAAGAGAAAGCCAAGATGACAGCTTACAGTATTCACATCCAGGAGCAGAAACGACACCTGTTTTTTTGGGCAAACACCTTGGTTGCACACAGCCAGCCTCCGCAGCTCCCTGGGAAATGCTGCAGCAGAGGCAGCCTGTGCCAGGGAGGAATTTGGTCTCTTGCTCGGAGCCACGCTGCTGTGTGCTGCAACTGCTGTGGTGCTGACGAGTCCTGAGCATCTACCATGAAAACCCCTGCTCCTGGCCTGGCTGCGGTCATGCACAGAGTTTTTCTGAATTTACACCCTGGGGCAGAGAAACAAGAACCAGCTCCCTGTTTCCAGGCCTCCCTGGATTTGGGGGCTTCCCTGCCTCATTGCTATTTGGCACCTAATTTGGAGGCCTGATCTTGGCAACAGCTGTTACTCAAGCTCAGGGCTTAGCACCATTAATCATGTCAGAAGGCAGCAGCGTTACCTACAGCAGGAAATACTGCAGCTGGTGGCAGGTGTCTGCAGAAACAGCCCCTGAACATGTTCACCAAGGAAGGTTTTACACCTGCCCGTGTAAGTGCAAGGCTCCCTGGGCACAGAGGCATGAGAGGAGCTATTCGATAGCAGAAGAGCTCCACGGTAATGCTGGCATCAAAACTTACTTGGGCATCTTTGTCTCAGAAAACACCTCTCCAAACCACCTACAAATCACATTTCCAGCAGTCTGTTTCTCCGTGCGTCCAGTAGCTTGTGCCTCTGGCTGTGTTGAAAGAAATATGTACCGAGTGCTGTTGGAAGGACTGGGCAACATTTAGAGGCGAGCCAGCACTTCGGTATAAACAAGCTGAAAAGAAAGTGTGGTATTACTCTTCTTGGCAGAGTCATGGCTTAGCAAACAGAGGGAGCCAGGACCCAGTGCCTGGATCTGGCATCTTCTGCACAAGGGTCATTTCTGCCTGTCCTAACACCTTGCTTCCAGGACGTGAATGGATAAAAGCTGGCTCTTTCCACATGGACAGCTTGTTTACCCCAGAAAATCTAGACAGATGTCAGTTTAACTTAAGCTTTCTGGAGGCATTTCAATTTTGGAGAATCCCCCAAAGCAGAACATCTCCCCAAAAGGTAGAAGCATCTCAGGGCAGACATTTCTGCTTTGGCACCTGCCCCTTCAGATTTCAGCCCACAGGGGAGACCAGCAATATATGGATCTACAGCAAAACCCTCCCAAATCACATCCAACCCTTCCATCTCCAGTGAGGTATTTTTGGCTTAACATGGTCACTTGTGGAGAAGGAGAAAGGATCTTGTTTCTGTGGACAGCGTAGACTTATTGCAAACATTTGTGCTGAGAACAAATGCGCCTTTCTGTGGAAAAGATTTCAAACACCCTTATTGACAAGGAAAAGAGAAAAATCCCAAACTGGTAGAAAAACTTGGCCCAACAGAAATAAAGTGAATGTAATATGGCAATATCCCAACCAGCCTCTGTTTACCAGATAGTCTCTCCTCTGAGTCATGCATTGATGTGACTATTAATAATGCACTGTTATAAAAATCCATCCTTGTAGGAGGAAGGATGCTGTCAAGACTCAAGCAATTTCTTGTTTTCAGTGAAATATGGGTAACATTTGTGTTGTGCTTTCAAATCCTCTTTTCAGGTTATTTTCCATTTCCACTTTAATAATAATCTTTATGCCTAAAAATAGCATTTCACTATTAGAATCAGAGTGACCTTTTATATTACGTGTGGATTAGCACGAAACAAACAACTGTTCAGTTTATAGCTGACAATAAGTACTCCTGCTTTCACCTCCATGTCTTTCATCAGTTTAAGTTGGTCTCCATTACTTCAAGTTTGCTCAAGGGGACACTGAGGCAGAGGGCAAGAAAACCACTTACTTGGCATTGTCAGCAGGACAGGGTCTGGGAGCAGCACTGGTTAGGGGATGCTATCTTGGGAACAAAATCTGAGAGTCATGAAAAATGTAATTCACTTTAATGATTAGCATTTTTTGAGATCTTCTCCCCTCTCTTATCCGAAAACAGTGAAAATTGTCTCTCTGAAAAGAAAGGCTTCTCCTTCATATAGAGAATCATTCCAGTATTATGAAAATGCCTGTTTCTTTAGAAAGCCATGGTTTGTAATTATTGGACTTTGGTACAGCACCAACAGGACATTTTTTTCTTCAGGTTTCATACCTGGTCCAACTGGGACATTTCCTGTTCTAGCTGCCATAAGTATCCCTCTTAATTTTGTGCTTTCTGAGAGCATTTGAATTCAGTGGGGACTACAGCATCAGGTAACACTTGATTTTAATATTAATAGCTACTTTTTATTCTGGAGTTATCTGGCTTAGTTTAGAAAATATATTCTCCATGGCATAGTCCTCGTGCCTTGTTTGACAATGGACTCCTGGAATATTTCAGTATTTCCATCTCCTTGGAATGCCTCTTCCAAGAACCCATGTTAGTATTTCCTAAAATACTATAGGAACTACCTAGCAATTTCAGGCAGGACGATTTTCCTGGCCCAATCTAGTAAGCGTCCTGATGCTTTCCCCCCAAAAAGTCAAAGTGGTGCCACATTAAATGCCTACACCTTTTAAAGAAGAAATACTCCAATCACCCAGCACACCTATCAGGGCTGACAGAAACAGGGAGAAAAGCAAGCTCAGCATTACAGCTGCAATCTTGCTCAGGCCATTGCTTCTCAGAAATCAACCTGTACCTATGCAGGGAGCTCAGATTTTCTTGCTGCAGGGTTCAGGGCTATCCTTGAAGTAAGTTATACTTGCAGAAAGCTCTTACGTCCTCCATGCTGCAGCCAAATGGTGGAGAGCAATTCAATAAACCTAACTGCCATACTGGAGCAAACAGACAAGCAGGCACCTTGGTGTGATAAGCCGAGGGAAGAAATGGCAGCGCTGCTCCCCCAGGAAAGCAGCTTAAAAAAAAGAAGAGATTAAAATAATAATTGAATGCTGCATCCTACTTGCCGTGGGATTCTTTTGTGCCATTAGGGTGCATTTTGGCAATGCATTCTTGCATTTTCGAACAGCGCACATGGACTAGAAGCATTGCAGATGAAAACAAAGGCTCTCTCTCCTGTACACATGAGCTCAGAAACTGGGATTTCTACAAGAAGCACTGCAGACAAGATGGGCTGAGGTGACCAAGCAAGTGCATGATGACAAGGCAGGTCCGAAGTCTAGTGGGGCGGTTGTGTCCACGTATCAGGGTTCAGATCAATGGGGTGTGCGGCCGCCACAGGTATGGCTGCAAGCAAGGACCCAAAATATCACTCCACTGCCTTCTGTCCAAAGACGGAGAGGCCAAGGAACAAGAAGGAAAGGAGCCCACAGACAAGCATCAAGTTCTTCCTTGTACACGACCTAGCACCAGTGGTAGGGTGGCCCTGCAGGCGGGAGCACGATGCCCAGGTTTGTCAGGTCTTTGTCCGCTTCTTTGTCTGCTCGCATTTTCCCATGGGTGTCTTGATCTGGCCAGCAAGGCTTGGAAAGGCAGGATCAGCTCCCATTGCTTCTCCTCTTCGCCCATGGCACTCATCTTTGGGCCCTGAGGTGATGATCTGGGGACCGCAGGAGGTCCAAGCCCCCAGTGCCCATGTCCTGCAGCCCTCGGAGAACCTTCTCCCTACTGGGGCAAACATTCCTTCATTAGCAGAAGTGATCTATATTCTCTCAGTAACGTCATTTTTGTCCAAGAAGTGCTTTAATATCAAACAAAACATATGCTTAGAGTTTTCAGTCTGCTCTGTTGCCACCCTTGATGAAAGAAACACTTTTGCTTCCAGCTTTTGAAATGGTTTTCCACCCCCTCGGCAAGACCTTGGGCTAGAGACAGACTGAAAAAAAGAACAGCTGTATTTTCTTTTTTCTTTTTTACTTTTTTTTAAAGAAAAGATTTTTCCCCTCAAGATTTTTCTCACTTATGATGGACTTCAGTTTTGCAGCTCACTCTAATACTGATCAGTGCCAAGCACGGGCTGCCTGAGATGGTTTTTAAGGCTAACTGGGTGATCTCAGACCCTGTTTTACTGCCAACCTCCCAATCAGTGTGCGATAAAGGCTGTATTTGGAATTGTGTATTTTCCACACCTCCTCCCCAGTTGCAGCCTCATCACTACACTAATACTGCTCTTTTTCTTCTTAAGTATCCCCTACCTTGCTTGTAGAAATATGATATGGATGAGATTGAGGGAGCACGCTCCCGGCCCCCAGCAGAGTGAATCAACCACCATACCCAGCCTTGCCGGGCACCGTAGGACAATCTGGAGTGAGTCCTTCGAGCACAGCCTCCAAGAAGCAGCCTTGGCACCAGGAGGAAAACTGCCCCAGCTGCAGGAGGGAAGATACTGCCCCAGCCTGTCCTCAGTCCTCCTTGCTTTACAACTCTGCCTCCAGTGTGATTTAGCAACCACAGACTGTTTTTTTGTTATTTTAAAAAATTATCAGCAGTGATTAAATATGAAAGGACATCATACCAAACAATGTTTGCATGCATTTTAACTCACCTAACAGGAGTGAGTTAAGGAGCACGATTGTGCCAGCAGGACTAAAGCTACAGCAGCTTCTGATGGGGAGCAGGAAGGTTAAGGACACTGAGGAGCCAGTGTCAGGGCAGTAACTGCTCAAACCAGATCAGCCAGCAGCAGAAGGGATTGCCTGACTGCATGCTCAGCTCCAAGCATTGCCCTAATTTGGATGAGTATGTGCAGATCAATGCTACAGTGGGCTCAAGCGTGGCCCACATGCTTCTTTTATCTCCTGGCACACATCCTCTGACAAACCAGCCTAAGGGCACGCGCTCCACCGGGCTTGCACAGCATTAGGGTTGTTGCTTTGAAGGGCTGCCAGAAAGCCCTGGAGGCCTCCACACCCCACAGCTACAGCTAGTCATGGTGACATGAGTGGATAAAAGTCACCTTTAATGACTAGAAGCAAGACAGCCTCACAGGGTGCAGCTGTAATATCTTCTCCTCTGCCTCATCCTGATTTCCGTGCAGTGGGATCTAGTTTCTCACCTGCCTTTTTCTTTTGCAAACAGAGAGCTGTTTCCCCTATGAGAGGGAGTAAGAGCCGCTGGAGCTGGCAGATACCTGTTTTCTTTCATGGGCAATGGGGATTCCTCCAAGCTTCGGTCTTAGCCCCTCTCATCATGAGCTAACACGAGTGCCTCTTCGTCTTCTCTCTCCATCTCCCTTGCACAGCTTCATCCAGGCATTGGGATTTCCTGCCAGCCTTGGAAGAAACATCCCACGTCCCATACATCTGCTTCGGGGAGTGGGCCTGGAGGGCAGTGGTGAAGAAGAGCTGCTGGGGAGAAAGTGGTTCTTCCCACATTGGCTGAGTTGAAGGCTTGTGGACCTCCTGGCTGCTCCCCATCCTACCCTGCGGCTGGACCAGTGCCGAACCTGCCCAGGAGCTGATTGCTTGCAAACACAAGTGTTAATTTCCACCTATGTTAAATGCTTCTTTGAATAATTTATTGGTTATTTATTCTGCCTGAAAGGAAGGTTAGACCATGCATTTAAACAGAAATGCTCTTCACAAAAGCTACAGAAAAGATCAGTAATTATCACTACTACTCAGCTGGACCAAGTTTTAAAACCAGGCTGATCAGGAAGATCTTGCTGTTTATCTCAGGTCATACCAAGCTTTGTTTCTGCTGCTTCGCAGATGGTTTCCCAGAACATGTCCGAAGTACATCCCATGTCCCTCAATACCTGAAGTCAGCAGTGTCCCCTTCTCACCACCACTCCTATAGAGGTGGAAAGGGCTTCTCCACACTTCAATAAACACACCTCACTTGCAAAACTTTGAGATTAAGCCATACCAACCTCTTTCCCTTCCTCCTGCCACAAGCTTTCAAGCTGCCCTGTTCGGAGTCAGGGCTGCTGCTGACTTGCATCGTCTTCAAAGAGCAGACACCCCAGGCACTGTCCTGAATAGACAATTACAAGAACAAGCAGGAGGCCAAAAATGATGTGAACTAGATAACTGGACCTCAGCAGATGTAGTTACAGTGAAGGACCAGCAGGCCTCCCCAGAGATGGTGTCACTGTGCTTAGCTTTCATACGGTAAGAGCTGCACAAATACACGACTATTTGGTTTTCCAACTGCACCCCTCCAAAAAGTGATACTTTATTTCCCATCAAAAATGAAAGGCCCCTCCAAAATTTTTTCCACTAAAAACCACAGCATTTTCTATTCCTTGAATTACTACATTGTAATCTATTTTTCAGTGAAACCCATCGTATTAGCAAGGTTTTGGCAGGACAGTGGAGAAAAGAGAGGACCCTAAACCAGTCCACCACTGATGACAATCACTTTTGCTACCTGAAAGTAAGCTTTTTCAGTTAAAGAAAAAAAAAAACCCAAACAAAAAACCGAAGAAGTTTTGCACTTCTCTGGTTAAATTCTGCCAGCTCCACTCATGCTGACAACAGCAGCATGTACATGTGCAGCACAGATTTATCCTGGGACTTCTGCAGAAAGCCAGATTTGGGTGGGTTTGATCCCTTAAAAAAATTGTTTGTTAAACTTAATAGCATCTACTTTCCTCCTGAAAAAATGTCTGCAGCAAAATGATCCTACTGGGGTCCATATGAAACAGCAGCACCATATAATTAACTGGGATACAGTAGAGATATTGGGGACTTTGGGTGATGATATTGCAGAACTGTTCTCTCATACAAACAGATCACTACATTATAATGGGGAAGACAAAGGATATTTATTATTATTGTGTTCAAGTAAGGCTTGGTTTAATACACAGTAGTGAATGGAAACCCACAAGTGAAATAAAAATCCTCTAATTCACATCCTCACTGTTAAAATTACAGATAAAAAGAGTGATCTTGGATGTACAAAAGCCAAGCAAAATAACAGGATAGATAAAAATAATATATATATGGCTGAAATTTAAAGTACCTCAGACAAACCCTATTGGATGAAACAGTTTATCATGAAGGAGAGGGGGAGGCTGAATGAAGAGGCCACAGCAGAAAAGGATGAATGATTTTATGGGCTTCGATACTTAATGGTCCAACTGGAAATGACATGAAAGTCCCTGACTTTCAAGGTGACTGGTTTGAGCCATCTCAAACAGACCCTCTATCATCACTGGCCACTCTTGAAAATCTCAGTGAGGCACTCTGAAGCTGTCCCCAGAGACCTGCCGAGCAAGACGGCAGCAAGCCTCCAAGTTTGGCCCCAATCCAAACTCTTTAGGCAAAGGCTGATCTTGGCAAAGTTTCTGCTCCATAGTTTGAATTCAAACAGCTCCTACATGCTTTCTGACCTAGGGTTAGAAACATTTTCATTCAAGATCAAATTTTTTGTTTGTTTGTTTAATCCCAGCTCTTGGGAATCTAGTGTATTTTTTCTAATAAGTTCCTTCTTTCTCTTTTACCTGGGAGAAATTCTACTTTTTTGGGTGTCATGAAACCAAAGGCACAAGCAAAACCCGTTCTTACCTGCTGGGAGGACAGACCAGTCTCCCACACAGTCCTGATCAGAGTCCCACGCTGTGACTGCTCAGGTGGCATCCACATTGCTGGTTTTTGGCTTGGATGCAACAAAGTCATTAGTGACTTCTGTCATTTTTGCATCTCCAACCTCCAGCAGCTTGTCCATTGCAATTGCCATCATGAGGGCAGGCAGGGATGGCCCAGATACTTGCCATAAGGCAGTCCCCAGCCTCGCTCTGATAGCTCACGTGAGCCAGAGAGCAGCTAAGGGCTCCCACCTTATTCCCAACTGACCCCTCCTCCTTCAGGGGGAAGCCAAGGCACAGCAGAGCCACCAAGACCCCCAGTAACAGACTCTCCTTTGACCCGCCATCAGCTAGTCTCTCTGAAAATGAAAAAGCATTTCTATAGCACTTAGCTTTGCTTTAACATAGCAGACTCCAGGGCTAAGTGGGAATCAGTCCTGGACCACCCTCTCTGCATGAAGGTTCACCGTCATGAGGGTCCTCCCTGTCTTCTCCTTACCTAGGGCCTTTCAGTTTTACAGACCTCAAATCCTTGGCTGCTCCGGTACCCTTGGGCAAGGCAGTGGGATTCCTGGGCTCAAACAGCTCAGCCAAAAGACAAAAAAAATCCAAAGCAGTACAATGGAAATCACTGGAAAGGCCCTCAGGACTCCTCCAGCACTTGCAAGTGCTAATTGCCAGCAGTCCAATTACATTCATGTCTCTGATGGATTTAATTGCTGAGCTGCTGAAGAGAGAAGTGACCTATTATGGATCACTGTTTACAGCAAATTAGTTCAGAAATTCCCATCTTTCTGCCTGTCATGCTCAGAGGGCAAACTCCCTCAGCTCTGCCACTGAGACAGCCAAGGACTTCACTGGCTCCAGCAGATGAAAGCTCATTCACAAGGAAAAGCTGAGCAAAGACACATCTAGGGCAGAAACTCAAGTCTGGCTGTTCAGTAGAAGAAAGCTCTGAGATGGAAGGGGTCAGAGAGAGAAAGCAATAGCTCAGAGGGAAAAATAAAGCCCAAGGAAAGAAGCTACAGAGGTTCTGCAGCAGCAGATGGTGGGGGAGGGGCTGATACAGGCACACCTCCAGCATAGCTCAGGCCAGACCTAAAGCCTCAGACCTGAACTTAAATGGAGCTGGTGGAGCAAGGGGCAGAGGTAGAGGTTGCCTAGGGCAATTAATGCCTATAGGGCCCTGACAGCTTCAGAGAGGGGATGTTTACTTCTTGAGGAGTCTCTAAAGGAATGTCACAGGAGAAAGTCACAGGAACCCAGGCAGTCTGAAATCTAAGAGTAAATAAAAGGAATGGGGAGGGAACATTTTCCTTTCCAGGACATATACAGGGCTGGGCTGGAAAGATATTTAGAAGAATTTTGCATTTTTTTAATGGGGTAAGAATGCATTTCTGATGGCTCTAAACCTCCCTGCCAAATCAAGGGGGGCTGCCTATCAGGCAGACTGAAGGTAGGGGCTCTCTCTCCTCTGTCACACTGGTGAGGTCTCTCAGAGGTGCTGTAGCTCAGTGCAGTACTCACAGGGGAGCTCTTATGGTCTTCTAGAGACAGCACCGAGTAGTCACAGCCTCATGGAAAACAGGACTCTCCTCTCCCTGGGTACAGCAAGGTTGCGTGCCGCTCTCTGGGCTTGGTTGCTATTGTACATGGATAAATACAACACTAGGACCACATTATCCAGACTGTTACCTAGAGATAAAAAGAATTAAAGCTGGGGAACACAAGAAGCTTAAAAACAGGCCTGCCTTTGACTTGCGCAATATATTTCAACAGACCTATAAAAAGATCAGGGAATTCACTCAAGCATGAATAGTTACAAGCATAAAAGAATGGCGGTATTATATTTATTATTAAAGCCCTTTTAAAGCCCCCTTATTGCAGATGGATTCTGAGCCTCTGGGGAAAGTCAGGGACAGGATATTTAGCAAAAATGTTATTAAAAATAGAAATTGTTTCCCATGACTTAACCTTATTGCCTAGGGGGAAATCACTTAGGTGATGTTATTGGAGAGCATGCAGTTACGAGACCACGATTGTTATGGAAGACTATGCAAAGGTTTCTGGGATACCAGCAACATTTCTGCTTCCAGAGAAGCAAATTTACCTGTGCACCCCACCAACTGCCTGCAGACTGAGGAAGGCTTTTTTCTCCAGCCCGCGTGCCTTTAACCAACCTACAGTCCCTTCTGCAGCTCTTAGCTGTCAGGAGGTACTCCTGAGGATCAGAGCGCTCCACACCGCACGGTGCAATGAGCAGAGGGCATGTGGGGCTGTCGGCAGGGTGTGATGAATGCAATTCATCACATCGTCACCCAGCAATGCATCAATATATCATCATCTTATGTCAAGTCCACAGCTCCAAGATGCACCCAGTTTGCCCTCCTTGGTCTGGAGGGACTTGGAACTGCTGGCCAAATGGTAGCATGCAGGATGGTGCCATGGTTTGCTTGCTGCTCTAGTTCCAGCCCAACATTAATAATAGAAAGCTTTTTTCCTAAGTTTTCTTCAGAACCTGCAAAAAGGTTCAATTATGACAAATTGGCATTTTCTGACAAAAACCTCCTCTGCCCCGTAACCCGGGGCCAAAGGCTGCTTGTCAAAGCAGCATCAAGTGTGATCCCTCCCTGCAAAGATGGCCTGAAGCTCTTTGAGAAATACAGCTCCAGAGGCCACGGAAATGCCAGGAGGATTGTTGAGTTGATCAGATTGACTCCTGTCTTCCTCCTGGGATACATATCAAGGAAGATGGGCAGATATCAAACATTCATCACAGGCACTTGTCCCTTCAACAGCTGATATTGGTGCAGCAAAACAGGTTTTGATCACTTGAGCTTAATGTCACTGCAATCATTGCCTGGAATGTAATTTTGTCTCTAAAAAAAAAAAAAAAAAAAAAAGAGGGGAAGGAGGATAAAAAACAAGACTCAGAGGTCTCTGTGCTTCAAAAAAGCTAGCGCTTAAGTTTTGCTGTAAGCATCAGATCTCAGCAAATTCTGTAAACTACCCCACCCCCCCACTGCCCCCGTATTTGGACATTTTCCTCTTTCTTAATGATATTCCATCAATTACATAACTTCACAGATACTAGAGATCAGTATTAGGGAGTTCAGCTTCATTATTAGTACAGTTATTGTCCTTTGGAGACTGAGCTAATGGCCATTTGTCTTCTTCAATTCAATTAACAACAATCCTCTCTGGACACCACATAGGTTGCACTCAGTGACATGCCACTACATCCCCTCCTCCATCAGGACATGACCCCCATCTCCGCAGACAAGATCTGGCTCCTCTCTCGCCAGTTGAATGCTATACATTTTAGCAGCGCATCAGGAAATGGCACACTAAATTATCAAAGAACTAAACTGGGCAGGGCTTGAGCCAAGAAAAATCCATTTATCGATGGCCATTCCCCCTCTAAAGTGCTTGAGTAGGTTGACAAGACAGAAACATGCCTTTCCTGACCAGCCAAGAAGACTCTTCCCAAGGAGGATAAGGTCACATCTTCCAGCAAAGGATGAAGGGTAGAAACTGAAGGTTGGTGCGAGACTGAGGGAAGAGTCAATATTTTTTAAGAAAATGGAGCTTACAGCTGCTCTGGTTTGTCAGTATGACTCTTCTGTACAAATGTGGATCATGGTACATTTATTTTCCCCTTATCCCTGGCCTCTGCTCCATGATTGCTCTTGTCACTAAGTCAAAGGAGCCTCAAGCAGGAGCTGTTAAGCCCAAGCACGTTCCTCCATGGTGTTGCTGCCTTCCAGGATGTGAATAATCCCCTCACTTCTGCAGAGGAATGGCTTTTGTCTTTGCATCCTTGGCCTCTTTCCTTTCCACTCCAATTCCATAAGGGCTTGCACCATTACCCAGAGGTTTGCAGGAGTGGGGCTGGGTCAGTTTTAGAGTGGTTTGGACTCCCTTGGAGTCAGGGCTGAGACTCTCCTGCTCCACATAGTCACTGTGACATGAGCCACTGACCTCAGGGGCTTTCACAGCTGGCAACCAAAGCCTTACGAACAGAGCGATATGCGAGGGAGCCCGGCACACTGTGTGCAGTTCTCCAGCAATCCTCAGCCAAGTTCTGCAGCGGCATGTGGTCTGCAGAGGTCAGAGGCCAGCCTGCTGTCATAAATAAGACACCCTCTGCTCCTGGCATGTGGCCATTTCAATGGAAAGCATTAGTTGCTGGCAAATCGCTCTGGTAGCAATTCAACCTGACAAATGCTTTATTAGAACAAAGCTTACACTGAGAAGGTGTGGCTTGTAGTTTACGGGTGCAGAGAGCACCAGACTCACTGGGAGCGGGCAGGAAAGCTGTGGAGTTGACTTAGCAACCAGAGTCTGCCAACTTTTCACGAGAAGAGCTACCAGTGCAGGCAGAAAAGGTGGCTGTGAGCTAAAGAGATGTGTCCTTGTGGGTGGGGTCCTTCCTTTGAAGCTTGTACCATGTTACCAGGCAGCTTGACCACACAGCCCGTCTGGCTGACCACTCTCCAGTGATGATATGAGCACCCCGTGGTCAGCCTCCCCAAGGCTTGTTCCCTAGAAAGCCCATCAAAAAACAGAATTTGGTTTATTAACATGTCCTTTTGCTTTAACAAAAGCAAAATCCATCCACCCTGCCCCTGGAACAAGCACAGCCCTGTGCTGCTGCTGCCGTAAGTAACAGTGATGGGATCACTGAGACGTAACAAGATTTATCACTTTCTCCCGAAGAAAGATTGCCTGCTTGGTGTCCTCAGTAAATAATGTTCTGCCTGCATCATCTGGGGACATCATTAACCCAGGAGACAGTGACACCACTTAACCTTTCCCAGGCTCACTCAGCTCCCCTAAGGTGCCCTAGATGTACCGTTACTCAACGAGTGCTTTCAGGGACGAGGTGAGGATGTGATGCCAAAATTCACACAGCACACATGTTTGATAGCATGCAGGAGGCAATGCAGTACTGAGGAGCACCTGTGAGCAGCTCCATACTCCACCTGCACTTGCAGCACAGCCCTTACCAGGAACCTACACTAAGTCTGGGCCATTTTGGCTTCAGCAAGGTTATCAAGTAGCTGCTGGGCACATCAGGCCATTTCCCAACTCTCATCCAAGCCATGATCCCCTCACTGGGTTGTAGACAAGCAGTGCTTTTCCCACTGAGTGCCCGGGATCTCCTGCATGCCCCATCCACAAGCACCTCCGTGACTTCTTTCAGCCAGGGCCCAGACACACTGATCCCCAAGTGTACCAAGCACTACAGACTTTGACTTGTCTCGTACTGCCTCCTCACTATGCTTAATAGCTCCTGACTGCTCTTTCACTATGTCTATGACCGAAACACTGGATTTATTAATGCATTTTTAATTAGCAAACTCAATCTCCAGGGGAAAGTGTCTTGCATCTTAATGACCTTTGCTTTGAACCTTTGCCAGAGAGCACTTATACCATAAACCTGTATCTGCAACCAAGTTTCCTGACGACCCTCAACTCATAAGCTGAACAGCCAGGGCAGGGGAGGTAGGTGTGGGTGAAGAATCTGCTAGGTGGACGTAGTCTAAGTATAGTCCGAGCCAGTGGGAAGTAATAAGACACTCATTTGAGTATGAACAAGTCATAGAAAGCTCACAAAGCCTCTGCACAGTTAAAGAAGGGCTGTAGGAAAGGCTTGCTGGAGCACGGCAATGGGGTTCAGATGGTCCCAGGAGATGGGGAGATCTTAGCAGAGCTACACATCTGTCCTGGTTTCAGCTGGGATAGTTAACTGTCTTCCTAGTAGCAGGTATGGTGCTATGTTTTGAGTTCAGTATGCGAAGAATGTTGATAACACTGATGTTTTCAGTTGTTGCTAAGTAGTGTTTAGACTAAAGTCAAGGATTTTTGAGCTTCTCATGCCCAGCCAGCGAGAAAGCTGGAGGGGCACAAGAAGTTGGCACAGGACACAGCCAGGGCACCTGACCCAGACTGGCCAACGGTGTATTCCATACCATGGGACGTCCCATCTAGTATAGGAACTGGGAAGTGTGTGTGTGGGGGGATCACCACTCGGGGACTAGCTGGGTGTCGATCGGTGGGTGGTGAGCAATTGCCCTGCGCATCATTTGTACATTCCAATCCTTTCATTACTACTGTTGTCATTTTATTAGTGTTATTATCATTATTAGTTTCCTCTTTTCTGTTCTATTAAACTGTTCTTATCTCAACCCACAAGTTTTACTTCTTTTTCCTGATTTTCTCCCCCATCCCGCTGGATGGGGAGGGAGTGAGTGGCTGCGTGGTGCTTAGTTGCTGGCTGGCGTTAAACCACGACAACAACTAAAGCGTGCTGGGGACAGGCAGGGGATAGGAGCTAGCCTGACTTCACACACCAGCCCTCTTGTTCTCGCGGACAAGGGAAGGACCACAGTTGTTTTTCCTTGGAGCCTTGTTCAGGCTGGTTCACAACCCAGTTACTCACCGTGTCTCTCCAGGAGGTGCCTTTTTGCAAGCCATGCCTTTGCAGATCAGCTTGTAGTATTAGGGGCCAGCTTAGAGACCTGTTTCTTCCTAGGAGTTAGTGACATTTTAATCAACTTTTCTGGATAGAGTTACACATTTAAATGTTACGCTGTTTCCTTCAGATTTCCCCAGGCATTTCATGCTTTCAACATGGTTTCAATGTTTTCTGTACTCCTCCAGTTCCAGATCTCATTTCAAACCAACCGTTACAACTGAGCTGTTCAAGCTGATCAATGCTGCAGGAGCTCACAGTCCTTAGCTCCACGTCAGAATCCATTTCCTACCCCTGGAAGGAGCAAGGGTTGAACCCATTTCCTCCTCTCCTCTGCTTTGGGAAGGGTGGGGGAACTGTTGACAGCTTCGTGGTTTATTACCCACACAGCTCTATAGAGCCATACCTTCCAAATACGTTCGGCAGTGCTGCGTGCCCGGCGCCAGCTGTTCCTCGGGTTCCTGGCTTCTCTGTCACACAAGCTGTTAGTGATGCCATTTGTCTCCATCCTCCTCTAAAAGGCACATCCCAATAGCACACGATTCCCAACAGCGGCTGTCTCCCCGCCCTCACCCACACACAGCCTTATCCTTGCTAGAACTGAATAACACAATCTCTAGAGAAGCAGGAGGACCTAGCGTGAAAATCCTTTCAGAGCGGAGAGTAGCAGATGCTAAATATTCATGCAGCTATTGGTTCGCAGCACTGCGCTACACATGCAGGAGGTATTTATGCTCCATTGAGTCTCCTGATGAGCATCCCATCCTCAGCTCCTTTGGGTCACCGTGCAGAAGCAGAAGCACCCCAGAACTAAGCAGTGCTGATGCAAACATCAGCAGTAACCACTGTACTAGAAATACATATGCAAGGCTTCTTCCCACAGCAGGACATGTATTAATCCTTTCTGACTTCTCCACCTACCCACATCCTCATCCTGGGCAGCAGCAAGATGTGAGTTCACCTTGCTACGGGCCCATGGTCATCCCTTTGCCATGCTCCAGGTGCCTGGCATACCCCAGCAAGACTGCCTTCTGCTCAGTAATTCCTCCTCGAGCCTGCTGTGAGGATAGCTTCACTGCCTTAAGCTGTACTCCAAGGCACTTGGGAAGCAGCTTAAGCAATGTTGCATGACTCAGTCCTCCCCCTTAGCTCTCCCCTCTCAGAGAAGTGTGAGCCTGCCCACGACCTCCAGCAAGGTCTCTTGCATGGTCCTGCAGCACTGCAGCTCCACTGCAGCAAAGAGCACCACACAGTTTCTGCCCTCCATGTGATGCTACCTTGCTGGCACCTAGAGTTTGCCAAAATTGGGACTGTTGCTAAAGCCCAAAATCAGAATTGTCATCTGTCCTGGTTTCAGCCGGGATGGAGTTAACTGTCTTCCTAGTAGCTGGTACAGTGCTATGTTTTGAGTTCAGTATGTGAAGAATGTTGATAACACTGATGTTTTCAGTTGTTGCTCAGTAGTGTTTAGACTATAGTCAAGGATTTTCAGCTTCTCATGCCCAGCCAGGGCACCTGACCCAAACTGGCCAACAGTGTATTCCATACCATGTGACGTCCCATCTAGTTTAGGAACTGGGAAGGGGGGGGAGGCAGGTTTTTTTTTTTGGCCGCTCGGGGACTGGCTGGGTGTCGGTCGGCGGGTGGTGAGCAATTGCCCTGTGCATCATTTGTACATTTCAATCCTTTTATTACTTACTGTTGTCATTTTATTAGTGTTATCATTATTAGTTTCTTCTTTTCTGTTCTATTAAACCGTTCTTATCTCAACCCAGGAGTTTTACTTCTTTTCCTGATTTTCTCCCCCATCCCACTGGATGGGGGGGAAGTGAGTGAGCGGCTGCGTGGTGCTTAGTTGCTGGCTGGGGTTAAACCACGACATCATCCTGCTGCTCCTCCAGGAAACACCTGAGCTGCAAGAAAGTGTTTCCTGAGTTGACTTCAAGACATGCACGGCTCTAAGCGGTAATAGATACAGCCCTCGCATGCTGTCCCACAGCCTTGCTCTGTACCTCTCCCCGTTGCCTCACTCGCACAGTTCCTAGCAGAGCTGTTTCACCTGCACCAACTCTTTTTGCTCTGAGCCAGTCAACCCTCCCTCCCACATGAGGTTTTGGGCACAGCCACCATGAAGATGTCTCAGAGGCTCAGTGAAGACCTTGCAAAGACACTTGGACCACATTTCCAAAGCTGTCATGGTTTGCTTTGTAAGAAAATTCCCTCCCATGCACTACTATAAGCATTTTGACAGGTCAGCCACTGCCCCACTTCCCTGCGGGTTGCCCAGTTCTTACTATGTGGACAGACACAGCAGACCAGGTTTTGGGGAAAGATGGACTTATGGAAGAGAGAGGGTTTCAGAAGCCTTTTCTCTCCCTTCTTCCTCCAGGCAAGATGGAGCAATCGTTTCACGCAGCTCAATTTCCTGGGCTGCTTTCACAATCCCTTATTAACCATGGAGACCTGCTATTGCTACATGTCACTCCTCCACCTTACCCTCTGCAGTACTCAGCCTAGTTTACCAGCAGCACTCCTGAAAGTGGTACAAAGTGTAGGGTCCCCGCACAGTACAGCCAGAGGCTGCACCCCCACTGGGACTGGGAATGTCTGCGGGGCAAGGCCGGGGTGCAGAGACACCTTGCATCTCCCTGTAAAACCTCAATGGCACATGCTGCAAAGGTAGCATTTCAAAGCCTCCGAGAGGGAGCCATTTATTATGCCACTTCTCCCTTAACACAGTCTCTGCTGTCCTGCATTGCCAAGCACCAATATCCAGCGGTTTTTCTAATCCAATTTATCATCAGGTTGTTTCACCCAAGTCAGCAGATGCCCCTCTGCTCAGGTTACTGACGGATCGATTTACGTTGAGGCCTCAGAGATGCCTCTTGCCAGGTCTGAGAGTTTTAATTCCCCTCCTGTCTCAGCAAGATGTAGGAAAGGGGAGGGCAAAGCCCAGCAAAGTGACAGGGGCAGCCAAGCACCCTGCAAGGGGCTGCTGGTCTGGCTGAAGGACTGTAAGGGGTGCAAGGACAGCACCCATGAGCTCTACACATTCCTCAGGAGCAGTATGCAGTCACTCACCCTCATCCTAGCAGCGTGGAGCAAGACAATGGCTGTATAGACCAGGCTCTGGGTCAAGGGGCTGAAAGCAGAGGCAGAACACAGTGGGTCAACGATGCTGGCTCAGAGGTGCACATGGAGCCTCCTGAGAGGCACCAACTCAGCCCTGCATGTGCAACTCCTTCCCAGCAATTTCTGGTGCGCAAGGGCGAGGGCTGCAAAGGGAGGCAGTAGCATAAAGCTTTCAGGAGAGTTATATTGTATGCAGCACGTCTGTTTCCCATTCCTGTCCATGCTGCTTCACCATTTTTCCTTCAAACAGGCATTTTCTGCCTCTGTCTAGTCTGTGCTGGAAGCTAGAGAAGTACAGGCCTCCCACTGCACCTGGGAGCTTGCAATAATTGTTTGTACACACACTCCCCCTCTGCTTGAAAAACAACTGGCAATCATGCACATATAGCAGACGGTATGATGTGCTTGCAGGCTTCAGTCTTCGCGTGATGCTCGGGTTTGGTACCACAACATCTGGCCTCCAGCTCTGCCCACCTGCAGTGGCTTGTGCTCAAGCTGGATGCCTGTTGTAAAGAACATGCTCCCCATTTTGAGCTGTGGGGCAGAAGGTATGCCCCTCCACCCCACAGCTTCTCAAATAAGTCCCAGTCCAGCCCTTGCAGCGATCCCAGCCTCAGCTGTTGTGGCCCCATGCCACATTCCATGGAGGTTAAGGTCTTCTTACTTCTCACTTTCAAGGGTGAGGCTCATTGTGAAGCATTTCACCGAGATTAAGGCTGATTTTTGCTGCATCCTTTTTCCATTCTGGAAGGGGAAAGGTGTTTAGCAAGACCCAGGGGAACCAGAGAGCCCCCCATCTGTCACTACATGGAAAACCTGACAGGGTGGTACCAGGATTTAACCATCTGGACAAATAACAAGGACATTTAGCACTTTCCCTCCTTCCCCTTTGAGAGAAGGACACAGCAATGAAGTAGGCATTTCTGAGGAGGAAAATACCTGGGGGGTCACAACCCAGCAGTTTTCACACTTAGGGTCCTTAATGGATTTCTTCCCACCCTGGTCATCCTCCTGTACATGCAATTGGTCCAAGTTCTGTTTTCTCAACCCACAAGAGTGTTCGCTGAATTCTCAATTAGATACAAAACCTCTTCAAGGAAAAGGAGTGAGACAGAGCTCCCAGTATTGGTTTTATGGCATCCAAGACACAAAGCCCTCCTCCTCAAAAGTGCTCTCCTGACAAATACTCATTCCCTAGCTATCCAAATGCATTTTCAAACCAAAGCCGCAGCTGTGAGAGGTAACCTGGAGAGAAGACTGGTCTCATACCCCACTTTGCTGATCTGCTTGGAGAAGACCTTCAAGGAAACCAAATGGGAAGTTTCTATTTGTTTTCCCTCCCCCTCCCATGATGAAAAGCTCTCTGGGGCGGTGGCTATGCATAGGGGCAGGATACCACAATGCTGGGAGAGATTTCATCGTCCTTATCAAGTGGGGGCAAAAGAACCAGTATTAGTAAGGTCTCCCAGCTTAGTCTCCTTGTTTAAGGGACAAAGCACTCACCTCCAAATGAGAATAGCAACAGGAAAGCGGCACTAAGGGGGCGAAAGTTAAAGCAGTGTCATTGGAAAGACTGGGACAGACTTCATCAGACCCATGCTAGAACTGCCACCTATCAGCAAAATCTGTTGAGATAAAGAGCTTTAGTTATGCATTGTCATGGTGTATTAAATAAAGGTGTCTGCCCTCGAGCCCTCATTCCTCAAGCCCTTCACCTTGCTCCCCTTGGGAGGGGTAGGTATGCATCATTAGAATGGCATGCCAGCCTCAAACCCAAAGGGTCACGCTACCCAGAGTTGGTGAGCTCAGCATAGTATAAGCAACTCTGTTGAGATGCATCAGAGTGACAGTTAAGGTCTTTGCCCTTTCCATTAGCTTTATTTTAATTTGAAGCTGCACTGTTCATTACTTCCATTATATCCAGTCTCAGCTGGTTGGCACGATGCTTTACATTGTTGCTGACGTTGGGCAAGAGCCTGATGCTCTAGTCTCTGGGGTCCCAGCTGCACACTTGTCATGGCAACAAACTGGCCAGCAGTGACACCTGGGCACTGGTTTTTGCATGTGCAAATGCCACGGGTCTGCTAGGACACTGCTCCACTCCTCCACTGCACCAACCCGTACTCAACTCTGTAGCAGGAGGCGGCTGTGGGTCTGAGCAGCCTGGTGGATAGTCCATACTGTTCCCACTCCCTCGCACAGAAATGCTTTAATTTACTGAAGGATGGAGTCAATGTGATGGGGACAGTCAGGAGTCAAGTCAGTTTGCTAGCAGAAAAGTTTTCAAGCATCAGCTCAACTTCTGGAAGCTTATACAACCATGACATTAGCCTACAAGTAGCCCAAGGCCAGAGGCTTCAGATGCTGGAAAGCAGCTGCTGGCTACAGGAAGGAGC
The DNA here is from genome assembly GCF_964188355.1 of Buteo buteo. NCBI lineage: Eukaryota > Metazoa > Chordata > Aves > Accipitriformes > Accipitridae > Buteo > Buteo buteo. Next base: position 31,585,225 of record NC_134177.1, read on the forward strand.
TAGAGAAGCTGGAGTATCACTGAGCGGCCTGGAGTCCTTGGGCTCAGAGCTCTTCCAGTGGCATATCTGCCCAACTTCCCAGAGGTTCTGCAAAACTTCAGAGGACCTACTTGGATTGGGAACAATACGATCCTCAGCCCCTACCATAATGTTGGGGTTCTCTCCCCAACACTCCCATCAAAGGGATGCTGGGAGAGAACTGGAAATTTTTCTGCTGGTTCTTTCCATGCATTTAAGCACCTGTTCCCATCTCTCCTCAGCCCTTCTCCTGGGAAGACAGCCTGGGCAGGCAGTCAGTCCCTGGGCTGCTCAGGGTTGCAAAGAAACCACTGCAGCAGGCATGAGCTAAACCAGTAGCCTCCTCTCACCAGCTACAGCACACAGTCTCGTGTTCCGCTTCTCTGAAGGGTCATTTTCCACGTGGTTCAGTGCTGGAGCTGGCAAGCCCTTTCAAAAAGGGAATTTGGAAGCCTTACCTCAAGCTAAGGAGCCGCTAGACAGAACAAATACACAGAACTGCACAAATAGGGAGAAAGCTGTTAACAAAGTTGGACATCTGCTTCAAGACAGGTTGATCTAAGAAAGATTTTCTGCTATCCTTTGATATAAAGGAGGAAGTCTTGAAATATAATCTTTCCTTGCTAAAAAAAATGCTAGTTTGCAGCTCCTGCCATTTCTAGTCCATATATTTACAAAAATCCTTGAACAGAGACAGAGCAATTTGCTGGGATGAACATTCACAAAAACAAAGCAGCAGGTTTCCCCGCAGAAGGCACCTTAACATGCGCCCCACGTCAACCACAGGCCATTGCCTTGGACTTCCACTTGTATGGGGACCCAAAGGAGCCTAACAAATGCAAGAGGATTGCTAGCCTACACAGGCTAAAGCAGCAGCCAGGGGAGAACAAAGCAGGGAGCAAGAAGAGGCCTCTTCAGTATGACAAGGATCTTCGATTGCTACAAGCGTGGTTCAGCCATTGAAGTATCCGCACAAGCCATGTGCGGAGAGCTTATCTGCATCTTGGAGCCTTGTCAGCCAGGAAAATCCTGATCTCACTGCCTTCTGCAGCAAACTATTAGTGCTGGGAGAGTTCAGCTACTCATGACATATGGCATTTCCTTTTCATCATGGGATGGTAGAGCTGGACATGGCTGGCCAGGGGACCTAGGCTGCAACACCTGCAGGGGTGTGGAGCAGTGGTGCAGACCCCCATGGAGCATTTCCCCCCAACACTCAGAAGAGACCAAAGTTTAATTCCTAAAGCCACTGGACAAGAGAAGAAAGTATCCTCATTGCAGAGGGGGCTTCTGCCCCAGGTCAGCTCTACTGGAGAAATCCTGCTTTTCTATAGGAACAGAAACAGAGAAGAGCCTTTGACAAATCCTACCCAAATCCCTTGGCCAATCTGGAGTCCTACCAAACAGGAAAGACCACAGAGTGCTTAAAAAGTAAAATTGGAGTAAAAATAAAAATCAAGATGCTCAGCCCCAGGTTTCTACATTGTGCCAATACAGCTGCAGGGGCAGGCAGACTTTGAGGTGGTGAGGACTGCCTGGCAGACTCGGGGTTCATGCTGCAGGTTGACACATGGTGTTTTGGAGCAAGAGCACTGGTCCCACTTTGGGACCTCCTGATGGGGTGTGCAGCTGTCCCAAGCAAGCCTAGAACCATAACAACCACCTGGTGCTGCAGGAGACTGGGCAGGTAGGAGAGCCATTGAAGCTCCTCAGAGAGCTGTGTTTTAAGCAGAGCCAAACAGGCAATTTTTAGATCAATGTACGTGTCTGCTGAGAATGGGCTTGAAAAATAACCTGTTTTAGTAAAACTTGCAGTAACTTTTGGGGGGACATCAGTTATACTGAAGTAGTTAACAATTAAAGAGCATTCACAAGCAACTATTTTTCATCAAAATTACTTTTCAGACCCTCAATTCAGGCACGTAAGATACATGCTCATCAATAAGGTTACATAGTACCTTGTAAACTAAATATACAGGTTCCTTCCCTGTCCCACCAATACTGCAGTTTAAGTACAGACCCCCCAGCCAGGGAAGCGGAAAGCACTAAAACAGCTTCTGAAATCACACAGATTACAAGGAAAATCCTGGCAGTCAAGTGTTAAAAGGTTTTGTGTTGCAGTAAACTATATGTTTTAGTTTAATATTAATGTATTTATATATTGTTAGTGCAATTTGTTGAAGCTGTTTCCTTGCTTGCAAAAACCTGGGTTTAGCAAATATTGGCTGGTTAACTATGTTGTTACTTAGCAACCCTAATTGGATTTCAAATTGGAGATTTTGTTTTGGAAATATTACCTGTATCACTTAGCACTGTGAAATAAGTTCCTACCTTCATCATGCAGATAAACCCAATCAGCATTCCTCAATTCACAGGGGTTTAATCTTGTTTACACGCTTCTAAGACAAGAACTGACACCTTCCCTCCTCCCCTGGTCAAGATCTGCAATCTTTCACCAGTAGTTGGAAATCCAAGACCAGCACAAGCTCCTGCTGCAGACACCAGCTCCAGTGGCTTCCATGGCATCCCCATGGTGACACTGGCCCTGCTCCCAGGCAGGGTGCCAGTCCTGCAAGCTTGGCACGTCCCAGCTCAGCTGCTGGGCACATCGGAAGTGGCTCCAGGCAAAACAGAGCTTAAATGTAGCTGCTGGGCCACTGGCAGAGGGTGTGTGGGTAGAGATCCCAGCTGAGGATGGTCAGAGCAATGAAGGCACACCCAGGGCCCTAGCACTGTGGCTGCTTTGCTGGTCCCCTGCCTGCCTGCTACCAGCTACTCCACACCCATCAAGATGGCCAAGACAGGCAAGGAGACCTTCTGAGGTAGCCCACAAAAGGACATTAGCCCCAGCAGCCTGGGACCTCTGACCAGGACTTCTCTTAATATCAGCTCTGCAAGCTTTGTGACTTGGGTGCACCAGAATCACCCATCCCTCCAGATGAAGACCTCCTCCAGCTGAGCCCAAAGGCAGAGCGCCCACTGCACACAGCTGGGATGGGAGGAAGAAAGCTTGGCAAGTGCCTCCTTCGAGAGCCAGTGAGGAATTGTGCTGGTGTTAGCTGGAGGCAAGGACAGGCTGACCAGGACTTGGCCCAGGCACGTGCACATTCTTGCTGTGCTGCTGTCTGGCCCATCAGTATTTTAGATGAGGCTGGGGAGAAGGCAAGACAGCCCTGAATTAAGTGCCGTGCGGCATCCCATCAGCCCAATGCATCTGCTGCTGGAGGCACTGGCCTGTTGGGTGAAGCTTGCAGGGGTCTCGAAAATGGGTGGTCTTTCTTCCACAGTCTTCCTCTCCCCTTTCACCGTGTTCTTCTGAGGCAGTGGGGGCGGGAGGGTCCTCTTGCCCTGGCGCCTCAGCGGGCTGATTTATGGGGTGAGCAAGAGGCAGACTGAGCAGCAGACAAACCCTCCCCTTTCCCCTGGAGTCAGGATAGATAATGCCACAACTGAGGGATGCCCAAAGGTGCTGCCCATCTACCTGCAGCTCAAAGCCTCCGAGTAGATGGGAAACTGCCATGCAAGGCTAGCGAGCAAACTGCAGTGTGAACTGCAGCAACGTTTTCCATGTCTGTGGAGCTTTATTTCTGGTGCAAGTGGAAGGCGGCTGATATTACACCATTTAGCGATACTAAACGGGTAAGCCAAGCATTAAGCCAATTACAGCCTACAAATCATGGCACAGCAGCGCAACCCTCTGACTTCAGCCATGGGCCAGTGACTGCAGGGACCAGCAGGGAATGAGCACTGATCGGTGCCTGGGGCCCCATGACAGCCCCGTTACTCCGCGCCGCTGCCCGCTCAATAATGGGGAGCACTCCTGGTCCTCCTGACTGCCTGCACCTCAGCCCTAGCTATGGCCACAGAAGAGCAACAAAAGGTTGGCAAAGACCGTGGGAGGCACAAAAGGGAGTTAGGTCCTATAGGAACCAGGCACTTTGGGTTGTGCTGCGCAGGGGTTGTCTACCTGCCATTGCAGGAAGGGTTCATTCTGGATGGATGGTTTCTTGTGAAGCCTTTTATCTTCACAGAGATGCGACCGGTGAGGGAGCTAAACAATTAAAGAGAAACACTGACATCCTTGTGCAGCACAGAGAGAGGAGAGGCAATTACAGGGAAGTGTCAGCCTGCAAACCAGGCTTTTTATGCTCTAAAAATGTTAAACTCCATTTTGAGGATGGATGAAGCAGTATTTTCATACCCCCTGAGGGCCTGGGGGTATGGAAGTATGGGGGTACGCATGGTCCTCAGCCCCATGCAATGGGACGAGGCTAATCCCCATCATGGCAGAGTGATGCCATGGTCTGAGCGCTGGCAGAGCTGCCCCTGTTCAACGGGTCATGCAAATACAGCCTGCTCAGGTACGTGCACCTCCTTCCTTCCTCCAAACTTATAAAGGGATGCTGGACCAAGACACAAACTTGAGCAACGCGGCCAGACTCAATTGTAAGCAGATGGGTTTGACCCTAAACCCAAATGGATTTTCCCAGTAGGGGAAAACTGGGGTGACTTTTTTGGAGCAAACTGTTTACCAGCTAAACAAATGCCATCTGAGCCACGCTGAATCCAGTTTCTTTTCACAGTGGCTTGGAGGTTCCCAGTCACGTACTAGCCCAAGTTTAGGTTGGCATATTAAGCCTGGGAAATGAGATGCAGACTTTCTAGACCATGTCCCAAAAGAGGAAAGCATTTTACCTCACGGTAACTCTACACACCCTTGAGACTAACCCAAGAGGTGGCAGGACCTTCCTGCTCTTGCTTGGGCTACTCCCTCACAGCAAAAAGGTCCTCTCCAGGAGCTTTGGTGAGAAACTTGAAAGCAGGGGAAGATCAAATGAAAGGAGAAACAAAATCATCTCCATTGAGCCCTCTCATTTTGCGCCAGGCCAGGAAAATGCCATGGATAGCTTCTTGGTGTTGGAAGCAAGTCTGGTGGTGACTGCACCGTATTGAAGGGCTGTTTCCTTCAGGTGGAACTAGACCATGTATTTAGAGGGAAAAGGGGCAGGAAAAAGCTGTGTTATTCTGCTGAAAATTTAAATGAAAGTAGATTTATTTTGTCTTTGTTCCAATTCTCAGGAGATGGTGTTGACTTACGTGTTGGAAAACCAAACCCTGCAAACAGCAACTACGAATTGTTGTATTAAACCTGCCACCTCCCCCTAAAGCCCTCAAGCAAACAAAAATCTGACGGAAGCTGCTGATTTTTTCCTGGCTCAAGCCCCAATCTGTTTGTCAGGTTCCAGATGCATTTTACAGCAGTTGAGGGTTTTTTTGTTGTTGCTGGATGATTTTAGCAAACCAAATGTTGAAGAAGAGCAGATCTGAAAGTGAAAACATTTCTCCGATAAAACTCAGGTTTCTACTGAAAATTGTCAGGGAGTTTTCAACCAGAATTAAGCTACAATTATATGGGATCTATTTTAACTGAGAATTAAAGAGTGTGCTGAATAGAGATGTTGTTGTGTTCTGTTTGAACACCCACAACCCAAAGAACATCCTTTATCTTGAAACGCACATTAGTTTTACCTTATATTATTACTTCAAAAACACTGCTCCGTTACAGCCGAGGCTTTTGCACTGTATGATATCTGCCAGTCGATCTTCCTTTGCTAAGCCCTTCAGCGTACCTAGACAGCTACTATTTTAAGATCTTCAAATGATATGAAAAATAAAATGTTAAGAGAAAGAGCGAGGCTCTCTGCATAAATGCTGCCTTTACAACCCTATCAGCATTCAGCTCGGCTTCCAAATGACCCTGATCGGCAACAATGTTCTGTATATTCCCACAATTAAACAACATTTGAACTTGTGTTAATAGCAATAGAACAATTATCTGAAACAGCCATCCACTGAGTAAGCAAGCTGTATCATCAAGAGTCAATCTTCGTGCAAATAAAGACTTACCCTTACAAAGGAGAGGGAGTGAAATCTTCAATATAAGGGATAAAGATTCTTTACTTTACTAGTGGCACCATAAAATCGGCGCGTGAACAACATATTGAATGTCAGAAGCAAATATCTACTGAAATTTAGGCAGCGTTTGGTTGCTTAATTGTAAACCTTACCGACTATTTCCACTGCAAAAAAAAATCTTTAGTATTCTGAGGCTGTAAAGAGACATTTGCCTGGTCCTGGTATCAAAAACATTCTTGTAATTTTAGAGTTTTGTGTGGGAAATGCAGAAGTAGCACAACAGACTGTAACAATGCAGGGCAGGGGGAGCAAGGGAAGGCTTTTAAGGGCCTGAATTTATTCTTACAGCTTAATGAAAGAGACATTCATTGTATTTCTGGAAAATTTAGAAATAAATGAGTAGGGGGCTTACTTAATAGGATATTTCCCCTGGCAGTTTCTCCTTTGTTTCTCACTGAACAAATATATTCTATACTGATGGGAAGGGCAAAAAGAAACTGCTTTCTGTGGGAGAAAAAAAAAAAAAGCAGGAGAAACTTCCCTTCTCCCGTGTTTTTCCTGCTTTTCCCATCTCCTCTGTGCCAATGACAAGAAAAATGTTTTCCTTTTGAAAAAGGAGGAGCAGACCTGAGTCAGAACCTGGCTCGGAAAAGGACTGCTATTTCACCAAATTGCCAAAGCTGTCGTAGGCATGAATCTATTACAGAAATACTAAAAAGAACGTTGGAAAACTTTTGATCAGATCTTTTGAACTAGGAAAGCTGCACTAGTGGAGAGCTCCCGCAGCTCCTTTTCAGATGGGAGAGCATGAGTGGGTTTCGGAGGACTCTGGTGCTGCGTTCACATGGCATCGCTTACCCAACTGGGGTGTCTGCCTCTGGCATAATACAGGAGGGGCTTTTCTTATTACATTTCTCACCTTTTCTTCTAATAAAGCTCATTGTTCATTGCCAGCTGAAAGAAGACATAATAAAAATGATGGCAGGAAATTGAAGGCTAGCTGGGGTTAAGAGAGACAATAACAAAACTGCCTTTACAGGGTAATCTACAATCCTTTGGTAGTTCATGCTAAAGAGGGCTTCGAAATCAGCAAGAGAATTAAAAATATTGAGATCAGCTAAAACATTCCTTTCCTTTGCACATCAAAGAGGATACCCACAGGGAGGAGACTTGCTGCGATGGAGTAATTTCCACCACTTCTTACTATAAATGTGAAAGCGTTCGGTGCTTCTCCCCCCTTCCTTTAGCACGAATCCACTGTACAGGGGGAAATTACCTTTCTGCGCTCCCTAGAAAAATCTCTACTTAATGCAAACAGCAATGCAGTTAAAACACAGGGGCTCTGCCTGGACGTGGGGGGAACAGGTCTGCAATCCATTAGCTATGTCAAGAGAGCTGAGAGACAATGGGTGGAAAGAGGGAAGGGCAAATCTGCCTCTGAAAATAGCTGACAACTCTTAAATGCACTGAGTCCAGCAGCTCAGATTAGCCCAGAGCTAACCCAGGTTTTTTCAGCTGGGTCTAAGCCACCCAGTTGCCCGCCACTGGGTTTCCAGTCTGTGCTGGCAGCAAAGGCAGCGATGCTGTGCTGCATTAGGTATCACATAGCCAGGCACAGGGAGGTGAGCCTTCTAGAAAGCTCATTCCCAAAGAAATACAGGGCTGAATCCAAGGAAAATCTGCCCCAAGCGCTGCAGCGGGGGATTTAGGTGTGATGGAGCATGAAAAGCATGACAGAATTCACCAGCCAGCTGGGCTAAGTGCCTGGTTCACACTCACTTGAGTTTGGAAGAAACTTTTTAGGGGTTATTCTGAACTCCCTGAAAGCCAGGCAGGAAAATCTATAAGTGCAGGATTGCAACAGGTCTGTGAGAATGATCTGGGGCCTGTCCCTATGCCTGGAATAGAAGCTGTATTAATAAACTGGATAAAATTAAATACAACTCTCCCATAAGCAAACCCTTCCCTCCCTTGCTCCAGACCAGCCAGAATCAATCTTTTTCCCTTTACCTTGCTCAAAACGTGTTTTTCAGCAAAGTCTTGTTGAAAAATAGGCTTTGTTCCAGGGAACAGTTAATTCTTGGGCCCATCCCTGGGAGGAATGGAAGATTTGGGGTGCAGGGCACCTATTTCTGCCACGAAACTGAAGAATTCCTCTGAATCCTGTGTCAGGAAGCAGGCTGGAAGCACTCAGCTTGGCTGCTCTCCAATAGCCCTTCCCTAATACATGACTTCACCCTCTTGCTTTCTCCTCTTCTTTCCTGTCCTGCTTCTCATCTCCTGCTTTTGGATTTGGTGATCAGTCAGCTTTGGGGCCAGCTCCGCTGCACGGCTCCGGCACGGCACGGCGCGGGGCAGCACGGCTGGGTGGGGGTGCATGGAGCCCCTGAATTCGGCACAGTCCGGGTGGCAGGACGCCAGCCAGATGTTGCTGCTGGGACGCAGGAACCCGTGTGACTCAGCGGGCCCTAAATGAATCATGCAGCACGTACTTTATCCATATAAAAGAATAGCTGAATGCCAATGCCGTGCACTGATATAAAACAGACAGCCCCTGGGTATTAATTGGAATTCAAGCTCATAAACATATTGCCTCTGCATGGCGCAGCTACCCCAATTCCCTTTGTATCTGTACTCCTGCAAATAACTAAAATCAACTTTAAAAAAGAGCTGTCAGGCCCACGACTGGCAGCACATGGGCTGCGGAGAGACCGCTGCTGCCTGCTCTGTGTAGCAGCTCCATGATGAGCCAGCACGTTCCTCCCGTTGGCCTATCCAGCCCCAACGTGTCTGCGCTGTGGTGGGTTGTGAGGGAAAAAGCGGGTTCGTGTGTGGGCTGAGCAGGGCTGAAGTCTGCCCTGTGCAGCCTTCCCATCTAGGATGGTGACCGCAACTGCTGAAACTTGGTCTCAAAGCATCCAGATGGGGCTTGGGAACCTTGAGCTATGCTCCTCAAACATGATGTAGGAGGTAGCAGGGTAGGTCCTGCTCGACGTGTCCACGAACAAGAGCTTCATTCCTATTTATGTCTGGCCCACAGCGGTTCAAGGCAGCTTTGCCATGGCAAGGGGTGAAGAGGGAAAAAGGCTGGACTTGTGGTAGGCTCCCTGGTCTTTTGGATACGCTCATGCTGCCCCAAGGCCAAGCATCTCTGCCAGGGGAATGTCTTGGTTTGCTTCAGAGCAAAGACAAAGTCCCCAATTCGAGCCAGGAGCGAGCTCAACCAAGACTGTACCTTTGAGGGCTGTGCCCACCCTGCAAAGCCCTTCAAGAATGCACAAAGGAGACAGGTGGACATGTCAATGTACCTGGCTTCTTCTCAGCCCTTGGAGGAGGTATGGCCAAGCTCTGTTTCCCCCCTGAGTCCTTCTGCTCTCTCCATATTAGCCGTCCTCCCCCTCCATCCCATGCACGTAGAGCACTGCCATCACTTCTGCTTTACTATCCCCACAGACTGCTCTGCACCAATTCTGCAGCCATCACGGACGGAGGCACTAATTAAATTGTTCGAAAATCCAATAAAAATGGTTTATGAGAGTGTCTGTCATTGGCAAAGGTTTAGGGAAGAAAATTAGGCTCCTCCAAAAGCAAAAAAAAGAAGTACTTCCTCTCTCATTAGACCCTTGATGTCTTCCACTGTAAATGGTTTCTGGGTGCTACAAATTGCAACTGGTCCAGTGGGACCAGCTTCCCAGTGCAGGGCTGATGGAGAGGGCAGGTGACTTTTTTGGTGAATGCCTGGGTGCTTTCCCCTCTCTCTGCTCTGAATGACAACACTGTCTCAGGCAGAAGCTGGGTTGGACAAACCAGACCAGTTTATAGATTTTCTCATTCCCCAGCCAGCGCCAGAGAGTATCAGTAATGCAACCAATTAAGAGGATTAAAAGCTTTTTTTTTTTTTTTTTTTTTTTTTTATGACAGCAACACTGCCAGGTCCTGTGGCTGTGATCAAGGTCCCCATGCTGTCCTTGTCCCAGACAACTCAGGGATTGATTCATAAAGGGGATTATCACTCCGCACCACTCCCCCAGCTCTCAGCGATGTATGTGGCACAGCGCAAGAGGCCAAGGTCTCCCATAGGTGTTCACAACCACAAGGATGCTATGTTCTACCTCATTTTCTACCTTCTGTGTCCCAAAGGACGTGCAATTATTTACACAAAGTGGAAAAGCACCTCTGACAATGTCCGTCACCATTGCATGCTCAGGCTCTGGACCTTGGCATTTGCTAAAAATGCTTGCAAATGAAATTACCTATTGCTTGGCTGGCTTGGGAGGGGGGATTTCTGGACCACGCTGGGAAGATTTAAGAAAAACAAATATCACGAGGCTTATGATGTAAATACTACAAGCAGGCCAAATGCTCCATAATGTCTCTTAATTATGTAAATAGGAAAGAGAAGAAACTGTCAGGGAGCACATTTTCAACCCAGAACAGGGAGCACTTGTGCAGGAGCACCTGCGAGCACAAATTTGCTTACAGCACAGAGGCACAGAGCATCAATCCATACCTATGAGGCACGTTATACCCAGCGGAAGTTTCCGCCCTGTGGTTTGCCGCTCGTGCCAATTGAAATAGCATCTGCACAGGTGAAATGACCCAGAACGAGCCAGGGCCTCCAATGGTCCCTGTTGATTCCGCTCACGTTGGGCTGACAGCCCAAGCGCCGAGCAGGGGGGTCCCCGCACCGCCCCAGCCTCTGCTGCTCACCCAGGGTATCAGTCACCTCATCCAGGTAGAAGATGGGAGCCTGACTGCAGGGAGACAAAGAGACTCTCTGGGAAGACGCACTTCATCTAAAGGGGGTTTCAGCTTGCTTTCTGCAGGAGTTGGGATGCGGGGTGACCCCTCTGAATCTTCTGGGAAAAGCTGCTGAAATCAAGCTGACTGCTGAAGCCCTTTTGTTCAGCAAATCTCCTGCTAGGAGGGACTCTTATTTTATTTCAAAGACTCAGCAATTTGGATTGGTTTAACCTTTTCTAGGTTTCCTTTGCACAATAGCACAGATGAGCTCTAAAGCCTCTTCAAGAGCACAGGTTGAAGCAGGAGACTGGCGGGGGGAGGCAGAAGAAACCATGTAAAGCCAAAGGAGCCGATACTGTCATTTCCAGACGTGATTTGCTTGCCAAACCCCCGATACCTTCTGCTCAGGCAGAGCAGAGCTGGCTGCGAGAAGCAAGGCTGCACTGCTGCCCGCCCTGATCCTGAACAGAGGCAGCTGCAGTGGGCTCTGCCAGCGCTCGCGGGGCCACCGAAGCCCAGTGGGGCCACCCAAAGCCACGCCATATGACAGCTGGGGACCAAGCAACACTGGAGATTGGAGAACAGGTGACAGGAGACCAACAAACCCCACTCGGGTATGAGAAGGGGAAAACCCCAAACCCCAGCCCTCCATCAGATGGGGTGGCAGAGCGGCCGCTGTGGTGTCCCACCACCCCATTGACATCTCAACACCCTCTCTTACAGATACAATTCTCAGCCCGCAGCAGGGCTGAAGCCCATCTTCCTCTCAGGGCCGTGCGGGTGCACGTGCCACAGGGTTTGCTGCCTCTCCCCGAGGAGCTGAACCGTACTTCAGCCCCCCGGGTGGTGCGTAAGGCTGGAAATACCCCGAATAGCAGGGGAGAGGCAATTTCTTAGCGGAGCAGGGCAGCATTTCTTTGATCCTAAAACAACAAAGGCGGGTGTGTAGAAAGAAAGGTAATCTAAATGCTAGCGAACAGCAGGCTGCATTTCAAAAGCAACATCAATAGCTTTGAAAATCAATTTCTCCCAAGGAAGCAAACTGCTCTTCCTGGGCTCCTTCAGCGCCCCAAGTCCTGCTCCCCCGCTTTCAAAGTTTCCGGAGCCGAGCCTCTTTTAAACGCAATCTTTAGGAAGCTGTTGCTCCCCAGGCTGGATGCAGCCCCTGCTCCTCAGCTCCCTGCAGTGGGGCTGGGAGCAGGGCAAGCGGGGCAGGAGGCTTGGGCTGCTCCCGCATGGGATCTGGTCTGACGCCAGCTTAGCAAAAGCAGGAGAAAGCGCAAGAATTATTCCCGGGTCACATCACCTCACGGCCCCAAGGTGCACGGGGAAACCTGCTAAAAGCAATTGTTTACAGACCAGTTGGAGAGTGTTCTCCTAACGTGGATGTAAGCAGGATTCTTTGCAGAGTAAGGGAAGGGGAGCAAAGCCCAGGGAGGGAGAAGGAAGGAGACCCCCAGCACCCCCCCAGGGCACACAGCCACCACCTCCACTGCACGGGGTAAAAGCTCAGCTCTCCCAAGCATCGCAGCAGGATTATTTCATTTTCTGGATTTCCATAATCAGGAAAGCCACAGCTTTTGTGTTTGCATGTTTTTTAACATTTTGGGTATTTCGATTTGTTTTCTTCACAGTGCTCATTTGTGTGATCTTTTAAAATCAGACACAATTAATGCAAAAAGGAGCAAGATCTCAGTTGTTTCTTGCGATCATGAAATGCTTCAGTTTTACTTCTTCATCTGCTAAATGTTAATACATGAAAATAATCTGTCCCTCCCTCCATTGCATGCTTTCTTCTAAAAATCACCAGCAAGCTTAAAAAAGCCACCTGGAGCTGCCCAGCTCAGCCCCAGGGACCTCCCCTTGCACAGCTCCCCGCACCGCGCACCCACACCTTTGTGTGGACACTTAGCCAGGTTTATGATCACCCAATTGCATTATGTTTTAGTGGTTTATTATTTTGATTTTCATGCAGAGCAGCCTGTTCCAGCTCCTCATAACAAAGACAATTATGCTAACTTTATTGGATTTGCATTCAGGGCTGATTTGTCAGAATTGTATATTGGTTCTGGGAGATGGAAGGGGAGGAAGAAATGGTGCATATGCTTTTCATGAGTACAGAAAAAAAAAAAAAGGTATAAAATTCACCTCTGTTTCACAGTCTCTTCCAGCTAAGCCTCTTCTCAGTGCATAGACCCACTGACGCTGCTTGTAACCCTCAAACCCCGCTGCAGCGCAAACACTCGTGCCTAGCTGTGGCAGCCAGTGACTACACACAATGAAAATGGAATATGAAAGGTTGCAAATTGTCAGCATTTTTGTCCTGCCAGCTCTTGGGAAGAAGTCAAGCTGCACGTCTGAATACTCGCAGCCCTTCTGAAGCCGTGCAGCACATTGGACAAGAGGAGCTGGCCTTCACATCAAAGCTGAGTGCTGCAGCAGTGTTGTGCTGTTGTCACAGCTCAGTGTAGACACTGAAAAGGAGAGGCTAAGCCATGCAGGGATGCTGCCAAGATCAAACCCTGACAAAGTTGATTCCTATTTATTGTTTCTAATGCAATTATGGGTAGCAGCCCTCAGCAAGATCACCTTTGGGCAAGGGGCTGTACAGAAACAGGACCACACCTGTTTCAAACAACTTGACATTTGAGGCAAAAAACCAGCTCAGGCTGTTTCCTTCCTTCTACAAAGAGGATGCAACATATAAAGGATTCAAGACTTTGTGCACATTACGCGGTAAAGAGCGGGTGTGAACATGGCAAGGCCACCTCTCAGTATACCCTTACAAATAAATAACGTGGCCTGTGAGGAAGGCTGGTCTGGGATTTCATACCCGTCTATACCCTACCTGGGCTCCCAGTCCTGCACTGAAATTCTGTGCCAGAGCTGCTAAACCTCTGCCAGGCCCCACAAACTCATAACCACCCTTTGTCCTGGAGCAGACAGGCTGGTAGCCCATAGCTCTGGAGAGCATGCCAGGACTGCCCTCCGCCTCTTAAAAAAGGGCTTGAGGGTGGTTTTGCATTGCCTGCCAGAAAGGCTCATCCTTAGAGGTGAGGGATGCTGAAGCTGCAAAAAATGCCAGCTGCAGGGAAATGGGAAAGACTGTTATCCAAAGAGAAAGGTGGAGGCAAAGGGAAGGAATGATGGGAGAGAATAGTGAACAGCTCTAGTAAGTTTTTAAAAAAAACCCAGCCAATCTCCAGCTGAGTTGGCCTTCCCCAACCCAACCATGGTCCACCATCTGCACAAAGCACTTCTCGAAACACAGTTAGTATAACGTATCCTCTTGCAATATCCCAGCTCCAACTACCAAGGAAGACCACAGTTCTGATGAAAGCAGGTATTTCCTAATCAATTTTCTGACTTTCACGCAAATCCCATTTTGCTTTATTTTAATTTTTACACTCCCAAGGCCCCTATATTCTGTTTGCACATAACCTCACTGTGCATTTATCGATGCCATCCCAGCAGTCTCCATGGCAACCCAGCCCATCACAAGGCATGACGCTCCCGAGGTCACGTCAGCAAAGTGAGAATGGTCGCCTGCTAAAGGGGGACGTAGCCGGATCCATTCCCTTTATTAAAATGCTACAAATGGCCGTGTATTATTATGACCATGCTTCTCCTCTAGCTTCTCAAGCTCATGAAGCTGAGACTGAAATGTTAAGCTCTACCTCAGCAGTGAAGCAGCGTGCACATTGCTCCTGCGCTTGTGCAAACAGTGCTGCTAGCCTGCGGTGCTGGGGGGACGGCAGGTGGGGGACAGCAATACAGGTACTCTCTTGGGCTCGCTGCCGCATGATCCCCACGCAAAAAGTCTTTGCTGGCTTTTCAAAGGCATGTGCGTGCTCAGTTTTTGCAGAAACTTGGTGGGAACTGGGTGTTTGCCTCCCTCTTCTCTTCCAGCATATTGTACATATCAAAGAAAGAAGCAGTTTTAAAAGAAATATGCCACTGGGTTTTCTTTTCTTTTTTTTTTCTCCTCCTTTACAAGATAGATCTCTTCCACCTGCACTTTGTCCAGATGTTGTATGCGTGACTAAGAAGGAATGTTTTAATTGTCTCCTTGTTATGGGCTCTGTATTTAAAATCACCATGTTAATTTATTCTGCCTTTTGGAGCTTCTTGATGTCTACTAGTAATTGCAAAACATCAATATTTTTTCAGACTATCCCATGTTTCTTACTCCAATTTGAAGCAAGTGTTGGAGGGTATCTTTTTTCGTCATTGTTAGGGGGAAAAGCTCATGCCTATAAAAAATGCTGAAGCCTGCAGCAAGAGAAACAATCCACAAAGCCAAATAATGCATGCCAGAACCCAGAAAACTCTCTCCTCAAGCTTCCCCACGTGTTCCTGGCATCATGAATGATTGCAGAGGGCCCATTTTGCCAGCACAGAACGCCTGTAGCGTGGGATGGATGTCACACACTCAGCGAAGGCACATTACCTGTGCCCCCATGCCCTGCCACGCTGTTCCTGCAAGCGCCGTGCTGCTTCTCCCCATGCTACATGCGGGAGCCGGGCTGTGTTACGGCCGCTGTCAAACCCAGACATCTTTCCTGGTGCAACAAATCCTGCAGAGCAATCAGGATTTGGCACCTGTGCTTGGTAAGTGTGACCTACCACACGTGTGCTGAGACAGCCGACAACACAGCCGCCTGCTTCACCAGAACCTGCAAGCGCAAAGGATGGCTGGGAAGAGAGAAGCGTGTGAGCTCTCACAGTAAGCCCTCATACTGTGCATGATAATCAGTCATAAAAACCAGCTATAACCCTTCCTGGTTAGGCAGTTGTAACTAATCTGGGCTCTTCCTCTTCCCCCTGCAGGAGCTATTCTTCACAGGGCCTTTTTCAGCTCAGTCCCAAAATAAGGCATGTTCAAGCTGCTTCCAGACGAGGATAATTTTTTCCACCATTTGAACTGTCACAGTGAAGCTGAACATAGATGAATTGATCCCTTCAGAGATCACTGGTCCTCTTTTAAGAAGCTTATGTATGCCCTGTGTACTTTCTGCACTTGGTGAAACACCCAGATTGACTCATTTTGCAGTACTTGGACTGCGGGTAGCATGAAGACACCACTGAAACCCAGAGGAACGCTAATACTGAGAAATTTCCCACAGAAGATTTACATCCCATTGGCATCTGAATTTTTAGATATTTCCATTATTGCCAAAGCCAGGCAGTGAAATACCACAGTGAAATTCAGGTGCCAAGCATGTAGAAGATAAGCTTAAAAAATGTGACTTTTAAAAAAAATACCAGACTGGGTTCCTCTTTTTTGCTTTCTGGTGCCAGAGCATCCAGACTGCCTGTGGACAAGACCTTCCAGAACCACAGGCAGCCAAAGTGTTCCTGTGCTTAGCTCAATACATGAAACCTTGAGCTTCGTGGCTAGGCATGCAATGAAGCACCTGAGACCCCCTGAACAAAGCCAGAGAAGAAGGAGGAGCTGCAGAGACAATGGTGCTAATATGCTTTGCCAGAGCAAGTCAAGAGAGCAATTCTAGGCTATGAAACCAGTGTCCACACATTTGTTCCCATCCCACAGGCAAAACACTTAGCAGAGTGCATGACTCTCCCTAGTTCATGCTCTTGAACTAGTTCCCTTCCCAGGTGGAGCATTAATGGAAAGGAGGCCTAGCAAATACGATTAGGTAACAGATTGAAAATTATTTAAGTGCATGATTTAAGAATGGGTTAAGTGATACAACTGAGTGATATGAATCATTAAAGGCAGTGGGTGGATCCTATAGTAGGAATAAGAATCGAGGCTCTGCAGCCCACAGGCGTGGGGGCTGAATGCCATATATCTGCCCTCCTTCCCCAGAGAGCCAGCCCCGTAGCACCGAGGCAAGCCCACGCCATGCCCCCCTGTGACAAACACTGCTCTGAAACAGGCTTTGCACTCAGTGAGAGCCCCCTCGTGCTGCAAAGGCAGTGGCTGAGCTGATAACCCATGATTATTTTACTTTAGTTCTACCAGCTATCAATACCTGAAAACTAAGATGCTTTTCAGCAGGCCCGAGTGGAGCAGTCTGAGTTTTGGGAAAAGACATGGTCTGCAAAGTAATCGGGTTGCTCTGAGAGGCACAGGAAAGCTTCAGTGGTAAAAAGTATCTCCCCTCTCTTTCAGTAAATGTCTATTTCTATGTACATACGCTCAGCAGTGATTTGGGTGTTCTGGTTTACCCCTACGTCCGCTGGTGAAAGCCAAGATTCTGCACCACACGATCCCTGCTCCAACAGTTGCTGCTTGAGGCAGGTGACACAAAACTTGACATTACACCCAGACCAAAAGACCTGTCTGAAGGAGTCTGGTGTACAGAAGACTGACAGGGCTGTGAAAAGCTCTAGGGGGGATGGATATTCCAGTGACACCTTGAAATGGGCTAGGCTCATCTTTAAAATCTCTGCAGATGCAGGAGGTTGAAGCAAGGTGGGTGAAAAAATGTTTTCCTAGACTTCTGTAAGATTGTACAAGCACTTTTATCTTTTTTGGCCTGGGGTACTATTCCTCTTTGGTTGGTTCAATACAGTCCCTGTTTCCAGAGGCAATTGCTTCAGCAGCTGAGCAAAGCAGCTGCTGGGGAATTTCTGGGTGCTCTGACTCTGGCATCCTGCTGCGAGTTTCTTCTGTAGAGCTATTTCCAGCTGCTTGCCTGCATTAATGCAAAGGAGCCAACAGTTTGGCTCCACAGTTTATTAAACTTTGCATCTTTGTGACAAGGTGTGAACCTGTGCTCTACATTAATTTTCCGAAGCTTTTACATGCCAGGGAAATTACCAGCCATTGAGCACTGAACAGCAGGGGAAAGAGCAGGTTTCACATTAGGACAATCATTTGGTGTTGACCAGACAGATGAGCAAGCAGTGTGTGAGGAACCTCTGCATTACAGACCCTAATGAAGTCTGGGACAGGGGACTGTCACCTTGATCATCACACGAGGTGTAATTCAGTACCTGCTCACCCGTTGGTCAAGCCAGGTGGGGCTCCGAAGGCTTGTCCTAGCGAGGATGTGGCCCAAGGCATTGCTTCAACAGCTGCTCGTCGGCTCATTTATTCATCTCCACGCTTCACTTCTGCTCTTCCTTCATGAGTCAGCTTGCCTTGCTGATGACAGAAGACTGATGATTGTCATAACCCGCAGGCTTGGCTCTCTCCACACAGCTTGGCATTTTGAGAGTGGGTGTTTTAGGTGTGGAACTCCCCACTCCAGAAGCACAGCTGATTTGCAAGTGGGCATCAGCCAGGTCAAAGTCACTCTGCTATCTCATGCCTGGATGTATGGATCTGTGGGTTGTTCAGCCATCAGTCAGAGCCAAGCAGCCTGCCTCATCAGGCCCATCACATCTTGTGAATCACAGCTGGCCCAAGACCCAGCCCCACCGCCCCTCGCCAGCACCTCCAAAAGGTTATCTGTGCCTGAGACATGCTCAAGGAGTGCAGAGCAAGACTCTGATGAAGGATGAGAAGTGGGAATACTGGGGGCTCACCAGGCAGAGGCATGAGCAGTAGGGAGGCAAGGAGAAACAAGGCTTTTCAGAGCAAGCAAGGAGGCACACACAGTCCACATATGAATAGAAGCTACATTGGAGATGGAAAATGATGTGTGCCATTCAAGGCTCACAACACAGTTGAAACACCTGCAACCTCCTCCTCTGGAGCCCAAAAGCTCACATGGCTTGGGGAGAGGGCTCTGTATTGGATGCAGCTGGCTAGAGGTGGGTGGAGGACACACTGCCTCCCTTGATGTGCACAAAGAAGGATGGAAGAGCTGGCTGGAGCTCGTCCATGTCACCCCCAGGCTGTGGGACACACATAGTGCCAAGAGGGTCAGTGGGAATGGCTAAGCAGAGCACAGACGCTCACCTTCATGTTTCCAAGCTGTGGTAAATGGAAAGATCCTTCTGATTTCCTGGGACTCAGAGCTGAGCCCTCTGCTGGGAAATCCAAGTCCCAGGATTAGTTCATCACTTGCATGCCCAATTTGTTGCTCTCCTCATCTCTCTGGTATAGGCAAAGCAACAGCATGGAGATGCCACTGTTTTATCAGCAAAATCCAGAGCAGAGATAGCAAGACATGTCCTTTGGTGAAGCAGTAACTCAGCTGTGGCTTGGAGGAGGACCTCCTTAGGGTCTGTAACATGCTCTCAAGATGTAAAAATCAGGCACCATATAAACATTGCGTGTTTGTGGGGTATTTTCTATCACACAATGAGAGCTACTTGGGCTAGCTCAGCACAATCCCAAGGAATGCATCAGCCTTCAGCAACCAGGGCAGGCTGGGGAGCATGGTCTCAAGGTCCTTTCGGTCACGAAGCAGAGACCTTCCCAGCTTCATCTTGCTGCTGGCTCAGCCAAAAGAATCATGCAAGATCCCTGTCATGTCATGGACGGCTTTCTTCCTGACTTTTCACATACTGGACTAATTTCATTTCATTTTGGCAGTAGCAATAATAGAGCAAAAATCCATTCTGAAATATGTTCCACATCGAGCTGTGAGGATTTCAGTTATAATACTTAACATAGGCCTAATTCACTGCTCAGACATTAGTAGGTACTCAAGACAAATAATGTAACCTCGTGACCAAGAAGGGACAAAGGGAGAGGGAATGGGAAGCAATCCATGCTGTACAGTCCTTGTGGCAACAATGTCACCTAGCCCGGGTGTCAAAGAGAGAGCTGTAGCTTCCTTCTACAGTTATTGGAGAGAGATTGGGCTCAGGACCCCTCTGTGGAAGGGCAGGACCATCTTTCGGAGCTGCCTGTCTCTGAATATGGGAGCCCAGAAAACCAGGTTTGCCTGGAAGTCAAACTTTGAGAAGCCCAAAGGTAGGCGAGATGGATCCATCTTCTGTGTAAAGGTCAACCAGATCCTGCAGTGATTTCTCTGGGGATCTGGCATGGGACGTAATATATACTGACACTACACTGACTCCCTTAGTAGCATTTGCAGTGTGAGTCAGGGGATATTTAGACTGATAATTTACATAGTGAGATCTAACAATAACCCTTTCCATCAAAATACCAGCACAGAGAGAGAGGATGGTATGAGACAGGTGGATTACTGCATCCATTCTGTTGTGCTAGTCTTCATTTATAGAGTGTTTCATCTACCTCCCCTGGGTCTGAATTAATGCCTGAGTCTACAGTCCCTGGTTATGTTCCGTGTCTTTAGAGAAGTGTCTACAACTGAGAGCAAAAATGAAAACTGCTGCTTTGGATGAAATCCTGGAAACACATCCTGGACTCCCTGATGCACCACAAAGCTGCTACGTGCCCAACAAATGACATTCCTCTGCTGTGGGCCACCACAACCTGTAAGTATCATTAAAAATCTGCAACTCATATAGCATATGGGGACCACACTGACTCTACGACTTGTACAAAGATTACTGCAAGCACAAGAGGACTTGGACCAGAGGCGATTAGGTTCAATGATCGTATCAATTTGGTCACACTGCTTCTGGACAATTTCTTGTGAGCCAAAGACTCTTTTGAAAGTCCACTTCCCAGTGGACCATATACCTTTCCTTGAGTCTTTGACCTCACAGTACCACCTAGAGCTCATTCAGTCTGGTCCTGAGGAAACTGTTTGGATTGTAACAGTTTTGCTGATGCTCCGGAATTAAAACTAACGAAATGTCAGCAGGTAACTGCTGGGGCTTCTGCCTGTTTCCCTGTAACAAGCCACTTCTGCTTAACCACATTAGGGCAGTTTGGAAACCTTTACAAAGAAACACTGTTCACTCCATCCTCTTCAGTCTCATTTTGCCCAGTCTCTGCACTCTCCAATTAAGTGCTTTGGCAGCTTTCGTTTCTTTGTCAGCCTAATCAGATCCACTGGGAACTAAAAAGGAGAATTAAAGCAAGGTGAGGTGCTGAGGGTTCAGCTTCTCAAGCAGCTCCTCACAGGACCTGTGGAGAAGTCTTCTACAGCCTGATCTTCTAGACATGGGATGAATATAAATCCCAGGAGCTGCTGTTCTTTCAGTGTAACCTCTGAATCATCCTTTCTCTGCAGACCAAGCTCTGAGCAGTGGAAAGAAGAGTGGATGTTGTGGAGGAAGAAGCTAATCTGAATGTGAATGAAAGGGGTTGGCTATGCATGTGGAGGATGTGGTGGATTGAGGAATATAATAGAGGAAGATAAAAAGGGCTGAAAGAGTAATTCTGGCTGTAATAAGAACCTACTTGCTAACTGCGTTCTGCACTACTACAGAAGCGGGTGACTCTGGGGGGCCCCATAGGACAGCCAGTGGGGACATCCAGCCCCTGGAAAAGTCAGTGGGAAGAGCTCTCCTGTCTTGGATGAATATTATGAAGGGGCCATGCTGGCATTGCTGTTTGTGCAAAACCCTGGATGACTCAGGAGCAGTGAGGTCTTGTTTATGGACAGCTATCCCAGCTGGCTGCTTTCAGTAAACACCTCTTGGGATGCAGCAGGAAGATGGGAACATGTGAAGGATGGCCAGGTTTCAGAGAGGTCCTGCTTCCTATAATACCAAAGGCTCAGCAATAAACCTGGGAACAATTACTTCACAATCTCTAGAGGTTTGGTCTCTCCCAGGCCTCTTGGTGTGATCAGCAAACATCTCTCTCCTCCACCTCTGGCCACTTGCTCCTGGCTAATGGTGCACAGCTTGTGTAGGAACAGATGTGCTAAAAGGAGACAGAGGCTAAAAATAAAGATAATGAAAGCAGTATGTTGCATCCATACTACTGGCTGATAATGAAAGAGTGTGCAGTACTGCTCTCTTGCCTGCAAGGTGGCATGGATCCAGCGGATGTGAGAAATGCTTGGAGGCCTTCCTGGTGGGATACACCCAAGCCGCGACAGGAACCTGCGCTTCCCCCACAACATTCACACAAAGACCCATTCTCCCTCCAGACCCGTTCCACCACCAAAAGCAGCTTGAAGGCAAACTGGTCAGATAAGATGGATTCAAGCGCCAGCTGCCTGCAAGAGGCTTCCTGCTTCACCACACGACTGCTGTCAACATGGGCCAGTGCTTGGCCAAGAGCAACATCTGGATGAGGCTGATGCAAGCAAAAGTTTGTTGGCAGAGACAAATGCTTGAAAGACCCTACAGTCACATTTGGGCTCTTTGACCACAGTCTCTCAGGAACATAAGGCATCATGACCAGCCTCTTGGTTTTTACACCGACTCCCTACAGAAAAGCAAATTAGGACAAAGTCTTGCCTCTTATTTTGAAGGTACTCCATGGCACCGACTTGGGCTAAGACAAGGTGAGGGCTGTGTGGACAGCCTTGCTTTGTGGCACCATGGGGGGCTCTGCAGGTAGATGAAAGCCTGCCTGTGTCACAAAACAGAATCCAGGAAAAGAGCCTCTCCAGGAAGGCCAGCTCCAACTGTGAGGAACGTTTCCTCAGTGTGTTTTTTCTAACATGAACACAAACCTGTGTAGACGCTAGCTATGAATAAACAAATGGAAAACAAACCAACAATCTTCTCCTCCTCAACTCTCCTGCATTCACTTCTCCTGGGGAACTGGATGAGAAAACAAACCACACAGTGCAGACACTAGCTGAATCGCTCAAGGCACTACCAGAAGGTGTTCAGATAGCAAGGTGTTGGGAACACACAGAGACAATTGGATAATGAAATGTACTAGCAAAATAATGAATTCTGCCAGCATTCAAAATCCACTGGGCAAATCACTCGCTGGAAACAGCCTGCCTTGCCCAGAGCTCTTGGGGAAATGAAATATGAGCTCACAGTTGGTTGTTATGTGCCCAGCTCCAGCTAGAAGGTCAACATGCAACTGTATGGTCTCTCCCTCCTTCAGTCCCACAGGAAGTTTTGAGCAAGAGCAAGAGCAAAAGCTTAGAGCAGAAGAGTAGGAGGACAACAGAAAGAAAAGGACAGTGTGACAAATACCATCTCTTCCTTTCTTTCCATGCAGCTCACCATCCGTCCATGTTTCCACCCATGAAGGTGGGAAGTGCATTTCGCCAGCCACCCCCAAAGAAATGCCTCAGAGCACAGGCTCGTTGGACGTGTGCTCTGAGGCTGCCCAAAGGAGTGAGCGCTACGGGAGGGATCCCTGTGCCCACCACTTCCTCCTCAGCCCCCTTCCACCACCTCTGCTGCCAGAGGGGTGATTCAACCCTGTGGCATGATGCTTTTTGCCGAAAGCAGGCTGCCAGTTACTACAGGAGACTCTCTACTATTAAGGTCGCATAACACTCCTCCGTTTGTCCATAGCCTGCCAAACTATAATGACTCATGAAAAAACTGTCTGTGCCTACTGCCTGCTTTGGGCTCAAATTTGTTGCTGATAACATTAACAAAAGTGGTGACACCGCATTTTCAATGGATGCCAGGAAAATGTTGCCTGTTTTGGAAGAACATGAGGCTTTTGTACTCTGTACTTGAAAATCAGCAGAAATTTAGTCCTCTGTGAGGAAATTTGCTGTTATCACAAAATCCAATCCAGACTGGATTAAAATACATTTATTTTTTTATTGCTGCTTTCAAAAAAGTGTTGTTTGTGAGAGGTGCCTCCATTTCTGGTCTTTCCACAAGCAATGAGTGTGTGCATGAACCGTGGTAGACCTCTGCAGCCCTACAGGCCATGGTATCCCCACGAGATACAGACACAGGGGAAGCAACCCAATTAACTCCTGTTAAAGGGAAAGGTACTGAGAGCCAGCCAGCAGATCCTGGGCTTAGCTCTCACAGTACACCTCAGCCAGAAAAGCTCAAATCCTTGCCACAGGGGGCTAGGAAGTAGCAGTCCCCAAAATGTGTAAGAAAAGTAAGTGAAAGGCTAAATATTGCTCCTAGAGATGGGTAGGAACAGGCTACAACTGCCTACTGTGACACGCTGAAGTCAGTCCCTTGGCCACACCGCTGCCTAAAACCAGTCTGCCAAACCCTCAGTACTTGGTACTAGAAATGGACTATTCAACCATATCCACCATGTTCCTTCAGCACTTCAAGTTGCTGGAGTAGAGGGTACTGGACTTTCCATGTTGGAGTTGGCCTCTGGGTTTTAGCAGGAGAGTTCTGCTGTTGCTGTGTTTTCAGTAATGAGTTCCAACTTACTAACATGAAAACAGTTGCACGGAATAGGATATGATTTCTCTTCCTCTCCTCCCTTCTTTGCCTCTCCCAAACTACTTGTCTTTCCCAGGAACATGGACTGGAGATCAGCCTGATTCTCAAGAAAGGCCCTACCTGCCCACAACATGGCAAGTGACTGTGAAAGACTTCAAGTTCCACAAGACCACAGACCATCTACACCACTTCTACACCATCTGCCATGAAGAAGCACTTGTCAAAACCCTACAGCAAACTTGATCCCCAGAATGACAAAGCCACCATCCTACATGCAGGGAGGGAGCAGGGAAGGTCACAGGTACTGCAGACAACTTGAGGTCTCCTCAATCTAGGAAATACATTCAAAAAGAAAGTAAAGTTCTCAAAGTGGTGATTGGCAAAAGCCTTTATCATCTCTCCTGTGCTTACCAAAGACTGCTGTGCAATGCACTAAATGACTGCTTCTCTTTCCAGCCTGCTTTTCCTTACAAAAACAAACTCTAATGTCAAAGACCATGAAAAAAGATCAAAACCTCCCTATTAAAGTCCCTGAATAGCCACTCTTGACCTGCACCTCCTCTGCCACCCCTGAGAAGGTGTTGAGTCCTAGTCAGAGCCAACAGCATCAGTGGATCTGTTACAGCTACGTTCTCTGTATGGTTAATATACCAATATTAATAAGGTCCCTTCTTCAGCTCCCAGAAGCCTTCTTCATGCCTCGCTGACTTGCATCAGAGAGTGAGAGCTTCACCAAGAACAGCTGCACTAAGTTTGACAGAGCTGGTTTGGCAAATGTCCTTTTCCTTTGCCTGCTAACAATGTGCCCCCCCCCCGTGAATGCAGCATGCTCCATTTCAGTCCTTTTCCATCCGCATCACTAATGAAGCTGATGGAAAGCAAGCAGTAATTGTGTTTGCAGGTGACAGGGTTGGAAGTGCATTGCTGGGAAACACATACTTGGCAAGAAGTCCCGGTTCGGAGGTGAGGGAGGCCAGCCAATTGTGAGCTCCCTGGCAAAAATGTTTGTGTCAAAGCAATGTTGCTCTGCTCAGCCCAGCTGCTGCAGAAAATACAGGAGGAATGTGCTTACAGGAAAGCAGCATAGTCAGAAAAGGCTGCACAGCGTGAAAGAACCTGCCTATGGGGCATGGCAAAACCTCTTGCGGTGGCTTCGTTTCCATCACATCCCCAGATTTGCCCATGGCTGCTGGAGCGGCACTGCAAAAGATGCTTGTGCTTGTGTAAAATGGGGGTGACCACAGGCTGTCTAGAGATTTGGGGAATGGGCTTAGGAAGCCTGTTCTCTGGCAGGAAGGTAGATGGGTGGTGGTGCCCGAAAAAGACTGTCGTTGGGAGAAACACGAGCATTCAAGCTCTGGACTCCAACCCATAAAGTGGAGATGTGTGCTGGTGTTCAACTAAGTCCAGTGTAAGGATAAATAACATCTCCCAAATTCTGCTCTGGGGTACTGCAATGCTGCGAATGTACCACCTTTATCATGTGATTGAGCCAGGAGTTTGGTCCCCAGTTTTTAATTCAGGAATATACTCTTTTCACAGGAATACCTTACAGGAAGGATACAAATACATGCCATGGGAGATGCGCAGACAGCCATCAGGAATCTCTCCTAACTAGAGCTGGGGAGTAGAGGTAGAAAGTGCTCACAAATGTTGAAGTACCTGGAGTAAAACACATTTACATGCAAATACCCTCTGGATGAAATTCCTCCAGGGCCCAGACCACACCAGAGAAGACACTGCAGACACTACAGGCTGGGCTGCACTTCCATCTGGGCTTCTGTCTTGGGTTTACCAACTTTGAACTGTGCACGCACCCGATGACATTGCCTAGAGTCAGTGTGCCATTTGAGGCAGAGATTCCCATATGGGACATACAAAGATCAATCCCCTGCCAGGCAGTGTCGAGCACCACAGTTGAAGGGGAGAGGGGCATGTACCATTCCTTCATTCAGTATCTAACCAAGCATCGCTCTAATAGTCTTTCCTGGTCACGGAGATATTGCGTGGTTGTGGATTCCCCAGTGCTATGCAGCTTTATTTTCTTATTTCTCCCTGTTACTTCCCGGTTTGCATTTGAGTTAATGCCTGGTATTTCATCCGTGAACAGGCAGCGGGGACCGAGGCTACATTAGTTCTGCTGGCAACTCTTTCCTCCTTCCCTGCATGCCAGTTATTTATCTGTATCATGTCACAAGTTTGGCTGGAGTAAGGGCAGGGACGTTGTAACCTCTTCAAAGCAGGGATATTGTCCTGTGCTTGCTCTGAAGTGCCATGTACATTTATGCTACCATAGAAATAATAAATAATAATAGTAAGTCATCAAAGAAGTACATCTCAGGGAGGAGTCAAATCATACACTGCGATGAGAAGCTTTCACTTTGGGCATAACTGTTACACATGAGCTGGTTACTGCAGAACAATTTCCTTCAAGGATGCATAGCCTGAACTCTATTAAAATGGATGTCCTGATGGTGACTTATGAATTTAGAAACCAAGAGCTGCACTCTGCTTCCAACTAAACAGGATGGAAATCTGGGGTCACTCCGCTGGCCTCATTCACAAAAGACGACAGTGATTCAAACAGCCAGAGCTGCGAAAACCCATACTGTCAGAAGCACAAAGGACTCCTCATATAGTCTCCAGACACCATTTTGCCCTGAATCCTGCCCACATCAGCAGAGATTTGCAAGGATATGAAGGATGGGTAAGCATCAAGTGAAAGAATAAATTTGATTAGTGAGGCAGAGACGGTAAAATGCAGTGGCACAAGGTCCACTTGCCTCACGCTAGATCCATAGATGAGAAAAAGTGAAACAGCCACTTTCTATCTTACTTAGTTTCTACTTATGTTGCACGAGCGTACATTAATGAGATTCCAGCAAGCACACATCCTGAGGAAAAGACACTCATTTGATCACGAGGCCCAGCTGCTAAACCTGACCTTAGAAAAATGAGGTATATTTTATTATATTGAGATCTTCCAAATTTAAAAAAGCCTAACTTTCCAGCAAAGGAGACCTTTGAGCCTTCCATCTGCTTTTGTGAGACTGTTGGGTGAGGTGCAGCAATTAAAAGCACTTTGAGAAGATGAACAGTGTTTTAAACAGCTGCAGGGAGCTTGGGAGGGTGGAATGAGGCGGCCTGTGGCATAAAAAATGGGGGAGAAAAGTCAGTGGCTCTGTTCATTAGCAGCCATCTGCTTCCACCCATGAGGCTAACACACACCTCGGGAAAGCAATGCTAAGGAGGGATGCACCTTGCTGGAGGAGGCAAGAAGGCAGTCTCCTCTCCCGAGCACTGGGATCCTCCTGAGGCAGCTGTTCTCAGCAGCACTGAAAATTAGGTGTTGCAGGTAATGAGCCAGCAAGACACTGGTGTACGACAGGGAAAGTCCAGCACACAGGGTCCGGAGGCTTTTAGGTGCTAATTGTAATCATTCTGATTAACTGCTTCCATAAGCAAAGTCTTTGTTGTCAACGTGGCCATTCCTCTCTCTCTGCGACACCTTGCTCCTCCCTGGTTAGCGGAGCTGGCATCTCTAAAGGGTTTGGGCCCCTACAGCCCATCATTTCAGAGGACTTTTAGGGAGATCACAGGAGCTAGGTGTCCAAAACCCACTAGAAATCCAAGTCAGAGAGTCCAACAATGTTAAGCTCTGCTTTATAGATCTCTTGTGGGAGACCAGAGCAAGGTTTGATCTCCAGCCAGGTGATGCTGGAGTCTTCTAAACCTCAAGGCACCTTGCAGGACTGAAGGCACTGCTTGGTGTATTGAGAAGACTACACCTGAGGTTCCTAAAGGTCCCTTATGTTCAATGTTTGTAAGAGACGAGCAAGAACGAGCAGAACACGTCCTCCCACTATATATACTGCTAGTGATAGACTGCGTGAGCCTGGTCCATAGGCTAGGGGCCCTAGAAGCATCCTCTGGAGCACACCTCTCCCTCTTTTAGCTGTACAGATGTGTGCTCATGGGTCAGTGCTCCAGGTGCTGGTGACTTCTGGTGAAGGGCAATGCTTGAGGCAATCCGTTTGTCCAGGACACACAGACAGTCCCTGACGGCACCAGCTGGAGTCACCTCTGCCTGACCCAGTCCCCAGGCATGTAGCTTCATCCTCTCCCCGTGTGACCAGTCCCAGCTCCACACCAGGGAAGAAAACAGTCCTGTGAGGTGTACCCTCTCCTTAGCTAGTGGAAGGATGTAGGCCTGGCTAAGTCTGCAACACACCTCTGGAAATCCCACATAAATCCCTTCCTTGATGCTCAAAACTGGCTATTTTCAGGACTCATCACCACCTCTAGCTACAACCACTCTTAACAGAAAATCAGCGCAAATTACCTGTTTTTAACTAAAGATGTGGAAGGTAAGTGGTAGTGGGGTCTACACAACCTTCAGGACCTGCTTCCCCTCAAGCTTCAGGGCTCATTTCTCTCAGCAGCTCCAGGGAGGAAGACAATGCTGTGGCAAGGCAGAACCCTGGTTAGAAAAGCAAGCACATGGCTGGGGCTGCGGGAACACTGGGCACATTACCAGGGAGGAGGCTGGTGTGGGGAGGGAATGAGGCAGGAGGCAAAATTCAGCTTTCAGTAAAGGTGAATTAACAAAGACGCTTTTCAAGTTCAATAATAAAATGAGAGAGGACAACAAGTCAGCAAAGGCCTGCTCTGGGGCCCAAGGAAGGCAGTGTAAAACCTCCCACTGACTGCAGCAGGCTTTCAGAGCCCGACCTCACAAATTGCTTCTGGAGACTTAAATGTTACCAACAAATCCATTGTAAGAAAACACAGGCATGTTGCAGCAATGTTTATTGGCACAGATAATCCATACCCCTTTCAGAAAAAAATTATAATCCTCTCTCCTCCTTTTCTTATTAGCAGTGTGCAGACTGCCATTTTATAATCCCAAAGCTATAATGGTGCTAGCAGGGCCCCGCACACACGGCGCCTGCTGCGGCTCAGCACTGGAGCCCTGTGCAGCCAGCGATAAGTGGATTCCCCCTCATCACTTCTCAGATTTGTTAAAAGAAGGTGGGGGTGGGGGGAAGAAAAAAGGAGGTGAAGGGGAAAGGAAAAACACAGCCCAACAACTGAATGAAAAACATTTCATTCTTCTCAGCAGCTGGAAACAAGGCAGATAAGTGAGCGCTGGCTCCCCTCCAGCGTCGGATTTTCCCCAAACGAGGAGCATGTGGGATTGGAAGCAGTCTTCCAGCCTAACCTTACGCCACAGCAAAAACTGTGAGGTGGAACGATCCATTTTGAAGGTGATTAATGGCAGTGTGCTCCTGGGGGGAATTCAGCTGTGTCGCGGGCTGTCAGGGGCAATGGAGGGAACGGTATTTACCTTCCAACAAATCGGAGATGATTTACCAACCTTTTCTCTGTTGTTGTTGTTCATAAACGGGTGTCTGGACAGTGACAAGAATCCCAGCCAAATGCACGGGAGAAAAGCTCACAAAACTTTACAGGACTTTGTGGGCTGGGAAGGTGGGTAGAGTGGTCCCTCTGTAGCCCAGGGTCTGGGCTTTGCTCAAAAGGAGCTGGGGTGATCAGCAGAGGATTCCTGCCCCCATAAAAGTTATGATCTGCAGCAAAAGGAGAGGGGGCCAGTGCTGAATCTGCGACTTTCTGAACCTCAGCACTGGGAGGCACTGGTCTCACCAGGGCTGGCTGGGACTGCAGAAGGCACAAGTGGCTGGGAGGACAGTGAGGCCATGGAAGTGGAGCCAACTCTTTCTCTCGTCACACCCTGTAAAGTTCAAAATAGTTGAAGTTCTCAGTCAGGGCTGTCTCAGCCCTACCTTTCTGAGAAGATAGTGAGGAAAACAAAGAAAAAAATCCTGTTTCTTGACTGAACCATGTGATGTCTTAGGTAAAAGAGAGTCCCCCAAATCTGCAGTTCCCTTTCCTCTTTCCAACCATTTCCCTTCTTTGCCTCCTCTCCTAACACTTAATATAACCCTTCCAAAGGCCTGCTGTCACAGGAGTCACACCAAGGTTCGTAAGACCAGCACTGAGGGTCAGTATGACCCACATGCACTACCCCTTCCACCTGGGTACATCTCTGAGATGGGCATCTGCCTGTCTAAGCACTTCAGTGCCAACGGCAGGGTCTTATGCCCCAGGAAAGATTTCTTGCCCTACACCCACAGTGTATAACTCCCACGGAGTCCAAGAAGCTTGCCTGAGCAAAGACACAGGATGTAGTCCAGCAGAAGCGTGGATGGCAATGTCCAAAGCTCATGCAAGCCTTGTGGCAAAACAACCTATGAAACTCCAGGCAAAAGGAATTGCACAAAAATCCCTGTACTACTGCGACAAAGACCCTGAGGTTCAGGTTTAGCGTTGCTTTGCTCCGGGTGCTGAGGGCAAGTCCTGGAGCCAAATGCAAGGGAGGGAACCTGAAACATGCTGCTGAAGAAGGGAGGCTATGAAAAAGCAAGGAACCATTATCCACAAAGCTTACAAAGTCCAGCCACTAGCTTGGTTTCTCCCCCACCCCATGCCTTTTTTTTCCATGAGTTCCCCTCCACCCAGCAATGAATGAACTGCTCCTGCAGCAACCTTGCTGTCTGCTGTGATTATTTCTGGCCCTTTCACAGTGGTTTGTAGCATTATTTCTCATATCACTTTGTTGGGATTGCAATTAGAAACAATCTGGCCTGGTAATGGCAACTATCATCCCCCGGGGGGGTGTGCAAACAGCTTTTTCAGTCTCCCTCAGCTCCATGTTGCTCTGTGGCAGTTTCTACTACTGACCCTGGAGACAAGCAGGCACAGACGCTTTCCCCTTGCTCAGCCTGCTGAAGGTCAGGCAACAGTGTGGAGTAGCCCAGAGGCTGGAGGTAAAATCAAAGGAGAATGATTGCTGCTCATGGGAAAGGTGAAAGGCAGGGTCATTTTGCCAGTATGTGTGGGAAGGGCAGGGGATTGATTTAAAGAAGTAAAAAGATAGAGAGAGACAAGGAAGATCTTTTTATTCCTTTCACTAAGCTCTGTGGCTGTTTGACAAAGCTAGGCTCCAAAAATGCCGAGGATATCAACCCACAGCAGTTGGTTTTCTCTCTCAGACCTTCTTTAATGTGTATTACAGGCTGCCCAATCACGCAAGAAAACTTCAGATCTTCCCCTTCACTTACAGCTTTCTAAGCAAAGGAAATACAGAAACACCGCTATTAGTGACAGCCTTTGGATGGAGAGGAAGCCATGCGCTGCCTGCCCCAGGAGCTCACTGCAGCCTGGATGCTCTGCCATAAGCCAATGTAGAGACTGATTCCTACTGAAACTATATTTAAGGAGGGAAAAATGCTGGTGCTGGAGGAAGACCAACAAGGGTCTCCAGGGCTGGTGGGCCACACGATACTCAGAGGAAGAGACCGGGTAAATGCTGCAGGAACAACACTTTGGGGATAACTATGGGAGAACATTTGTTGGAAGGAAAGCAGTTGCTTGGGCTTATCTGTATTGGGGTGTTTCTGTAAATGTCTACGCAAGCAAATGTTCTTGGCAAACAAGGATATCCATGTACAGAGATAGCCTCCTGAGTCTGCAGCCTCATAAAGTTGTAGTTAACTTTAAGCATATGCTTAAACCCCAGCAGGCTTTCAGTAAGAGTGCAGCACATGCTTTACATTAACCATGTGGTTAAGCACCAAGCTGAAGGAATATCCATCCAGATCCCCTGCGCTGGGGAATAAGAGCCCTAAGGTCCATCTGAGACCCTTCATTTGGCCCTGAAAGCCCTAGATACAGCAGGAGGAGGCTTCATGCTGGCGTGCAGGAAAGCTGTGGAAACTATCACTGAAGACCCCTTCCCAGAGCAGTAAGCAGTTTCTCAGGGGGACGATGGGTGTTGTGGATACCTCAGGCCAGGCAGGGCCCATAGGCAGGGATTTTTTTAACTTTCTGGCTTTGGCCTAAAAATGTAGATTTGACACAGAAACTCCATTTCGATGTGAAGGATTCCCAAAACCTGGATGACAAAGATGAGGGAGAGGCAGACCAAGGAACAGTGGAGGGATAATGTGAAAGCCAGACCCCAATCCACGCCGAATCACTGTCTGAAGCACGGGAAGATGCAGTCACTTCTCTCAACCTCATCTGCTGGGGCTCTTCTGCCTTCTCCACACAATTAAATGTGGGAGGGCAGGGAGGAGGAGGATGAAGAAAGCTCCTGACCCTAGAGATGGGATATAAGGCACTGATGTGGCCTCCTTCGCATACAAGCCCTGGTTCCAAGTTAAACACATCAACTGGAGCCTCCCCATGACTTCTGTAGGCAGGGGGGTTCCCCAAGGTGCTTTTCCACCTCTTGTTTTATGTGAAAGCTTTTGCAGGACCTGGTAATCCAATGCAGAGGAAATGCCAAAGCCATGAGATATTTTGCAACCCTCAAATCCTATTCCTCACCCAGTCCCCGCCATGGTAACCCAGAATCAGGAGTAGCTGAGCTGTGCCATGGGCTGCCCTCATACATGGACCCCTTACTGCACTATCATTAGGGTCCAAGCAGCTCTGTGCCCTGGAACATCAACCCCAGGATCTTGCACAAAGTCCTTCTACTTCAGTCCAAAACTAATTCAGTAGTGCACAGGATGAAACAAAACCTCTCGGTCCAGTCTGGGCCCTGAGCAGCACAGCCCGGCTTTCCATGCCTCCCGGCTTTTCGCTCTCCATCATTTTCTCATCTCCTATTTGCACATTTTCCTCTCCTCCAAACCGATGGAAAAAGTGCAGCTTGGGAAGGAAAGCTGCTACCCAGGGGATGAAGGGGTGTCATTTATAATTCCAGGGGAGGTGACTTTTCGGAGGGAAGAGGAAGTACAGAGGAGAATGAGAAATCGATGGCAGCAGCTCAATCCCTCTGCTCGTTGGCATGGCGACGCTGTGGAGAGGCGGGTACCCAGCCCAGGAGCGAGCACACCTTTCCAGGCTGCCTTCCAAAACCAGGGTGCAGGGGAGCTGCCCGTTGGAAATGGAACCCTTTAAGTCCCTGAGCTCTTTAATATTCCCCATGGCCACCTCTGAAGCAGGTTACTGTCTAACGTGTCAGGCAGAAATCCTTTCCTTCCCCCCTCTCTTTCTGCCGGCAGTTCAGCAATCTGTAGATAAAGTTCATCTAATGCAGAAGCAGCCGCAGGGAGGGAGGCTGTCGTAAGCCATTACCATTGACTTTGCCAACATGATAATATTGTCCTTCATCAGCAAGAGGATTAGGAGCACGATGGACCGTGCGGTACTGTGGACTAATGCCTTCACTTTTCAAGGTCAAACGTGGAGTTTAGTGGGCTGGGGCTGAGAGTTCATGGGGCTCCTTATCCCGGCACACAAAGCCGGAGCACCCACTCTGGCAGCAAGCAGGGGACGGTATTTGCATAGATCTTTGATCCCTTCATCTTTGTGCAAGTCACAAAACTCCCCTGCTCCCCCTCTTGCAGCTCTTGCCGGCTTTTGGAGTGGGTGGGTGCACTGGGTGGCACAGGGGGACAAACACAAGGGGCTGGGAAATGGGAAGCATATTTCTGAAGAGGAAAGGAAAATAACCGGACAAAGACAATTTCAGTTAGCTCACTGAAACAGAGCAAAACTCTTTAGGGGTTATTTGTGGTTAAATTTTCCAGTTTGTCTAAAAAATAGCTTGGTTTTCAAAACACAAACATGTGAAGTGGCAGGAAGTTTTCACTTTCTAATTGTTTGTTTAGCAGCAAAACTACTGCTGCAGTGAAAATATTTACTTCAACTGCTTCTGTTTAGTTGAAAAAGACAACATGCTTTCAGAAGGGAGAAGAAAACTAGGAAGGGTAAAAACAAGGCATGCAAACAAGTAAATGAAGGTTTCCTGCTGAAGCTACAAAACAGCTCTGGGCACGAAGTTACTGTTGCAGGAAATTCCCATTGCTTATAGCCACATCACATAATCCTATTCTGTCCTGTGTTCTGAAAACTTGTTCATACACAGAAAGTCTGATCCGTCGGAGTAGGGACTTAAGCATTGGGCACTAGCATCCAATAGAAAAGCATGAACCAGCTATTAAAAAAAGTTTTGTGACATTTATGAAGTTAACAGATCGACTTTGATGACTGCGCACAGGCTGTTCACACAGGGGTTTTCACATCAGGTTGATAGTGGGCACGGTTCTTCTCCTAAAGCGTTAAAGGAAAATAATTTAACCTGATATATTAACCAGTAATTCTATTTTACCATCACTGCACTGAAAGATAAATGGAGCCTTGTTCCCATTCCTGGAGGACAGAATTTAGACAGACAGAAATAAACACATCTCTCCCTTACCCTCCATAATGTTATTATGTGATAGAAGTAAAGACGAAGTAAAGGACAAATGAACACTTAAAAATGGAACCTGTCAACACTGTACCTGTTGCTAATGAAGTTGTGTCTCCCACCCTCTGCCATTCCCCTTGAAGAGCTGACCAAAATGGGGAGCTGGAACTGTGAAGATGCTAACCTTAAAACATGATTACATCTAGAAACTTGACCTCTGTTTAAAGTTGTCTAAAGGATTTTTTGCAGAATATAAGGCAGCATTTTTTCCCAAATCTGCCCCAAATCTCACCCTAAACCTTTTCCAGTCTTTTTTTTGTCACCATAAAGACTGCTGTATTTTGTTAGACCAATTCCAGGACTTTTTCCTGACTGAGGGGGAAAAGAAAGAACATAAGCTAGATTTATTGGCTGTCGGGTGGGATTTATATTCAAATTGCTCTTCCTACCTGTGGTACCCACACAATTCCCATTGCAGGCATGCCTAGATACTGCACAGTCTTTAACACATTTCTGGTACATCACCCATGTGTGATGGTTCAGCGCTACAAACCCTTCCCTGCGACGTGAGACCTGAAACACACTGTGTGGTTTTCTTCAAAATCACCCCAGCAACTTCTGGAGCCAAAGGGCCATTTTCACACACAGCTCACACTTCAACTAAACTGGCCTTGACTCATTAAGGGACTCTGTCTTCTTTCTCCCCCTACCCACAGGCATGCAAACACCCTCAGAGGAACTTGGGTGGAGTTTAGGGACCAGGAGCACCCCAGGCATGTCCAAAAAGACCTTGGGGCTGGCCAACTCCATGGCCACCTCCGGCCTATGCCTCCCTGCATCCCTTCACTTCTCTCGAAGCAATTCTCTATGCAAACTCTAGTGAAGAGGAAGAGCACCCACAATTCACATCTCTGTCTTCTTCATGGGGAAAGGGTAGATGCAAATTTAGTGCCTTCCTCAGACTGAGCTATGCCTTCTGCCTCTGCTGAGGATGCCCAAACACCTATGCTTTTCGGAAGAAGGTGCTGGAGAAGAGAGGGATCGTAGGTCAGTCTTCTGGCTTAAGCTAGGCGAGCATACAGTGAAAAAGCCAAGATACTTAGAGGAGGGAAAAGGAAAAGTTTCTACACTGGGAGAGTGTAGCTCCCTCGCTTAGTTGTTGGAGTGCTCATGAGAAAAAGTTCAGAGTCTGTTTCTAAACTGGATAACAAATATTTTATAAAACAGCCACAGCATAAACCAAAGCAACGATACCTGGAGTAGGAATTACAGCCCAGGACCTCTCCTCTCCCAGCACCAACACGCAGACCATCCTTCACCTCACTACCTATAGGCAGCTGCGCTCCCATCCAAAAAGGACAAAGAGTACCCTGCAGCTGGGTCTGTCTGCATGCTAAGGCACTCACCAGCACAGACAGCCTTTCCAGACTCCATATGCTTACAAGAACAAAAGTTCCTCTCTGTACATTTGTGCAAATAAAAAATATTTGCACGGACATGGTTGGATTGAATCCTGAGTTGGAATTGGCAACCATTTGTGAATACTTTATTTACACTGCTCAGCTGAGTGTAACCATGACTCACTGAGCACTGCAACACATCTTAGCAACACCAGCAAACATTGAGAATTTACATCTTTTTTGACTCTTGACTTACACTTGGAAAGAGTGTTATTTTTACAGAATGACTTATAGATGGCTGATGTATCTAACAGCAGTAGTAATAATAATGATGATGATGTCTTCATTTTATATAACTCTATCCATCCAAATATTCCCATGCACTTAACAGATCTTTTTCTATACAGGAATCACTTCCACTACTATACAGATAACTATTAGAGATATGAAAGATAAGTGTACAGATAAGGGAAAGGCACAATTTTCAGGCAGAAACACCAAATTTTTCAATAATGACACCTTGTTAGGCCATTTTTCCTGGGGTGGGGGGAAAAAAACAACTGAAAGAGCTTTTTGTAGATCTCCACCTTCCCTCTCCTCCAGGGGGACAACCCATTTACTCTCAGTTTTACAGAAATGGAAATGACTACACTATGTTCCTTACTAATGTCCATCAGCAACTCTTCTGAACATAATTTTGAATACGATATTGCCCAGGGAGCATTGCCTTTTTAATCTCCAATATCTTTGAGAATACCTGTCATTCCAGAGAGATACTAGGCCTTTGTAGAAATGGGTGATCCCTCTTTAGCTCTACTTGCTGAGAAACTTAAAAAAAAAAATCAAGTTCTTTCATAAATCAACATTTCTCTAAATGCTGATTGCTCCAAAACCCCTTGGAAGGCAGCCCATCTGGAGGAGATCCGATGATATGAAGCTCAGTGAATGCAGGAGATCCCCGCTTTCTGGTGTCCACCTTCTGACTCTAGGAGCAGCTACAATGATCTGCTGAAACAAGACTGGATTTTGAAGTGTTGTGCAAAGTTTGATCTTAAAAGTAGGGATGTGCTACTGTGGTAGTACTAGTCACATTCTCTTCAGGGCAAGAAAACAGCTCCAGGCCCAAACAGGATGTGCAAGAAAGACTGGGTGAATCTGGTTCACATTTTCTGTATTATCATTCCTTGAAGGCTCAAGACCAAAACGTACTTCTCATCTTAGGATGTTCTGTATCACACCACTGATGAAAATTGCCCAGGAGTTTCCCTGTCCTTGCTGCTAGCACAAGCAAAACGTGCAAACTCATGCTGAGTCCCTGAGCATCTCAGCAGGACTTCTGTCAGCCCCATCCAGGAGGCTGCACAGCTCCCAGAAGAAAGAAATCACGATACTAATAGAAGACTGGCAATGTCTTTATTTAACAGTGCTGAGCCATGGCATCAGATCAAATATGTGGGATCCAG
Organism: Buteo buteo; assembly: GCF_964188355.1. Taxonomy (NCBI): domain Eukaryota; kingdom Metazoa; phylum Chordata; class Aves; order Accipitriformes; family Accipitridae; genus Buteo; species Buteo buteo. The sequence goes on from NC_134177.1 coordinate 31,622,142, forward strand.
AGACTGAGGGAGATGCATTTGGGTTTGGAGAAGAAAATATCTGCATTGCATCTGCTAGAAGACATCTGTCCACCCCTCAGCAGAAGCTGCAGTGGGATATCTTGTTCCAGACAACCAGCCCTGCCGTTTCCTAACATCTTCTCCCACGTACCCTCCCCTTACATGGTACCTGCACTACCCGGAGCATTAGAGAGAGCTGCTCTGCTCCCCAGCCAGAGAAGAGAAGCAGTAGCAGGACTGTGAGAGCAACAGCAGCCTCAAAAAAATAATAGACACATTTCTCTCTGTGGAAATTTGGAGAATGGCTAAGAATAACAGCAGCTATCAGCTGGTAAGCGCAAGCAAGTGGACTAATGACTTGTCCTAAGAAAATTCCAACACTTTTTTATTTATGGACCAAATGCAGCACTGGCATTTGCTCCCACTAAAGGGTCAGATCTGCTTTCTTGCGTCCAGCATTCAAACCACCACCACAAGCTGTGTTTTCAAGTAAACTGAAAAGTGACCTCAGTTACTGCTGTGTGGCAGGAACATATTTCTGGTTGCTGCAGCTGCCTGGTGTGGTTTCTTGCCTAACATATTCATTAGAGATTAACTGCTACTTTTAACACTGCTTGGGACCAGCCTGGCTTCTCCGTTACATCATTAGAAAGGCATGAATAGCCCACCGGGGGTTTGCCCCCTATTTTGGTAAGGCAGAGTGCTGATGTTCAGGTTTCTGCTACTACCTCCACCGTAAGGGAGCAACTTCGTTAGTGCTTTCTTCCAGGAGCAGCGATTAAGACGCAGGGAGAGAAACACTTGCAGAATATATATTTTACATGGATGCACGCTCCCTTGCTGAATCTCTTCCAAGCCATATCAAGGGGAGGAAGTATTAGTCCTGCTCCCTGAGGGTCTGCCAGCTGCCAGCCCCCTTGGCAGAGTGGGAAGCAGAACCCCGTGGCCGCAGCATCTCTACCAGAGAGGTGCTGCAGGCAGTGCAGAGCTTGTGGACTGTCCCTCTCAATCTTAGCCCTGTCGAGCCACAAGCAAATATCCCCCATCCAGATTGCAAATGCTGAGCAGACATCCAGCTGCTACTGCCAAACTCCAGCAGGTCATTTAGGAATGATGCCCGCCATATCCCACCAATGCTGCCTGAGCCTGCCTGCTCTTTTTACTTTTTAACACAGTGTGTGAAAATATGTATTATATGGCGAGGTATAATATACATGGGAAGACACTGGAGCATAATGCAAAGAAATGTTCCTGTATTGATTTGAATTCTCTGAGTCACTCAGTGGCTCCTATAAATTCATGTGACCAAGAGAATCTGTATTTCAAAACACATATTAGAAAAAATATAATTGAAGTGGAGAGACCAAGATAAATTTGTGTTATCAGGTGTAGTTACCAAAGCAGTAAATCATTGTCACAGCATAAGCTCTTATCCATATTTCCATATTAACACCAAACTTGTACTCTGTACTGGCGCTGCTGCACATAAAAGGTATCAGCACATCCTAATGCTGTCTGTTGTAGCTGGCGTCTGCCATCAGGTTTCAAGTGGAGACAGCACAGTGCTCCTTGTCCCACCAGCACCAACACTGGGAGTTACCCCCCCACCGGTGCTGCTCTGCAGTGCTAGGAGGGCTGAACACCCCAAGTTCTTCTCATCCCAAGTTCTTCTCATCCCAAGGGACCCTTCCAGTTCATGCACGGGAAAAATCTCCCATCCAAAGTGGAGTGAAACATCTTTGTGATGCACGGGTAAACTTGTGACCTTGGCACAGCTGTCTCAGCCTCCCCAGGGAACAAGCGAAATAGCAGTATGTCTTTTGCTCTCCACTCAAGTCGCCAAGCAACCCCAAAGGCTAGGCACATAATGTAAAAGCTAAGACTGCGTGATGGCTGGACTCCAGGGGGAAAAGCTGAAGATGCTCACCTGACATCCTTAACAGCCTACCTGCCCCTGGAAATGTGCTTCTGGTGCCTTTGTGTCCTTCAAGTCTCCATCTTCAGAAATACCTGCCCCCCCCCCCAGTAATCTGTCACTTCACGGCTTCTCCGTGGTACCTTTCAGAGGACCCTAACTGTTAGCAAACCCCTGCCACTTGACATGGCCCGTCCTCAAGCACTTTTGCATTGCTCAGGGAGATCTGCAGGACAATCCAGGCTCCTGATGTAACCAGGGCATGCCACGACTGCCTCCTTTGCATCCCCTACCCAAATGAAGACCAAATTAAGGTCTCTGGTACTGAGAATGCTCTGGCTTGGTCTGACTATGTGGGCATATGTTATAAATAACCATAAATGGAGCCAACATTTGGTTCTACTTGAGGTAATGTTTTGGCCATGAGTGCACATCTTTACAGGCAAGAAAGAAAACCTTGTAGAAGAGTTCCTAATAAATACTCTCATTTTGGAAGACTTAAAAGACTCATAAGAAAAGCTGGTTTAGTTACCAACCTGACTGATGCTCATTAGTAAAGTGAAGCTGAAGTAAGTCTTCCCTAAAATAAGATGCCAGTGAGAAATATACTGAGGGAGTTTGGTCAGTGTTGTCATTTTTGCCTCTCATTTGCTTGGGTTTTTTGGAAGAAGAAAAGAACACAGAGGGTCTCAATGAAGTGAACACTGTAAAAGGAAGAGGTAATTTTGGGGCAAACTGTCAACTTTTCATTCAAAACCTCAAATATTTTTGCTGAAACCTAATGGTTTTCTGGTAAAACCTGTTGGTTTGACAGCGATTTTTTTTTTGTGCTACTGGGTCAGCACTTTCCCTGTATAATGTACAAGCAAATTACTGCTCTCTGACTGCATTCATATTGCCGTTGGAGGAAAGGGCTGCAGTTACAGAGACCATGCTTCCCATGCATGGCCTGTCCCTGCTGAACAGTGGAGAGGAATAGTGAAGAAGCCAGCATAAAAATCATCATACAAAATGACAACGGCTTTTCCTACCTCTGTGTGTTCAAAATGCGACTACCCAGCCATCACTCCATTGCTGGCTGCGTATCCCGCTAAATCTGAAGGGCTAATCTATTCCTAAAGCAGCCACGGCCTGAGCTAAGACAATCCCTATGATTAGTTTTAGTCTGCCTAAACCCCCAAAATTGCAGTGGGGTCATCCCACTGGATGAATTCTTTCCATTACCTTCAGTCACTTCCATAAATTACATGTCTGCTCCAAGCCCATCATTCAGGCTCCCCCTGAAGAAGTGGCCAGAGAAAAGCACCCCCAGATGACAATCCCCCATCTTCTTGGGCACGCTGGAGCTGGTCTCCAGCCAGGCACTACGCAGGCACCAATTCATCAGCATCACAGAACAGTATATGAGGTCTTTAATCACTGATGTGAGTAGCAGAGTTTGAGCCTGGCACAATTTGAACGTGATTTTTAGTACTGAAAGTAGACTATTCATCTGGGGTGGTGGGGGGAGTCCTCTGGAGAAACCACAACTCCCTTTCAAGAAAAACCGCTGTGGCAGGGGACAGGATACATTGAGAATGTCTCTTTTATTTTCCAGCGGACAACAGAAAACCAGCGTGACTTGCTGAAACTTCTTGCATCAGAACAAACACGTGCTAGGGACTTATTTATTTTTGATGGGCTGGACGTAGTCCAGAAGCTCCATCTGTTTACCTCCACCTCCCCATACTGGATCCATCCCACCTCCCCATACTGGATCCATCCCACCCATTGCCCACTTCCCTTCCCTTGGACTCTCTTAAAATTTATTCCCCTATTTCCTGCCTGAGTAGAAAAAGCAAAAGAGAAACTTGCTGATTGATTTCAGTCCCCGAAAGTCCCTGTCATCTTGTTTGATGACTTCATTGCAAAAATGAAATAGGCAAGAGAGAAGCAATGTTTTCAAAACAATTTGGAGCAAGAGGAGGAAGGTAGTAGGAGGGGAGCCATGGGAAGTTGATGGCCTTTATTCTTCAATTCCCATGTTGCGTCTGGCTTGCTGCAGGCTATAGAGAGAAAGCAAAATTGTTATGATTCTTATTAGCTTTTATTTTATAAAGCCTGAACTACACTCTGTAGGGGTTTCAAACTGGAGCTGCAAATCATACGCATGCCTGCCTGCCTGGCCACCTTATCTTTACATTAATGTACTACCTGTCTGCAGGGAAGAAAACTTCTGTCTTTTTGCCAGTCACAAGCAAGGTGGCTAGTTAGTCGACAGAATCTGTCTCGGTGCAACACAGTCCTTTATTTCTATGTTACAGAAATACATCTGACACGCATCAGGAATGACTGTTGTACGTCACTCACCAACCTCCGAGAACAAAGAGAGCAGTCCCAGCTCCGTTCCCTGCAATAACAACGGAGCTTGGATAAAATACAGCGTGAGAATGACAGCTGTAAAGAAGCCCACGCACAACTGCTGCTTTCGCTGCTGCTCCTGCATCCCGTGGCCAAGGCATGTCAACCGGTCCTCCACATCCCCTTCCCACACTAATGGTGAGCTCCCGGAGGTGCCAAGAGCACCCCCCAAACCCTCCCAGCTCTGCTGGGTGTTTATGTACAGCAGCTTTTCTTTCCTCCCAGACAAGGTTTAAGAAAAGCAGGGTGTAAACAAAAGGATCACCTACAGCACCTGGAAGATTTCATTGTTTGCACTAGCAATGCCTGTGCCGAGCTTTTACTAAGCATTTGACTTTATAGCTGCTCCATGCACCCAGCACCTGAGCTTCAATTCTCTGAATGCTCTCCTGCAACTAAGTTATTTGGTGGATTAATAACAAAACTAACAGACTACATTATTTATTACTTGTGTTACAGCATGCTAGGAGGCAGCAAATAACATGGAGCATCATGGTGTAAGAGGCTGTGTACTCCTAAGAGAAACACTGGCTCCTATGAATTTGCAGCCTAACTAGACGAGACAGACATGGGGTAGGAGAGGGAACAAAGGCCAGAAAAAAAGAGATGTCTTTTGTTCAGCGCTAATCTCCAAGCTGGCAGCAATGGTTTTCTCAAGGCAAATGAATGGGACAAAGGAATACAGGCCAGATTTGCAGTAAATGGAGACGCCTAGTTGAGGTGTGTAGGCAATAGCTTCTTCCCTCTCTGAAGAGCTGTCCCCAGTAGTATGGCTTTTGTAATGCAACAGGCACTACACCAAGGAAAGGACACAGACTTAGAAAAGCATTTGGACTGGCTTTTTACCTCTCTGCCATTGATGGGATCCCACTTAAACCAATGATTACTGCTTCTGAAAATCTCCTCCTCCTCCTCTCCAGGTCATTCCAGAGATCTGGCACAGAGCCCAAATTCCTGCACTGCACTTGCACACAACACATAAATAGGAAAATAGTCCTTATCCTAAGCAAAACAGTGAGGAGCTCAACAGGATGCATAAATATTACAATGTCCTGCTTCCTTTTTAGAAAAGAAAAAAAGTCTTGAGAAGACACATTTCTTAATACTCATTACCGCACAGAAGATTTAAGGAAGATTATACTAATTGCTAGCACAAGCATAATGCTTATTTGTCCTACTGCATTTGTCCCAGCAAATTTCAATATGCTCCCAGACGCATTCCTGGCTACCGTCTCCGCTTGCTCTCATGTTTATATGGGAAGGATGCTGGCAAAGGAGGTAAAGTATTTTTTTGAGCAGAATTCTTGGATTTTGATGATAAACAAGGTACCAAGAAAACAGCATGGCTTAGACACCTTGTATGAATGATAAAAGGGCAGAATTTCTTTCAGTGAAGGAAATGCAGCAAGATTTATCATAACAATGCCCATTCTGTTGGCTCATGAGAATGGCTCACAAGAGCCTGACAAAAAGGAGATGTTTCGGGGGTTGTAAGAGAAAGTAAAGCACAGAGAATCAATAGCACCACACTTCTATGCAATAGCACTATAAGAGGCATTGATCCGCACGCTGGTGTTTATGAACAGTACAGAAGGCCACCTCTGCACAGTGGACTGTGCCCAGCTGGGTAGAGGAGAGGGAATATGTGCTGTGCCTCCACAGATGACTGTACCTTCATGGAAAGTAAGAGGGAGATCGGTCTTTTTGCAAAGGGGTCCGATTTGTATGGGAGTACTGAAGTTACGCAGCCCGATGAAGCTTGGAGGAAAGCCTGTGGGATCCAGGGGTTAGGAAGGCATGTCCCAAGACAGGGTCAGGACTGGGAAGCAATCAGGACTGGCTGCAAATGATATGCCCTTACCCACAGGAGGCAAAGGCAGTTTGGTCTCTGAATCCCAGGTCCCAGAGCTGCTGTTTTAGGTGGGAGAGCCCATTTCAGGCATTTTCTGGTTTTCTTTGGAGTCACAGTGCTGAGCATCCCAGCTGTTACCCCTAAGTGCCAGGCACATAAATTCCTATACCAGGAACATCGGTCCCAACACTAGCACTGAGATTCACACCCAGCACCAGGCAGTGAATTCAGGATGCGGTGAGCCAGAGCATCGCAAGTGCATGCCCGAGTCCTTTTGCCAACCTGGCTGCTTGACAAAAGCCAACTGGTCTAAAACAGCAGCTTTAGAAAGACAGCATTAGTGAGATGAGAGGTCTGGTTACAATGTACTCACGTCAGATGCCTAGATACTGGGAAATGCATCATTAACCAAATACGAAATATCAACACCAGACTTTGCTCTTTCAGAGTATGACCCGCTGCTGTCACAATGGGACAAGTACTCGCATCTCTCTGTAGAAGTGGCCTGGCTAATTGCTGATCTGTCTATCAAGCATCAACAAAACAACAAAAATCACTTCATTGTAATCCCCCAACTCCGTTTTTGCTCATACATGCAGGGAGCCAATATCAGACTTTAGCAGATTGATGCTAATGTTTCAGCTTCAACAGCTCTGAGAGGTTCAAAGCTGCTTCATATTTAGCTCGGACAACTTCTCTTTCTGCTCAGGATTGCCAGCTCAGAGTGTGAGCTGACAACACCATCCCCTCTTCTTTATTAATTAAATAATTACTAAACCTCCAGACTCCCTCAATAAATCACCCATGAGTCTTATGTGATTAGCAGGAGGCTGTTGTGTTGGCTCCACCATGGACAGAAACTTTGGGAATAATGCGCACACATACCTAGTACAGAAAGCTGCAGAGAGGATTTTGCAAGTCATTTCTTTCCAGGGCGAGAGATTCATTTCTTTTTTCATTAACTGGCCCTGCGTACAGATGTTCAGCTCTGCATCAACAAGCAGGCACCCATTCCTGTTTCTAGCACTCGTACCTGTGCGCCCAAGCGCTGCTGTTTGGAAAAGGCCACAGGCAGGTGTTTACAAGCACAATACTACACACTCATAACAGGAGAACAGATTGAGAGTCCTTGGAGGATTGAACAGGATAAAAATGTACAGGATAGAAACTGGTCCAGAAAATGAGTAGACAAAAAGGACGGGTGAACTCCCGATCCCATTGCAGTCAGTGAGAACACTGCCATCTGAAAACATGTGGTCCAGCAATGAGGGCCCAGCAAGCTGCCTTCACTTCACTTTTACATCCAGCCACATTATTGTAATGAACTTGAGGCCTTAGCAGATATAGCACTAGGAATGTGCTGGAGTTTTTTTAATGCATGGAATTGGATTTAAGCAGATATACACACTGAGGTAAAATAAGATCTAGCAAACCTTTGCATGAAAGAAAAAGAAGTCCACAGGCAAAGGCCAATTTACTTTTATTCCAAAAAGCTTATGGGTATTAATGGAGGTCAGATGGGTAGTTACTTATTTGGACAATATCTTCATACACCGCACTAGAACAACGCAGACAGCTGAAACTGTGTTGAAGCAACATATTTATTTGCCATAATTTAATGTCAACTTCAAAGAGATCGGATTTTTCATGGCACTTCATATTCCAGCAGGAGAGCAGGACCGATGAGGTCTGATGCAAAGGCAATGAAAAATGTGAGAGACCTCCATAAAGTGAAGCAGTCAGCTTTAAGGTTCAGCTGGATGAACTCCTGCCGAGGATTTATGTTGTGGAATGCAGAGCTACGGCCACTTCCGAAATCATTACTGAAGTCGCACAGAAAAGGGGAGTGGACTTAGCTTGCACAAGGGCAGGGCAAAATTCAAACAGGTTCGTCTTTCACTGCTCGGTCTGGCCTGCTTGATCTGGACACATCCATATTCAAAAGATACTTAGGAGAATAAGTGCCATTGCCTTTCAACAAGATTTTGCTTTCTTATTACTTATATGATTTAGAGAAATCCTTCCCCTGGCCTCCAGACCCTAAAAGCTACAGAATACAAGACAGGGAGAAAAGGGCTTTCTTTGGCCAGAAAGTCAGCAGGTGAGGTCCTGCCCTATAATACCCACATACCCCTTGCAGGTTTAAAAAAGCTACACCTGTGCAAAGGGAACTGCCCACATGCAGTTCATGGAGGAAACACTGTCACCCTTCCTCCCACTCACCTCTGTAGGGCTCCTTGTGACACCAGACCCTGTTCACTATGGGGAGGATGTCCCAGGACCAGCTTGTCATACAATACATTTGGCATTTCGTCACTTTCAAACCAGCGACTTGGGGAAAGGAAAGAAAAAAACCACCTTTTTTATCAGAAAAATGGAAATTCACAACATTACCTAAACCACATCGTTTTGTGGAACTGCATTTTATTGGTAGGCTGCAAAACACCGCTGTGTGAGGAAAGCTAAAGCTAATAAGCTTACCCTTCCCATTTTCAACCAAACAGATATACCCACGCATTACAATGAGGTGATAAATTGCATAAAACCAGTTTGGGGTTAATAAATAAGTTTTATCAGAGTAACACACTTTATTGATCTGCAGATCTGTAAATAATGATGGAAAGGTATCCTGAAAGCCCTTACTATATAGCCACAAATCTATATGAACGTCCCAGAATGCTTAGGTTCAGCAATCAAAAAAATGTAGTATGTCCTTGCTTAGGAAATCAGTGATTAAACGCTACCTGTAACTAGATCCATGCTGACCCTCCAACGAACAAAATGCCATGCGCAGAGACACAAAGGAAGCACTAAGTTCTTTTTCTGGTGAAACAATGGAAAACATCCCTAACTAGCATTCTGCCCCAGCACCAATTTCTCTGGGGCTCATGAGCGGCATAAGGGACAAATCTATGTCAAGGAGGCAATAACCCCCTCCTCCAACTTCGGGGGGGGGGAGCGTGATGTTGCTTTGATTTGCTGGGTTTAGGTTCACACTCTGATCCCGAGCAGGGTGCTCCTCCTGCACCCGTGCAGGAGCAGCATGGTGGGGTTCTGCCTCTGGTTGCACCAGATGCAAGAAGGGCAGGAAGGGGCTCTGGGACCTGACCACAGCCACAACAGGGAAGATGCTGGTGTACCAGACAGCCCAGAGACACTTCTAATGAAAGCCAAAAACTACCAAGCTAGACGTTTTTTTTGGCAGAGATTGCCAGTTCACCAAAATTTAAATTTTCCAGCCAGACAATATTGATATGCAATGACATTTCATAAGGGGCTGGGTGAGATGGCAATTTGCCAGAAATAGGCAGGTCTTATTTCTGCTTAAAACTTTCTTTTAATCTCACGTTCAATTATCAACCACGTAACATATTTTTAGAAGCTCGCGTTAGAAGAGCGCTGTCACTTTTGTTCCAGCCTGACTTTAAAGTTGTTTTTATGGGAAGACTTGGAACAGTTTGTGCCTGTTCCTGTCCCAAAACTAGGGAACAGGAGCAAGCAGAGGCTTGACAGGTATCTATAGACAAAAAAAAAAAAATTCAGGCTGAGCCTGGTTCAAGGGATTTGAATCTGATGCAGAGACACTTGCACAGATGATGGAGAGGGAGAAAATGAGGTAGCAGAGGAAGACGATGTTAACAGCAACATTTTTACCAGGATATCGGTGTTCAGAATTCAGAGACCTTCCTGCCCCCGTTGCAATGGCAGGAAGACATAGTGGTTTGCAAGAAGTCTGCCAGATAGATGCAGCACTAATCTTGCTTTTGGAGGACCACACCCTCCCAACACCCGCTGCCTCTTCCCTCCAGCCCTCCCCTTCACGCAGGGGTCTCACTTGGGGGGGGTTGTGGTGCAAGAGCTGGGTGGCACAAGCCCTTTGGGGGAAGCAGAGGAAGTTATTAAAGTCTCTTGTCTCCATCTCACCTTCACAATGCACCTTTTATTACACTGGAAATATAAGCCACTCCGGTTAATGCTCGGGATTAGATTGTAAAGAAAGAAAACAAAAGGGAAGCAGTTGCCTGGGTTAGGAGCATTTTGAGCTGCGGTTGTAGTGCATCCCTGCTTCTTGCCAGGTGTTTTGTTGAGTTCGAGTAAAACATCAAAGTCCATTATCTTCCACGCTTTCTCTTTTCTTCTCCGCCTTGCCCTCCAGCTCCTTGATTCACCGCACAGTACAAAATTAATTTGGCTTATTCCAGTACACGCGATAGCCGCCTATCTTCCTGACTCCCTGTCTGTAAGGAAACAAATTTCCTCCTTAAGCACTTTCCACTTGACCTGCTCTTTTCTCCACTGAGAAAATTGAGGTCAGGGAGCTGCTGTTGCGCAGTGGCAGCCATTTTCTGAGTGCCCTGGGTGCAACTGCGAGTGCTGCAGCCGACATGGGCTCAGGGTCCCTGCACCACTGCCAGCAGCAGCTCCGGATCTCTCAGCTGGTGCTCATGCCTGCTCCCTGCTCCCCTGAGACGTGGGCAGATTTAGGAAGACAACGGCTGTATTTCCCGCTTGGTCCAATTATTTTTCAAGTCTCTCCTATGCTGTTGGAGAGGTTATATCTGGTGAGACCGATAAATAAAAGTAGAGAGCTGTGGTAGGGGGTGGAGCTGCTAGAAGGCATAGGGGCATTGGGAGCAGAGTTACTGACTCCAGCCATCCCATTAATGTGCAAATGCCAGTGGACTACATGGAGCTGGAAATGCAAGAAGAGAGGGACTTGTCCCTGCATTTCTTTCCTCCTTTTGTATTTCTGCATAGAAAAATTAGCACAGATCCCCAAGCTCCCACGCACCCTACCTGCCTTGTGCTGGGCATGCCTAGAGCCACATGGTGGGGACTGGTGGCCACTTGCAGCCCCATGGGCATGGCACAGGATGAGTCCTCAGCTTCCGTACCTGCTGGATCAGTGCTGCCAGGAATTTGGTATTGCCCCACATCCCAGGGTTGTTCTCCAGATATTTGCTGTGTGCTGGCTGGGGCACGAGAAGCAGAGCAGAAGCTCTGAGCACATCCCCAGCCCAGCATCACTGCAGCGGCTCTGACAGAGGGACACATGCTATGGTCAAGCCGCCTCTGGATGCCTGGATCCCTTCCACACTGCCACAAGGGCCTCAAGACTCCCAGCACAGCCGACACCACCTATCACCCTTCTGAGAAGCTCGAAGGAGGGAGCGTGGGGGCTGCCAGCATCCTCACCTGCTCCCTGCCCCCTTTTGTCCCAGTGCTGCCCAAGAGGGCGAGGAAGGGAGGGGAAAGGAGATCTGTGCTCTCTCTGAAAACACAGCTCTGACAGGCAGCTCTCCGCAGCTCGCTGCACAGCCAACTGACAGCAACTCCCTCAGCTCCAGTCTCAAACAGTTTGCTCCATCGGGGAGCAGCCCTGTGCAGCAAGATGTCCCCTTGAGCTCCTGCAGGTTCCCTCTCGGAGGACTGCTTTCAGAGGACAGGGTAGGGATTTCTCACTCCCAGAGCAGTCCTCCTCAGCTCACTGCTTCCAGGTCAGGGCGAAGGTAGGGGAGGGAAGCTGGAGGTCCAGGCCAGGTCTAAGGGCTGAGCAGGCCGGGGACTGCAGCTCCAGGCCATGAGAAGGAAGGTCACCCACCAGCGGGTGGGAGGGACCCACACTGGGTGTAAAACCTGCCCTGCCTGCAGCTATTCCATTCCTGTGATGGGTGCGGATAAGGAGAAACCCAATTTAAATGCACAGACACGGAGGGACTCTCAGTCTTCAATCTCAAGGAGAAGATTTTGGCGCAGGCAAGAAAAGGGTCCCTGTCTTGCATTTGCTTTACTCACCTCCACCAGATTCACCCGGTTTGTTCAACATCCCACAGACACTGGCCCCTGGAGAGGCAGCTGGTCCTGGGCAACTGTAGGAGCTCACAGTCCACCGGGATGGGCCTGACAGGCAGAGCTAAGAGCTTATCTAGCAATTGTTGCTTCAGGAGCTTGTTAATCTGGATATGCAAATTCCTCCAGCACCAGCAGAGATGATGTATTAGTGCCAGCTGTGTACCTCTAATGACTGCTGGTCTATTAGCTGCCTCTTCGTTCAGCACTCCTATTACTCCTTGATCATGATTTATTTATTTCATGGCAGTGCTTGGAGAACCAAAACAAGACCAAAGCCCTGTTAGGAGGCACTGTGCAAACTCACTGCAGGGCAGGTCCACCCCGAGAGAGCTCCCTTTGGAAACAGGCAAGACACAGCGACGGCTCAGGAATGGCAAATGTATCATGGGCACAACGCAACGCCAAATGCATGCAGCACTCTGAGACACCAAAAATGTGTGTCAGCATTCCTGTCGCACTGGGGTGTTGGAACAACGGTCCTGCATAAACACCTAGGAAGGGCTGTGCTGAATAAGGGAGTCCCAGCGCCAGCAGCCTCTGTCCTGGTGGGAAATCCCTCTGGGACAAGTCTCACATTTGGCTGCGATGGGCTGTGCTGATCAGGGAGTGGTACTGCAAGGGAGGGAGCAGCTTCAACTCTTGAAGGTATTGCAGCACTTAATTTACTTAATTCATTAACCTCACATATTGTACCCCACTGCCAGCCCTGCCCAGGCACCACTTCTGGACAGATACGCAGAGGGGAAAAACTGGAGTGCAGTAATTTCAGCATAAGAGAAAAATACATATAACCAAGGACGCATCAGTAAGAAAAAACCTGAAGGGAACAGACTCACTGTCTAGCCCTCAGATGATACTATTTCATTTGACCTTACTTATATTCCAATAAACAGCTGTATTTCTGAGATACCAGGTAAGTGTATTTTTCCCTAATTCCCATACTTGGTTATTAATTTCCAGGGAAAACTTCCTGCCTTGGTAGTACCTGGAGTAAGATGAACTGAATAATTTACAAGAAATTATTTGTGTGACAAAATCAGTCTTTCTCTCTGCTCCTGGAATGTGCATGAACTAATTGTGGTTTCTTTCTGTTGAAAATTATTCAACACACTGGCTGGTGATTTTGAGCATTTTTTTTTCCACTGTGTGAGCTGATTTTGAGAAGATATCTGATGTCAACACTGGATATTTACAACCAGGTGATTGTGACTTGTTCACATTGCCTTCTTTTCTCTCCTTTCACAGAAAAACAAATCCGTCTAGAAGTTGCAACCAGACAAGCAGCTGAGAATGCATGCCAAATAGTTCCTGTCTTAACTATAAAGAATTTGCTCAGGCCACCATATTAAAAGCCTCCCAAATCACATAAAAAGGCCATCATGCCAAAGGCTAATAAAGATTGCTAAGTAGCAATTATATTATAATTACCTATCATCTAATTTTCAAAAGCACAAGCAGTTAAAAGCCAGCAAATGAAACAATACCAGGCTTCTTACACTTCCCATATAATGAACAAACACATTGCCCATGGCAAGCTCAGAGAAACATATCTTTCATTATGATAAGAGAGTCTTAACCTTGACCAACACACTGCTGTTCAGTTGGTTTGCTTGTCTTCATGTCAGTTGTTCCAAACTCAAATATTTTGTTTTCAAGCTCTTCGATTAACACAAAATATTACAAACTAAATCTTTTCTTATTCAATAGATGCATACAAGGGTTTTTGTATTTTTTCAGATCTCTCTTTCTTATGCAGTTTAGAACAGAAAATGTCTGGCATAAATTCATGATTGCATTATTAATGTAGAAAGGCGAACATTTAAAGTTAATATATTCTGCTAATGGGTGCCATATAATACATTAAGTCAGGTTAAGCGTGCTATATAATAAAGATCTGTGGTGTGAGATATTTTGAGATTACTGATTTAAGCATAATGGTTATTTTGGTCAATGGTTATAGACTTTTAATAGAATACCCATCTGAGAGCTGTCGGAAGGTGCAGAAAATCTTGATATTTTGAAGCTGTGTTCTGTACCAAAATGAAGTAACCTGTTTTAACATTAACACTTTTTTCAAAACAAGGCCCACGACTATTTCTAAAATCTTTGTATTAAAAAAAATCAAAACGTAATATGCTAGCATTTGGTCAAAGATTTCTTGGTCTCCATATGATGCAAGCCAAATGGTAGTTCTGAAGGTGAGTGTAGTCTATGGGCTGATCTTGAATATATAAGGAAAAGTATCAACTGTGCTTTAAGACTTTTTTCCCCTTTTCTCTCTAGATCAACAAAATTGAATATATTTTACAATGGAGAAAGAGCTACCTCCTAATTTCAAAAGGGATGAATAAGCAGAGGTATTTCAAGGACTCGATAGGCAGCAGTATTGCCCTGAACACTTTGCATTGCAGCTTCCATTTTACTTGTCAAAAAAGCAGATGATATTAGCTTAGCTCAAACTAAATGAAAAAAATTAATGGGATGCTTAAAGAGACCTATTCTTCAATGCTATATTCCTTGGTGATTTACTAGAAAAAAAAAATCACCCCTAAAAAAAAAAAAAACATTCTAAGGCAGGGTTGAAACCCCTGTGGGCTTTCTGAACAATTGCAGTGTTCTCCTGAACACTGTGTTTTATTCTGTGCCAAATTTCCCAGGGTGAATTTTGAAGTGTAGAGCCCGATAGCCCACAGCAGTATTGCAGAGCCAAGCAATTAGTGGAGGAAGGATGGATGTGCACAAAAAAGGATCCTCAGGTTCAGCTTTCACAGTTATTACTGACAAATGCAAGGCTTCCCTTCCTCTGCCATGAAGTAATATTGTTAGTGATGAGTGAGAGGAGCTTAGGGTTAAGCACTGCCCTCTCCATCCTCTGCTGGCACAAACTGACACAGCCCCACTGAGGTTAACAGAGTAACACAACCACAAGTCTCTGCAAAGAGAATCTCTGAAAAAAGGTATCAAAGCATTGGGCTAAGTTTAGAAGTCCTTGTTAACAAAGTGAAGCCGTGACAAAGTGAATCCGGTGAAGCCGTGGATTGCCCCATGGCCGCAGAAACCTTCCTCTGAGTGCCGCAGGGTGCGAAGTGCACCATAGGGTTCGTTAGCATGATGGAGAGCTAGAGAACATGTGAAAAGGGAAGAGTAATCCAGACCCTTAGCCATTGCTCCAGATGACTGACATTGGCCCTTTCCAAATAACAGAGATACATTCTGCAGTAAATCTGGTTTTGAAGTGTCTTTTTCTTTTTTTTTTCCTATATGCCATGGTCTTGCTGAGATACACAGAAGACAATACAACACATGAAGTTGAACAGTAATCCATTTTTCTGGACACCACTCAGTAGCATGAATAAACAGAGATAGAACTACCTTAAGTAGTTAAGGACCTGTGTCTGTGAGTAAAAATGCATATGAGGTACACTTACACAGCTCCCTGAATCGGGGATTTGGCTGTAAGGCTGGCTCGCTCTCATCTAACTCAGGATGGGATCAGATGCATCTGGAAGTGCAGGTCTCCCATCACTGATGACAGAAGTAACCCACACAATTAGCTTAAGACAGATGCCTAACTTGTAGCGAGATGAGCGGTGTTCAGCGAAATGAATGCTGCTCTCAGTGTCTAACAAATTTCTGGTGATTTGAATACATTTTATGACTTATTTCACAAGCTTTACAGGTGGCTAAGTAAAAATTGGTAACTCATATACAAGAGACTGCTTTATATTATTTCTGATTAAATTATCCTCAAACAAGCACATGTATTGTGGCAAGGTCTTGCCACACATCTACCAAAAACCCTACCCTGCCCTGTATGAGGCCATAATGACAACGAGCCATTGCTCCACAAGTGTCCTGCAGGCCCATGTTATGATGCTATCACCTCTTTCCAGCTTGGCAGAGACCCACAGTCCTGAGACGCCCGCAGAGCTACTGGCTGATGGGTCCAACCTGTGGGTGAGCTGAGCTAGCTGACAAATCTTGGTGCTGGCTGCTTAGCCATGAGGTGCACAAACCAGCAGAGTTTGCAGAGGATCAGTGGCAGTCCTTGCACAGAGCTTCTTTACTTGTTCAAATCACATGGCCGTTCCAGGAGATATCAGAATATGGACCCAGAAGCTTGGATGCTGAACATTGAACCTGACTGTTGACCCAGGGTGTGGGTCCAACATGATGTTCTTTCCAGTTAGTGCAAGTTTAGTGAATTCAAAAGCCCTCCTGATTATCTGACCATGTGATTGCTGCAATCCCTGGACACCAAAAGTACTAAAGTTCTGTCTGTAAAGGGCAAGATATGGTTATTTCTCAAAGATGTTTGCAACAGCTGTGATCCCCCTCCAATCTAGGTTGGGTCTTGTAAGGCAGAGATTGCAGCTGCTGGGAAATACTTCCAAGTTTGCTCACAGACTTTCAATGTGGTATTCACTATGGTAATCACTGGCAGAATTTGTAAGCATCTGGCTCAGTGCAGGAGAGCTCTCCCAATCGCAGGATGATCATGTGGCTACTATCTGCTCAAGTAATATCACTTACTAGAGGAGGCTTGAGCTGGATGAGCTTTAGTTTTCATTTTGGATTTACAATCTGCAAAGTAAACTGGACCTACTTTGGTATTGAATTTAGAGCTGATGGAGAAAATCTTCCCTAGCTGCTAGAAAGGACTCTCAAAAACAGTAAGAGCGAAAGGAAAAAAACTTGAAGATCAAAAGCATGAACTCAAAGGAGGAAAGAAAACTTGCAATCCACAGCCAGCTCTTTGGACCATGATGTTCAAGAGCTCAGAAAGAGCTCAGGCCAACTCCGCTGACCTCAGAAGCTTGAGAAGTGACCCTGGAGAATTTGTGTTTCTTTCCCTGAGATGCCCTTTGAAGGATGTGCTGTCCTGGAGCTAGTCCTGACAGTCCATGATTGCAGACAGAGCACTTCTTCACAGATGAGCTAATCTGTCACAGTAGGGACATGTTTACGAGCAGCTGACAGCCTGCTCTGGGAGGTGATTGATACTGATTTGAATTGTTATGCAAATATACTTCTGCTAGTCTCTTTGCTACAAATTCTCCCAGGTTGTGATAGTGGCCATTTTCTCCGGGAATTTTTTTTTTTTTTTAAAAGGAACAGGTGAGCTGGACTCTGTGGCCTCAAAAGTTCTCAAATAGAGCAAACAATGTGACAAACCCTGAGGATGGACATTTATCAGTGCCAAGCAACAGAAATGTCTCTTTTACTTTCTCTTTTCTTGACTTGCACATTCCTTTGCAAGTATTTGTCACCCTCTGTTGATAGATAAAATTTTCAAAGGTATCAGAGCAACTTAAAGGACCCAAGTCCCACCTTCAAAGTAAAATCTGGGTTTCTTACAAACATGGGTTTGTTGCAAAGTGCAACAACAAGAAAGCATTGATCGAAGTCAGTATGAAACCCTAAAGACTCATCCTGGGGCAGAGCAGCTGTAGGCACTCAGATTGTCCTTGTAAGTCATGGAACAATACTTGTACAACACCAAAATGTTATGTTCTGGTGTCCTCAACAGCCACTTGACTGGACAAAGAAATGAAAAATTATTTTTAAAATTTGGGAGATAAACCTGCACCACTTTGTCACTTTTGCCTGCCCAGGATTGCTTTGGAATAGAGAAAACCACTTTGATCTGGAATGAAGAACTTTGCTTGTATTCAGGAGGAACTTTTTAATTTAAACCTAACTTTTGAGTTAGAATGGAAAACAAAACATTTAGATATCAATTAAGAGACTAGGTTAGGTTTAGACCTACTTCCTAAATTATTTAGCTTACTGGAAATTTTTTTCTGGGTTTTTTTTGGTCTTTGGTTGGTCTTTTTTTTTCCCACTTTGTACCCTTTATGCGAACACTTAGGCTCAAGCCAGCAAGCTTACTGGTGCCCTGCAGAGATATGCCTGTGGTAAAGCAGCATGGTACAGAAGAACCAAGAGAAACCCCAAACATAGCATTTGCTTCACCTACTAATTTTATTAAACCAAAAGTGATCCTGAGCTCCAATTTCGAAGTTTTGCTGAATGTGAGGAAAAACAGAGTCAGTATCCTTTTAGGTACGGCCAAGGAGAAACTGAAGGAAACAATGGAGCAGTTTGAATCCTGAGAGCAGCTACGACTGGTGACACCCAAAAGACTCTCAGAAGGACCCTAGAGTGCTTTCTGATGACTCTGGAATATGCTGCTCAGAAGATGACTGTTCTTAAACCTCATTATTCTTTGGTGACCCAACACCCTGCATCCTTAGCCAAAGGCCTTCCAAAAACATGACCTCATCTCACTCTCTTTTGCCCTCATTTGCAAAACCCCTCTCTTATTTCTAGTAATCTCCTCTGGTCTTGACTAAACAAAACCAATAGTGTCAGCAGCAAATTTCACAGCTTGTGTTGTTGGGCTCAAAGAGGGCTTGGTCAACCACTTCTTGCAATCAATTACCAGGTCTCCTTGTGGTCTTTAGATTAGACTGAGGGCTAAAGAATCACATCAATGGAATCTCAGAAACATGGCCTAGAGCTGTGCTTTGTAATCAAGAAGATGCCTCTGAAAAGCAAGGTGGACCTTGGACCATAATGCATGGAAGCAACTAAGCTTCCATAACTCTCCCAACTCAAGCTGAAGTCCCAGAGTATCAATCTACTGCTTCCCGGGGCTTGTGCATTCATTGGCACATCAGCCACATTTTTCCTACTGGGCCTGCTAGTTTTCAATCGCTCTTCTCTTCAGCCTCCCAGTGACCCTTGCCATGCTGCGCAAACGCATCTGCGTCTTGAGCCATCTGCAAACGTAACAGCAGGCCTTTATATTTGAGGTGCACAAGCAGGGCATTAATGAGAACCACCAGGACCCACTGTATCAGTCCTCTGCCTACAATTCCCATCGATCTGCTGCTCCCTCTGCTCTTTAATCAGACACCTTGTAAGGGTGGAAAGGTACATTTACAGCCACGCTCTTTCTCCTCCCAGACAATCAATGGTTATTAAGTGCATCTTTCAGGTGGGTAGACAAGGAAAGAGACAGAGATTCACATTGCTCATCAACCTGAAGAAACTTCATTTTCTATTAGGTCTGATAAACAAGCTGAAGAAAAAAAAAAAAATCAGCTGCCCGCTTATACCTGACAGGCATAACCAAGGAGCTCCATCTGCATACGATACGCAGTGGTAGGTTCAGAAGTGCCTATAAGCACGTTGCTTCTAACTAGGGGAGGCACTGCTTCATTGCTGCTGTGCACCTCTTCCCCTGCTATCCTTCCACCCAGAGACAACTATGTGCTATACTATGGCTTGCATGGGGGCACAGAGAGCACTGCCTTGCACAGAAACACTGGGGATGCAGGAGTGCTGACAGCTTCCCAAAGGGCTTTTTCATCTTCCCCTTTGTGGCAAAAATGCCTAGAAGGTTGATCTGCTATTGAAGGCTCTGGAAAAGGCATTCCAGATTGAACCCTGCCAAAGGCAAGGGCCAAGCCAAAAAAGCCCTGCAGGGAGTGAAGTCTCCCAGTATGAACCAGCTGGCAACACTGGATGTTCAGAGCTTCTCATCCTGCCCAGGAGACAAGGGAGCTGATCAAGGGCTGGGTGTTAGGTGGCTTCACTCAGAGCCCGGGGTCTGATCCTGGGAGTAGGCACCTAACAGAGAAGGATCCCACTACTTCAGGAAACATCTGGGGCTGCCACATGACCATTGAGTGGTTAAAACCCCATGCCAGTCAAGGAAGGCAACACAGCCAGCTCCTTCCTCACCCCAGAGGGGGTGAGAAGGGATTTAAACCCAGGCAGTGTGCCCCTATGCTAGGCTGAGTCCAACCAGAAGGAAAGTTAGTAGGCAAGTACACTAACAAGATCAGAGACTATCAGTTTAAGGCTGTCACAAGACAAATCAAGGTGCTGAGTTTGTGAGAAAACATTTTCCTTTCACATCTGCATCAGGGCTTCCATAGTACAAGTGCAGTTAGACAACTTGGTTCCTGATTCACTACACCCGTCCATAGGAGCATGAAACAAATATGAGCGTCTTCTTAATAGGAAATTGCAAACGCTCCATTACACACCCAGTTATTCATATATTTCTACTGCCTTTTGACTTGTAGGCAAGCCTTCAGCTCTGAAAGAAAATCTTCAGAAATATCAACAATGTCCCTTAATCACTGCAGTAATAAATCATACCTCATAGCATGGGAAGTTCAGTCTGACCAAAAAATGAGATTTTATAAAAACCAGTGAATCATTCACACCTTCTGTTTCTGTGATATAGAGGAGAGTTACATTAGGATAATGGAAATTACAAAGAATTTCCAGGATTTGGTGGAGTAAGACAAGATGCTCCAAATCACTGTTCTCAAAATAAAAAAATGCAATAATAAATGCACCTTGGTCAGCATACTGCCTGAATGCAGGTACTCTGGCAGGAAACGTGTCTCTCCACCTCAAAACTCTGCCATAACAAGGCAGGAGAAATAGCTAATTCTGGGAGTGCTAAGTGGGGCAAAATAAAGGAGTTAGCAATAAGGATAGCTATAAAATCAAATTATTGTCCTGTCCACATACACGGAGCAACCTGTGACCAGCAAATTCCATCCATTGCCTCTCCCAGCACTGTATATATGGGTTAATTCCCAAGTGCTGGTTTTGCAATCCAGTTATCAGTACAGAAAAAAGACACTAAACATTGTTAGAAAATTCATCATTTATACTAGTTTCAGTTAGCTGTAATGAAGATGCAAGACCTTTCAGTTCAATTCATCAGACCCATTCACAAGCCACCTTATGATCCATTAGTTCAATCCCTCCAAATTTGATTGCAGTGTGTTTTGATTCAAATCAATTGTTTTCAGCTCCTCTCCATTGATTTCCATGGACTCACATTATTCTACCAAGATTTCAGTTAAACTTGGGGATTTGAACCAAGACAGCGTGTCACCATGAGCACCGTGCAGGAGGTGTCTGCGGGCTGAACCAGCTCTCCCCAGGACAGGGCGAGAGAGGCATGTACCTGATGGGTCCTAGCGGACCAAGGAAAGATGACAACTTCAGCTCCAAGGTTTCTTTCAAACCATCTTCACTAGCGCGTATGTCCATGGCCATGGCTTCAGGGGCAGCTCAGAGAGCAGAACTGCAGGCAGGGACAGAGGAAAGCTTGTCCCTAAAGAATTGGCAATCTAACCAGGAGTGACAAAGAGGGAAAAGGAGAAGAGACACACACAGAGGAGTCTTCAGTTATTTATTTGGAGTCACAAAGTCTGTGGGAGGAATAACCAGAACTAAAGCAGGAGTCTCCTCAGTCCCAGTCTACTGATAGGTCTGGAAATTAGCTGATTATTGGTCTAAAAGCTATAAAGAAAATAAGGAGTATCTCTAAGAAGAGGTCTGAGCTGGGGACAGCCACTGCTGGGGAGGCAGAAGAAAACTGAAGGAAGCTCTGGAAGATGGGGAGTTCGTCTCCTGGTACAGCAGGCTGTTCTCCCAGCTGTGGACACATCTGAATGGACAAGCAGCACGGGGACTGCTGGCTTACACAGAAGGACCTCATCTCCCCAAAGGAGATCTCTCAGAGGAGACTGGTTCGCTCCTCTCCTGCTGACACTTTCTACAATCTAATTGGCAGGGCATATTTCCTTCTGAAAACCTCCCGAGTTGGCCTAACTCACGCAGAACTGACATCTACCCTAGCAGGATGAGGCAGCACGATTCTCCTTGAGCTTTGTCACAAAATCAGGTCAGCGAAACAAACCCAAAGAGAATCTTTCAGTTTCAGTGAAAAGTTTGCTATCAAAAACCCAGCACTGCATTTTTACCAGGAAGCAAGTCTGAAATGTAAGCATGGGTCTGTAGAAAGTTTGATGCAAATCCTAGATTGAGGCAAAAGAAAAATCAGCTTGCCACCTTCCTCTACAAAGATGAAATGTTGACAATGAAGACATTTAGAATGTCAATGACTTTTCTGAAGCTGAAGCCTGCAGTGTAGATTA
Organism: Buteo buteo; assembly: GCF_964188355.1. Lineage (NCBI taxonomy): Eukaryota > Metazoa > Chordata > Aves > Accipitriformes > Accipitridae > Buteo > Buteo buteo. The sequence goes on from NC_134177.1 coordinate 31,644,139, forward strand.
AGATCCCCGAGCCAGCAAGCAGTACGGAGGCCAGGGTATGTCATTGTATCCTGCAGTTCAAGGAAAGGTACGTCCAGTTTACAGTCGTTACCACATTGGGATTCCCAGTCCCACCAGAATGTGTCGCTCTTGAAGCCTCAGGTTTTCCAACCATTTCAGAACCAGGCTGCAAGCACTGCAAAATACGATCTGTTCTGCTCATGGGTACCTGGGCTTCTGAGAGATGACTCACTATATATGACTAGGAGAAAAAGAACTAGGAGAGAGGAAGAAAACCTGACTAGCGTTTTGCTTAATGGAGTGAGAATGAATTGGACAGCACTCCTGCTAATGTGTTGGGATTATGCTTAGCAGTGTGAATGACCTTGTTGAAGCTAAAAAATGAACACGTTCACAGCTATGCATGCAGGACTGTCTTGGATGCTCAACGCAAAGCCTCAGCACTACTGTTCCGCCACTGCCTCCAATGATGTGGGTGCAATTCTCCCCTGCTCCCACTTGATTTACAGCCCCAAAGTTGTGGAGGAATGGAGCCCTCTGCAGAGGGTATTGAGAACATTTGTGCAACTGCTTTTCCTTCCTCAATAGAGAAAGAAAGCATCAGACATAACAGTACAGAGTTACAGGACTGCATGTGCACTAAATTAAGCCTGGGAGCATGTGGTAAAGGGCCTGACTCCTAAATAGCTCATTTGCTTCAGCTGCAGGTTTGCACATCAAACTCACAACTGTTGATCAAAAAACTGCAGTGAAGCAGCTACATATGGAGTTACACACCCCACCCCCCCCCAAAAAAAAACAACCCCAAACACCCCACCCAATGTGGTTCCTTGGAACTCCACACATGCAGACAGGTCATGGCCCATGTGGTCCCATGACTGCGCAGACACAAAGTTAAACTTAGTTATTTGTTTAGTATGCAATTACAACATGTAATTACCCCCATATATTTAGATTTTTCATGTTGACTTTTAAAAAAATGTCTCTTTTAGTAAGAAGAAAAGACAAATACATAAAACTGCTGAAATTCAAGGTCTACTCTTGGTCTTTGAGCACAAACTTTTGCTCAACTGACTATTTTTAAATTCTTTCAGCCAGAGAGTCAGGAATTGTACTGTACACTATCTGTACTAGCATTAGAAAGCATAAGCATGGAAGAAAGCTTACAAAGAATGGGAAAAGGGAAGGATCAGCATATAAATCACTATCATGGCAGACAGTAAAAAGGAAAGTGAATTACCAAAAAAGCTGAGTTAGTGCATGCTGGCTTGCTCAGATTCAAGCTGTCCTAACCTGTGCCCACCTACACTCCCAGTTGTTAAAAACCTTCCTGTCTCTATGCTGAAAATCTTCCAGACACACAGGCGCAAGATGGTGCCCATGTGAATTGGTGAGGCTGCACAGAGCGCGACTATGACGCATCACTTGTACTGCCCTTGATGCAAGAAGCAGAGACCTACAAGCACCCGTATTACCATTACCAGCAGGTGTTCATGCAACTTCTGCGTCCTGGGGGAAAAAAAGCACCGTTATGTATAAATCAGTAACAGGGCTTAAGGCACAGGAGGGCAATAAAATTAGAAAGGGTGGGAGAGGATTGAGGTTTTTTCTGCTTCCCCTTCCCTCCCCTGATCTCACGTTAATGATGGAAATTTCTCACCATGCTGCTCTATCTCAGAGGGAGGGAAGGGCACCCTGCTGCAGTTTAGCATAAAATCCTCTTATCGGGAACAGGAGGCTGCTGCCTCTCTGTCCCCTGCCCAGAGGAGCTCACGCTTCCTCTGCTGTGGTGCATCCAAATGCTGAGACTTTTCAGGGAACAGTACAGCTTAAACAGGATTGATTTATGCCCCCTGTACAGTGTTCTCCAGTGCGTCTGTATGCTCTGAATGCATTTATATACATACTCCCTAACAAGTGCTCCAACGCACTACTTAGACCAGTGTTATTTAAAAACGACTTTTCAATGACCTATAACATGCCTGCCTTTGCTTTTGTACAACATGCAGCCGATAACAGATTTGTCAGCGAAATTGCCTTGCTATCAAAATAATAAAACCCAACTTGCAAGGTGACATTTAGGTGGAATTCAATTCACTTCTTTGTGTTTTTCTTTCTTTTTGTTTTATGTATGATATCTTTTTTCCCTTTGATTCTCATTCTAAGGTCAGCAGAGCGGAGGAAGTAAGTTGTCATCAAAAGGAAAAGCTTTATTTGATTTAGAGTAGACTCCGAGCTGTTAAGGCAGATTTCTGACAGGGTGACGTAGGACCATTCATTTCTTAAGGTGTAGTGTAAACTTATCTCTCTTAAAGGCACGTGATCAACACATTTCACTCCAGATCTTCCTCACTCTCAAAGAGGAGTCAGATTGTGGCACATAATCTCTGAATTCCCACAAGCTTTTTGTTGAGACTCACCACTTCTTTGCTCACAACAACATAAAGCAACAGTTAGCAATTAATTATAGATGCACTCGAGTCCAGACATGAGCTCACACTGTTGGCTTGGCAAACAAAGTTAATTAATAAATAATGATGATGAATAAAGATGGGAACAAACAAAGGGGTCTCTACAGCTGGCACGAAGTATTGATGCTTTTACTTTTGCTGACACCCCCCCACACACACACACTTTACAGGACTTCATCACTTTCTAACCACCCCGCAAGCTACCGGTAGTTACAGGATTATATACAGGTGTCAGACAGAATCCAGACTGAAATTGCTCAGCTACGACATGAGAAAAGACTTTGACTCAGGATCCTTGGATAAAGAGACCGTAGAAACTGGGCGACTGGGTCAATACCTGCCATGGTAACGATCGAGAAGTGTACTGAAACAAAGTAAAGACAAGCAATTGAACCACTAGCTACCACATTCAACCAGACACTTTGATGCAATGTGGTCAGCTCCTACCTCTAAGAAAACTTCTTCAGGAGAAATGCTAGAGGATTCTGATACATCTTCATACCAAGCTTCTGTGCACCACATACAGGCTGTATCCTCCACCCCATTGGCAAATCAACAAGAACCTGGGACAGGACATTTCAGACACTGACAAGTTCCAGTTTTGGAGGAAGCCCTACTGAAATTGCTCATGACTCACGCTGAAGATGTTTCAACCCAACTGTCCTCTTGCACCCTCCTCACTCTCTTGTTGTGCCACTCTGAGTGAGCTCTGCTTGGGCAACGGGTGCCATTCCACCTCACCATTGCCACATTCACAGGACAGATGAGAGAAGACCAAGCAGGTCTCGTGCTGTGAAAGACAAGGAGCAGGGAACGCACAGAAGGTATGCCAAGCTGAAGACGCTAAAAAGAGGTCCTAAGACTCCCAGAGTGATTTATTTTAGACCATACTACGTTAACCTCCAGTAAAGAAGAATCAGAGGCTGATGTTGTTTATTCCTTTCTACCCTGCCTCTGGCCCTCTGCCTCCAAATCCTTGTTATATTTGTCCTAACGGAAGTATCGATCTGAACAGAAATGATTGATGAGCAAAACTGCCAAGCTTAACTGAGTCTTTCTTTCCTTCAAAACAGGGCTTTCAGCAAGAACCCCAATTAAAGGGTGTTTCTTAGAAGGACAAAACCTATGTTAATACTCATTTCTTTTTTCCCATTCATAAAGATAATAATAGAGGGAAAAGATGTTTTCCTTTAAAGATTAGACAACATTCAGTACATCCCTTGTGGAGACTATTGGGTTTACATTCAGCTGGAAATTTGGTATTTGGGGATGCAAGCCTCAGCTTGCAAAACCAGTGGCATATGAAAGACCAGGCTTTATGCTGAAAATCATAGGGTTCAGGCAGCAGAAAACCCACCAGGAGAGAAGCTTGCAGCCGGCTGAAATGACTGCAGTTTCCTCATTTTTAGTGTTTTTCATCATCACTACTGTTGTCAGTCATTGTTAAGTATTAAATTGCATAAAATACAAACTCTTGGAAACAAACATCAGTGCTTATCAGCCTATGTCAAAAGTCAATTTTTTCTTTACAGCAATTTCGCCTGGAAATTACTTCTGGTAAGATGCACTCTGCTGCTCAGCCCCACACTCCAGGCAGCACGTGGCTCCACAGCACCAGAGCCCTGCCAAAGGCAAAGAGACAAGATCAGTGCTTTTCTTCCCTTGCCCCACACACTGCCTGATCCCCAAAGCTTGCAGGCTGGCTTTGTCCTCTCTTGGGCCTGTGTCTTGGTGGATAAGGAGTTTACCTGCACATACAGCGCAGCTGCATCTACTTCCCCGCCCCCCCCCACCTGAAACTCCAAGCTTGTAAGGAGGAACAAAGCAAAGCCCAAGGAAGAGGCAGCAGAGTAACTCTGCTGAACATTACCTAGCCAAGAGAGAGGTCACCTTCCTGGCAGGTGAGTGGATTAATCTGGAGCAGAGGCAACAAAAGACTGACCTGACAACATCTGTGGCCACACTGAAAGATGGGGAGACCTTTTTGGCTGCCTGGAGGCAAGGCTTTGGGGGCCAAGGCTGCTGGGCTCTGAGCAAAGGCATAAATGACCCATGTCCTGTGGCCTTTCCAAAGAGCAATACACAAATATCCCATACAGAGCCCTCCTGCAGAACCCTATGGAAAGTGCTATAATGCTTAAAGAGAAAAATGTCCCACCACGCACGGAAACCTGGTTTGAACTTTACTTTAAAAGTCTGAGGACAGGTCATATGGGAAATCTAAATGATTAAATTAGCATCTACACTAATAGACATAGTAAAATAAGAAATCTTAGGGAATTTATACTGTTAATAAAATCCTCTGAGTATATTCCTGACAAATAGTTTGTGAATTAACGTAATAAACAACTACTGTTTGTTGATAGATTGCATCTATGTCCAAAGGGAAAGCAAAATAGTAGAGATGGGTTGAGTTGCCTGCTGTCTACATAATTAAAATGAATATTACTTTATGATATCAACATCCAGCGGCTCAGACACCTGAATTGTGGCTGGCTTGCAAAATGCTGGGTTTCAACTATCGCTACTGTCCACGTGATTCAGGACAGTTTCCATTACACGTTGCAGAGCTCACGACATTGCCTCTCTCAGCTCACCTTTCCTACACGTCTTTCTACTCTACAAGTAAATATACTTGGAAAGTCTGGACTAAACTTTTCCCATCAGCTTTGACAAAGATGAAGGTGAAGTTTTTCCAAAGTGGAAAAAAAGGTGTTAACTTTGAAATATGGCATCATCATGTGGAGCTAACCTTTATTTAAGCTCCAGAAAATACAGTCTTGAATGCAGTGAGGTTTGAAACCCCCAATCACTCTAGTAACACTGCACGCATTTGTGCTGACAGCACCTAAACTGCCTACTGAAAATTCCCTGAAATACTCCCAAATAGCTAAAGACACAAACACAGCCATTGTTCGGATGTCATTTTGGGACGCCTTGAGGAAACCTTCCACTTTCCCCATACCCTACAGTAAACAGCAAGACCTATCACAGACTTCAGAGGAACTCAAGATCTCTGTCCCTCTGTATCTCCATGACTTCTCACCTCTTCTTCGATTTCTATGTCCGTACGATCCCTCCTGAGGTCACACCTCGTTCCTCAATTTTAATGACAAAGACGCAAAGAGGTTAAATATCTTGCTTGGGGTCACAGCTACTGTGACGGGTTCACCTTATTGGCCTTGCAGCCCACAAAATAAAAATGGCCCAGGTAAGTATGTTCATGTTCTTCCAGCTATGCTGAGACCTGCATCCAGCTATTTAAAACGCTGAAGGAGTGTGTTGATAAAGGTACTGCTCCTGGTTTGCCTCCAGCCTGCTCATGGCATGGCAAAGCATCTTGCTTCACTGCCTGTCAAACAGCACAGCTCCTGTAACCAAAGGCAAAGGATACCTGGCCAGCTTTAGATTATTATTCCAGACAAAAAGACATTGTATAAGGACGCTCATTACTAGCCCCATTTCACAGCTGAGAAAACTGAGGTCACTCAGCCACTGTTGCAAAGGTTAACCTTAAACCTTGTGACCGCTGACCCAAACTGCAAACCCTACATGTGATATTTTGTAAGTACCCAATAACTCTCACTTCCTCATTATGTGGACATGCAACAGCAGATTCTCCAAAAACTAGACACTTCTGATTAATGTAACATGAATACTTGTTTTCTTGGCTACTGCTGCCTTCCCATCTTCAAAGTCAAACCACCATATAGCTGTACGTCCTTCCCAGAGAAGCTGAAGTAATCCCACGTGCTGGTCAACAAACTCCTCGCAAAAACTGTCCACTTTCAGGGTCTTGGCTGAGTTTTTGGCAGAATAACCCAACCATGGCATTTTCAAGCTGAAGAACTTGGGGGAGCAAGCAGGGTGGCAGGTGGGGAGTTAGCCCTTTATGGTTGCTGAATACCATCAAAACACCCACAACAACAACAACAAAAATCCCTCACAGCAGAACTTTTTGCCCTCAAGGTTTAGGATGATAAATGGGTATATTGACCTGGATTTGGCTCCTTGATCCAACATTGCCTTTCCATGTGACCTTGGGCAAACCATTTACTGCCTCATATATAAAGATCCTTAAACTCATAAGAGTGTTACTAGATGTCCAAGGTGTGGTGGAGGGCAAAGAGTCTCCAGAAGTGCCTAACACTCATTGATATTAAAATCAACAATGAGTGACGTTTTGAAAAAATTAAATGCCTTTGATCCTCTGACACCCCCACCACATCTCCTGGATCCCAGCTTTCCTGTTTGTAAAAGCAGAAGCCAAAGTGGCTATCAGGAGCCAAGATGATCTCTCAGAATTACCTGACATTAATAAAATTGTCCTTGAATTGCAAAAGAACTGCATTGCTCCCGCAGTGCCCCCACACCAGTAGGTAAGAAAGGTTTGCACAGGACCAAGGTAATATTTGCAGAAACACGTTTGCACTTTCTCACCCACCACAGGAAAAGATAGTATAGCACACACACTTTGCCAGCGGAGGTTGTGCCGTCTGTTATGCCAAAGTCATAACTCACTGCCAATAACCTTAATTAAAAATATTAATGCTAGAAAAGTGTGTCTGAAAAGTCTGCTGTTCCATTCTCCTTTCCATACAATTGCTCTGTAATTGCAATAATTTCTGTATCTTGGGGAGGATCACTCCCCAGGGCCTGCCTTCCCGTGCCTCCAAGTACAAAACCCTTTATTATTTTACAGGCTCACTCTGCCACCAAGGTGTTACCACTTAATTAGAAAGAAGGAGAATATATATTAGGCAGAATCCATTATGGACTGGGAATGAGGCCATGCATACGAGCTGCTGCTGAACTGCTCAACCAGAAGCTTTCCACATGCTGTGGCTTACTGGGAGGGGTGAAGAGGATATACATGCACCTTACTGGCAAAGTCTTGACTTGGCAGGGAAGAGATGAAGCAGGACATTTCCCAGCAGCAGGCTCTCTCCTCCTCCTCCAAGATATGCTAGAGCAGCAAGGAACATGAGAAGAAGCAAAGAGTAGAAAATTGTACTCCAAAATGCAGATGCTTGGGGAAATCACGAGGAAGGATGCTCCTCCTGCCCTCGAGGGACAGTGGCCTGAGCTATTCTGCACAGGAGTAACTCCAATGGAAGAACACTAATGTAAACTGAGATGAAGAGAGAGGAGTCTGATGGGCATCAGAGGTTTAACTTTCAACATATATAAAAAACATAGAGCCATTAGCAGAGTCCTCCTTACTGCCATTTGAGATCAAAATCTCAACTGGGATAAACTGGGATGTTTCATGACCTTTACTTGAGACTCTCTGAAAGTCATCTCAAAAAGCAACAACTATGGCCCAAACCTACTTCTGCTTCACGTATGCCACTTCCCTACATATGCAACGTGGGGATGTACCTCCACTGACGCAACACTGTGGTAGAGGAATTTTCATATGCAGAAAGATTTGGGAATTTTAAACCATGGAAACACAAGAAGAAGAAAAAGCAAATTGATAAGGAACTGGTTTATTTCAGGCTTTAGGATATAGCAAAAGAAGTTGAACAGCAGTGACAGTCAACACTGCATGGACAAGTGGGGAACAGGTAAAACTGAACGAGAGCTCTATCAAAGCCCCACAACCATGCAGCTGCATCCAGCCTAGGCCATCTTGCACCAGCAGGATGCAGAGCCAGCACAGCGCTGAGTCCACAGCACAGTGCGCCCAGTGCAGGGGCCAGGGTACACGCAGAGGCTGGCATGGGACACCAGCCAAGCACGTGGCCATCCAGTGCCTCTCACTGGTTACCTACATTGCTGCCTGGGCCTTTGCACAAATCACTTCTCTTAATGCAGCTTTTAAATTCCTTCCGAGCGTGTCCTCCACCTCTGATCCACCTTTTCTCAGTGTCTCTTGCTTTCAATATATATCAGGCAGAACAAAACACACTGCATCTTCTCCCTTGGCCATTTCACCAGAGCCAAAAAGACTCAACCCAACCAGGCTGCTGCAATCCCTGCAGAGAACTCCCTCTTTCAAGGGCAGCTCTCCATTTCAGACGCTGTTGCTCTAGCTAGCCCAGTTCCTACCCGCATGGGAGCCAGTGAAGCAGCCAGTATTAAAGGGCAGGTCTACAAAGCTCAATTTCCCCCCAACAGCGGCATGGCACTTGCACGAGGGTGCTCCACAATAAATAAATAAATAACTGGTATCCCAAATTAATCCCCATTATTACATACCATGTGCAAGCAAAGCCGTTAGTGCTCGCTGGTGATGCAAGTTAATTACCACACTGTCACCAGATGTTATATGAGTCCTGTCAAGATGTGACAGGCCCCAGTATCATAGCTCCTCATTTCTGCTGGGAAGGACAGCAGAGTATTTCCACATGGCATTACTGTCACATCACCCCATGATGAGTACCCTAGGAGCACTTCTGATAGTTACTCTATCCAAAGTAACTCTTCTCTGCTTTATTACATTATGTATTCCTAAGAGAGAAGCTGGTAAACCTGGAATGATTAGTCTTCAATTTGCAAACATATATTCCTGTGTGCAAAGTGACTGCGGTGTATGCAGAGCATATGCCTCTATAGCTTTAGGTAAACCTTGTTTCAACTCTAAAAAGTGACATGTAGCAGAAGTGCTAGGTATGGAAAAACTCATTCCTTATCTATCATGATGTGGTTGTGTAAGAAGTGTGGTGAAATCATGTTTTTCCCAGTATATTTTTGATTAAATGTTTTAACCTGGGAGAAATTTTTATTCCAAAGGTTCTGAATATTTCACAGAAATGTGAAAATGTTTGGGGGCTTTGGTGGCAGCAATTGCACAGCAAAATGTTGCCTTATGTTACAACCACCCCCCACCAAGCCCTCAACAGAAATTAATTCCTGCACACTGGTGATGCTTTCCCTTGGGTGAATCTCCTTCCTTAAGGTGAAGGCCTAACGCAGCACCGCTCTGTGACAAAACCGACTGACTCTTTGATCCTAAGGCAAAACATCTAATCTGTGTCATTTGTATTAACTCATTACATTTAACATGAATGTCTTTCTCCCCGAGTACCTTAAGGAAAAGCATCCCTGGTTCACAGAATCAGCTTTGCAGTACATTTCCGTGAGTTATTTTCTCTACAAACTGTAGCTGGAAAAATGTGCAGTCCTCACCCCTGGGAATGCCGGGCTGGCAGTGGGTGATCACCCCATGCTCCCTCCAGCTCCCTGCTGTGTGACACTGAACAAGGAGAGAGGCTCATGGAGCCCTGTAAGCACGAAGGGAGCAGTGTAGGAAAGCCTGGACTACACGGTGAGCTCTGGAATGTGAGACCTGGTTGTATGGCTGTTCTCAGCTTTCCAAGGCAGCTCCAGCAGCTCCCGCAGCTCTGCCCACGGGCTGACTTTCTCATCACGATGGAGGTATCACAGCCATGCCACACCTACACAACTATTTCTTTGATCTTCAGGACTGTTTGGAGCAGGCCTGTTAATACCAAGCCTAGGATTTGCATTTTTGAGGAGCAGAGGTACAATAGCTCCAGATACTTCTTAACCTCTTCATGTTACAGCTGTAAAAATGCAGAAGAGCTCCTCAAGTGAGCCCTAAAGAAAGGGAGAGTGCCTGTCATCACCTTCAGCCTGTGAGCCCCCAAAGATCAACATCCCCAGGTCTGGGATCTTGTTTTCCCTTCATGTTGGCTATGTAACAGGGTTATATTTTTGTTTATATTCAATGCACAAGCAAAATTGACCACATATTCCTAAAATACCCCCTTCAAGAAGGTTGCAATAGGGTCTAAGGCAATAGAAAAGAGTGGGATACCAGCTTCCCTTTGATTTTACTTCCAATGGAACAGGAAACTGTCATGGTTTCAATTTGTTTCAGTTTTGTCCTGCATTATTGTGGGGGTCTTTGCAGTCTGCTGTAAGCAAGACACTGCAGATATCATGGTCTCCAGGTCCTTGCTCCACTTTCAACAACTGGCCCCTGCCTCTGAGTTTAAATGCATACCCAAAACCTGCCTAGCACACCAGAGATGACAAAGGGACCTCCGGAACACCAGACTTCAGGAGCACGAAACAAAGACAATACAACAACTCTCTTCCATAGAAGAAATTATTTAAAACATCCCTGCTATGGCTTTGGGGGTTTAGATGATCCTTTGATCATGGTTGTTGGACAATGGGAGCAGTTCCTAATCATCACTGAGGCAGCTGCCAGCAGTTCACAAGATGAATTTGCAAGTCACCCATCACCAGCAGTTTCAATGATCTAATGAGACCCAAATTTTTTTATGTCTTCAAAAACATCACAAATATTGTTGGAAAAGATACTGTGCATGTGTACAGACTTGTCTGCAAGGAACTGTTTTATCCTGCCAGAAGTGCATAAGCACAGCATCTCTGGCCCCAGGTGCCCTGCCACAGGGTGATTTTTGCTTATGGGCAAAGCCAGCTGAAGCAGATCTCTGTGCCTGCCTGGAACAAAGTCTGCGTGCGGAGGGCAGGCAGTAAAAGGGAGGTGCAGCCTTCATCCTCCTTCAGCCAAACCCTCTCCCCAGCAAGCACCCTGCAGCCTTTGTGCTTGATGCTGCAGCCTTGCTGCTAGGCTTTAGCTTCTATCTGGGAGCGGGAGAGGAGCAAAGGCAGGAAACTTGCTCAGTCCCTCAGCCAGAAACACAACAAAGCGGTTGATGGCCCCCTGATTTGTTACAGATCAGGCTGTCTGGCCAGGCCCCCACAGAGCTGCTCAGCCCCTGTGCCAGATAACACAAATCTATAAAACCTAACACATCGCAGGCACTCCTCCTGCCTCTGGCAGCCCTGGGGTCACACGTCCAAGGTGGGTGGCCTCCTCCGAGCAGCATCTCCCCCATCTTGGTGAGCAGTCTGTCCAGCCAGAGGAGTTGAAGCAAGCACACGGGGGGGGGCCTGGGAAGCAGCCCCGACTCAGAGAAACAGCCGAAATGCTGCTGACAGCTGCGGGTCTGGGGAGAACAGTCTGATGAGAGACTTCTGCCCTTAGGTAGACTGAAACAATTAACAGAAATCTGAGCCCATTGGGAACAAGGCTAATACCCTGATTATTCCCTCACAAGTCATGCCAGAGAGACAGGCATTTATCCGAAACGCACACCAGGACAGTGGAGGCATGGAAAGGGGTACAGGCAGCTACCATGCCCAAAGCAACCCTGCAAGGCAGCTCCATCGGGGTCAGGTCATGGTGGTTTACACGACTCACACATAACTTGTATACACTAACAGACATATCAGGCATGGGCAGGGCTGTGCTCCTCGCTGCCTGTATGAGACTTTTTGAAGCCATGGCGCTATGCAAAAACGCACTGGTTAAAAGCACCACCCAGCTTTACACACTAGGTTCCTTCAGGAAAAAGAAATAATAATTAAGTGCTGTGAAAGGTATCTATGAGGTAGAATAGGTAAATAAACTGGGAGATGAACATGCCATCCTTTGCCTAGGAAGTGAATCAGAGATGCTGCCTTACCCTCAGTCTTGCCAACTACTGAGACTATGGTATTATGTAGCCCTGGATAAAATACAGAGAAAACAGGGGAGGCCCTTGTGAATAAGGTTGGATTTGAATATGTAGTATGACTCCTAATATATTATTTGATTTACCCAAAAGGAAAAAGAAATATAAAGGACAGGCCAAGAAGACACAGGTGTGGAGACCCAGAGTCAGGCTCTAGAGCCACCAACCACAGACCTGGAAGCAGAGCCGATGCAGAGCGGCAGCTCGTGTCCCTAACCCGATCAATACAGCACACGCAGAGTTGAGCTATCACAGTCACACACCATGACAGCTGGGAGACGCTGTACTGCATCAGGCAGGCTTACGGCTCAGCACAGCACGGCTGCTGGATTCCCATTTCACAGGAGAGGAATGCCCAAAACAAACATCACCTTGCAGCTCTGATCCTGCAAGGCACTTATCACCTGCAGCCCCACAGCTTGCCATGTTATCTTCCTATGTTCAAAACACAGGGGTCTAAACAGAAATTGAACCAAAATTCCCTCAGCACCTGTATTCAAGAGCTGCCTTTTAGAGAGACAACGCTGTGTTTGGGAGAATCCACTGCAGCCTGTAACTAAGCTGTCCAAATAGCTGAGTACATTTTATTTTCTCCAAAATCCATATTAAATCTAGCTTCAAATACTCCTGCATCTGTTTCCAGCTGTGTTTGGGAGCAGGGGAGCCTCCTGCTACCTGAGCTTTGCACCTTGGAGAGACCTTGCGTGACCGAGTCATTTGCTGACACCAGCCACGGAGAAAGGCCACATTGGCAGCAAAACATTTGCAGCACTGATGTCACTGGCTGAAAACTCGCTGACCCTCCATAGTCCTGGGTCCCATTGAACTCTTTCATTAATTTTTTTTTCCCCTCCATTTTTTAATCAGTGTGCCTCATGTGACAGATCAAAGGACTTAAATGCAAAGTGAAGGTGCTCCAGCCTTTGGCATGAACACTGAATGAGACAGCCAGTACCGCCTATGCATGTAGCCCAGAGGATATGCAGATATTAATTTAAAAATCACATTGTAAGGTTTGAATACTGCCATTTGTTTCAGCCTTTAATTCTCAGGTCTTCCATTTTCTTGTTCAATCACAAGGAAAGAGCTTCGTGGCCAAAAACTCCCACACCAGTCCAGATCTGAAGGTTACAGATGTTCAGCTGTTTCGTCCATCACTGCCTGGTGCAGATCCCCAGTGCTTAGTAATAGCCACTGTGCAATTAATTCTGTTGCAATAACAGGGCAGCACCAATTACTGAGCAGACTCTTGCAGCAATAAAAAGATAGACACAGTCTTCCTTTCTAAGTCACAGCGCAATAAATGTATCTTTTTTGGAGGACTTCCATCTTTATATTCCTACCTCTCAGTTCCTTTTTTTTTTTTTAACCTAATACAAGTCTCATTTGCAAAGCATTCATCCTGGAGCTATATATTCACCATCTGAGATGGTGTCAGACCCAACAGCCCCTTGGTCTGACTGGTGTAATACAGACATTGAGTTTCATCTGTCCAGCTGTATATTGAGCTCAGCTCATGCCCAGATAAGCAGGTTGCCCAGCAGGGCGGTCATGCTCTTCCAAAAGACATTGGGAGGAGAGAAAAAAGGTACATCCCTAATGAAAACCAGGATGATGGGGATCCAGAACAGTTTTAACAAAGAAAACTATGGGAAAGATGCAACTCTAGAAGGCCCCTGCTTGGAAACCTCTGCCACCGCAGGTTGGGTGGCACTTAATGACAGTAGGGGATTTGAGAGGGCAGGGTCCAAGGAAGAGAGTGACTGTTACGAGGGAGGACTCAGCAGCATTTCTAGCTGAACTAAAGGCTTTCCAGCAGTAACATGCTCCGATCTGCAGCCAATGCCTGCAGGGGTAGGTCCCCACCACCATCCCCTCTCCTGAGGCTCAGAAGAAACAGTCGAGTTTGATGAGCTGCTGCAAACTACAGCCTGGTTTTAAGGCAGACCAAAAGCAAGTTCTATTCTGGATTTTAGAATGCTGTGGTTTGGTGAAAGCTTCATGCTTAGCCAAGCAAGCCCGGCCTCCCAAAGTATGCCATCCTGCCCACAATTCTCCCATCAGCAGGCACTGTGCTCTGGGGTGGAGCAGCCCCTAATTACAAGCCATATCACACTTTTCTCTCTGCATGTAACTCCACTTTGGCAGGGCTGTCTACTGAGAGGCCATATGTGTGTGTATATTTGCTTTTGTGTTGACTGATCTCCACAGCCTGCATAATCCTCACCTCCAGCCTGACCCTACAGAGTAGGCTTTGGACAAGACCCACGCCTCCGTACATAGTCCAGATTTAGTCCTTGCTCACCAGTTCCCTTTAAACTCGCATCCCTGTGGTTCAGCTTGTTCCCTCCTTCCCTCTCTTCATGGTCTCTGCTGTTCTGCGCCCCCCGCCCCCCAGCATGTCAGTGGCAAGATGATATTCCTCTCTCCAGTACATAGCTACTGCTGAATTCAGCAGCGCCTGCAGAGCCCCATGGAGGGAAAGGATTTGCCCAGAAGAGGTTTTCCAAGTCACACCAGAAGGCACGAAGTTCTTTAAAGCTGAGCACAGATACTCAGTGGGATTTCTGAGTCCAGGAGAAGCAAAACATGACAGGAAAATGAAAGAGGACAAAAGAAAGGGACGATCCCCCTGCAGCCAAGCAGGGAAGCCACGTTGTCCCCAGGGCACCCCATCCCGTGAACGCTGAACCTCCACTCAACAGCACATCTGGGCACAGAGCATTGACCAGAGTCTTTGCTCTAGGCAAAAAATTGGACTTTTAAAAGCTAAAATGAACACACTCTTCAAGTAAACTCCATCGAAGTGAAATTTTGATGAGGGCTTTGCCACCCTGCCGCCTACAGACAGCCTCTCCGTTCAATTCAATAGTCTGTCATGCTTGTTACTGGGAAATGAATTCCCTTCACACTGACATTTCATATACTTACTGATACAGCATATAATGAACACTCCGCCAACCCTGCCAGCCTCTTGCAAAACTAACTTTTTATTACATGTTTTTTCATTATTATATTTAAATTTTCTTTCTGTTTTGTATTGTTGTTGTTTTTTCTTTTGAAAAAGAACAGCCCAGGATAGCAGATCTTACCATAAGACTCCTCTTTCAGGCCAGCATCTTGCACTGTGCAGTGCATAGATTTCCACCACCGCAGCCAGCCCTCAGGGCTCCCCAGGATAAGGCACCAACTTTGCAGAAGATCTAGCACCAGCATTGCCGGGCAGCTGCAGAGATTTGAACAGGGGTAAATTATTGGGGCCTGACTTCACAGTGTACTGAAGCACCTTCCTGGCATTAGGCACACAGCAGTCCTCTGCTGTATGATCATACACCTTACTGACCTGGGGCTAACCACATCTATCCCATCAGCAGGATACTTACACCTAACATCTCTGACATTATGATGACTTATTCCACAGTTAGACTTATTTGCTTTCACTCTCCTACAGCATCTAACATAAGAAAGTGGCAGTGCACAATAGTGGCTCCCAGGCATTAAAGCAGAAATACTCCTAATGAAAATCTGTAGAAGCTGTAGAATAATCCCTACAGCACTTCAGTTACAGGCTTGAGCACTAAGCTGGCTTTTGGCTCCTTCTGCCTTTATTTTGGGCTAGATGCATCTCTGATAACTAGCTTCTGGGCTGGGAATGGGTTTTAGGAGATGCAGTCACCAGCAGCAAGTGGGACTTTTTCACCTCCTCTGGGATCATGGTCATCCAATGTAAATGATCACCTCCTCAGTTGACCTTTTCCTTTGGTCTAGAACATCAAATAAACAGAACAAACTGCTCTGAAACTCTGTGACAGGAGCCTGAGACACCTGAAATAACAGACAGAAGTGACAAGTGCTCCCAGGAGTGGTTTTCCTTCTTTTCCTGCTTGACACGTCACTGTTCTGTTCTCTGCAGAAAGGTCTGATGCCTTTACACATTGTCTAATCTCACTTAAGAAAACCAGAAGCCTCATGGAGAGGGGAACCTGTTTTCTTAAGCTTTTAAAGGGCCATGAACTCCTAGATAAAAAAAAAAAAAAAAAAAAAGGGCAGCAAAGTGGTATCTGGAGCTTGTGAAATTTTTATGTTAACAATCACACACCACAGTATGAAATGGAAACCCAACAACGTGAAAATAACATTTTTGTCTCAACCTTTTTTCCCCTCCATTTACAGAAGAATGGCTATATTGCATCATACGAGAGGTCTATCAACCTGAGCATCCAGCCTGAAGATACCCTGTGAAAGGTAATGTGCCAATACTTCTTGAATACCTGCTCCGAGCCTCCAGCAATTGGGGCACCAGAAGAGGTTTGTGAATACTCCTTGACAGATTTTCCCCATGAATTTATACAAATGCTATTTGAACTTGAAGCATTCGAGGTAGCTACAAGCAGCCTAATTATGTGCTCCACGAAGAAGTATCACCTTTCATTTGAATATTCTATCTGCTAGTTTTGTTTGATGGCCCCCAATTCTTGTGCTGGAAGAGACAGCAAACAACAACTACTTGTTCCAACTCTCCTCTCACTCATATTAGTATTGTACGACTAGTGACCTGCAGTCACCTGTTCCATAGGTTTGTTCCTAGTCTATTTAATCATTCAATCATTCCTCACATTCAAGTGCTTCCCATGTTGCTAATGCTTGCTGCTCCTTTCTGTGCCTTTCCCAGGTCCAAAAAGTCATTTTTGAGATGGGGGTACAGAACTGCACTCAGCAAACAAGATACAGAGCTCTAGCTACAGTCTGTTTTGTTCTCTGATCCCTTCCCACCAACCCTCTTGCTTTTTGACAGTTGCTGGGCTCTGTGATGCTATTTCCATAGAATAATTTACAGTAGCTCCTGAGTCTCACTGAGGAATGGGATCCCAGCTCAGAACTCATCACTTTGTATGTAAAGCGACAACTGCCTTTCCCCATATGTATCACTTCATTTATCTGCATTGAATTTCACCCGCTGTTTATCACCCAGTCACTGCGCCTTACAAGTTGGCTTTCTTTTTTTACTACCCTTACTATGATCATCAGTCTTTACACTCAGCCTTGACTCATCTTCCAGATCATTTATGAATACACGGAACAGGGCTGGCACATATCCCTGCAGAGCACCACTGCTGACCTCCCTCTCCTGCAGAAGTGAGTGACTCTTCCTGCCTTTTGGTTCCTGACTTAAGCAGTTATCCATCAGATGACCTTTTCTCTTAGCCCATGGTGGCTCAGTTTCCTTAAGCTCCTTCATTGAGGAAACGGATCAAAAGCCTTCCAGAAATCTAACTGGATTTTGTCAACTGGATTTACCTTGTCTACATGCTCTCTGATGCCTTCGAAGATTTCTGAAGAGATTTGTGATGCTTGATTTCTGCCCCTTCTGAAGGACATACTATCCTACTTATTCAGGTGCCTGTTGATCCTGTTCTTTCTTTCCTCCAGTTATCCTAGCTCAAGTCTCAAATTTTCTGGACCTCCACAGAGCCATTTTGAGAACCATCACATAAGCTGCTTTTCATAAAACCCCTTCTGATACCAAGGCAGTTTTAACTGAAAGGTTGTCCACTGCAGTCAGTTTGGCTTTTCCATCCTTGAGTTAGGACTCACAGCCCTCTAATAAAGATCTGGAACAGACTCTTAGTCATTTCTGCACCTGCAGTATGGTCTGCACATCCTTTCTTTGAAGGCATGTTAAGAATGCAGTAGACACATTAGCATAAGGTCTCTCACCTTTGCTGAAACGTCATGAATTGATCTGAAGTCTTCAAGAGCCGAAAAGTGCAGATGACTAGAGTGTGGGTTGAAGAGACAAACTCCACAGCAAGGGATGCAATGCAACCTGACCTTCTGAGCCCTCAGCTGTGTCCCCTGCCTCTGTCCCCAAAGAGCTTACAGCAGCAGAAGGAAACAGTGGACACCGCAGACTCAAGGTAGACATGATGCACATTTGAAATCACAGCACAACTCTTCCAATACTTCCTCACTGAAAAGAGATGTAGAACCCATGGCTAAAAAATTCTTACCCAGAATGATTTTTTAGTAGCCCACATGATGCTGTTTTATCCCTGACTCTTCCATCCTTGATACAGAACACTTTCGAGAAACTGAAAGTGCCGAGCTCCAGAGGGAGCAAGTGTGGGGAGAAGCCCAGAGGCAACCAGTGCACACACCCTGCTCCTCCAGCACAGGCACCCACACCACCATCCTGTCCCCCCACTCCTGCCACGAGGACATCTGCAACACACGTCCATCCTCTCCACAGGCACTGCCAAGACACAGCACTGTCCTCCCACAGACATCCTCTTTGAACACCACTCAAATAGGACAGCCACATAAGGGAACTGCATCTCTAAACTAGCCTGGTGAACAATTCCCCCAGCTCTGCCAGCAACGTCCAGTGTTTCTGTGGCGCGGGAAGCAGCTCATTATATTCCAGGCTCAGCTGAGCACATTCCCATGGAAACAGGCAGCCTTTTTATGCCTGTTGACAGCTTTGGATAGTTTTTTATTCTCTAAAATGCTTGGACACAGAACAGGTGTCTCCAAGCCAGGCAGTAACCAGATAGTGCAAAGCTAGCACAGCTAGATAATGAGACGAGTGTTTATTTGAGATGAAACATTTTCACCCGGCAAGGGAGCCGGTCTATAGCTGCATGGTCCCTGCTGCCGGGGCACAGAGAGGCATCTGCCATCAGCAGCCACGGGAAGGTGGCACAGGCTGCCCACACCCCACACCCTGGGAGCAGGAACGTGACTCGTGCTGCCTTCCCTCCACTTCGCAAATACTGCGGTAGGGATCAGTAACTGGCTCCACTGTACCAGGGGCACAAGCAAAGCCTCATCGTCACTGTGCGTGCTGTCAGGATGCTCCTGCTAAGCCCGTCTGACCAGCCAGGAGGAGTGATCTATTTGCAAAGCAGCAAATAATCCCCCCATGGCTGTTTCTTTTCTTGCGGGGATGGACTTTCAGTGAACTGAATTGAAGGAAAACGGTGGATTAACAAACATCCAATAGCCACTTCTCCCCTTGCTCAAGCCAGCCACTCAGCATTTCCCCTCTTAACACCAAATAACCATCTTTCTGTTTTGTTTCTTCTATAGCTCAGATTGTTATAGTGCCTGAGCTTCAGCCAGAAAGCGCCGAGTAATTTTACACAGGAATATCTGTAACTGGTAATGTGGTGTTACATCAAAAATGATGTCGAGAAGTTATTCAGGTTTCCAAGTCAGGTGCTCAGAGTGTAGGCCATGCCAGATTTAAAATTGCCTGTGCAAATTTTATTAGGCCCACTTGTGCTCACACGTTATGGTACAGTCTAATTACCCAATTGCCTCCTATTTTTCCCCAAAACACCTGCCTTGTTCCCTGAATGGATAATTGTTCACTACAGACTTTTATGACCTTAATTATTATTTAGTACACAACATCCAAATCCTGTCTCAAACAAACAGAAAACTGCTCATTTCCTCTTGAACCTGGCTCAAGTTTTCTAACCAATGCAGCTGAAAATTTCAGAAATTTTTCATTTCTCAGCACAATACATTTTATATATAAATAATATTATTTATAAATTCATTTCTCAGCAACATCATATATAAAAAGTGAGAAACTGAGGCACATGGAGATTAAAAGCTAAAGCTACTAAATCTAACCACTAGTTTCGCGATACTCCAGGCATCACCCGTCTGATGAACTCTGGAGCATTTCGCATCTTACTCGCTTCAATACGCCAAGTTAAACCCCCTGTAAGCTTTCAACTGAAGTTATCTGCATTTCTACACATCAGCCCTACAATCTGCATTCAGAAGATGAGGGACGTAGTTGCTGATATTTTCAGCTTCTCACTCTGCATCACAGAAGATGCATGGCTGGAGATTCCCATCTTCCAGCCTGGCTTATGACTTTATTCCATGAGGCTGTTCTTTCCCGACCCTGCAGCCCCCACTACCCACACACCATTCCTGCAAGAACATCCCTCTTACGTGCAGTGCAGGGCATCATCTGTCCCCACCCAAAATACAGAGCTACTCTGAGGAAAGAGTTTCTGAAGGATAAAAAAAGTCACCATTTCATCTTTTTAATCCAAACGGAATGAGAAAGGCACAATGCTGAAGTTGTTTTCTGAATGAGCTGTGGGTGAAAAAACTGCTCAGGGTCAAATGAAAGGTCTCATTTTTAGATCAAGCCTCTGTTTCAAACTCCTTAATGTAAAAATCATCCCAATTCAAGAGAATATCAACGCTACAGCCAGGGAGCAAATGCAAAATATTAACTTTAAAAAGCATGCACTTCCAGTATTAAAGGCATTTTGGACATCAGTACAATTTTACAAGAAAAAAATACCATTTTAATTCAAGCCATATTTTACAATGGCAATTGGTGCAACGAACATTTCTAACCAGCTCTCATTGCAAGCACCGAGCAAGGTAGCAGGCAGAATAAGTAATGTGTGAACATGTTATTAAGGGTTGTATAAGAAAACAGCTGCAGAGCGGAGATGAAATAAAGACCTGTTCCTAACTTGATGCATTTTAAGTGCTTGATAGGGCAACCTTATCACACTTTTTATCACAGGGGCTGCTTTTATTTGGGGTTCACTAGAACCCTTCTGTATGCCAGCCTGAAAAACTGGGAAATCACTCACAGGGAGCATACCACAGGGATCTCCGCCTCACAGCAGCTGCGCCCATGGAGCAGAGTTTGAGTGTTTCAGTGAAGTAACCAGCCCCACACAACACCGCACTTTCCTCTCCTGGTCCTGAGAGAAGATGTTTCATACCTATTTTGTTTGTAGCAGAGGGTCAGAAGGATGCTTCATCATGTTGCTGCTGTCATGATGACAGAAAGAGAGAGAATGAAGTAAACGTATACAAAACATCTGGAAGAAAGGGCTAAAATTGAGAAAAACAACAAAGTCATCCCTGAAAAAAAAACAAGAAGGAAAGATGAATGGTATTATCAGTAACACGATGAAAAAAAGAAAAGAGGAAACACCTAGAGTCAGAACATGGGAAGAGCTTTCGTCTTCACTAGAGCCTGAAATGCTTAAGGTAACAGGGGATTTGTGTGTACTCCACTGACTAATTTGAAACCATTCTCCAGCTTTCACCCAAGGACTGGCAGCTTTCTTCCCCTCAGCCTGCAGCCCCTCCGCGCTCTGGAAGCCTCTTTTGCCTGCACTAGGGCCAGTCAAACAAGACACAGCCTTCTCACAGCCTCCAAGCATCCCTCCTCCATTCCACAGGCCCTCTTCCTCCATTTGGGATCTGCAACACCGTTCCCCCCCTCTGAGGGGACCTCAGCCCCTGCTAGCCTCACTCATGCTCATCCCTAATGCACCTCTGAGCAGCCTATACTTTTTATTTCCACCTGGTAGTTCACATCTGGGTGCGTGCAGCTGCCCAGTTTAATCCTGCCGCTCAGCTCCCTCTCCTGTCCCAGGGTCTCTCTCATGCATGATTATACTACAACTTCACATGATGGGTGTTGTGGAAGAGGGCTGGAAAGCACCTTGGTCTTCAGCACCTCTAAAACCCACCACTGCCCATTGATATGAGCTGGTGCAGCTCCATGCAGTGCAGTACAGAAGAAACATGCGCTGCCTGGATGTGAATGAACTTGCTTTCTCATCTCACTTTAACCCGAGAATGTTGTGTCCCATCCCCGACACTCTTCCTAGCTCTCACACTGTGACCAAAAGTGTATGACAAACCATGGTCCCACTCTTTTGGAATGAGAGGCAGAGCTATTGAACCCTTTCCAAAGGAGACTTAAAAACATTCGTGGTTCATGAGATGAATTCACTTCTGCTTATTATGCAGCTCAGCTATAGTTAAACCAATTTAAGCTACACAACATAAGAGTTATTAAAAAAGATCTGTGCCTGTCAACTTTTCATTACATTACTGCTCGACATTCACCTTGTAAAAAAAAATTTAAAAAGGAGAGGAAAAAAAGAAGGACACTTTAAAATTAAACTATGTTAAAGTGTAAACCAGGCACGGAAGAGGAAGAAATTAAAACACTATCACTGGAACACAGCTTGCACAAGCCGCCCTCTCTCCCCTCCCAACCCCAGTCAGCCTGTTAGAGCCCAAGGGCATCAAATAGCAATTCAAAGGAACAACACCACTGCACTCAATTTTGTCATTTATGTTTTCCTTTGAAACAGATATCATTGCTGAGGCTGTTTCTGTCCTCCTGGTAGGGGTCACTTTCTCAGGTAGAGGCTGGACTGGGCACCCATTTGCTACCAACAACTGCCCTCCACCACCACCACTTGTAGGGGCTGCAAATCGGAGTCGCAGCTTTTCACCTTCTCTGGGAGGATCTCTCCCTCCTCCTCTCCTTATCCCAAGCAGCAGAGGAAGAGGAAAGTGCTTCCCTTCTGTGCCCCAAAGGGGTCTTTTTCCTTCAGAAAAAGAGTGAGCACAACAGCCAAATTACTGTTCTTTATGCCTCACATGATGTTTATTGTCTCACAGAGCATCGCACTAAAACTGCCCCTCCGCAGCTGCTGGGCAGGGTGGCTCCCGCTCTGCTTTACTGGTCAAATTGGCCATCCACCTGCACGGAGCAGAAAATCAACCAGGCAAGGACAACCCAGGGCTGGGGGGCAGGGGGGACAGGAGATTCACACAGAGGTGCTCCTCATGCACACAAACTTAAGAGAAGACTTTGAGTGCATCCACATCTTTTTCTAAGCCTGCTCAAGCTAGCTCCTGAGCTCTTTAGAGAGCTCATCCTCGCAGTCCTGTGTGTAGCAGAAATGCTAACAATCTCATCTTTACACTCAGAAAGCGAAGCAGAAGACAGTATGATTCTCCAAGAGAGGACAAAATCAGCCCAGCAGAGAGCCCTAACCACTCCACTGCCCCTTCTTTCCCTCAGACCAGAAGCCACTCTGCAGTTGAAGCAAAGCCTTACACCGTTACGTGCCCTGCTGCAGGGCAGATACAGGCCTAGCCCTCATGGCAGCAGTCATCAAACACTGTGTGCCACCTTCTTCAGCCTAGCACTGAAACCATCCCTTTTCACAGTGCCAGGCTCATATCTTTGTCCCCAGCCTTCAGTACACACCAGGCAGGCACAGTGAGAGCTGTCCCATTAGAGCTACCAGACCCCCTCCATCCCAACACTCACCCTCGCCAGTAGCTGCAGGAATAGCGCCAAGTTCAAAGGGCCAAAGAGGATTATTTATCTGCATTTGACACCGTATGAAATCCTCATCTAGCTTGTCTCCCAAAGCCCCCTGTCCTAGTTAACCATTTTGCAGGAGAAAGGCATGCAGTTTGCTCCCTGCCACCTAAGAAGCCAAACGAAGGCAGCGAGAGCTGCATATTTCTATTATTACTTGTTCCACTTGAGTGAAACTCCA
This sequence comes from Buteo buteo, assembly GCF_964188355.1. NCBI lineage: Eukaryota > Metazoa > Chordata > Aves > Accipitriformes > Accipitridae > Buteo > Buteo buteo. Next base: position 31,667,494 of record NC_134177.1, read on the forward strand.
CAATTGGGTGATAGCAGGAGGCACTTGCTTAGAGCAAACACATAGTTGTGAACACACTGAAAGTATAATCCCCTTGCGGGGAATTACGTGATCTGCAGGGCAGGGGGAAATTTCAAAGCTCCTGGTGATGAGACAGAGCAAGGAAATAAAGATTGAGAACTCTAAGCTTTACATCAAATCAGATCACTCAACTGGGCAGAACAATTCAAAGCCAGCCCAGCAACAGACTTGCTTCATGGTAATTGTTTCACCGAAAGGCAAGAACGGAGGTTGCTTAAAACAACTATAAAAGGTTTTCAGATATTTGGTAATGAAACCGCTTTCCTGCTGGAGCCTTTTCCCACCACCCTACACACTCAACTGTGGTTCAGGCAGCATGTTTTTGTTAGCTTGCTCAGGAGTGCTGTCTTACAGGTGCTCGCGTTTTTAAGGAGATATAAAACAAAAATAAAGCATTTGTTTTCAACAAAATGGGCTATCAGAGACCTGATCCTACAACCCCTCTGCCTACAAGCAGCTTTTACTCACTTGGCAATTCTGTTGACTGCTTGTCCAAGAACCACTTTGCACATGGAAGGGTCTCAGACTGAGAGCCAGAATTGCACACAATTTCCCCAATAAGAGATGGAGTACAGGTTTCAGCCAATGCCAGCCTGAAGTCAGCAAAAAATCCCAGAGGTTGTATCTAGAAGGCGCTATGTGCTAAAGGTGAATCCAGGACTGCAACCCAAGCATGCAGCCAGAATTTAGTACGAATTGGTACCTACTTACTTCTTTGTAGGAATCCTGTGTTCTCATTTGCAGGAGTAAACCTACATTACATCACCTAAGAGGACAGAAACACTATGCACTCACTGGAAGGAGCTGATAGGCAGTCAGACCAGTGTGCTAGTGGGAACTATGCTAAGATGAGCCAGCCTCCACAAGGATATAAGCAGGTCCATGTGTGAAATACATCCTGTGAGACATTCACGATATACTCATTCTGGGCTTGAGGGAGGGCTCTTGTGGGTCTGAGCCTCAGAGGGAGGAGAGTCAGCATGAGTTTGAGGTGTCACGTGATGCTAAGGCCACTGTAACTTTTCTCTAGTGGGTTTTTGAGCTGCTTCCTATGACCAAGGCTTGGGTCCTGGGGTATTTTGCCTGTCCCTGGCCATTACAGGCAGTGACTAGTTGGGAGAGAGGAATCCCTGTTGCTTTCTTACTCACCAGTTGTGGAAGGATAAGACAAGGTTTATATTTCTCCTCTAGAACAGGGAATGACACCGTGGAGATTAAGCACTCCCCTCTTCACTCTCAAGGAGAGGAACAGATCCACAGAGCAGGCTCTGCTCTGTAAGCACTCCCTGCTGCCAGCACCTAAGTGATAAAACCTGGGACTGTAGTCTTGCCATCCTGATACTTTACTACTAAGGGACATAATGAATGGGCCTATCCATAAACCACAGGGACAATTTCTGTGGAGAATTAGCACAGTGTTAGAACAGAAACAGCTATTCTTCAAGTACAGAAAGCATCTAAAGACTTAAATGCTGCAAGCAATTGCTAAGAAGCACATTTAAATGGAATAATACTCCCACTAAGCAGATAACAGGATAAACTTCAGAAAATAGGATAATGCGTGATGAAGATTTATGGCCAATATTTTGGTTTGGTATTTTGTTCCATTTCTACAGATTCTCTGTGCTTACAAATGTTAAATCACACGCATTCTGTGTACTCACAAATGTTGAGTCTCTTTGTCAAGCAGATCCCAGAGTCTTTCACAGCACCTAATGCACAAGGGTAACGCATGATTAGCGGAGAAAGGGCAGTTAGCCGCTGTGATTACACTTGTGAGAGCCAGCCAGTCACCCCAGTCCCAGATAAGAAATCTGTCCCACTAATGTGAACACCTCAGGGAAAGGAGAAACAAAGACATTTATGGCCAGAGCATTCCTGTTTAAAGAACCAAGCCAAATCTAAAACATCTGAAAGGTACAAGTCCACCAGGTTCTCCTCCAAAAGATGACAGCAGAACTGGACTTTGCAAGGATGTAACCAGCCAGAGGTATGTATGAATTCTGACAGGTTCATAAGATTACTTTCTTTTAAAACAAAATTGAAAATCTGTATTTTACAGCACTTATAGCAAACAACATGATTTCTGCTTTAAGGTGACCATTTCTGGAATACTGCTGTAACCTACAGCACTTTTTCGGGAATTGTTTCACTTACATCCCCACTTAGGGTTTTGAATTCCAAGAAACCCAGAATTCAAAGGCAAAATAAAGAGTATTTGAGGTTTCCATAGTGAAACAATGAGGTTCCCTGCAAAAGAAAGAAAACATACACATCTGCAACTCCTCACTCATACACAGGCCACACTTTTATTTCCTAGCTTCAGCTGCTTAACTTCACTTCCCTTATTACACCCTCTCTTAAATGGCATTTATCACATTCTGCTGCATTCTCCACTGATTACAGTTTAGGTTCAGTCAGCTCATGGTACATGCCTCACCTTTAGACAAACACGTAAAATCAAGAAGATCCTATCCATGATGTGCAGGGTACGCACTTGGGTCCACTGCTGCAATGTGTTTGGAGGGTGAGCTCTGTCAAAGCTTCTGGTGGTTGCACAGATTGCCTCATATCCCAAACTTTGGCTGAAGAGCAGAAGCTCAGGCCAAAATTAACAGAGTGAGGAAAGCTGCACTTCCTTAATTACTCACTTATATGGGTACAGGCCTCACTGTCTCTTAATATACCATCCCAATACCCCTCAGAGTAGGGAATGGCTAGGATAAAACTGCTGCCTTGTGAAGGTTCTGGAGCTCACCACGTACATGACTACTGCTTCAATTCATAATTTATCTTAATTTTCCATGAAACTGCTGCTCTTATAGTGCTATAAAGCCACTGCAGCTGACTGTACATATCAAGTTAAGCACCAGGAAAACTCAAGCTGTTTCCTGCTCCAGGGCTCCCATGGTATGGATCACTCTTTAGCCCCACATAAGCCCAAAAGGTTAGTGCTGAGGCTGAAAGGGGTTTCAAAGGGCTGGCCCAATCTGTCAATAAGAAGCATTAATTCAGTAGAGGGACTTAATTCCATACAAGGACACATATATTGGTAAGAAAATGGCACGCAGCACCAAATGCAACAAGTGCAGAAAAGAAACCAGGAAAACGGCTGTTGCTACATGGGAAATGCTGAAGAGTCAAGCTCTGGGTGGGAAACAGATTTCCTGGTCCTTTCCTTCAAGGTGAACATCTGCACGTGTGAATTGTAGCTGCCTTAATCACTAGTTTGGTCTTCTGTGGCTCTTGGAAAGTTTTCTGGCTTAAGGATTAACATAAATCTCTTGAAGTTATTGTGCATCTGTATGTGCGTGTACTGAGGCTGAACAGCCAGGAGGAGTCTGCCTTGGCGCAAGCTACCTTCTACAATGGTAAAACCTTTCCCTATCTACCCTTCCCAGCTCAGAATCCAGCTGGATTCTTATTTCCCTCCATACTTCCCAGTTCTTGCAATTCAAAGTACATTGAGAACGCTCCAGAGGCACTAGCTATATTTTATCTCCAATGACTAATAATAACCAAGGTCAAAATTAAACAGTTGACCCAGATCCAACCTCTCTTGTATCTCTCTGCCTCATTGACTCCCCATTTCTTTCTACATCTCATCTGAAAATATATCTTTTCCTCCCTTGGCCACAGCTGTTAATTTCTATGTGTGTTGTTATTTATTATTTAGCACTGCAAATCACCTTATGCAGCAGTTTTCATGAAAGGCACTACATAAGAAGAAGCTGCTTTTGAATATTTTAGGAACCTGGCATTCTGCTATTGATATTCTAATTCCATTTATTTGAAAATCAAGTCAGGCCCCAACAGGTTATTCAACAAATTAATAAATGTTGCAGCTTTTGTCTTCCAGAGGGTTTTTAGCCCCTGGGATTCGCACTTTCATGTTTTTCTCTGGAAAAGTCTGCTGCACTTGTTTGTTTAAGAGAGGAGACCTGATGTTCTTGTGTGATCCCCTGATTCCAACAGCTGGGTCTTGAAAAGCAAACAAACATTTCAAGATGCAAAGCAGGGAAAAAAAATTAAAAAAAAAATCAGAGAGATCAGCCACTCTGCATCTCCCTCCAGTCAACTAGCTTTTTACATTACTTTTTTTCTTCTTCTTCTAAGGTCCCTGGGATCTGGGCAGACTTCGGGTCTTGCAGAAATTTCAAGCCCCTTGACATCTTAGGAAAAATGTTAGAGCCAGAGCCATCTCCACCCAGAGCAGCCGCATGGGAACCAGGAGGACAGTGTCTCTGGAACAGCCAGCACCTGCTGTTCTTGAGCACAGGTTACCCCAGAGGAGGATAACCAGGATTAGGCTGCAGATTTGAACCTCAGCTATGCCTGCCTCAAATCTCCCCAGACTATCCTCCCAGGGCTTCCAAGCTCCCCACCTCCCAGGCCTCCCCCTTGGTGAGAGCTGATGCCCCAAGAGCTCCAGAACACCTCCACCTTCCCATCTGAAATGTTGTACCCCATTCCAGCTGCTACGACATACCCTAAGCGCTAACCTCAGCTTAATACAATTTTAGGAAAGCATGCTATTAACTGTCCTCTTAACCTAAATGAGCTGCTGAAAACAAAGAGGAAGAGGGGCCAGTACTATGCAACAAAATCTCTCTGAAAACCATCAAGATACACTCTGCTGAGCTCTACAGCATTCCAGGACCAAACGTAGGCATTTTTTGCTACAAAAGATGTGAGATACTGTTTTCAATTAACATGAGCTCACTGGCCTCTTTCTGACCTAAAATTTCCCCTAAATGAAAGTACAAGAACCTATTTGTTTAACCTGTACATTTAAGCCTCCTCAGAAGAGGAATAAATGCAGTCTCCTTCCTACTCAGACTTTCATCTTGTAAAGGGCGAGGGAAAAGGGGAAAGATTCTTCAGAGAATTAACAAAAACCCCCACGTACTAGGTAAAAAAAAAAATAAATATATATTTATCTTGAACATCAGTGTACTACCTATACAAAAAGCCATGTCGTCTTTTTTTTTTTCCCCTAGGAGATAGCTCATAGGCACCCAACCCATAACTGGATAAGCCACAGCATCCATCCAAACAGGAATGCTGAGTTAACCTAGAGAAGCGCAGGAATTAGATGCAGTGAATACACTTTTCTCAACAAAGAAAAAGTCATTTCAGTTGCAAATTGGCAGAAAAGCCACATAAATGGTTGCAGAACATATCTGCCCATTACATTTGAGAATCGAAATAGCACTAGCGCATCAGTGGTAACTGTGTTAGCACAGTAGATAATGTAAGGAATAATGTCTCCTCAGCTGTACATAATGAAGTTGCAGTTCCACAGAGAGACTCAAGGGCCACCAGAAACCACAAGTGTTAAACCGGAGCCTTCAGCTCCTAGAATTATTGTCTTAATTTATGTGCATTAAAGTGCAGGAGGCAACATATACTATACTTAGACTTTAAAAGGATTTTTCCCAGTTTGCCTCTTGTCCTCTCCTTTAACCTTTCAGTAAATTTCCATTGGTTGTTGTTTCCACACAAGCCTGAAATTTTAATTTAATTCTACATCTTAATAGCCCAGTTTCTCTATGGGTCCAGGTATTTGGAAATTAGCAAGAAATGAGAAAATGAAATTTGAAAAATTTAACCTTGAGGGTTTTTATCTCTCCACCTATCATAGGAGTAATGGAGCAGACGACAGAAAGATTTTAATGCTGTTTTAACATCTATATATTTATGCTCATGCATATAAATATTTTTATGTACTTATCACTCAGTTTCTGGGAGGTACACAGGAGCACTCTTCATGTGAGCCAGGAAATGAAGCTGATTAATAGAGTTCCTTCCTCCAAATGCAGAAAGTAAATTCAGCCTAAATGATAATCAGTAAGTTTGATTTTATTCATCCCTTCAGTATCAAGTCTGAAAGACTCTTTTGAACAGGAAGAATACTGATGTAGACATCTTTCCACACTCTGTACAGTTTACTTTACATTGCAATTACTTTACATTGCAAAAGCTAGAGGGCTGATGTTAGTGTTGGTCAGTGGGTTAAATATTTATAACATATATAAAAATATATGCTAATCTTAAAATAGTAAACTAAGCTTAGGACATGGCTTGGGGCAAATATAAACAAAGTCATCAAATCAAGAGCTATGTTTTATAATAAACATAAGCAGAGGCAGAGCACAACAGGTATAACTCTGAATTTGCTTGCTATTAAGGATAAGCACTAAACTCACAGTACCGTTTGCATACCAATGGTTGCTTGGAGCACATAATGAATACGCCACCTGAACCTGTGCTACAGTCATTTCTAACAGGGTAGCAATACTGACCTGCTAAATCATTCATCACACTGACCAGTGGCTGGGAAAGCAATAAACTTGTGCACTGCGTCCGTGGCACACTGGTTACATGAAATTTTGTCAATGATGCTTTGGGTAGAGAAAGGAGTGAAGGAAGATGCATATTAATCTCTTCTGGGAAAAGGATCTGTGGGATATAAAAACCCCCAAGAATCTGTGCTGAAAGAACCTGGAGACCCAAAGAAGCTGAGCCTTGCTCATACCCTGTCACAGGACAGGGTGTCTGAACAGGTCAGGGCAGCAATAGAAGCACCAAGAGGTCAAATGCCAAGGGATTAAACACCTCCCTTGGCCACAGAGGAAAGCGCTAACACAAGCATGTTAACTGCAAGCCTACCCCACGATCTTGAGCTTGGGACTTTGAGCACGTATCCTCCGACAAATCTCTAGGAGCTTTTTGCCTTAAGTACACTTTGGAGTGCTGCATGGAGTGCCAGGAAGATTTGTACATCATATTGCCCAGGAAACCCACACCCCACAAACAGCTGCAGTCCCAGACCCTCCTTGCTCGATGGCAAGCCTCTGTTCAAGGCTGGCTGGGGGAAGGAATATCCCGAGTTGACTGGTATTTGGTGACGCTTGGAGTGAATTTCTCTCCAAGGCTCCTGGATGCCTTTTCACTCTCTGCTCACACAGAGCCTGGCACAACAGAAAGCTGTCGGGCAGTTGTTGGTGTCCTGACACATTATCATAATACAAATGATAATATAAAAACTCCCTTGTACAGCCCAATGTTTTGTTTGCTTTACTGACTGCTTCTGTTCATTTAACAGATGTTTTCATTGAGCTGTTCACAATAACCCCTAGGTCTTTTCCCTGAGTGGTTACAGTTAATTTAAAATGCAGCAATGTGTATGAGTAGGTTGTATTATGCCTTCCAATGCACATTAACTTGCATTTGTCAACATTTAATTTCATCTGCCATTGCCTTGCCTGTTCACCTGCCTGGATAGAGCTATTCTCAGCTTTTCAGAGCCTGCCCTAGCTTTCACTAAGTAACTGTGGGTCACTAACATTTTTTCCATCTTTTCCTCCCCTCTAATTCTGGATTATATTTTTAAAAGCCTGGTCCAAGCTAGGTCTTCCAGATACCCTCCTCTTCACCTACCGCCACACTGAAATTTGATAATTCTTTTTTGCTCTCTGCTGTTTAACTCACAGCTGCTTCCTAACCTGTGCCAGTAACTCATTTATTTAAGGGTGTTCCCTTTTTTCACTACCTTTTTCTTCTTTACCAGTATCTTACCCTCTGGAGTCTCCTCCCATGGATAATAATGGTATCTCCTGCACAGCGTTTTCGTTAAATATGTGAAGAGACAATTAGCAGTGGACTCTGCTTCCTGTATATTCCCAGATTAAGTTCTCTCACTAGTTTGTATTTCTAGTCTCTTATACAATCACTTGGTAGGAGCTCTTTTTTCCCCTCTGTTCAGGGGAAAAGAAAAGGACGTTGAGTGCAAAAGCAACACCATACACAGCACTTCCCTTGCCCTCTGCCCTGAGGTTTCTAGGAAACCTGTGAAGGGAACCAGTGTTATTTGCCCCACAGTCAAGGTAGAAAAAACAAAGTAGTGAAAAGGCTCTCTCAAAGCTACCTGGTTTCCCTAAGAGCCATTCAAATACTCTGGCTACTACAGACTATGTTACTGCATTTAAATACATGTTTGGATTTACGAATAAGGTTTGACATTGGGCTTATTGCAAAGAAAAGGCAGGCCCTGTGCTTTTATCCCCTACCCAGCTGCTCTGACCAGTTTGCCTGGAGATTGCAGATAGCTCTAAGGCTGCAGTTAAAGAGGAGCAAGCAGCTGGTTTGCTCTCCACTTTCCTTTCCAAACTCAGGTGATTTCAACTCCAGCATTGCCACCTCTTAATGCACACAGCACAGCAGCCAGAGATATAAAGATCACAACTGAAAATTCACATGCAATTTACCCCCCAAAGGGAAAGAAAGGGAGACAGAGAGAAGCCTTTATGAGAAAGGAGAATGAGTCAGCTCACAGAGCTCCACAGAGGGTCAGGCACAGCAATGCTATAGCTGGAGACAAAGAAGAAAGGGGATGCTTTCCTGCCTGATCTCTGCCATCCTCCACTCCCACCAGCTCTCCCCTACATCAGATTGTTTAAAGACACAAACCTTTGAGGATTTACTGTACATTTCTACCCAAATTACATTTCCATACTTAAATTCTAGGAAAGAAAAGGAAAAAAAAAAACAAATCCAGTGCTTCATATAATCCAGTGGGGAAACCTGACATAATGGCTTTGACCCCTTGGCATCTCCTAAGCACAACTATGAAATATGAGCAGCCATCTTCTCCCTTTATTTCTCCTTAACAATCAAATGCAACCTATACAAGGCAAGAAGCAAAAACATCCACTGAAAACTGCATGCCTTCTCAGAAAGTATTTATAGCAGACTAGGGATTTGCACTTCCTGTGTCCAGAAGAAAGTGCTGCTCCAACCTAACTCCTTCCAAAACCCAAAGCAGTCTGTAAAATTACTGACATGGAAATAGTTAAAAAACCTGATACTTGGTTGTAGTAAAGCTGTCTTCCTGAATCTACAGGAAGACATTTCCCCATTGATTCTCGTGTTATCAAAAAAGTAGCAACACCATTTTGACCAGTTTTGCTTTGTCTCTGCAGAACCTTATGAATCTGAATCCTCCTTTCCAAAAGCATGAGCATCAATAAATTCACATTCGAGGCTGTATAGTCAAGGCCACTTCTATTCCTCAGCTCCATTCCCCTCCTCTTTCTATTCCTTTTGCAATAACCAAACGAATCGGGGAGGAGGAGCATAGCAAAAATTTACTGCTGATTATTACTATTATTGTGAGCATAAGGACCCTGGAGATTATGACCTACATACATTTAACATCTATATCCAAACAGCTTGCATTCTGACTGCAGTAAACAAGAGCAGAGACAAACACATAACCAGGAGGATTTGGAGGAGGAAGGAGGAAGAAAGTCATCATCCCCTTGCATTTTACACTTAAGAGACACCAACAAAACTGAAGTTGTCAGAAAACACAACAAAGACAAGCACAAAAATACCTCAGTGGTAACCCTCAGCACTCTCCCGTTTCCCAGCTTGTAGAGGTCTGGGGAGGTCTTTGGTCACAACTGATCCAGAACTTCTATCAGACCTTCCTGTCCATGTCCAAGCCCTATAAAATGATGCCAGATGAGAACTGCGCTTTTACTAGCTTCTGCTGATGGTGCTGACCATGGAAGAGACAAGGCAAAGAAGAAACAGTGGGATGGAGTCTACAAGGCCCTTGCTGTCTGCCTGAAGGATCACAGTCTTATCCAGCTTTCTCAATGTGCCCAAGAGTTTCCGAAAGCTTGTTCATGTATTTAAGCCAAGACACTAATGTGTGTGATGTTGCCTTTGCCCACAGAGGTAGATACACTAGATATCCCTGTGTTTACCTACAGGTGCATGAAAGGAACCTTGCACTTGAATAAGTTTATAATCAGGAAAAGACAAGTTGCCTTTTCTGTTCCTTCTTTGTCAGGACAGGAATCCTCCCCATGGATCAGCTGTCTCCTAAAACACAGCAACAAAGAAAAAACTCCCAAACCCTGCTTAAATGCCTGCAAATGAGCACACTCCAAGCACAAGTGACTGCTGCCCTCATTAGGAAGGACCAAGTGTTACCAGCATGCAGGGAGGAAATAAAAAAAAAGCAGCTTTGTGAAATCACCATGGTGTTTCCAGGGTTGGATGCAGGCTCATTTCAATGCTAACCAGATTATTCAGCTAGCTAATGGCTATCTCTGAAGGGATAGTTGGAATTAGTTGATAGTGATTTAATTTGTGTTGCAGATTGCTAATTAAGCTTGTGAAGAGGACAAAAAAATTAATCCATTTAGTTAAGGAGATAAAATGATAGATGTGGCATATTTGAGTCATTGACATCCAAGAATAAATTAAAAGATTTTGCTCCATCTCAACTTTGAGCATGGAGGGCTGGCTATGAGGCTGCGTGTGGCCTTGACCACCCCCAAACAGCACCAATTTCCCTAGATCACAGGATATGTGGTCCTCCTTGCGTGAAGGCTACGGCTAACTCTGCAGTCTTTAGGTAGGATGTGTTCAGAGAAAATTCCCAGTTGGTCAGATCTGGAGTGGTGCTGAGCTCCTGCTCAGTTTTTACAGCTGCTGTGAGGACTAAGAAAAGCATTGGATGCTCTGCAGCTGTTTGGCACCAGCAAAGGTCTCCTACCTCCACAGTACCCACTGTCGCTACACCCTTGGATGTAAAGCACGAAGGCAAAAGCAATGTCACAGAAGCCAGCATTCCCCTCCCACAGGGTGCCACGCTCAGCGCATTAAGAGAGCCACACTGCACACAGTGGATGGGCGCGGGGCTTTGTCTACAAGCATCAATACCGAAGCTTGACCCAAGAGGGGAATCTGTACAGGGGAGGAGACAGGTAATTAATAGGTACCTCAGGATCTCCTCTGAGAACGTCCCAGAGATCAGAGTGCCCACTGCAGTAATCCTGTCTAATCCACCTTCCCTCCACCTTCTCCAGGCGAGGAGATGGCTGCTTAGGGATTCCTGTACCATGTCCCATCTTGATTTTCAAAAGCCAAGCAACAGAAAGCCAGCTCACACCTCAGCAAGTTGCTCCAACATTTAATTAACCTGTTAACCCCTAAATCACTCGAGGCAGTGGAAGTCATTTAGAAAAATGCCCAGACATCTTCAAAGAGGAAATTTAAAAAACATAAAATTAGTTGGGGAAGCAGAATTCAATTTATCCATTAAAAAACAAAACAAAACAAACACAGACACAAAAACGTTTTGAGTGTTTTTTAAAGCTGTTTAAAAAACATTTAAGGAACTATTAAATCAGAAAATATTTTTTTTTTTTTTTTTAATCTAAACTTTTCATTGAGAATGCCCCATTTCTTTTCCTCAATGTGTACCAGCTTTCAAGGGAAGCTGCTTAACAGCTGATTGGATCTTTATCACAGTTTGGAGAAGCAACTGTGAAATCTTAAGCAGTTTGATGTCTGGATGACTGCAAAGTAGGGAAGGGTGGGGAAGGGCTGTTTAAGGGCAACCCACTTGCTGGTGGCAAGCAGCTCCTCTGACATAGGACTTGCCCCTTCTCTTCCTACCCTGCCTAGATTTTATTCTTTCATCCATTTTGATTTGAGCTGACATGCTGCTAATGGCAAAGCCAATCCAACAAGCTTCCACACTGATCCCGCTGCCAGATTTGAGCCAGGGTGAAATCACACCTTGGATTACAGTTTGCATACAGCTCACAGCAGTGAATCTAAACCAGATCCTGCTCTCATGAGTCTGCTGGGGAGACATGGTGGGGAAGTCCATCCTCATTTAATCCTGAGTTAAAGAGCTGGACTGTTACTAGATGCTCAGAGTTTCAAGGAGACCAACTCAGCTACTGCCCTGTTCGCACATATCACAAACAATAAGCTGCTTTTTCTTGAGAAGTTGCCAATTTCTGGGCAGTGGAAACAACCACTCCCAGCTACAACCCAGCTTAGGACAAAGATGATCAAGTTTATCTTCTCATTCTTAGCACCTAAGCACCAGGTATACACGTGCAAGCTCCTTGGGGTCGCCTGCACGCTGCTCATCACACAAGCCCAGCAAACCTCAACGAACAAGCAAAACACAAGAAGAGGGTCTGTTACTGCCAGTGAAAACGGGACAGCTGAAATGCCCGTCAGTAAAGGATAATTAAATTACATCCTTCTCTCCAAAATGAAAGAAGCAGAAGGCTTTACTATTAACAACTGTTAACAGGCCTAAACCAGCATGGCTATTTGTCTACCTCTGGCAGTAATATTGTGAGCACAAATACATCTGTCTCTGCAGCTGAGCCATTCTACGTTGCTTCTCCCTTCCAAAAAAGACCATCACCATCTCCTGTTTTTAGCTCTGCAGCTGCAAAAGTCTCACTGCAACACACAAATCATCCAGAAATATTAATATAGTATTGAAAGCACCAAAGAATCGCTTGCAAAGCCCAGTGAATACCTGCTACTCCAAGACCTAAGAGTGCTAAAAAACTTTCCCTTCCTTGTTTTTTCTTAAGTCAAGGTGGTAGAGCCTGCTTCTTGTTGTAGGCTTGATACCAATGGAAACTAAACTTAATTTCAGGAATGACAGACACCTTAGGATATTTCTTTGAAGATGAGTTCTTCAAATAGCATCATCTTTGCCAAAGGAAAGAAAGCATTTCTTACTGGGGAAACAGGTCTATCCTTCCCCAAGATGTGCACAGGTACAATGCGATGAATGCTGGAGTAGCAAACTGGCATCCAAGCAAGCACAAGCCGAACATAGCTGACACCGCTGACCATTATGTTCTACACACCACAGATCTGCTGCCGGAGAAGTTGTTCCTAGAGTCACCATACTGAGGAACTGTTCACTTGTAAGCATCCTGCCTAGATGCCATGTCACTTCATCCCCAGCACTTAATACAACTGAAGCTGGAGCGGCTCCACTAAAGATCTTCACACTGGGATGGTTCAGCCCTCCAAGGGAAAAGAACATCGTGTTTTCACATCTATTTGAAAGATTAGCCAGAGAAGTTCAAGTACCTTTGAAGCTGTTCCGAGTCCAACAACATGCCAGACTGAGTGATAGTATGGCAATATCTCTCCAGGAAGAGTTACTGTAGGCTTTAAAGCAGCTCTGAAGGAGTTAAAGCCCAGCACTTGCCTGTGGGAATCCTTAACCACACTAAGGCCTGAGAGATACAAGGGGATTGTCTGGATAAAAGTTGATTAGTCCACATTACAGGGATTAGTGTTCCTTTTGAACTTTTAACAACTTTGCTATGTCTTTTATTTGCCTTTTTATGTAAAAAAAATAAATAAAAAGATTGAGGGTTTTTTAAAGCTTTTTTTTTTTAAAAGGAAATTATTAATTCTCCCTATTACCAACAGATAAAGCCCTGGCCACACTTGAAAGGGGGAGTCAATAACATACAGAGGTTGGAAGCACCACAAATCCTATTGGACATGCTCTGATTGGCTTTAGATGTTTGCCTTTGTAGCAGGAGCATGGCTGGATTCCACCGCAGCTCAGGAGCACACGCTACAGAGACAACAAACTGCAGGGCAGCACAGGAGGGGGGCCGAGCTGAAAGGGGCTAGCTGGGGGAAGGAAAGGTAAGACAGAGGACAATCCCATTTTGATAGCTCCAGGAAAGCCAAAGAAACAACAGTTAGAAAAACTGGTGCAAGCAAGGTCAGGGCAGAGCTGCTCCCCATGGAGGGTCTGTCTAGACTACAGCAAGAAAGTGGCTGGACTCAGGTCATGGGCTAACAAGGAATAAGATTCAGACACAGGGATTCACTATGATCAAGGGGAGAACCGCAGGCTTGCTATCCAGCAGGTAAGCCTGAGCCAGGAAAGATGAAGGCAGAGATAACGGTAGCATGAACATTACCCTTGGCCCACAATGGCCAAGAAAGCTATACTAGATGGACTGCTGGTGGGCGAGAATCCCAGTTCCTCCCTTGTTTCTCTGCTCACTCCATGGCATTTACCAAACCCTGGCTGGCTGCTGACCTGAGAGATGGGGACAGTTCAATCATAGGTTGAAACAGCTACTCCTCCCAGGGACAGTCCTCTCAATAAATGGGTGTTTTATGCGTGCGCCTGAGGGAGGTGCTGAGCTCCAGGCAGTCACTATTTCCCCATCCACTTACAGCTGAAATGGAGTAGCAGTCACCCCATGTCCAGCCACTGTATCCAAGATTTGCTGAAAATGCAAATGCCTTGAGACGAGTTATGAGAAGAGATGAGAATCATGGGGGGGTGAGGGAGGAAAAGCAGGAACCAGACTTGTGCATCAAACACAGAGCCATCTCCCACTGCTCCTCTCAGATTCATTAACAGGTTAGTTATTTCCTCTGGGAAATGTGTTGTTTCCCTCGTTCAGATGTGGCTCATATGGAAACAGGACAGTCGCCCTGACCCCAAGACTGCTGTCAAGAGAGTGTTTTACCTCCTTTGGGCTGAAGTGCTTCATTGATCTAAACAGCTTTAACAACATGAAACTTGAATCATGTTCCACTGAGCTGAAAACACACTTTTATCCTGCTATGAGACAGTATTCATCAGGAACTGGGCTGAAATCACAAAACTTATTCCACCTGGGACCTTAAGCTCTGTGGGAACATGGGCTGACAGCCCTGAAAATCAACATGCAGCACGACATAGCTCCAACATGAAATACTGCTTATTATCCAAGACCACACTTCTTTCATAACAGGATCAACAGAGCTGGGAATGACCCAAACCTGTTCACCTATGTGCAAAAGCATCTTCCTGCTGCAGATTTAATGACGTCTAGTGGACAGGTTCTGACACAGCATATTCTGGGTGATGTTTTAACCAGCCCAGGAAACATAGACAACTTCATTAATCAACTGCTCTACAACACACAGTTCAACTGACTGATGACTCTAACACTGTGCCATTTTAGCTTCAGATAAATGGAAGAACCTCATTTTCTAGGTTTAAAAACACTACCATCATAAAGAAATCTATATAATTTCAAACGCCAAACCTCTTTCAAATCTGCAGCCAATATTAGTTATGAGAAAATGGGAATATCAGGCAGAAAATGACTACACTGTCTTGAATTGAGGACAATTAATAATACATGCAGCAAGCCCCTCAAACCACCTCTTTTTCTCCCCTCCTACTGCAGATGAGAAAATGAACTGAATTGGAAATTCTGTCAGGAAAAGTACATCCTCCAAAATTAAAAGACAAAGGCAGAGCGAGAAAATGAGCTGTGCCAGGCTCAGTTATAACATCAGCAGTACAAGGCACAGATAATTCCTTTCACAAAGCGAGCCAGCCACACGTTCCTTCTGCTCCACAAGCACCTTAGCAGGCATTCAGGCTGAGCAGGTAACACCCCTGAGCTCTTGAAGCATCTCCTGAAAGAATCTGGGAGAAAATACAATATGTTTGGTGTTCAGTTCAACAGGCAAGGTGAGGAAAAGCCCTCTCTCCACTCCAATTCTTCTTGCCATGCCAGACAACCCTTCATCTCCATACGGAGAGGAAGGTAGCTCAATCAAGGCTAACGAGGGAGAGCGTTGACTGGTTTTCTGCCAATGCTCCTGAAAACACAGGGCTCCAAGGACCATGCCTAACTTGCACAGCATCCACACCCCTCAAACCAACCAAGCCTACCTACAACCAGGTCACACCATGACAACACAGTGCCACCTCCCCCTCAGCAATGCTCGTATCCCACACACATCCTCCTTGTGACCTAGCTGGGATGGGTTTTTATAGGACTCTGCAGAGTCCTAAGTGGTCTTTAAAGAAGACTTGGGGGGGGGGGGGGTAAGAGAGAGAAAAAAAGATAAAAAAGCACAATGCCCTCTCAGTTGCTATAGCCAGTGTTTGTATGTCCAGGTATGGACTTTTTAAACAGGGCAAGCACGCATTTGCACTCCCAACGCAAATGTATTGTCTCAGGAACCAGACAGGGATTACATGTGTCTTAGAGAAGCAAATATGCATAGACATTTAAAATTATTAATCGGATTCTTACTATTATTATTAAATACTCTTTCTGCTCTAATACAGGATGTAGCTGCTGAGATCAAAGACTCATCATTCTGCATGCACATACATAATAAGAGAAAATTCCTGCCCCAGAGCACGTACAAGAAAATAGATGTGACAAGAGCTGAAAAAGAAAAGAGAGATGAAGTGAGTTGTTTCAGGTCAGCCAGAGCTTTGCCTGGTGCTCTGCACACTGGATGCATAACATTTTAGGGACTAGTTTTGTTTCCTGTGATGATATGGGAATGCCACAGCTCTTTGTTCCGGATCAGCACTCTGCAGCCTCAGGAGTGGAAAAGCATCCCTTCATGACTAGCAGGCTCCAACATACAGATGCAAAATTGCTCAGGATCCTGACTTAATTAGTGCTCTGTTCCTATCCCACAAAGCGAACATAAAATGACCTGAAATGTAAGAGATTGCTGTGAAATAGCAGGAACTGCTGAAGAATGGCACTCTGCTTACTTCTGTAATTCTGGCATCTACTGGATAGCAACACCAGCCTTGAGGTTATCAAGTGAAAGGTGGACCTGTCACCCGGCTTTTATTTCAGAGCCCTGCCTGGCATGGACTGTTGCAAATCCTGGTGCTTTGTTTAGGTGTAGTCTCTGGGGGGGACAGTAAGCACAAGCTGATCGTGTCCCACACCAGTGCTTCACACTTTTAGACATTACGATGATATATGACATTTTGTTTTTCCAAATATTCTACACACCTACAGAGTAATTCCCCTGATTCCTTATAACTACGCATTTCTTTTCAGAAGCAACATCAGTACAGCCGGGTTACTGAGTTTTGGGATACCAAAGCAGCAACTTCTCAAGTAAGGGGAGAAAATAGTATTGCTCATTTTCTCCCAGCTTCATGAGCAGAAACTAATTCAGCAGAACCTAAAGGTGATGAAGAGGATTGAATGGCCAGGAACATATGCCTCTTCCCCTTGTCTCTGCTCCTGGAGGAAACGGGATCGAGGGTGGATGCTCCTCAGTGTCCCTTGGCAACTGGAAGTCCTACAAACCGGTTGTGTGCATCCCCCTGACTTCTCTGCAGGGTGGGCCAACAATGTGATCATGACCAGTACTGAAAAATCCCTTTTTAATACAGCTCCAGTCTTCCACTCCATCTGTTCCTGGTCTGCAACCTCCAGCTCAGGGTAGTTGTGACTTGAGTCAGTCACAGACTGTACCTAAGCCATACCCCAAAGGCATGGGGCAAATGTTTGCAGTAATGGAAAAAACCACAGCCCTTACACCTCTACAGTATTAACTGCTGAGCTAAACTTTCTTTGGTAGCCAAAAGCCTATAAACAGTTTCAGAACAAACCCAACCAACCAAATTAAACAAATTCTTGTGGGGGGAAGCACTCCCATAGGGCTATCAACTGTGGTAATGCTGATGCATTGTGCGATCCATGAGATCTGTAGCTGAACACCAACCCACTTGACATGACCTTTTTGTCCCCTCAGCAGTAGACAGCCTTTTGGCCTGAGACTGCCTTGGTGCTCCCAGGGAACATTTTGACCAAGCAAGCAAGGGATTGGGGAGAGCAGAAAAAAAGCCCAGGAGAGGAACTTGAGCTTTGCTAGAAGAATGTAAGCTATAAGGGAAAAGAAAAGCCTATCAAACACAGCTTGTAAGATTAGATGAGGTAAACTATGCTGTGGGCCTTTTGTTGTTTAAAAATCCCTTTCCCTCTGATGTATTGTTTCACCTAATGAAGAAACATGCTTTCATTTCAAGCAGGCTGTTACTTCTTACCACCTATCAGAGCTCCCACGGGGCAGTAACACTGCAGCCCCGATGCCAGGGACACAGAAAAATCTGTGCACCATGCTCTGGTCCCCAAGAAAGGTATGGCCAGAGGCCCTGTGCTTGAGGGGCAAAACTCAGAGTCCAGAAACAGGGCAGGGTAAAGGAGCTGCTAGTTTTGTACAGGACAACAACCAGATATTAAAGAGAACTAATGAAGAGAGTAGCTTTGCAGGACCAGTGCAAAACAGCCTTCACCAGCCTCAGAGCATGCTCAGGCAGCATGCCTAATGCATTATCACAACACCTGTATCCTGCTCTGGAAAAGCCTGATCCATCCTTATTTTGCCCTAGACACCTGTCCCTTGCAAATACAGTTGATAAATCCTGCATACTTCAATGCATCCTGTACGCTAGTCATCATGCCTTGCACCGGGTCTCCTCGACACCTCCACACCCAGCTCCTCTTTGGGCAGTGGGGTCCCAAGATGAACCCACTTGGACACTGGAGCCAGCCCTGCTGGACTCTCGGCCTGTTTCTGGGGGAACGCAGCTTCGTTATTTCATCTTTCTAAGACAGAGAAGATTCAGAGCAATGCAGAGGGTTGCTTCTCAACCACCTGCTCCTTGTGGAGCTTATGCACTTACGGCACAGCCACAGCTCTTCAGACACAGTCTGGCGACTGGGACAGATTCCTTTACTACAAGATGGATATTTTAACATATGACAACAGATGCAGCAATCAGTTCTATTTAGAGAGGCAGAGGGCAGGAAGGATGGGCACTTACTGCCATACAAGTACTGCACCGGAGAGCAGTATGTCAGTTCTGGGATAGGATACTTCTCTAAGGATGAGGGATGGTAGGCATCTGCAAAGAAGTGTGGATGGATGAGTAAGAGCCAGGACTGCCAACAGTCCTCGCTCTCCCCAAGCCATGCTTATGCATCCTCTGTTACCTTTACTTGCAGAAAGGATGGCTTTGACTGCCTTGCAGGGCAGGAGTCCAAAGTGTCCTACAACATGCTCAGAAACCAGAACAGCACAAATGAGATTTGAGCTTGCATGCTTCAGGCTGCCCCTGAGGCCTTTTGACCTCCACTGTGGCTTGTGAGATGTCTTGCTTTCCCAAACCAATGTGGTAGAACACCTAGCCTTTTTCAGATAAACAAGATACACTGGATTACCCTTGGCGTGGCAAAGTCTGATCTATCTTCCCATTTCCCCTCCAGCAGTGAGGGGAGCAAGCGGCACTGCCACCACCTAACATACTGCCTGGGTAGATGCCAAAAGCTGGAAATGTGCGTACTTCAGCTTCACCCTGAATGCATGTACCAAGAATGAATCCAGCATATATAGACAGCCAAATGTGCTGCTACCACTTGAGCTAAAGAGCAAAGCCTCTTGCTGGGGGCTGCGACAATTCATACCCACAGAGGACCACATGACAAATCCCTTTCTGTGCCAAAGTCACGCAGGCACAATCACACTCTTCCACCAAACAGCAACCATCTTTCAAAATAAAAAAAAAAAAAAAAAAAAAAAGAGCCCAGTCCAGCTCCATGAAATCAAATAGATTATATACGCTCCCTTGAAGAATTCTCAGCTTATTCACCAGTGGCCACACACTCATGCATAATGCACTTACAGTCACTCATGAAAATAATACATCAGTGACATCCGAGCCATTTGAGCAGAACGTGGGTCACAAGAGATCAGAGATGGAATTTCTTTATTATTCCACTGCTGCTGTTTGGTTATGTTTCTCTCATTCAAGGTTAAATCATTTCTGTTTGGAACAATCATTGCATTCTGCATTACATGCCGGCAAAACTAATGGGCCCCCCTGGGCTAGCGAACACTGTGCACCTCTCCTGAGGATTCCTCCATACCTCTGTTCCTTCTCTGGGTGACTTCTACACCCTGCACTTCTCACTAATTTGTGAACTCCCTGAGAATCAAATCAGATGTTAGGTCCCATTAACTACGGGGTAGAAAAGTCTGATAACAGTGCAAATTGATTTCTCTCTCTGGTAGTACTTCCATCAGAAGGAACAGATTCCTTTACTGGGAAGGGTGACAGGCTATTGCTTTCTTACCATACAGAGTTCTAGTAACCCATCAGAAGGGAGGCAATTGCTGTCTCTTGTCAGGATACTATTTCTGAGCAAGTGATTAGCTACTGATGGAGGGATATGATATGCCCTCGGCTCAGTGAGAGAGATAAATTCAAGCCTAATGTTTGGAGACTGGTTGTTCAGTTCGTTATTTGCTTTCAGAAGTGTGCACCTCTCCCCCACTGCCTTTGATCAAAGAAGAGGCTTTTATCTTTGCACTGAAGTCTTAAATGACTCCCTCTCTCTCCCCACACCTTGATTTTCCTCCAAGCCTGGCCACCACCATGACACAGTACATCAGCTGGATATTGTTCTCCCCCAAGGTTGGCTTTGCTGGGTACAAATTCCAGACATCCAGCTGCGCAGAGCTCAAGGTCAACAAACAACCAGGACCAAGACGGGACATGGGACAACATCAATTCCAGTTGAGGGGCACACAGGCATGAGAAGCATTTGGTGGAGCATCTACCTGCCTCTGGTGTTCCAGCCTCGATGAGCAGACATCCATCTAAAGCTAGGTGTACTATTTGGCTTAAATCTAAAGCAGGGCTCAAAGTCACCCTCGAGCTCAGTTGCAGAAATGCCTTCTCTACCATTTGACTATGTCTCTTCTCAGGGAGAAACTTTAGATATTTCTCTCCTCATAAAAGACAAAGGCCAGCATATTAAAGTATGGCCCAGCCTGACTTGGGAGTTCTGGAGTAACAGGGCAACCATGTCTCTCAAGCACGCTGAAACCTTTGGCTCCAAGAGGGGGGAAAGGAGGCTACACCAGCATCAACAACATGTGCAAAGTCACACAAAGTGTGTTTCTGTGTAGCTGTATCATACCCACCTCAATTCCCCCAGCTGTTTCGCTTCACTGGTGGTTGAAATTATTTCTCTATGTTCAGAGTGAAGCTCTGCTCTCATGTAGTCATCTCCCTGCTTGGTTTATCTGCAGGGACTGAGCCAAGGATCTCTCGACCTGAAAACATAAGTCTCTCCTACTTGAACTCAGAGGTCAGCATTGTTAGCTTGGCAGGAGCAGCAGTCTCCAAAGCTTTGCACGTGCTCAGCCACTGGAGAGGGCAGGAAAGAGCTGCAGCAGCTCAGCCCTGGGAGAATTGCCTCTGGACAAAGCAGGTCGAGAACACACTCTCAGTTCTGTGGTTTTCTATTACTGGTGAGAAAGCTCAAGAACAGTCCAGATGATGTTTCACTTGATTTTTTTTTTTTAATCAAACTGATATTTTGTTCAGAAAAATCCTTTTGAAGATTAGTTTTGAAACTTATTTGAAAGCATCTCCCTTTCCACAATGATCCTAAGCCATTTTTCCCAGACCATTTAAAATGTCAATGGCAAAAATATTACTTGGATTGATCTGAAATGATTCCCTGATTTTTACAATGGGGACAAATAACCAAAGCCTCAGTTATTTCTACAGCTCTTGTATGCATGAGCTACACCTGAAGAAAAGTCTCCCTATCCCCACTTAGGATTTTGAAAAGCATTATGAAACATTTATCAGCAAAGTTGCTGCATCCAGAACAGCCCAAAAAGCTATGCTCCAGTTCCTTCACTTGAGGGCTTACATGAAGGGACTTCATTTTGTAACCCAGCCAGCCTGTTGGGTGTCAGTCTGTTCTGCAGGCGACGCTGTAAGCAGAGAGGCCACCCCAAACCCTGAGTGGGCACAGGAACACAGGCATAACCCAGCTACATCAAGGAAGGCCTGCAGGGAGGCTGTGCCGCCAGCTCTGCTTTAGACCCAGGACCACCATTCCCAAAGCTCCCGCAGTCACAGAAGAGCCTGCAGGGATCAAACGGCCCCATCTGCCCGCAGAGCCCATCCGTTGGGATGCAGCATGAAAATATTAGAGACAGGGAGCTCCACCTCCTCTCTGAGTATGAAGCAAACCAAAACCAAGTGCAGAAGATACAGGAAATACATCACCATAACTTTTCCCTCTAACTCATCAACCCCCTCTTCCTCTGATTCATACCCATTAGTTCCAACTCCTACAATACCTGGGAAATTAAGGCCTTCTTTTGCTCGAAAATGCCAAGGCATGGCCAGACAGTGTCTAGTCAGACTTTAGCAGAGGGTGAGGATAAACCTTAGTACTTAGGGCGTATTCCCGCAAATTTCCAAGGCAGTAGACTGGGATAGGAAAGGAAAGACAAAACACCCTGCTTGCAATCAGGCAAAAGGAGAAGCAAACCTTCCCAGTGTAAAACCAACACAAAAATAAATACTGTGTCAAAAAATAAAAAGCAGCAGCAGCATAATAAAACTCAGCAATAACTCTCACCAGCACTGCTCACCGACACCAGCCAGCCAAGCCTCCGCTGGGATAAATGACATAGAACTTCCTATGATAAACTAATAAAAGAGATTTCTATGAGTAATCATTGATTTGACAGGAAGTCAAACAAATCTATCCATCACCGCTGACATGTGTCTACAACCTTCCAAACAAAGCAGCGTCTACAGAGAAAAATTGAGCGAACTGCCCACACTGTCTCAAATGCCACATAAAGACAACCAGCGTCAGACGCCTCAATGGAATGCTCCCTGCCATTCAATCCTGGCTCTGTCTTTGATCCCTTCTGGATCCACTTCTGAAGCCTACAAATGTCAGACAAACCCTGGGCTTCTCCTCCCACATCCTGCCCCTGCACCCCTCACACCCTGCATGACACAGTCTCCACCTCCAACAGAGATAAGGAGAACAAACAACAGAGTAGTTCCATCCCACCCCTCTTCTTCCCATCAATGGCTGATGATCTTCTCCAGACTCTTTGTTACTGGGGGGTCTTTGTGGGCCAGAACTGAGCCAAATGATTGTTGGTCACTGTAAGCATTTGAGGCTCTGTACACACCAAGCTCTAGCCACCACAGCTCTGAGCACTGACCTTTGGCGATAAGCCGAAGCCCACCCCTCAGCCCAGAAGGACACGGGCTTGGCCACCTCCTTTAATTCTGGAAACATATTAGCAATCAGCAAACAAGTCAGGAGTTTACAGTGCTTCTCCCAGGTAAGTGGCGATTCAACTGGGCTCTCTGTGAGCCTGGGCTGGGGGCAGGCCCAGGTGGCAAGCAACGTGGAGCTCAGCAAGGCTGGCCCCAGTCTCAACACAGCAAGACGTCATCACCTCTCCATTACACAGGCTCTCTGCCACTGGGGCGTGACAGCAGTTCAAGCCACCATAAAAACAATCATCGTGCTCAGACCAGTAAGGCTGGTCTCTAAGGACTCTACATCTACTGTCTGTAGAGGAATGACAGCTGCTGAACCCTTCCAGAAGGGCCTATTCTACCAGGCATGCAACATACCTTACCAGTAAAACAGACCAGGTAGATGGTATTTTGGGATATCCACTGCTTTTTCCACTTCCTTCCTATGACCACTTCCCCTCCACTCTGCCCCTCAGAAATTTAAGCAGAAGCAGTACAACAGCTCAGGTAAGTGACTTGGTGCAACCCAAGTCTCCCTTGTTACCTGTCTTCTCCTGGAACATCTCAGCAGCCCTGTGAGATGCCACGACGCGTTGTCACTCTGCCAGAGAGCACAGTCGTGGAGAAGTCAAAGCCAGGCTTTACCAGCAGGGCCTAGAAGCCAGGGCTCAGTTCCCTTCTGTGAACTGAGCACAGTCAGAAGCATCAGGAATACTGCAAGGATAGCATGGCCTACTTTGTTTGCAACAATGACTTTGATTTGCCTCTCCCCCCCATCCTGAGTCAGGCCTCCACCTGCTGAACTGATGAACAGCGACTCCTAAAATTATTCTTAAAGAGCTAAGTATTCCCTAAGAGAGAGAAAGAGTCCTTGCCCCAGCTTCTGGGAGAAGTACAGACACTTGAGCCAGTCATGTGTACACACAAATCAGCTGGACTCATGGTATCCCAGAGGCCAGGACTCCTTTGTGCTGATGCTGACTGCAGCTCAAGTGAGCATCCCTGGAAATTGCAAGTGAAAACAGAAAGACCAAACAAAGAGCTGTGCATGGTCATGCAGCATGGCCAGGCTTGGGGGCAAGGTTTCCTGAGCTCCAGTCCACCTCCCTGAGCTACTGGTTACCTGGTTGTTACAGCAAATGCCAAAATCCCCAGCTCCATAGTACGCTGACTTTTCCAGGTCAGCTTCTGCAAACACAGCAGCTCCCTGAAAGCAATCACCAAAGGGGTCTGAAGACAATCAAAGGCACTTCAATTAGAAATGCAGATGATCCCTCACTGCTGATTCAGGACAGCATGGGCTTAGTACTAACCTGTGCAAACATAAACACAACCAAATTCTTTAATCATCACAAAATCAAACCCCTCCATGCTGTGCTAGCTGGGCTGTCCTGTGCATCTGTGCTGGCACAAGTGACAGCTCCCAGCTGACACCACAGTACTGATCAGCAGGACTTTTACGCTGACTTTAATCATCACATAAAAAATTGAGGGATAAAATCCTGCTTCCAATTCTTCCCAAGCAGCTATGTTGATGCATATAGAACTAGTAGGCAGACATTAATAGGGAAGACTTCTTTTTAATTGTAGGTTTTATTTCTGATTTCAAAAGCAGTGTTTGATCCTGAAGTCCTTGGGGCTTAGATATTTATAATGGACTCAAACACAACCCAAACAGAGTGCATACCTTTCTTCAAAAATGCCCTGCTGCTAGACTCATCCCCTTTTAAACAAAGCAGACAGATTCATTTGGAAAATTTATACACTTTTTCTCAATAACATGAGACAATTTGAAACAAAACATTACAGTTTGCACAAAATTTGCAAGCCATCCACCTAAAAAAAAAAAAGTCAAGCAAGTGAAAACCCCAAAGCAGCACAATTTTAGACAGTGTTGCTCTGTTGAAACCCTTTTTATTTCTGTTTTTCTTAAAAAAAAAAAAACAGACAAAACACCTCATAATCAGAGTGGTTGTTGTTTTTTGGTTTTTTTTTTGGTAGGGAGAAAAGAAACCCAAAGCTTTCTGGGAAGCTCTGCTGCTAAAGATAAAGACATTATGAGGATTCCCACTGATCTCTACTGCATTGCTAACATACAAGGGGCAGGGACACGTGCCATCTCCATGCTGTGAACTATCCCATTCTCTGCAAAGTAGCTTTTTCTTACTGGAAACAGGTTCTGCTTGCACTGGGCTTTGGGAATGGAATTCACCTAGGCATGTCACACTGGGATTTCCATTTCTTGTAGCTAAGAGAGACATGGACTGAAATGGGGGAAACGAAGACTAGTTCAGGCTTCAGCTCTGGGATGAATACAGAAAGATTTCAGGACATCATTGAAAAACCATCTTCCTCATGGAAGTGGAGTCAGAAGAGGTTGTTCTACATGTAAGAGCTTCTTATTTTCTTGGCTGCTCTATGTAATTTCTCTTCCTCCCTTTCTCCTCCCGTACAAGCTAAACCTAACAGTGAGAACATTGCTCCATGCCTCCTCTCTTTATTAATCTGGAATATGTCAGACTTGGAAAGCAACTTTTATGTCCTCTTTCATCCTTCGGCCTGCTGAGCAGCTTCCCTGGTTTCTCTGGCAGTCTCTGCTCTCAGCTCCATGCTGCAAGCACCCTTCAGAAAGTTGTAACTGACTGCATGACTCCCCAAACGAGTCTGAAGCAGTGGCCAGGCTCTGTCCTCCACCATAGCCCTTCAGCATGCCTTGGGGCAGGTGTCACTCAGGACCAGGAGCAGCTGAAAAAGCTTTAAGCTTGGTCCCAGCTCACTCTGGGCTGGAACCACAAGTGGGTCTGGATGCAGGTGCATAAATTACTGCAATCCCTGCATCCTGCATGCATCAGTGCAAGGCACTTGGGGAAATGACTGCTCCATGGAAAAAGACTGTTCATTTCACCTGTAATGTGACATGATGTGGTGGGGAACAGACAAACGTTCTTGTGCCAAGAGAAATGAGTGATCTGAAGACTCCTATGCTCAGCACCGCTACCAGACAATAATGGAAAAGAGCTTCCCAGGGATGTTGCAAACCTGCCAAGGAGCAGTGATTGAAATCACCAGCAACAGAGAGGAACTGGAAACTCCAGATGCTGCTAAAACAACAGCTTCTCATTTAACTACAGTTAAGATTTTCCAACACCTTGCAATGTTTTTGGATCAATCCCTCTGACAAAAGTGGGCTGCCAAGATGCAAAGTGTGGTGACAGCAGGTGATGGCAGGATATGGAGAAAGGAAATGCAAATATTTGGGAGACTAGCCCAGAACAGAGAGGCAAAAGCTGTTTGAGTCTGGAACCTCCAGGCTACAGGAGGCAACTCATAGAAATGCAGATTAGCAAGGGACTTTCAGCAACTACCTGGAAGGTGGATGGGGAGGTGGGGGGTGGCAGGACATGATACTTTTTCTAAACATACGGGTGAGTTCTTGAGCTGTGTGCAAAGTGTCCACATGCCTGGCTGTACAGAGAATTAGTGTTCTACTCAAATGCTCTAATCACCCTAGGTCAGAAAGGGTCACTTATTTCTAAGGGTGTAAACAAAAAAGCTGAAAAGTCAAGTACATGACTGCCTCCCAGACCTCTTCAACAGTAAGGGGCATGAGATAGCTGTGCTAAAGGCAGTGGAAGAGACAATCTCTTGAAACTAGATGCTAATTCACTGAAACAGCCAGTTTGCACATACCCAGCATACAGGAAACCTCCCAGGGACAGTTTTGTTCCTCTTAACCACAGGAAGGAAGGAAACTGCTCATGAAGGAAGGTGCTGCTTGGCCCAAGTTAGTAAGTGGCTGTTCCATGTGACAGAGGGTAGCAGACTGTGGTCCTAATTGGCATAGAGGGAAGGAGGAGGTGGGATGAAGTTTAGTTCCTCCTCCACTGTTCTGAAATCGGGAAATGCCAAATGTTGATATCCTCCATAAATATCTATTTAAAAACATTGCTTCCCCCATCCTTCCTACTGCCTACCCTCCTACACTAGCCAATTTATGAGCACAAACACAGCAGTAGCTCCTGGCTCAGTACTGGCTCATGGCAGTAAAAACCAACCTAGTTCAGAAACTGACCTTCAGCTTTGCTGTTTTTATCTCATTTGCTTTTGTATGCTTCTTCCCCTTGGAAGTGAGTACCCTGACAATGTCTTCTGATGAGCCATCTGGAGGAAAGGGCAGCCAACCTCCCACTCCCAAAAACCTGACGCCCAGAATGTGGACTCAGAACAAAAAACTGGTGTTGGAAAGGTCCACATGCAAAAAAACCCCAAACAACCCCAAAACCTCACCTCCTAAACCCCAGACATTACTATCAATGTGACTTTTATCAATATTAAAATCTAAAAGCCTCAGATTTCCTTTTCACAAAACTTCCTTACCTTCAAGAACTCCTACCTATCAGTCTTCATAGTATTGTCCACATCATGGCACAGTTACCCAAAGGAGGAACCACAGCTTCTTCATTAGGACCAGCATGAGAATCTAGTGCCTTATTCTCCAGGCTGAGCCTCCCTCTTTGCCACAGAACTTCTGAAGCAAAATCACCCTGCCCAGCAAGAACAAGGGCTGCAAACTGGTCTCCCACAAGAGTCTCTTAAACATCAGGCATGAGTCTGAGGCATGTGCTGCTGACTCTACATAAGCCGCAATGTGCAGGTGCACCTGATGCGTAGACCTGGCTCTGTAATGAAAGGAGGGGAAAGAAACCTCATTAGAAAGTCCTGCTGGTGATTTGATCCAGAACATCCCTGCAGCCTCAGGACAAGGGCAGATCAGTGCCTGGCCTGCAGCAGAAATCAGGATATCAGTTGAAGAAAGGGTTTTAGCATCTTCATATTGAACTTGCTACCCAGAAAACTACTTGCATCTCTCTGCTAAGGCCCTTATCTCTCCACACCTGAAGGAAGGTATTAGTACCTCCAACCATGCCAAGGGTTGGAAAAGGCCTAATGAAAACCCAGTAGTTCCCTGCTAATGAGCTAAAAGGAAGCCACTGGGGATGGGGGAGACTGTCAGACTCCTCTTTCCAGCTGAATAGGAAACAGAAGAGAGGTGTCCAAGAGGAGCACAGGCTGAAGGCATAAGTCCATACACCCAGAACAGTGATCCCCAGAAGGGAGTGGGCTGTATCCCACCAAGGGACGGAAGAAAGTCTCTAGTGGGGAGTAGGATCAAGGTGGAAACACAGTAGAGGTTAAAACTGGGAATGCTCCCCCAGGAGAGCTGGAATGAAGGAAAGGTCTCAGACTGTGGGTGGTTATGGACTGCCCTGAGGGTCCCAGCTGGAGTCCTAATCTTCCTCATGCAGCAAACATCCATCCATACTAAACAGCTGAGCATGGGACAATGTCACCTGCACCCCTTAAAGACTCCCAGGAACAGGCCCCAGCCTACAGCAAGATCAGATCCATGAGGAGAAAACTCCAGCACCGCACAATCTTCCCATAGCACCCAAAACCTTACTGACCTCCTCCCACCTCCACACGCAGCCATGCACTCAGACAAGCATGCTGTACTGCCAATGCAACATGTGCTATTGAGAGCACACGAGATGTTCTGCAAGACAGGTCTTTACAAGGGAGAAAGCCTCACAGTTCCCTGTATCTCACATGCAGGTGAGCTGCCAGTCTGCTCTCAGGAAGAGCAACCAGGGCAGAGAAAGATGACTGTTAAGAGACAGCCTGCAACATGTCCAAAGATGAAACTTTTCACCAGGCTCCACCCCTGCAGCCTCTGAAGCAACACAAGGCAGAGGGTGTCAGGACCAGGTCCTCACCAACCCCACAGCAGAGGACCTCAGAAGCATTATGCAGAAACTGCCAAGGAACAGCAGTATTTTACTCCTACAACCACAGAACTAAGCAATCCAAAGCAAAAAGTATCCTGTTGCCTTCAACTGTTGCCTGTACCCTCCAACTCCATCCTAATTCTCTTCTTTAGGAGGAAGGGGATGTCTGTTAATGAAACAAAGTGACTCCAAGCCTGTCTCCAAACACAATCTGTGCCAAGGTAAAAGCTGCAGTAAGCAGAGAGAGGGAGCGTGGCGTTCCCAGAGGAACTCTGTGCAATGAATACCAGCCAAGGAAATGGCTTTCACTGTCTGAATAAAGTAAATGGGGAGTTCATTAGCATATTGCCTTTCAATAAAAAATTTGGCCTCTGACAAAATTATATTTTGTGAGCCAAAGTCTACCCTGTGATGTTGGTTTCACTTTTTTTTTTTTTTTTTGGGGGGGGGGGCAGGGAAGGGTGGGATAGTGTGTGGATTAGCTCTGAAATCTTTTGATTAATGTCTCTTACAAAGGCACCTCCCATCAGAAGCAGGTTGGTTGCTTTGCCCACCTATTCTCCCTCAAATACTGAGCTTTGCAGAAGAGCTTCGCCTTCCAGGATGGCTCATGAGCTGACACAGGAATCCAGAGCTGTGTGGGAGATGCAGTCTCAGAAGCAAGAAGAGGTGATTTTTCAAATTGGTCCATCTGAGCTGGCACCTGTGGTGCCTGACAGGACTTCCAGCTGGAAACCTCATGCTCTTAAAGTAATTTTGGACATCTGGTTACTTGTCACCACTATCAGAAGTGTTCCCATCCTCAGAATGCCTTCCTCTAAATGTTTTTGTTATGGCTTCATTTGCCTTTGTTCAATAAAGCCACACACTTGAGAAGTAATTTAGATAATGATTTTGGTAACATTTTATTCATATATTTTTGTAGATAGAGTATTTTGGCTTTTCATCTCAAAATTATTTCTGGGAAGGAAATGCTTTACTTGCATAAAAAAAACTTCAAGCAGTCAAAAAGAAACATTCTCCAAAACACCAAAATGCCATACCTCAGTCCATCCCATACCACAATATGTTCAGATCTCTGTGTGATACTGTGATTTCCAGCAAAACAGACTACCCAGTTCCACCCTCTTGCCATGACGAGCACAAGCAGAACTGTGCATCTCCCAATTCAGGGAACTTCTTTAGAACCTCATCTCAAGAGCATCTCACCTCCCATCACTTCAGCTCCACTTGCACATTGAGCTTCACCTAGTGCAAGGTAGGTTGCTGCTACGGGATGTACCCGTGTATCATCAATTACGTGTATCATCAAGATATGTTGTTGCCCTTTTCCACAAGTCTTTTCACTACCTGAAACCTCATCTCCTTGAAATCCCAGAGTCTCCACTCTTCAAGTGATGCACAAAAATCCCCTCAGTTCTCACACTTTTCGCCCTGGGAGTCTGTCTTTTCCTAATAAGCTGTTAGGCAAGAGCATCTTTTTTGGAGCTATGTCTTGTTCCGTAAGATAGCAAGAGGGAAGCTATTTTCTGATATAAAGATAGTTTATCTCCCTTGACAGATTTCAAGGCAGTTTTAAAACTCGTAACAATATGCTGGGTTTTCCCCATTATAGCTCTGATTGCAAAGGAGCGATAAGACATGTCAGCGTTATTAACCTGAAAATGTTGCAGAATTCTTGAGATGTAACCCAAAGCCTATTAAAATTCTCCTTGTAACCCAGGGGTCACTAAAATAAAGTGCAACGTCTTAATGATGCCGTGTGCCTTTGCCATAGGCACTGGGTGTACAGACACTCTCCCTTCTGGCTGCACTATGTGCCTACAACCACCAGCACACCTTCACCCAACACACATGGCAAACACAGATGCACAAAGTCTTGATGCCCACATTAAGACAAACTATGCCAGACTCCCACCATCTCAAGCTGACTCTTCCCTATGCCTGACCTTTGGCAGTTGGCCAGTACTCTGGCAGAAGCTTTCACACAAATCACACCTAAATGGTTCTTTTAATGTACTGAAAGTGAAGGCCATCCTTTCTCTAAAGCAGTGTTGCATATATCTGAAGGGAGATTTTTTTTTTCCTACATCAAGAATTCGCCCTTCCTGGGAACACAGGGGCCGTCTTCTGAAGTAATTCTAGATTTACTTGACCCCCATTTAACACTGCATTGCCTTTAACAAGGCAGAGCAGATACCTACCTGAGAGGCAGAGACAACTTGTTTAGCAGGACAGTGCTCAGGAAGGCAGCTTTAGTATAAAGGACTGTATCTCTTCATGACACATCACCTCCCAGGCTCTCTTGCTTCAGGCTCTTTTCCTAAGGCCCAAAGCTAAACACACTATCAACAGCCCCTAAGTTAGGCTTGTGCAGTTCTAAAGTCCTCTTCCCATTCATAGAATCATGTCAAGAAGCTTCCAATTATTGTACGTTTCCAAGTGGACAATTTTTCATAAAGCACTACTTTAGCGTAATGATTGAGTTTCACATTTAGTCTGTGCGTAATTTCATTAGCTGATTTTACTGAAATTAGCGACAGGCTTGCCAAAACAAGAAATAACCTCTCTTGCCCATCAAAGGGCACGTAACAGCAAGAGCTGCAGGTTTACCAAACCACAGTACGACAATGTATCAGCGTCTGTAATGTCAGCTCTTGCTGTCTTCCATTTGCAGTGCTCTTTACCAAGGAGGAGAGTGTACTTCAAAGACCCCAAATGGTACCAGACAGCTGCCTTGAGTACAGAGAAGAATAATCCAGGTTCTTTTGAAAGCTGGTTTTGCTATAATATAAGGTCAAAGGACTTGCACAGGAAATCCAATTTTTAAGACTATGACCCAGGCTCCATAAGAAAAATGACCGGTACTTTATCTCTATAGTGACTCATGGACAGTGGCAAATGCTCTGTGGGGGTGGCTACAGCAATGGAAGCAGACCAACTGGCAGCACAGAGGTAAATCCATCTGGGCTGCTGAATTATGGCAAGATACTGCTGCCGGGGTAGAGAACCTGGTTGTAAAAGCACATCACATAGATGCTTACATACCCAAGAGTCATGCCACTGAAGAACATCAAAACAATGAGTAGGTGGACCAGACTGGTAGAATTAAAGTGGCTCGGGTGGATCTGGATTGGGAACATAAGGGTGAGCTATTTACAGCTTGATGGGCCCATGACACATCAGGACATTTACGAAGGGATGCAACATACAAATGGGCTCATGATCAAGGGGCGGACTTGACTATTGATGCCATTGCACAGGTTATCCATGAATGTCAAACATGCACCATAATTAAGCTAAGCAGCTAAAGCCTTTTTGGTATAGAGGACAATGGCCGAAATATCAATATGGGGAAGCCTGGCAGACTGATTATATCACACTACCACAAACCTGCTATGGCAAGCACCATGTGCTTACAATGGTGGAAGCGGCTACTGGATGGTTAGAAGCACACCCTGTGACCCACAACCCTGCCCAGAATACTATCCTGGGCCTTGAAAAGCAAGTTTTAGGGTGACACAGCACCCCTGAAAGAACTGAATTGGACAAGGGGACTCATTTCTGAAACAACCTCATAAACACCTGCACCAAGGAGCATGGCATTCACTGGATGTATCACATCCCCTATCATGCACCAGCTTCCAGGAAAATTGCACAGTACAATGGGCTGTTAAAAACTACACTGAGAACAATGGGTGCTGGGACATTCAAGCATTGGGATACACATTTAGCAGAAGCCACTTGGCTAGTTAACACTAGAGGATCTGCCAGCTGATCTGGCCCTGCCCAATCAAAACCCCTGAGCACTGCAGAAGGAGATAAGATCCCCATAATACATACAAGGAACTTACTGGAAAAAAACAGTCTGGGTTATTCCTTCCTCAGGAAAGGGGAAACCTATTCATGGGGCTGTTTTTGCTCAAGGACCTGGGTGTACTCGGTGGGTAATGCAGAAGGATAGGGGAGTCCAATGTGTACCGCAAGGGCATTTAATCCTGGGTGAAAATAATCCATGATTTGAGTTGCATGTTATGGGAATTACTATAGCAGGAACCACTTGTTGCTAGCCAGGCTAGGAACAAGGGGAGGGGTTTACTGCAACATTAAACCTTATAACCTGGCCCACAGGGACCAGGGGTGGAGACTGTAATGGATATACCTTTAAATTGTTGTAACCCATTATTTGAGTTGCGTGTTATAGGAATTACTATAGCAGGAACCACCTGAACCAGTGGAGGACAAGCCTTACAAGAAGCAGTGCAAGCACAGCAGTGACCCGACCTGAGCTGGCTTTGGTGCCCAGTAACTCTATGCAACACACCACTTCTCCTGTGCTGAGTGACGACCACAACAGATGGAACCCAAAGTCATGGACTAAATGAACTCTGTGGACATTTTGTGGACATTTCACAGGGGTGGTCCATAGACTAAGGGAATGATATCTGTATTATATCAAAGGATGGGAAGGCTGGTGGTGGGTAATGAGAACATATTGGATAGTGTGAGACCTGAGCATGACATCAATGGTATGGAAGGAAGGAATTCAACAGTATAGGTACATGGGGAGCACACCCAGCTTTTAAGAGCAGGGACAGCCCAGAACAGGAGTGATGCCTCTCCCAGCCCTTTGCTTCGAAGTAAAAGTGCACCATGGCTGGACTCCTTGCACTGGGGAAGAAGGACATGCCTAGAGAAAGAGCTTCTGGCTTGAATCCCAGGAAAATGGGGTCAGCTTTCCAATGAACTTCTGTGATATTTAGCCTTTAATCTGTCCTGCATCTTTAGCTGTCTGTGTGGAAAGCGAGATGCTGGGCAAAAGAAGGGAAAGGGAGGCAAACTGAAATCCATTTCTGACTACAATGCACTCATGGTGCCTGATTCTAAATTAGAACAGAAGCAAAATGGAAGACCAGGTAAAACTTACATACTTGCAAGGTCTGATACCACAATGAACATGATCACAGCCAAGGGGAGAGGCAGAAACAATAACCAATTTGGAGACAGAAAATCAATGATCTAACAAAATCAGTTACTGCTGCCTTGATTAGCATAAGTAGGACAGAAAGCTCTGAAGGTTAATAATACTATTTAACTGCAAAAAAAATTAAGTTTCAAAAGAATTGGAAAATAGTTTTCAAAAAGATGTGGCAGGTACATTAGGGGTTTGCAGCATGTCAACCTGGCTATCTGCACACATGTAAAACTTGATGAAGATTTATTTTAATACTATGGAGTATTATTTTGACTCTGACATGAACTTAAGCAATGGTTCAGGTTATCCTGAATTTCTAACCTTGAGGTTAATTGACAATTGTCACTGAGAATGTCTCTCCTAATTGGTAAGTTTGATTAGACTTAAAATTGGTGGCACTAAGCCTCCATATCTGGATAAAAAAAAAAGTCTTCCCAGAATCATAACATACAATCAAGTTAAGTTAAATGACCTTTTTGCACCATTTTGATTGCTATGCATTATGAGCTGAATTTGATCATTCATTTCTCATATCCTTTTGATGTGCCCAAGGTAAAAGAACATCATATATTTAGTTCTTTGTTACCCAGCCAACCACCATCTTTGCCTTGTATTTAGTTAATAATATTAATTAGAAAAGAAATCTCAAGTCTGTTCCCAACTCTTAAGCAATCTGTGCAGGTTTGCACAGACAAGGCTGGTAAAGAGGAGAATGCCCTGGCCAGGGATTTCCAGACACAGGTCTGCCACAGTTAGGGGTTGGTAGACATTTCACTGTTTGTTTTCACTTGCTCTCCTGTTTGCTCTTTCTGGCAGGTATCAGATCTTCTACATGTTTGCATAACTACAAGCACAAGCTGGTCACTGATCTCAACTGAAGCTTTTGAGTTCCGGTATCATCAAAATGCTAACAAATCCAGAGTACGTTGAAAATCACCCAGCTATCTTGTTTTGCATTAATATAGATTCAGTTAATGAAAAAATGGAAAGTAAGCATAGATCTTGGGATGTTTCCTCTATACATTATTCAGACTGGCAATGCCATCATGTCTTGGCTGGGCTAAACATTTAATTACAGATTCATTTTCTTTCTGGTTTCCCTGATGACATTTAATCCTTTCAGCTGTTATAAATGACTCCGGAGCTGGGTGCTCTTTAACCAAAGCACAAGTTTTTTCATAACCGCTTTTTTATTGGAACATTTGGGGATCCTGATTTTTTTTAATCAAAGCTCTGGGTCAAATTGACTGGCTGGCATAAACAGACCTGACTGCATTGACAACTGTGGAGTTATGTTCATTGAATATGCTGCCTTTATTTTTCGCCTGTGAGAAATCAAAAGAATGGCTCTTTTCTTGCCAAGCCCCTTTATGGCCTTTTCTACCAGAAAGCAGATTAGATTTTCCCCACTTCTCTTCGCCTGCAACCCTTGCCCACCAGGACTAGCTTTTATTTTCCCACGCTCTGTCATCTCCACTTGTGAAAAGTACCAAAAGTAAATATTTCACTCCTCTATTCCTTTTTCAGAGAACAGCTGAAATCCAGCCAGCCTGTACAATTGGATTATCCTCATCCAAGGATACAGACATCTATCATTTACTGACTCTTAAAGTCAAACAAGTTATGCAGAGCTCTGTGCAGCATTCCTTTATTCAGTCAGGCCGGTGAATGGGAAATGACAACAGCAGTGTGATAAATTTTGGGCCCTTTCAAGATGCTGACTTTGAATGTATATTCACAGGCACAATGCAGGCCCCTGTCTCTTTACCACTTCTTCCTCAGTGGTTTGGGTCACATTCAGATGCACACCACCACAGACATGGTATTGAGTGTCCAAATCCAAACTGTACCAAAATTAGTTTGGTCATGCTCAGCAGACCTGATCTAATGGCTATGGAGCTAATAGAAAGACTGCTAGTGATTTCAGTTAGCTTTGGATCAGGGTTCACATGAGAAACTGTATCAGAATCCACCCCAAGGCATTTACCTGTACTGGACCACCAGGCGCAGAGCCCACACAACACAGCTGCAACCAACCTCACTCCAGCCTACCTATTTCTCCCACATCCTCTTAAATGCTAGAGGTTGATTTTGGCACTAATGACACAGGGACAGACCTCAGGTGTTGCATTCCCCACTGTGCTAAGCACACCATCTGCCCCCAAATGCCTGCCCGTACAACAGAAACCCACATAGGCCAGGGTGAGACAAGCTGTCTTGCTGTCAGAGGGCAAGGGGACATGGAGCCAAGCCACAGCCAAACCTCATGTGCTGGAGTGGGTCACAAATTGGATTTGACTTACTTGTATCTGCCCTGTGGGTCATGAGGCAGTGCAAAGGCTGCAGCACTGCTGATGGAAGAGTTGAACATCAATGCTTGGGATGAGAAATTGATGCAAGGGGTTACAGATTGCAAAGGCATGGCACAGGGAGAAGTCCTGCTCCAACTTCTGATTGCATCCCAGTAAGAAAAACATTTGATAGGGACAAAGGCATAAGCAGTAGGTCATTCACCCATTCACTCACACCTGAGCCCTAAGTGGCTTTATTTGATCTCCTGCTTAGAGATTATCTGAACCCTATGGGAAGGGCATGCCCTGCCCAAAAGTACACCTTACCAGTGGGACAGTCTCTCTGGGGAACTGAGGGAGGACTCCCTCAGTACCAAACAACTGCTCAGAATATCCCAAACACACTTCCTCTCAAGGGTGTCTGCTGTCCTTGTGCCCTGTTCACACTACTCAGTTCTCTGCTCTGCTTATACCTTGGCTATTCCTGTCTAAGCCACAGCAGACAGCAGCATGGCAGTATCTGGCTTTCCATAGAGGTTAGGGGGATGAAGGACACCATCTAGGCTTTCAAGGAAAGGAATTTCCTTGCAGAAATTCCTTTCATGCTGACTGTACAACTGCTTGTCCATCTGACCATCAGATTCCTACTTCTAGGAACTTAAGTTTCCCCTGGACTGACAGAAGGCTCAGAGATGATTAAATACTGAGAAATCCTGGGAAAAAAAATATGCTGGGAATGGGGAAGAGAGCGCCAAATTAGTGCCTCAGCTGTCATGTGAACTGAGAAAACACCTGCTTTGCATGGCAAGCAGGCCTCTCAGCATTGGCACCTACAAACCACTGACCAACCTGCCACAGCAAGTACTGACTCATGACTGCCAAGTAGTTAAAGGGCATGGAGGAAGAGGAGAGGAACACAGTGGCTGTGTGGGAAAAGCTAATAATATGAAGGGAGAGGCAGAGGTCAGGGAAGTAGGACACAAATCCAGTGGCTCATTAGTTCTGCTGCTTATGGAACAATTGCCTGGTATCACCTTCATTGCTGGCTGCTGAAACAGCAAAGTTTAGTTCAAAATGTCACAAACATCTTTCTAATACCCTACCAAAGAAAAACACCTTTTTAGCAAGCAACAAGGCAGCAAAACAACCCAAAAAGGCAGGAACAACCTCCCTTCTAAACAGCTGTAAAAATAAGCAAGGTCAGAAGACTGAAAGCACAATGTTTAGGGTCTAAGCCTAATTCCATTGACATTAGTGGGAAAATGTTTAATACCCTCCAGTTATGACCTCTAACCACCACTCCTTACAGCCTCAATTTCAGAGCTGACAGCAGAACAAGGCTGTTTCTGTCCCAGCTACAGGTGGAGCATCATCTTGACAACAGAAGAGCCTGTGCTGGGTGCCTCAAGCCTCTCATTACTGCAAATAATACTTGCATATAACTTTGAGTGGTGTCTCCTTCAGTCTTACCCCTTCCACTGGAGCCTTCCCTCTGATACAGGCAGGCACAGAGCCATAGAGCCCACTGGGCACATGCCTCACCCACACCAGAACCAGTAAAGCATCTGGGAACCAGGCAAAAAACTCCTTTCATGCTCCCCACCCCCCAAGAGGTCTCACCATATCCCAGATCACAGCACAGCTCCCCAGTGTCCGTGCTGGCCACCTTCCTGCATTGACCAGTCTCAGAAATACAGTTACAAGATAGTTTCTGCGGTGCTCCCAAAAGTTATTAAAACTCACACAAACACACTTGCAAAATTGCTCAGGCTGCAAAGTCAGAGATGCCTAACAAGGAGCATAAGCTCCAAGGGATCAAAATTAAGTGATATAATAATATGGTCAGGCAGCACGGCCTTCATGAACGGGTGATGTGATTAGAAAGGAGCCAGCACAGCAACACTCCAGGTCCCATCTCTCCATTTTCTGCAGATGTCTGGCACACTCCCAATATGTCCTTCAAGGACAGCTTATTCCTCTGCCAATCCTCCTCTCTTCTGTCATCTCCCTTTTCTCCCCTACTACCAGCCACTCATTTTGACCCTCACCCACTGTCTTCTCCTCTATGTCTCTCTGGGAGCTTTTTGGGCAACAAATGTTTCTGGCTCCCCCTTGTCCTTTCTGGTCCCCAAAACACTGAAAAGATGTGGCTGTCAACTAAGAAGCCTCTCCTAACCCACTGTCAGGCTTGACACAGCCCATTCAGACTCACGGGGAAACATCTGTCAGCTATCTGTGGACCACTTGGCTGTGAAAACATCAGAGGAATGAAAGCATCTTGCTACTTACCTTTACAAAATCAAACGTGCACTGGAGACGAGCACCAGTTTAAACTATCACGACCACAGAAATGAGGATTTGTGGGAGACTTCAACCAATGCTGCAAGCACAGACCCTTGGTTTGTCAGTGGCTTGGTCCAGATCAGTGCAACAGCACCATCCTTCCCACCAGGAGGCACTTCTCTTGCAGCTCTCAGTCCTACAGCTCAGCCCAGAACCAGGATCTTCCCATACTAACCAGGATGAAGCTACTACTTCAGATCACCTAGAATCATAGAATCATTTAGGTTGGAAAAGACATTCAAGATCGAGTCCAACCATCATCCATGCCCACTAAACCATGTTATGGAGTACCTCTTCTACACACTTTTTGAATACCTCCAGGGATGGCGACTCAACCACTTCCCTGGGCAGCCTATTCCAATGTCTGACAACCCTCTCAGTAAAGAAATTTTTCCTAATATCCAACCTAAATCTTCCTTGCCGCAACTTGAGGCCATTTCCTCTCGTCCTATCTCCAGCCACCTGACAGAAGAGACCAGCACCCACCTCACTACAACCCCCTTTCAGGTAGTTGTAGAGAGCTATAAGGTCTCCCCTCAGCCTCCTTTTCTCCAGACTAAACAGCCCCAGCTCCCTCAGCCGCTCCTCATAAGACTTGTGCTCAGGCTCCTCACCAACTTGGTTGCCCTCCTCTGGACACGCTCCAGCAACTCAATGTCTTTCTTGTAGTGAGGGGCCCAAAAGTGAACACAGGACTCGAGGTGCAGCCTCACCAGTGCTGAATACAGGGGGACAATCACCTCCCTGCTCCTGCTGGCCACGCTATTTCTGATGCAGGCTAGGATGCCATTGGCCTTCGTGGCCACCTGGGCACACTGCTGGCTCATATTCAGCCGGCTGTCAACCAGCACCCCCAGGTCTTTTTCTGCTGGGCAGTTTTCCAGCCACTCTTCCCCAAGCCTGTAGCGCTGCATGGGGCTGCTGTGACCCAAGTGCAGGACCCGGCACTTGGCCTTGTTGAACCTCATACAACTGGCCTCAGCCCATCGATCCAGCCTGTCCAGATCCCTCTGTAGAGCCTCCCTACCCTCAGGCAGATTGACCCTGCCTCCCAACTTGGTGTCCTCTGTAAACTTGCTGAGGGTGCACTCAATCCCCTCATCTAGATCACTGATAAAGATATTAAACAGAACCAGCCCCATCACCGAGCCCTGGGGAACACCACTTGTGACCCACCGCCAACTGGATTTCACCCCATTCACCACAACCCTCTGGGCTCAGCCATCCAGCCAGTTTTTCACCCAGTGAAGAGTACACTTGTCCAAGTCATGAGATGCCAGCTTCTCAAGGAGTATGCCATGAGAGACAGTGTCAAAGGCCTTGCTGAAGTCAAGGTAGATAACATCCTAGATCCACTAGGTGGGTCACCTGGTCATCAAAGGAGATCAGGTTGTGAGACCTGGATAGTACAGTGGCCTCCCATAGCATTTCTTCTTCTGCTTCTCCATGCAGCTTTACCAGTCAGCTTAACAGACCTACTGAAGACAAATCCTCGCTTTGGGAGAGGATAAGAAACCTCTGTGCACCAACTTGGACTGCATGCCCCCATCTTTCAATGCTGACAGACAACTGTGAAAGCAACTGGGGCAACAAACACAGCAGCTGGATATGCTTTGGAGAGCATTGCTCATAGCAGGCAGGATAAATGAAGCCATGGGGTCTGCTTTGGAACAAACCCTTTGAGCATGGGGAGCTTTGACAAGAGCAGGCAGGACAACAGCCCCCTGAGGGCTTATGGAAACTCCTATTTCTACAGCAGCTCCAAGCTTAAATCCCATGTGTGCCACTTGTTAGGCTCTGGCACCTGGGAGCCCATGGCAGCAGCAGGATTCATCTGCCCCCTCTTCAGAGGGGACAGCTAAGGGGTACAGAGACTGCTCTTCCAAGGTCTAGGGAAGACAGCAACTCGTGCATGATCTCAGTGCATGCCCACAAAGCCACCATGCTCCAGGTTTATGAGATGAGGAACACCACCTTGTGTAACAGTCAAACTGGAGAAAAGAAGAGGGAATGGAATAGCAATATCCTCTAAATCACAGTGAGGCAGAGATTTTCCAACTACTGACAAGCTGTTTAAAGTCAGCCTTCCCCTGGGTTTCTCCCACCCCAATACCCATCCTTAGTGTTACAGAGCAAGAGAAGGAAACTTTGCACAGAATTTGGCACAGCACAGGCAGGTGCTATGCCAGCATCTCACACTGGCTCTAACAGTACACGTTCATACAACAGGGGACCAAATCCTGCTGCTCCGCTCTGGCACTCTTTCCAGCTCTGCTGGTACAAGCCGGTTCTGTTATTTTTTGCTAATCTTGGACCTGTCTTGAGCAAGGTCTGATAAACGCAGCAGAACGCACACCACACAGTCCAGTCTGGCATATGGGTGTACTGGTCGGGGAGCCCATGAGATCCGTTTGACTTGTAACCCACCCACCACCCTGGTGGAAAAGAGAAAGCAGTGAATCAACCAACCCCCATGTGTTTATCAGGTCTTCCCTGTCACTTCCCTCTTGACATTTCCATAATCCTGCTGTGCCTGCAATTAAGAATTTAAACAAAACGCCTGCTGCTTTCCTCCTCCTTCATAACACAGAGTAACAAAACTCCACAGGCACCAACTCCTGCTGAAATGAAATGATAAAAATGAGCATCTGAGGTCAGAGGCTTTTTCACAGCTGCCGAGGGATGCGAGAGATAAAAGGACAGGAGTGTCAGAATTTCCTCCTCAGGATGTGAAAGTGTAGCACGCAGCCCGATTACATATTTATTTATGGGGAGATACACTGATAGCATCTGTCAAACCTCATTGCAGAGCTAGGAATTGCGCTAGTCAAACCGTGCTCAGCCCTGTGAATTGCCTTACTGGCTCCTGCAGTAATCACCATCAAGGCAGTGGTAGGTGGGTTTAAAGGTCATATGAACAATCCCTGGTGGAAGCCAAGACACAGCAGAAGCCTCTCCTGCCTGCAAGGCCATTACACCTTCAGTTCAGAGACAGCCTGCAGCCACAGACAGCCCAACTTTGAGCAGTCGTTATTCTAATACAATTATTTTCTTCTAGGGTCAAACACAAAGATGAGAGGGGATGAAGAGTGCTCCACAGTCTGGGTCATAGGAACTTGGTACACTTGGGGAGGGTTTCCCTTCTAGCTACAGCAGCTTGCGAAGGGCTTATGGAATAAACAGGACTCTCAACATCTGCCAGCAGCTGGCGGGCACCATTGATACATCAGCAACAGTAATATGTACCAAACCCAGCCACAGACCTAATGTTTTATACCACTCTTGAATATTACATGCAAGACACAATTTGTCCTGCATGTGACCTAGATCGCATTGTTGCCCTCCCAAAAATACATCACTTGCCCTTCTAAGTGACCTAGACCTTGAAACATTTCAAGAGCCCTGACTGCTCCTTCTGATGCATGGTTTCTTGAAACAGTGAGTATCACTAGTGCTGTCCATTTGCCATCCTTTAATGCGTGCCTCAAACTCATCACCTCCCCCAGTTTTGACTGACCAATATAATTGTGCCACATGCACATCTTTCCAACTTAATTCCATACTGATAAATGTCTTAACTTCAAATAATGAATAGGGAGAGCCAGGGACAATAATTGCTCGTTATTTTCCCATTATTTTTGCTTTGGTGATATGTAAATTAACCAAGAATCTTTGCAGTTCTCTATTTTGACAATTCAATGGCATTAGCCATTTCAGCAGTTGCTTTAACAAGTCTAATTTGCTAGGTTTATTTCCAAGAAATTATGCCACTAGCAATTTGTCTATTTACTCACAATCCCTTTGGCATTCAGTCTGCAAATGTCTGCCTGTATGCCCCACTACAGAGGCTCAGGACTCTTCCAGTTTCTGTCCTGTGATCCTTATTCTACAGAATACAAAAGAATAATAACTTAAAAATTCCAAAATTGCAACCCTAAACTAAAAAAGACCAAGCAAAAATCTTTGAATGGGTTCTTCTGCTGAGGATTAAAGAAAAAGGAATCCCATATCTTTACAAATTATTTCTTATCCATTCCATTGACTGCAATATCCATTTGGATAATCTGGCAGAGTGGGATGAATGCATCTATTATGTATTTACCAGTTTTCTATAGTTAGCTGATGCCCATTCTGCATTACTGAAGCTCTGTGTACTTGCCATTCAGCTGAGCTCAACAACAGACAGCTACAGCAAAGGATCAGGCCCATTCTACTATGCCACAGCAGAAGTCCGTCACACTGCTAATAACAGTTATGGAACAGCCCTTGAGGTCACTCATCACACAACTGTAAAGTGAAGATGGTAAAGAAATGGGCCATCCTTAGAAAGACTCACACAGCAAAAAGGTTTTGCTGGAGAAGCATTAGGACAGACACTGTAGTTGAACTCACCGCTGTCCAACACGGGAACCTCACAAACAAAAGGAGATTTCATACCTTGAAAAGCCAGAGACTAGCGGAATTTCGTGTTGATACTGCTTTATATTTTACATTGGGAGCATTCAGTGCTGCTGCAAAGGGTGGCAGAAGAAACAGAAGTGTCTCAGGATGCATAAACAGTAATTAAAGTGTTGTGCTATCAGACTGCTCAAACACAAGACAGCATACCTTAATGCATCGCAAATCTGTTTCTGGAGCTAACATGTATTGATCATTCTGTTCCAGCAGTTTCACCTGCACTCTGACCACTTACCCATTTCGGCTGGAATTAGAGATGTCTCAGTGCAGAGACAAAGACACATCTTTCTGAACCTATTCACAACCAAACCAGGAACAAGTTCAGGATCTTGCCATTCCCCTCAGCAGGAAAAGAAAA
This sequence comes from Buteo buteo, assembly GCF_964188355.1. Lineage (NCBI taxonomy): Eukaryota > Metazoa > Chordata > Aves > Accipitriformes > Accipitridae > Buteo > Buteo buteo. The sequence goes on from NC_134177.1 coordinate 31,710,506, forward strand.
AAAAAAAAAAAGAAAAGAAAAAGCGTTGTCAACCACGCATTTTGAACCAAGAGGTCACAAACCCAATCACTTTGCCCTGCCCAAGAGCTGCTACACAAGAAGTCCAGAAGTCCAGCAGGCAAACAATACATTTTTTTTCCTTTGATTGATTTGCGCATTGTGAAAGTTGGGGGTGAGAAGAAGCAAGCAAAGAGAAACCTAATCTGGCTTGACTACAATATCTGCTTCAACAAAATTGAAAAAGTCTTTTTGGAACGCTTCTGAACTTTGCAAAAAATAAAGTTAAAGAAAGGGCTGAAATGAAAAGTCAGCTCAACAGAAAAGAAGCAAAAAGAAAGAGTTTGCAGAAATGTCAGCAGAAAGTACTTGTATTTTTCTCCCCAGGGGTTTTTGTTCTAAAACAATCTGGTCAAATCACTGAAGAGTCATGATTAGCATCAGTATTAACAAATCTTCATTTTGTGCAAAAACAAATAAAATGCATTAAAATGCCTCCAAGGGCAGTTCATATGAGCAGAGGAGGGCCCAGCTCTGAACTGGTAGGAAATCAGTTTCATTTAAGCACTTCAAATGCAAGTGGCACAGCTTTGTAGAGAGCTACCCCTCCCTTGGCTGGCCTGAGGCAGACCATGGGGGAAGGAGGAACCGGAGTGATGGAGATTCACAGGTTTCTCTCTCCCTCTTTTATTCCCATAGGACATTCTTTAGTGCTACACAGACCCACGTGGCACAGTGAGGCAGCACCGCCCTTCATTCACAAGGGGACTGTGTCAGCCCCTGAAGATCCCTAGATGCAGGACTTTCAAACACAGCTTAAGGTGACTGCAGGTGTTTCTGCAGATTTCTGGGTGTAAAAGTGTGACTTGAGGTATGTTGCCCAGGCATCTCACTTGGAAACAAGCAAGTATCATACACCTGCATGCTTTGCATTCCTTTGTCTCTCCGGAAGCCCTGCATGATTTTATGCATTGGCACACTAGAATGGCTACGCACCTTCTAGACCACCATCAACTTGCAGGACACCACAAGAATTTGAATTTCTCTATGCTCACTTAATCACTAAGCATAGAGAGACTTTGTTGGCTCTCTCCCCCTAACCACCATATAATCTTTACATTCACTATATTCTTCATATCAGGAGGGTGTCAAACTAGTCCATGCACTTTCTGTAATTCTTGAGCACATGACTTGCACATACTACTGCTGTTTACACATGGCGTGAACTATTGCCACAACAACTTTTTGCATCACAAACAGTATTTCTACAGCTTGTGCTTAAGGGTTAATTCTGTAACGGGTTGCACATGAGTTAGCAACAGAATCTTATGTTGGATGCATCCCATCTGAGATACAATCAACATTAATTAGTGTATTAGCCCCGACATTGGCCTGAGCACTTCAGATTTACACCAGTTCTGGACTTCAAGGGGTTGTCTGACAACAAGGTAACAAGCAGTATGACAAGAGGAAAAAGCCTCAAGTTGCACCAGAGGAGGTTTAGATCAGATATTAGGAAAAATTTATTGACCAAAAGGGTTATCAAGCATTGGAACAGGCAGCTCAGGGAAGTGGTGGAGCCACCATCCCCGGATGTATTTAAAAGACATGTAGATATGGCACTTGGGGACATGGCTTAGTGGTGGACTTGGCAGTGTTAGGTAAACAGTTGGACTCGATAATCTTAAAGGTCTCTTCCAACCTGAATGATTCTAAGATTTTATAAGGTGACACAGATCCATAGAAGGTATAACCTCAGTGTCCTCACAGCTGGTATCTCATTACCATATATCAGTCACATGCATTTTAATGCAGAAGGTGCGTCCAGGAGAAGGCCCCTTGCAGAAGGCGGCAGCTCCCCTAATCCATCTCCCCTTCTCATTTGGCAGTGGCAACCTTCTGCCAAAGGGATGGGTCAGATGACATCATTCCCTGGACTGGATGTCACCAGCTGGAGCACACATGGTGGTTATATGCCCATCCCATCTTGAGATAAACCAAAAAATTCATGCACCACACTACTCTAATGAAGCTCCCTCAGGTCTTCAACAGAGACAGAAACAGCACATCTGCTAGTATGAGGCCAGCTACTGGACAATGCCTGCAGCATTCAGCTCCAACCAGCTTCCAAAACCCAATACATATATGGATAGGGCCTCCCCACCTGGAATGCAACTTCCCCAAGAAGTGTGGAGGTGGTTCTCCGAGTGACAGCACTGAACAATTCCAGAGCTGCAGCAAGCAACACACAAAGACTGAACAGAAATGATCAATGTGGCGCTTGCAGGTAAACTACTGGGGTCACACCACACAGCGTATGGACAGGTACAGCAGCCAGCACCAGGAGCTGTGGGAAGCAATACCTCTCTCAGCCAGAAAGTTCATGCACTAAGCACTCAAATCCCCAGAGCTCTGAGGTCTGTATCTCTGCCTGGAATAATAATGCACAGAAACGACTTGCTGCCTTTGGTTACTGGTATCGTGAAATAACAGCTCCCTGCTATCATAGTAAAGCACAGAAGGAACAGGAGGAGAAAAAAAAACTACACACCAAAAGTACAGAAAGCCTGAAGCTGCTCAATACAGGACTCTGACAAACCCAGCCAGACTAACCAATTGCTGCACATAAATGTGATTTCTTGAATATGTCTGATACCATGCAATGCAGAAAGACTTTTTTTTTTTTCCTTCCTCCAACCATCCAAATTCCTCTCACGGAGGAGAAAAGGGAGGGGAAAATGAAGAGTGTCCCCACATCTCGGTTTTTAGATGACAATCTTTGCACTCTCTTCTTACAGTTTTCTGTTTTACCACTGAGCTGGTTTTGTAAGGAGCTAAATTATGCGCAGGAATCAATGAAGGCTGCTGCAGCATTTCCAGCTGCCACAGGGAAAGATTGTTGCTGCCACCTGCAGTCTAACCTTCGGAGACAGTTTTCTTCTTAAAACACCTGGGTCAAGCGGGTGGGATGTACAGGGCTAACGACATGTCATCTCTACAAAAGAGGGGCTTGTAAAGGTTTCCAGGTATCCAGGATCCTGCTGGTCCCATGGCATGTGCCATCCTTTGATGCTAAATGACATAAAGTGCTTTGCTAGCTCTACATGACCCTCCGAGCTGACAGACATTCAAGTAAATATGTTATTTATAAATGGGTAGCAAAAGTCATTGAAGAGAACAACGAGGTAGCAGAGATCACATGTCTGGAAGGAATATTGGCTTTATTCTGATACCACACAAAAATAAAACCCAAAGCCTCAGTACACAAATCAAACAGATCCAACAGCCTACGTGCAAAGGTATTTTTTCAGTAGGGAACATCAGGATAACATCTAGGTTTGCACAAACTGGTGATTTGAATCTGAGAAGAGATGTGCAATTAATGCTTGAGCACAGATTGGATATATGGCAATCCTCCCAAAGCTGGAGGTAACATTAAGCATCTACACTTCTCTATGAAAAGAGGACTCTAGATGTTCACATTCTACGAAGGCACAATGCCAGAATACGGAAAATAGTTACTTTCTTTGTGAAACCTTGCCTAATCCCATTTTACTACTAAATCAGCAGTCCCCTCAATAGGAAATTGAGCCCAGACATAAAGAAACAGTTCTGCCTTAAAAAAAACCAACCAAACAAACAAAAAAAAACCAAAAAAACCAACCAAAAAAACCACACCACCACCACACACACTTTATTAAAGGCCTGCAGACCACAGACACACACACAGCCATAAACCTCAGGTCCCCACAAGCTGAAAACGAAATACCAGGAAAACTGGAACAGAAAAAAGCCATCTACAGGTAAACTGTTTCTAAAATCCAGTCCTACGCTGAGGAAATAGAACTGCAAGAGACCTCCCTGCCCTGAAACAAGGGCTACTGTGTCAAAAACAAATAGACATGGTAACAAAGGTTATTTGCCAATTAACATGATTAACAGTAAGTTTAAACATCTGTAAAATCCCCCCAGGATTCTCTATATAAATCAATCTCTAGTTTAAGAGGGAATGAGACTTATACCAAATTATTACTCAAAAAATATGTATGAATCAGAAAGCCCCTACAAGAGTTAATAAGGGGGATCAGAACCCCTGGCTCTACACACAAAATAAAAGGAGTCCTTAAGCATTGGATTCATATTTCAGCATTACTTTGGTGCTAAATGTCTACTGATTTTGATAGAAATCCGTCACCCAAATAAAATTTGAGGGTCTGAACCTGAGAGTCTAAGCATAAAAATATACTGCAAGGAACATTTAAAATCCATGTCTAAAATTAGTTGTTTGACAAAGGGAGGTATAATACTGCTGTAATCCCTCCTTCCTGCACTACTTGATTTTGTCCTCTAACCTCACATATGGCTAAAAGCATATTTTTTTCTTTAAGTTGTATTATAACTTAAAGGGAAGGATTCTCCTCCATGTTCTGCCATATAATGACAGGTTTCCACCATTTAACAGAAGTCTACTGTTACCTGCTCAGACAGAAGTGAAAGTATGCTGGTTTGTTGACCAGTTCCCACAGATTTAATATACATACCAGTTGTTCAGCCCACCTCTGTAAATTTGAAAAAATGCGTTTAACAATTTCAGTAATTTATTTCTGCATATAAAAAGCCCAGTGATATCTGTCTCTTTTTAAAAGGTGTCTTATCCTCTTCCTAATACAGAGGAAAGATGCAAAGATCTCCTAATCTTCGAAAGAAGGTGTCTTCAAAACGTTCCATGCTACTTGTGCATGAAAATAAATCCATATGAAAGAGGAGCAAAAGAGGAGCTCATGCTTTGAATGTTAACATATTGTAGTATCAATTATGATATTTATCACGCAGCGAATTAGAAGTTAGCAACCAATTATAGTACAATTCCAGTAAACATTACTGCCTTTCCCAGCATATATACACACCCACACAATTAATCAGAGAAAAAAACTCTTGCTAAATAAAATGCAAGTTTCTTCACAGAGGCGGCTTTGTTTTACCAATCTCCACGCAGTGTGTTTTATAAAGAATGATCCCCCCCGCCCCAGAAGGGCTGATGCTCAGAGAAACCAGCAGGAAGATCTTCCCCTGCTCCCTTACTGCTACGTGGGAGCTGCTTGTTCCAGGGAGAAACAGCATTGCCCCTCCTGCATTTTGAGGTCTGCAAGGGCTGCTTTGGCTGGCAGCACCAGCACATGCCCCAAGGCTGCCCCAAACAGCCCTGCACAAGAGGTGGTCAAGGAAAAGCGTGCCTGTACGGGCCCCCTCTGCTCCGCAAGGGCCAGCACGGTTCCCTGGTCGCTGCATAAAGAGGTGCCCAGGTGGCTGTAACTGCCCAGGGGAACCAGCAGGTTTAGAGAGACCTCAACATCAGCGGTACAAACAGAGCACTAAAGCACAAACCCAAAGCTTTCCTTTAAAAATACAAACCAAAGTCACGCTGAACAATGTGAAACAATACAACTGACCCGGCAGCGTCTGCCCGAGGCCGCCCTTCGCCCCACCAGCAGCACAACCAGCTCCTTCACTGGCAACGCTGCAGGGCCACAGCCCTCACCAAAGCACCAGGCCGAGACCAACCGGTTTGGCGCCTGGTTTTACCTACAGAGCAAGAAAGGAACACTCGCGAAGGCGTCAACTGCCTCACGCTCCTCAACGGAGCGCTAACCCGAAGGCCTACTCAGGAAACCACAGAGAGACCCACGCAGACTCCCCACCAACACCCAGAGCAGAGCCCTCCCACACCACCACCCCCCCAGCCAGAAGAAGCCACCCTAGAGCAGCTGGCAGTGACCATTACCACAGCAGAGACAACCCCCCCGGCAGAGAAACCCACCCACCCACACCGTACCTTGGCACTCCCGAAGGAACACCGAGCCCGGCTTCCCCACGCGGCCACAGCCCGCGGAGGCTCTCAGGGCTTCCCCCGCCGTCGCGGCGGCCACTACCTGCCGGCCTTCACCCTGCGCGGCACCGGCACCGGCACCGCCCTCGCCCCGGGCGCCGCCGCCCCGGTGCAAGCTGTGAGGGGCGGCCCCGGCGGCAGCGGCCCCGGGGTCGGGTCGGGCCGGGCCCCGCACGTCCGCCGGCGGCCCCGCTCCCCTCCTGCCCCCGCCCTCCGCCGCCTCCTAAACGTGGGATCCCGCCCCGCGGGTGGGTGGAGGTGGCCGGGAGCTAGGCTGTAGTCAGCGCACCCGTCGGACGGTTCTGCGGGTGCCGGAGGGCCCTGCGCGAGCGGAGTACGGGAGAGGGCATGGAGCCCCTCGTCAGAAAAACCTCAGGAAGGAGGCTTGTCTCACGCTAACGGGGCCGTTCGATCTGTAATCAAGAGATGGTAGGTCAAGGGGGAGATGCGTGAAGAAGAAGGAAAGTGCGAGGCTTCACTCTGAGAGGAGAGCCAGGGGAGACGATAGGCACAAAGGCAGAGGAAAACAAAACGGACCCCACGCCTGGTGTGAGAAACAGGGCCCGGCGCACCGGGAGGCACATTGCCCAGCGCGAGGGATCGGTCCTGTGCAGGCAGCAATGTAGGTGTTGTCTGGGACTGGGGAGAGCCACGATCCTGCCTTGGGGAAAGCGCGAGCAGACACCCTCCGGGTGCTCTCGCCTTTTGCTTGCCAACACATGTAGGAAAAAGAAGAATTTCCAGGAAAGTTTTTTTTGCCCATTCACATATCCTCTCTGTTGTTATTGATTGGGTTAAAGGTTGTCATGAGAACGTGCAGCCAACGTTAATTTAATGGAATTATCACCTGTGGACAAGGGCCGTAGCCGGATACTGGCTCACCAATTCATTCCTTCACAATCAAGCCCTGAGCAGGTATTTCCATAGGGCTGCTGGCTGGCTAGTCATGGCTTCCATGCTTAGCTCAGGCAGGCACAACTCTTCCCAGCAATTATAACCAGGATATTCCTTTCTAACCTACTTTTCTGATGAAAGCTCTCCATTAGCATTGCCCTGAAAGAACAATCATCTCATCACTTTCCACGTGCTCACACCCAGGTTTGAATGACTCCTCAGCACTGGGCAGCTCAGGAGTTTCTGAGCAAATTTAGGGCTTTCCTTTGTTTCTGGATGAAATCCCTATTTCTGGATGAAAACCCATTTCAGCTGTTCTCTCCTCAGCTGTCACAGAGCAAGGTGTGAGAATCAGGTGACCCATGCAAGCCTTTTGTGACTTGGTTTCCATGTCAGCTTTTTCCTTATTTACTGTATAGCTCATGGTGTTTTTAGTCTGGGAGACTAAAGGAAGAATCCAGGGAAAAAAGATAGATTTTTATATCCAACCTTGGGTCCTTTGGTAACAAATCCAAACTCCATGGTTGCAGATAAGCGCACAAAGTCTAGGAGAGAGGAAAGTGGTTACCTGTTGCTGCCAGTCCTGCTTGTAGCCCCTCTGACATCCTTCAGTGGGATATCGTGGTTCTCTGCAGGCAGGCAGGTTTTCTGACACTTCAGAAACAACACTCCTCATTTCTCCCACTTCCCAGGGAAGGGAAGCCAATACAACAAGTTTAGGTGGCGTCAGAAACTGGGCAGGAGAAAGAAAAAAAAAACAGATATAGTAGCCCAGGGTCTCTTAGGCTTAAGCCACTGAGTGTTAGTTATAGATAAGGTCCTTCAAAGACTTTGTTTTATTTCTTAAAAAAACAAGCTGGCTGGAGCCAGTGCTATGAATTCACAGAGGAAAGCTCTTTCCCAAGGCCAATATTGCCTGTCCAGATGATCCCATAATTCCGCTGAGGTCCAACATTTCATTTGGCCTCCTCAGCAGACCTGACCTTGCACGAATATTTTCTTGGCATGAACTGCAGAGAAACTCTGAAGAGAAGGTATATAAATGCTTTCAAAGGAGATGAGAGCAGAAGGGTTTTCTGTTTCTCACTCTCTACTCAGTGATAAGAGACAACAAACTGCCAGAATTTCATAAAACCATGTTTGTTAATGATCTAGAAATTGAAAGCCTGGCTACAGATATGTGCTATTCTTTTGAAGGAGGTTCTGGTGGCTTCTGCAAAAGAAAACATAGAAACCTAATGTTAATAATATGCTAAATAATTAAAAGAGATGTTTTCTCATTCCTCTGTATTACGGATGAGGGTGGAAGACAACAAGGGGATTAATGAAGGAAGATAATGTGGAGAAAAAACTCTTATATTTCCAGTAAAAGTGATGGGTTTACTACAAGGACGTTAAAATAAAAAAAATTAAAAAAATAAAAAAAAAAGAAAAAAGAAAGTTCAGTGATTGGCCTTGGCTGTTATTCCTAAATTGGGAGGCAAAAGACACAAACTAAAGCTATCTGTGATGGACAGCTTGCACATCAGGGTCACAGAAAAGTGATGGCCCTGCTCCTATGGGAGTGGGTTGGCCCACACTTCAGGTGGCGACTGTTCACACATGTCGTTCATCTCAGGGCCTGAGGTCTGTGAACTGCACTCTGAACACAGGGCGACAGCTCATCAGTGCAGCACAGTTCAAGAAAGCTTCTTGGACTGAGGTATCTTTCCCTCAATTTCCTTGGCCCCTATCTTGGTCCCAAAGGTAGGTATGTTGCCCCCCAGATTTTTAAGGCAGGAGTATGAATCATCTCTGCAGCTGGTACCTTTTCAGGAGCTTGACAGCTCTGGAAAGCAAGTGCCAAGGAAATCCAGGAGTTAAGGTATACATCTGCCTTGAGAGATGAGCACAAAATGCAATTACGTTATCCCAACGCAATTATGTTATTCCACCTCTCCTTGCTTTAATTCATGCTGTTTTCCTTGAAAGTGATAACAGGAGTGGAATCTGAGTCCACCTCCAGGTTTTAAAGCCCTTTTATATATCAACACTTAAAGCAGAAACTTTGCCCTCTGAAGGAGTTCCTGCAGAGCACACCTGGTGTGCACAACACACCTGCTTTGAAAGATGCCTACGGCAGGGTCCCAGGATGCAACCCTGGTCAGATCCACTGCTCATATTGGTCCCCTTAGGCCACCCACCTGCTCTGAAATCAGCCTACAAATGCTTTGGTCTGCTGACAGACCTCAGGCTTTTTTTTGTGTGTGCACACACAGATACAAATGAAATTTGGGGCTCAATGTCTCAATCAATGCACAGCAAAGATCCAGCCTCAGTTCAAATAACTTATGCAGTGGTCACCAGACACAGTGAAAACCCACCTAGAGGAGCTTCAAGGGGATAGAGAACCGCCATTAAGGGTCTCGTGCATGTTAGCAAAAAATATTTCCTGTTCGTTTACTGAAATTCCTAAGATGCTGCATAGGCAGGGAATTCTTACTTCAAATTACTTTGAATTAGGATACTGACTCTACCCTGCAGGATGGTCCTTTTTTGGGAGGCTTTTGGAGAACATACAAGTTGTCTCTTGTTGGAGGAATGATCACACTTATATTTGACTGGCTGAAAGTCAGTCATTTATTCCAAGCTAATCATTCAGGCTCTTCGACACAGTGCTACCAATGGGCAGCTTGTTCACTTGTCTTAGGACCTCACAGGTTGCTCTCCAGAGGTACCTGTGCTACAGCAGGAGCTGAGACATCTCTGACCAGACACCAGCTGCTAGATGGGCTAACATTAGGCAAGATGAATGTCACTCTGATCTTCCTTCCATTAAGTATAACAAAGCTTTGAGCCTATTCACAAGATATGCCTTCTGGAGCGTTCTCAGCCATCCACCTCCCATTTGGAAGTTGTGACTGCAGACTGCAGTCCCAGCTGTGCTGAAGTCCAAGAGCAGACTCTTCTGGTTTACTCCTGTAGCCATTTTACATCCCTTGCCTGTGGGTAGGAAGTGTGATTAAAATGTGTCCAAATTTGGAATTACTTTATCCATGTAAATCTAGATTTCAAAATCGGGGTCACCCAAATCAGGATTTCAAAGGCAAGTCTCCATTTTTCTTCACCAAGGAAAATATTCTGAAAATATTTTCCTTTGACCTTCTTTAAGTGTTTTAATAAGACTGAAACAATCCATATTAACTGAGATTGAAATGTTTCATTTCCACACTACTGCTCCAATTCCTGCATGATACGATATGAATAGGGCACAGCAATTTTACAAATGGTTTCAATAATGTCCCACTAAAGTGTGCCAAAAATCAATTTCTGAACAGAGGACTCTTTTCTTCAGAAAATATCCCTGCTGCTGTAATGCTAGGTTGTCTCAAGAGAGTGAGTTCAGAGGACATCCTACAAACCCCAGTGCTTCAGCAGTACTCAGGTTATATGCTTGGAGGGTATGACTGTAGGAATGAGCCCCTGAGTAATGCTCTGGTTTTGCACTGTGTGCACAACAGAGTCGATCCTTCACAGCAACTACTGATGCTACTACAGGAGTAATGACAATAATATTAACAATGGGGTTTGGTGCCTCTAAATTCAAAGCACCAATGCATGCCTTGGCAGGGCAGGATTTTCATGCACCTGCCCACCTTTGGATATCTGGGAGATACAAGGTGTGCAGTGTCCTTTATTAGACCCACAGATGGAGCTAGGAAGAGCAAAGACATTTTGGGCACCCAGATCTCCTGCTCAGAAATCCTCCAACCATCTTGTGCACAGCAGCACTACTGTGAAAGAGGTAATAGCCTCAGAACAGGTTGCCTTTCCACTTAAACTCTAGCTTTTCATCAGTAATGTTTGCGGCAGAACTAGACATTGCCAGTAAGCAATATGTGACCAGTAACTGCCCAGATATGATAGAGTGTTTAAGACTTTTGCACATGGTTGTTACTGATAACACTTAACTAAATGTCTGCAGGTAGGAAGATTCCCTCTGTTAGCCCTCATGTCTTGTCTGCTCATTGCCAAATGGGGATCATGCTATTTTATATCCCCTCTTTCAGAAATTGCAGCATTCGGACTAGATATGTCTCCCAGAGGCCAACATGTGCAGAGAGCTGACCACCCTCAGCACGGGAAGAGTAAGAGGGTTTTCAGATTGCTGCTTGCCAGGTGTATTCTTTCCTCCTTTAAATCTTTGTCTATGTTTCTCTCTTCTCTTTCTCTGCAAAAATCTTCCTGCCACCTCCTGGTAGGATCTGCAATTGCTGCAGTGCCTCTGCAAAAGCGAAATATTCTGAGCCTTGAGAGCCTGCTGAAAAGCTCTCCAGGTTTGAAAGTGGGTGGGAGATCACACAAATCCTGTTCTGGATATGGGTGGATTTCCAGCCCCTGCACAGTGCACATCAGACATTGGGACTGTGTCTTTTCACTGCTTCTGTTCTTTTCTCTCTCCATGTGTGACTGTCTTGTTTTATAGGGAATCAGAACATGATGTTAACAGTGCAGAAAGTGCTAAATGTTGGTGCTTTCCCCTAGCCATTGTTTTCTCTTCAAGAAAAAGACAATAAGAGAATTCAACTACAGCACAGGAAATTAGTGAGACTGAATAAGAAACACACGTGTGTTTCTTTCTGTGTGTGTTCAGTCAACAATATAAAGTTTGGATGTGTATTATCTGTGTTACAAAACCAACGCCCAGCAATCTAACCGAAGTCTGTATTAGGTGTTACGCAAACACGGTAAATTAACTCTGTCTCCAAAAAGGTAAAAATAATAATAGAAGTAAATATACTAATTTGTTGAAGTGCCAATAAATTTTGAAGCTAAAACGAAACTAGTTTATATTGGAATGCAATTTCAGCAGGTTAACTTCTTTCATTTCAGCTAACTACATTTAACATCAACTTTGTTTCAGCTGAAATTTTACCTGGGACAATCCCCTCAGTCTTGGATGCTTACTTAGTCCATGAGCATCATTTTAGCTCACCAAAACTCCCATATCTCTCCAGTCAGTTTTATTTAACATCTTCGGACAGCAAAATCCTAAAGTGTGCTTTCTAATACAATACTGCCTCTTAGGTCATAGACATAGGAAGTGCTGAGGTCAGGGAGTTATGCTAGATAACAACACAATTCATCTGGATTTTTATTATAATTATTATGTCAAAGCTCTGTAAAATCTCTCATTTATTTATCACAAGTCAATTCTCCATGGAGGTAAGGATATACAAATCTTACAGCATATCTGAGGAGTCTGGTCCTTTGAGGTTTTCAGTATTTAAGTATACAGGGGCTGATTTCACCACCAAAATAGTATGTGTATACATAGCTGTACACATATATATTGCTTAAAGTGAGAGTTTGGGATGTTCCTGCACCAACATTCTTTGACTCACAAAGCAGAAACAGGAGGTGCTGCTTCCCATTGCAGCTCCTCATGTTACTCCTCTTCCCTAGCATGGGAAGGATCCCACAAACTGAGTCAGCAGCCTTTCTCTGCAAGGCCTCCTGCCTCATCTCACCCTGGAAAGGAGTAAGCTCCACAGTCCCAGGCTGCATCGCAGCCCTTGGTTCAGTTTCCTTGGTGCATCCCAGATCATTTTCTTCCAAGGGCTCATACCCACCATTTAGTAAACCACTGTTTTGGTAACTGTTTGTGTGTGCACTCTGAGCCTGGGGAAATGGGAGGCAGTTCAGCTCAGTTTAGTACTGCTGAGGTTTGCCACAGGCTGCAAGCAAGCAGAGGGGAGTGAGGGCACAGCTCAGGGAGTCCCAAGGAGGTTGTCCATGGAGGTTCAGCAAGCTGTGCTGTTCAATGAACGATGCTGTTTCATCCATCCTGAGCGTGAGTCTTCGGCCTACAGAGCTGCTACCGTATCTCCACTGAGCACCAGTCAAACAGCACACTGCATCCAGCTCACTCCTCCTCTGCAGCTTCCATCAATACCCAAAAAATGATGTTAGTGGGTAACAAATGTCTTCAATTTCTTTTGTAGTCAGAGGGTTTTTACGTTTCATTGATTTCAAGGATGGCATTTCTCTATTAAATCCTTTTGCTGGTTAGAACTCCCCAGTCTTTAAGCCATTCCTTTGAATACTTTACGGGTTTTTTCCTGCCTAAATAGTAATTGTGGTTTTTTTCAAAATCAGCTTCCCAGCCCATGCCATACAGCTTGGATTGCTCCTAAAGGGTACTGGCCATCTAGAAAAGGAAGCAGGGAACTAGTGAAACTTCATTTTCTATGGGTCTGGGTCCTTACTTACTAGACCTTTCAATCCAGCTGTACTTTTTCTCCACCACTGATTCCCCAGCGTTTCCCTCTGTTTTTCATGTCCCACTGGAGATTTTACACCCAGTGCAAAAATAGCTGAATGCACGAAAAGCCATTAGTATTTTCTCCAGGGCTGCTAATTCTTGCCAGGCTTGTAGGAGCTGCATTGTGCCCCCTTCACATTTGGATGTATTCAGCCTTTCAGAGTTACTGTGAGGAGGAAAACAGGCACAGCATGGTCACAAGACCTTATGTCCACTGGAGACCAAGTGGAAAGGCAAATTCCTCCAATTCTCCCCATGAGAGCATTTCTGTATGGTCTCATGCTGAAGTGAGGTTTTATATCAATTCTGAGAAGGCTTGTACTGAAAATGATCATTCAGTGCCCTTTTTGGGAGCACGGTGTTACCAGGTATGTCTCTGGGGACATAGTGGGAGATGGTAGAATGGCTTCTGCGTTGCAGGTGCAGCTCATACCCATGCAGTTGCCTGGATGTTCCTGGGCAAAGAAACCCCATGGTGAGCGCTGCAGCTTCAGCTGCTTTGAGCTGATGTCTTCAAACACCAGGGGACACTGCAAGACTGAGCAGTGACCAGGCTAGACATGGCCTCAACAGCATCTGCCACTCCACATCCCTCCAGAAATACCTACAACGGCCAGCAAACCCCCTGCACTTCTCTCCTTTGGGGCTCAGCAACGTCAGTTCAGTGTCCTTGTGCAAGGAGAGGGGGTGGCGGACCAGAAGAGGAGGATGAAAGGGGACATTTTCCCATCTCAAAGGTCAATATCCTTCAGGGTGTGCCCCATGAAGAAGAAACAGGGGTGACAGTTGAGTTATGCACCCAAGAAGGACCCTCACCATGCCTCAAAGTAAAGTCTCAGCCCTTGCCTTGTGCTTCCCGGCCGGGGAGCACCGCTTAGTGCTACCCAGGGTGGGGGGGCACAGAAGCTGCCAAAACAAGTGCTGGTGTGCTGGGGAGAGAAGGAGGTGGGAAGGCACTTGGGGACTGTTGCAGGTGAAGCCAGAGGGGTCTGCTGGCATGATTTGGAGCAGGGTGTTTTTTAGCAGCACACTGCAAGGGGAACCAGCGGGCGTGAGTTTGGCTTGACCTCTCTGTTTATGCCAAAAACATCTCATCATTGTATCATTCATGAACATGGCCATGTGTTTTATCTCCAAACATCTTGTAAGGATCAAGTGTGGGCTAAAAATGACTGAAATGCTCGACTGCTTGCAGCAGAGCTAGTGCTTTCCCTGTGAGATGTATCAGATGGCTTTTTAGTCCAGTGCCTTGTTGTGTCAGCCCTTGCAAGGATGCCCCTGTGAAGGGTATCAAAATAACTTTCATCTCCCCCCTTTGTGTGGCCTTTAAATTCTGGTCTTTAATTACATAAGCCTCATTTGCCTCATGGGAACCCTGCTCTGAGTTCAGCACCGCAGGAAACGTTTCATCTCATGGTGCCGTACTCGTAGCAGGCTGGAAACCAGCTATCGTTACCCACCCGAGCCAGTCCAGAAAGGACATGGCAGCACTCACCAGCAGATTACATGGCTGTTTGTAAAACAGCACGGGAATGTGGGAAGATGACAATGAAAGTGAAGTCAACGGAGCTCAGCTTATGCTGAAAGAAAAGAGTGTGCTTAATCGCTTTACTGAATCAGGGCCCAAGAGCAGTTATCTCTCTCTGCACAGTTCATCACAACCACGAGCCCCCCTCAGGGAACAGCTGGGTGTCATTTGATGGGATGAGGGTGCATCAGCCGAGCTGGCAAGCATGGTGATGCTGGGTGGGGTAACGGCATTTCCATGGGGTGGGGAGGCCAAGGGCTTGCAAGGATGCCAGAGGAGGAGCTGGGAAAGCAATGCATGGCAATGCATCCAGCCTGCTGGGCCCTCCAAATGCCCCCTCCCATACAGTGTCCTGGTTTCAGCTGGGATAGAGTTAACTGTCTTCCTAGTAGCAGGTACGGTGCTATGTTTTGAGTTCAGTATGCGAAGAATGTTGATAACACTGATGTTTTCAGTTGTTGCTAAGTAGTGTTTAGACTAAAGTCAAGGATTTTTCACCTTCTCGTGCCCAGCCAGCGAGAAAGCTGGAGGGGCACAAGAAGTTGGCACAGGACACAGCCAGGGCACCTGACCCAAACTGGCCAACGGTGTATTCCATACCATGGGACGTCACATCTAGTATAGGAACTGGGGGGGACAGGGAATCGCCACTCGGGGACTAGCTGGGTGTCGGTCGGTGGGTGGTGAGCAATTGCCCTGCACATCATTTGTACATTCCAATCCTTTTATTACTACTGTTGTCATTTTATTAGTGTTATCATTATCATTATTAGTTTCTTCTTTTCTATTCTATTAAACCGTTCTTATCGCAACCCATGAGTTTTACTTCTTTTCCCAATTTTCTCCCCCATCCCACTGGATGGGGGGGAGTGACTGAGCGGCTGCGTGGTGCTTAGTTGCTGGCTGGGGTTAAACCACGACAACAGTGAATTCACCCACAATTAAAAACATATCTGTTTGCTTTCATGAGATTGATCGCACATTTAATCAGTCACCATTCGTATATACAGTATCACTGAAAGGGAGAGATAATAAAGAAATCATTCTTTAAAGGAGTAACTGCATTGCAGATCAATTTCTTCAAAACCTTCATGTGCACAGAAATCCTATGGGATGAATATTTCATAAGGGGAATAACACTGTTAAATTAATAAAAACCCTGCATGCCTAGTTATGAACTACAATGATTGCTGAAGTTGTTATAAAAAAAAATCATCCTGTTCATACTTTGTACATCAATTTATGGCAGAGTCATAGCTGGACCCTGAGGGAAATGGAGGAGAAAAAGGGACCCTTTTGATGTGAGGTGTTTTCAGTAAGTAATAAGAGTTGCATGGACATGACTGCCCACCGAGGACAGGCAGCCTTACTGGTAAGGTGAAACTGGTTTCTCAAGCTGGAGGACAGACATGCTAAAACTAATTATGCTGGATATTTCTTTCTGCCTGTCTCAGGCTGTAGGTGACTGACCTGAAGAGCTGGAGTGACCTGAAGTGATGGATAAGTGATGTCTTCCTTATCTGTCTCCAAATACTCCTGGGTATGTCTAGTCCCAGGGCCACATCTTCAATATCAGTCCCTCAGCTGGTGGGGTGTGAAAGTCTTCATCCTGCAGTGTCGTGGGGACCCAGAACTGGGGCATTCATCTAGACAGGGGGGACCTGAATCTGTGCAACAGAGACTGCAGTCTGTTTCCCTCATTGCCCCTGTCCTCTTGGCCATGCCAGAGCAGGGTTTTCCTCCTGTCTCCCCCAGAAATCCATCCTGGTTGTAACCACTCCCTCCATTCCCGTGCTAAGTCCCCATCTTATACTTTCCAGCAGAAAATAAACTTCCACTGGAAAATTTCCAGCCCATTCCACTTCTACCTCTGTCCTATCTACCTTTATAAAAGCTCGTTCTTCTCGCTGTCAGCACTTCTGCTAGCCCCAGCAAGTTCCTTGCAGGCTTGGTGGCAAGTTAGCAGAGGCTTCGCTCCTGCAGGCTGCTAAGAAACTTAAGAGGAACGCATCAGCTTTTACCAGGAAAGACAGAGAAGGCTTGAAACCACCATATTGATCTTTCCCTTTGAAATTTTTCTGAGCAGCGCCAAATAAAAATAGAACAAAAATATGTATCAACATTTTCTACTTGTAGCTGATTTGTCTACTTGGCATTATTTTCTTCAGCAGGGAAGAGGGTGAGGCACACAAAGGGGACAGAGGCATGGGATAAATAAGTAAGAATGTAAAATTGGGTGTTTTGATTTTTTTTTTAATGTTAACTAGATAATGTATTCATAATCTTCCCTGCTTACGACAAAAAAATGAGTGCTTGCCTTTTGAAGCCCTCATCTGGCAGAGAGAGATAGCAGATTTCTAAGAGCATTTTTTATGCTCCTTTGATGACTGCGAGGGGAAAAAAAATATTCAGAGAGCTGAAATGACATTTTTCTATAAATTTCACACAGCTCTGCAGGCATGTAGGCATGGAGGCATTCATTAAGATTAGTTGGAATTACTTAAAGACCGTGAATTTTCTCCATCAAGTTGGTAACTGGAACACTGTGGATTAGTTATTGATCAGCTGCCATTAATACTTGGGGCCCTTTCCATGCCTGTTGTTGGGCTTTTTGTTGATTCTTCCCCCCTCTCTTGTGCGAGCCGAATCTGTGAAATTCACAAATTAAACAGGCGCTCTTCAGTCTCTCCTTTGTTTTGGGGAACAAAAAATCAGAACAGAGAAAATAACTCCTTTGTTACTGCAAATCTTTATCTGCTTTGCCTCATTGCTTCCCCCCTCTGCTCCCTGTAGTGCAGTGTTGCATCCCAAATTTGGGGCAGCTTTCAGAGCCAGCGCTGCAGCCCTTTCCAGCAGTACCTCCGGGAGCTTCCTGGGGTCTCACAGCGGGGTTTGAGCACACCGGTCCTGCAGACAGATTCAGAGAAGCAACAGGGTGGGAGCTCCTGGGTTGTGTACTGGAAGGAGGTCTGGTGAATGGCATGCTGACCCTCCTGAGAAGCCACTGGAGACAGCAGGGACCCCCTCTCCCAGCATCTATTTCCTGCACAGGGGTATGTGGAGGGCCACAGAGGCATTTCCCACAGCTGTGCAGACTCCTGGGTCCTCTGCTGACCCAAACCCATCCATAGTCAGGGACTTGGACTAGGGGCCAGCAGCTCCCAGTCCCGTCTAGCCTCATTGATGGTTACTTGATTTAGCTGAGGTTGAGAACCTCGTTTGAACTGCTTGGGACCTTCAAAGATCTCAGTCCCTCCATCCACCTCAACAGGCCTTTTACTTTATCTTTGTTTCCTATTGAGAACCTCACGGTTTTTAATTATGCTTATTGCTAGTGAAAAGCACAGCCATGGAGTCAGGTCCTTCCAAGCTGAACTTCAGCCCAGCCAGGCTGAAGATACAAAATTGCTTTTGTACATTTAAGCACCAAGGTTGTCCCCACTTGTGAACTTCAGTGGGACTTCCTCTTCTGCTCCACATGACTAACCAAGGTCCTCAGCCCTACCATGGGTGTTTGGTCCTCCTCCCACACACTGCTCGTACCTTCTTGCAAGGTACTGCCCTTTCTCACAGGAGAAGTCCTGTCTCTTCTCCTTTCAAAGAAAGTTTTTCTGAGCCCTCAGGAGCCTCTTTGGGAAGCCGATGTTACTGGGTAGATCCTGGACACCAAACCCTGATCTTCACTGCGACTGTTCACAGCCTGTTTGACCTGCAATTGCTGTACAGCAGAGCATGAGGTAGTGCCACCTGGGCAAGAAGGAGACAGTCCCACACAAGCAGGCAGCACAAAACTTATTAAGTCCGCTGCAGGATATGCCCCAAAGGAGTTGCACTTGGCTGAACCTAATCTCCAACCACAACCCCTGAGCAAAGCTCCAGCTCCAGTAGCAATCGTACATCGGGCTTCTTATGGCTGTTCTTTGTACAAAAATGCCAGGACCCGCACAGCTCCTGTCACCTTCACCTTTTCTGTCTTCTTGTTGCCAAATATCCCCTGCACAGAGTCAAAAGGGGCCCCGCAGAGGATTTGCCACGTTTCTTTTTGGAGCATCTGTTCCTCGGCAGGTTTCTAAGTAAATGACCAAGGATGACTTTGTAAATGAACAGCATACAAAAGAGTGCAAGACAGCTGTTGCTGCAGGAAGAAAATAAGGCTTCCCTTCCCTACACGCAGCTCCTAAAATGGTTTATGTTCTATGAAGGTCAGTCAAGTCGCCACAAGCAGGAGTGGAGTCAGTGCAGGCACCTTGCCTGGAGTGTCCTGGCTCGAGCTGTCCCAGGCTGAGGGAAGCTCTAGGGTGGAGGTTTCCATCATGTTCAGGGCAGGGGGTAACACTCTCCGTTAGCTGAGCAGAGGCTAACGCAGCTCGATTTAGACATTCCCATTTTTAAAATGCAGTTTAAAGAAGGGGGAGATAGAAAAGCCATGTGTTAGAGGCAAGGGAGAGTAGGAGTTTATTCCCCATGGGGCACACAGCTTGGAGATCAGTCCATTCTCATTAGGATAATTTTCCTCCTCTCTAATGGGAAGTCAATAGCATCATCTTTCCCAGGTCCGAGCCAACTTGGAAAAGCCAGGTTTGGGCCCAGCCTGACTTTCTACTTGTACTTAGACCTACTTGTAACCTTCTAGGCACCAATTTCTGGCTGGTAAGATGCAATTTATGAAACATCCCTCATGTGTTTCTCTATTAAGGCCCTTGAAACCGAGGTCTCTCATTACTCTGTTCCTTGCTGCCATGTAGCGCTCAGGTGGGCTCCAGGGGCTCCTGTAACATTAACCTCCTCTTTAGCCATACCTGTGGTGTCTAAATACCCTTCCCCGTGGTAGAAACAGGAGCAGAGCCTTTATAAACAGACTGGCAGTTTTTCACCAGGATCCTGGGGCTGACAGAGAGCTGCAAGAATTTTACAGGCCCAGATCCTTTGTGCCTTATCAACTCTAATGATCCTGTGGTCCTAATTTTAAGCTGGCTGGTTGCTTGAATTGGACACGAGAGACTGCCATCAAGGAGGAAATGTGGTGTTCGACGGTGGAAGCCATCCTTTGGTTTTGCTGTCTGGCAGCGCACCAGTTCACAAGGCTGGTAGGAAAGCTCTTAATTATCTCTCCTTAGGGATATATAAAGTCCTATGGAATGTCTTGCATGGGATGTCTGCTCCTTTCCTTCACAATTGCTGTTTCATGCGATATTTGTCCCAAGGGATGCCTAGACATGGCTGGACTGACTTTATGCACCGCTCCAGTTCAAGTTCTACAGGGACATTTCACCTGATGTATGTTCTCAAGTCCTACTGGGGTCCACACAAAAGCCAGGAAAAAGAATTTATTTTCTGCTTGGTTTTCAGCTTTTCTGCTTTTCATATGCTCTCTTTCTTAGGGAATCCCAAAGCCCTTTTCTGCTTTTGCAAAGATGCAGCACAAGCCTAGGGCACAGGTGTTACTCTAATAGGAGGTGATGCAGACCGAGCAGCACAGAGTATGGAGAGTGACCTTGCATTTGCATTCCTAGCTGGGTCAGTTTTTAAACAAAGAAATGTTATTTCTGCAAGGCTGAGCAATGAAAACATGGAAATGAAACGGCAAGGTATTTCCTAAGGGAACCATGTCACAGGAAGAAAATCCTGAAACAATGTTTTTTGCACATTCAAAATCTATCCCTGTCTCTCCCCTCTCTTTCTTTCCTTTTTTTTTTATTTTTTTGGCAAGAAAACAGTTCATCAAGTGCAGTCTATGTCTCTCTAAAAAGTCTTTATGTTGGGGAGGATGGGAAATGGGGAAAAAATATTTCAATGAAAACATCTCTGCTAGCATTACATTCAATACTTCTAACAAAGCTAAAGGAGAAATCAGTGAGAAACAGTCTCCCGTGGTGGAGCACCATGAGGAGAGCTGGGAAGGACAGGAATCCTCATGGGGAGGGGGAGGGCAGAGGAGGACTGGAAATGTCCTTGTCTGTGAGGAGAAAAGACAGACAAGGCAAAGATTTTCTAAAAACTCACTTGTGTGTGAAATACCTGCTGTTGAGACAGGCTGAGGCCAGTCAGTCACATGTGGAAGGAATGGGTAGGGGTGAGTTTCCCATCCCACCCATGAACTATGTAGCTGTGAAACAGCACACAGACACATTTCTCAAGGTCCACAGGGAACCAAGTCACTAACCCACTCCCCATACCAAGTTTCTTGCTCCTGCAGCTTTGGTCTAGGCTAAGGAAAAATTTCGATATTAGCTGCCTCATGAGTGTCCCAGGCCTATTCTCCCCAAAGCAGAACACTTCTGCTTTGGGGCTAAGAGCAAGAAGCAAAGGGAAATAGATTTGGCCTGGCAGAGGTCTTTAAACTGCTTGGAGGACACCACAGGAGCTCACCTCGTTACCCCTCGGCATCTCTGGATACTCCTCAAATCGACAAAGAGCAGTTCAGGCTCGTGGCCAAAACTAATCTCATCTTTAAAAGAAGGGATTGTTGTTCTGGAGAAGGCAGTGAAATTGTCAGCTTCAGAGACACCTGAATTAAAATCTAAAACCTGAATTATTCAGCTAGAAATAGCGAGAGCCGCAGCAGAGGCAGAAGTGTTTTCTTGTCCCTCCTCCCAAGCCCAGCTTCTGTACCCCATGGCTCATGGAGCCACCATGGAAGACCCCAGGAGCCTGGTCTTCTCGAGCAGGATTACACATGGCCATATCCCCGGCACAGCTATTCAAGGGAGTACATGGAGACAAACAAAAATAAAAGGTGGTGCGTGTGTTTTTACAGGCTGCATTGCTTCATCTCCCAGTTTTCCTCATGAAAAATGACTTCTTGAAGAGCAGTAACAGCTTTTCACACTTGGAAAGCCAAGCTTTCTGACAGCTTCCAATTTTTAATCAGAATGAATGGCCACATGTTTTTTAACATCAGAAGGTGAACTCCCACCTCACACAGCATTTTCAGGTGTTCATTGGCCACATGAGGTCCCTATCAAAGGGTTGAACAGTTGAATAACAAGCAGTCTGGCAAAAAACAAAGTCTTCTGCAAACAACCACCCAACAGAAAATAAGTCCAGACTTGCCAGATACATAAGTTTCTGTATTCACTTAACTTTCTGAAATAATCGGTATTAAATGTTCCTTTTTTTTTGGTTGAAAGGGGACTGCAGATAATTTTCAGAGTTTTATAGTCATTACTTTCAATTCCTCTTTTCCTCCTAGGGCCATATGCTTGGTTTGAAGTTGTGGGAATATCTTAAACAGTGCCAATGAAATATTTAGGATTGTCTAAATAGATTCACAATAAATTTTCTCTAAAACATGCCCCCAAACAAAACAGCAGGTGGGTTTCAGTGCCATATGGGGTAGACCCTCGTCTCCCCTAGCCTGTACTTCCTTGGGACATGCATGAAACACAGCAGCAGCTCTTCCTTGCATGCGTTTTTACTCCTGACTCCAAGCCTAAAGCCTGTAGACCTTGAGCTCTGATTTCAAGCGAGTTTCTCCCTATCAGCCTGAGGACATGCTGTTTTCCCAAAGTACCTGTGAAAAACATTGACCATTTCCATGAGTACTGCAGCACCCAGGCTCCAGTGCCAGAGGAGTCTGCCTCCTGATTTAGCAATGGTTATATCCAGGCAGGGATGAACTGGGTTATTCACAGGACACACACTGGAAGAGCATCTTCTTCTCTACCTGACCAATGATATTTCACAGCTCTGCTAGAAAGTGAATTATCTTTGGGTTATGTAGCCCTTGGTCATCTCCACTGGGACATGACCAGAAGATGCACAAGTTATTAGATGGAGGAAGAATTGAAAGGCTGGCACATGGACACAGACTTGCAAACTGGTGGTGGGACCGCCTTTCTTCAGGAACCTGAACTGAAAACCCCTTACCGAGATACGTCTGTGGACTATATAGCCTGCTGTGACTCCTAAAGCTCTGTCGCTAGGTGTGCTTGCCATCCACATACATGTCCGATTCATTTTTTGCAGGCTGCCAAGTTTTCAGCCTCAGCAAAATCTCCTGGCAATGATTTCCAGCAGCTAATTTTGTGAAAAAAGTATTTCCTTTCATCAATTTTCAATGCACTGCCCTCGTTCTCAGATTACGAGAACAGAAGTTCCCAATCTGCTTGCTTTATTTCACAGTATATTTTGCATACCAGTGTTGCCACGTATGGCATTACCATCCTGTGGAGACTGTTACGCATTGTCAGTAGGAAAATCTGCAGCAGGCTGAAAACTGAAAATGATAGGAGAATATCAAATAAATGTAAAAGCATAGCAAATAACATTGGGGCAGCAATCCTGATCAGCTTTTCCCTTCATTGAATTCATTTAATGCCTCTATTTCTCATGAAGCTGACACAGGCTTTGCTGCCTGCCACAGAAACCTGCACTGCTATCCAGGGACTTTGCTGGAAAACTGAAGACCATGTAGCTGTGAAGTAAGATGGGCCTCGTGTCTGGCATATTGTCCTCTCTGTCTTCAGGTGACCTCTGCAGAGGGGACTTCTCATCAGCCTGTTTCTCTCACCTCCAACCTCTCTGGATGTATCTGTCAAGTGTGTTTTACACATGCACCAGTGCAATCTCTTTCTCCATTTGTATTCCATCTGCCTCCAACAAATTCTGAAAACCTTGCCTGGGCTGCCTCATTTGTATGCACTTAATCTGGCTTTATCCTGTTTTATGGAGCGTCTTCTTTAAATTGATTCAGGCAAAAGCATAGCAGGAGCTTTGCATAGATTTCGCATGCATGACATTTCTGCACAGTTGGTCCCATTATACACCATCCTGAGCACATTCTGCCCATAAACCACCATATTAAACAAGAAAAAAATGCATCGAAATGAAGAGAGCCATGGGAGGAGGAGGATGAACAGAGCTGACCACTGTCCACTTCTCCAGTGTAATTATGGGTAGCAATTTTCCAGTTGTCATTCCCTGAGTATCCAGTTTGTGTGGCATCAGCTTTACGTCCTCCTCTGCTCAGAGATGTGTCTTACTCTGCTGAGCTCCATGGAGCTGGATTAGACCCTGCCCGAGTCCCAGATTCCCCTTGTCCCCACTATGAGTCCCTGGGACTCTCACGAGAGAGGCTGCAGACTCGGGTGACTTGGGCTGGGGTACCGGAGCATGGCCAGCATCCTCCAGAGCTCATGTGACATCAGAAGGCATCAGAAGCATCTCTTTGGCCACACCTCCTCCACACTGGTAATAAACCGCATCATCAGAGAAAAAACACTGTAAGAGTAGGAATTTAGCTGTCCTGCCCTCTGTGATCTTTGCAAACCAAACCGAACAAGTCCACCAAACTCCTGCAATTATCACAGAGACGTTTGCACCTCTTCTGAGCATACATAAGCATGCATAAGCGCATGCTTTCTATAGCTATGAAATCTAAGCAGTAGCGGGTGTGATCAGGTGAATACTGCTTATTCAGTGTGGCTAGGCAACAGCAAAAAGTGTTACTCAATATTTTATTAGGGAGAATTAATATTTCTTTAAAGGTGTACTAATGATTTAACAATATTATTGTTATGTTAAGGTTGGGGGAATTAGAGAAAGAGTACTTGTGTTAATATGTCAACACATTAAAAACGCAGCTCCGTTTAGGCAGACACTTAGGTTAATGTGTTACATATTAAAAAGTCCAATTTCCTTTGCTGGCTACAAGTAACAACCAACATTATTGACACTGAATGATTTGCAATGTACTATTTTACTT
Organism: Buteo buteo; assembly: GCF_964188355.1. Classification (NCBI taxonomy): domain Eukaryota; kingdom Metazoa; phylum Chordata; class Aves; order Accipitriformes; family Accipitridae; genus Buteo; species Buteo buteo. The sequence continues at coordinate 31,734,822 of NC_134177.1, forward strand.
TCTGCTTCTTGTGTTTGTGTGCTCTGCTTGATTTATAATGATTGGAGCTCTGGCCCTATAAATTTTCTGTATTAAGAAAATATGAAGCCAGCTTTATAATATGCAATAAGAAATAAAAAAAACCAAACATGCTGCCATGCACAGACACGGGAATATGAGTGGGATCAAATCTTTTATAAAACCCAATAAAACCATTCTCATAATTATGTCAGCATCTTGTTGCTTTACCAGGAGCTCACAGGACCCACCCATGGGAGCTCCTGCACCTCTGACTGTCTGCTTGCACAAAGCCTGCCTCTGTCTGGGGTGTCTACCCTGAAGAAAAGTCCCACAGAGCCTGGTGGGTGCAACACATCCCATGCCTGATGGGACGAGTGTGATGCAGAGCTGCATTGCTTGCTCTGGGGTCCTTGATAACCAGCCCTGCTGGAACACTGGTGCTTGCAGTACCATCAGAGAAACCTTGTAAACCGTGATTCCTCTGCTCATGAGGAGCAAGAATTCATCTTGTCATTAGTCGCCTTCCCTCTGGTTGAGCACTGAAGGCAAATGCAATACATTAACCAAGTGCAAATGGGAGAATTGGAGAACCAGAGGCTCTTGAGGGTAACCCATGCATACATGTAAGTTCTGCAAACAACCAATGACAAAGTGAGTTTTGTATTGATAAAAAGCTGGCAAAAATACTAATGCTGCCCTCCCAAATCCCCAACAAGAGGAAAACCCACTCCATTTTCTCCCAAGACACCATGCCCACTGCCCTGGGTAAGCCGGGGCTGGTGTCCAGCCTTGATGTCCTCATGTCCCTTGTGACTTTCTCCCATGCTTCAGGCAAAAGCAGGGTGTCACAGGAGACTCCTCAGAGTCACCCTGAAAATGTGAGCCAGTGAATGTGGCTATGATAGGTAAAAAAAGAAGAAAACCCACTTGTCTGAAAGGAATTTATGAAGACATGTGGGTAGACTAGTATGGTGCAGGGCAGGAGGGAGGGACAACATGCCTCACCACTATCATAGGGCTTCCTGTGATAAGACTATCAACTCAGTTGCTTATTTTTGGTCTGGAAAACCATATATTCAGACTGAAAGCTACTGCTCTGGCTGCTTACTTCAGATAGAGGTAGTATTTTAATGTTTCAGCTTAGGGAATCCACCTGTTTCTGAGAGCAAAGCTGGGGAGTAACCTAAGGTTATGCCCTCATTAAAAAGGTGTTGTGTAATGATCATATTACCCTGGAGACTCACAAATATTAGAGCCTGGAGAGGTACTGTGGACTTTTCTGACTTCCAGTCCAGGTAAGCGAGGATGATAACCTTCCCTGTGACACTCCTGCAGCACACCCCGTACCCATTGCTGGTCCTCATGTCGGATTTGGGCCTCCAGGAGATACAGAGGATTCAAGAGCAACCCTTAAATTTAGGCTGCCTTTAAAGCCTGCTGATGAGAAGAAGATATTTATCTGTCTGACAGAGCTGTGGTTCAAAGACCCAATAGCTGCATGTACACTGCAGAGATGAATTCAGTATACATTTCTGAATTGACTTTTTATATACTCGTCATCAATAAATCCTCAAAGCCACTTGTATCAGAATAAAAACTAGCTATGGAAATCATTAGATCTACAGTCAGTAATTGATAACACGCATTTCAAATGCGGAAATGAATTAGCTTTTGGCTTATGGGGAGATTTCAGACTGTATCCAATTTCATTAGGCAAGAAATTCAAATGATTAACGAATAGCCTTTATTGTTCTGCTTTTAAAAAGGAACTGTATGTTATCTTTTCACCTCTTCTGAGGTGAGCTTTTTTGTTGTCTACAAAGTTTAAAGAGCTCAAAAGTAATCTTGTGGTTTAGTAGGATGCGAACTTATGATTTCCCACATCTTTTACCTCTCTGGAGCTCAGGGTTTCCAGATGAGTTTCAGTCTTGGGCAGACACAGGGTGCTTTGCACCCCATCGTTAACAGTTGAGTTTCCCCTGTCAGTACCACAACATCCAAAAATGTCTTTGCCCAAGCAATTGAAAGAGCTCTGAGAAGTGCGATGTGAGCTGAAACTCTCTCTGCCATCCATGGATAGCGTCTTCTCTCACAAGAAAGTGCCTACAGGCTGTCTTTTTGCTCAGAAACTTTCAGACACTGTTCTCATTAACTTCAACATGCAAAAAAATTTTGCAAGGAAGCAGGTTTTCAAACTTCTGTTGGACAAGGAAGTATGGCAGGGAGCAGCTCTTCCACCCCAAGATGAGCTGCAGGATCCAGACTTGTTCTTCTCCCCCTCCATCCCACCCACCCCAAGCTGGGACAGCGGGGGTCTGGCTACGCTTGAGCACATTTTAGTGAGCAGAGAATGTGAAACAGTTGTTGTTACTGCTGCTTGGGCCAGTTGAAATATTTCATCTTGGGTTTCAACAGTTAAATAAAAAAAAAAGACACCCCTTCCCAGCATTGTTTTGTTTTATTTTAGCTGCAGAAGTATGCTGATTTGAACGCAGGAAATTAAGTTACCAATCCCAGTATGTCAGAAGGCTAAGTTTTCACAGTTTGGGCTTGTTTTGCCTTTTCAGAAGAAAAGGGTCAGGAAAACTACAAAATACAAACCTCTTTTTTAAATAAAAAAAAAAAAAATATTTTTTTACTAAAATTTAGAAAAATCATTTAGTGTTTCTGGTGTTCCCAAAATCTCCAGTTTCATCTACCAGCATGGAGACATTTTTGAAATTTCAAAGCAGCTCTGTAAGACACAGTATTTTTAAAAATGTGTCCCCTTTTCCAGAAAGTAGTGCACTTTCTGTCCTAATCCTTCTTCATGAACCCACTGAACAAAACCTTCTCGTCTTTGCTGACACCAAATATATATTCTGATAGCGTGGTGTGTTTTCCCTTTAGTATTCTCTTCTGTAAATTAAACAGCCCCAGTTCTCTCAATTTTTCCATGAATAGTGCATTTTCTGCACCTCTGACTGCTCCTGTTGCCTCCCCCCTGGGCTCCCTCCAGCCCACCTCCTTGGTAAAACAGTGGGGGATGGTGCCTGGGGACCCCTGCCCAGCCCGATTACTCCACAGGTTTTACCTCTTCATTATACACCCCCGGAATGGTCTGGCCCCTGTTTGCAGCAATGGGAAATTGCTGACCAAGGGCTGTGCTCTGATGGATAACAGCCCACCCAGACCTTTCCGTTTAGTGTTGGTAGGTAGGAGCTCCTCTCTGCTGTCTGAGTGTAATACTTTACCCTCATCCCCATTAAATTCCATTCTGTTTTTATTTTTCAGACATTTTTATTACATTATCATCACCACCCTGTGTTCAAACCCTGTCCTCCCATTTATCTACAGTCTCTCCCATTGCAGAACAAACCACACATTTTGGAAAGATAGTCTCCACTCCATCCCCCCAAAGTGTTCTGCAGGACCAGATGCAAGACCAGCTTTTGCAAAACCTTGTTTTTAAGTGTCTTGAAATGCTTCTTGGAGGTAAGGAAATGATTCCTCTTACTCTTGAATATCTGACTCGCAGAGAAACTTGGTGGGACACACATCAGTCTAACATCTGTCATCTTCAGGGTGGTCATGTAGCTTTTATGGCTGCTGGAGGGAGAGGCAAGCCCCTTGACCTGGTGACTCATGCAATCCTAGTGTAGGTGTCTTCAATAGGTGCAAAAAACTGAGCACTGAAAGGACTTTTAATTTGTGCCAAGCTGGTGGCAGTCTGGAGGAAGAGACAGATGCCGTACTGGAGCACAATGTGTGGCAGCTCATCTATTTCCTTCTTCATCCGTCTTTAATAAGATAAAAAAATGTATAGACTCCACAAACATAAATCTGAAATCCGTAAAATTTATAGGAGAAAAAAAGAAAAAAGGAAAAGAAAAAACCCACAGCTCCTCTTTTGTTTGCTCTGGGCAACGTCCCAAACTCACACCAAACTGCAGGAGTGTTCTTAGTTGGCCTGAAAACACTGAGGCTATTAGAAGAATTGAATCCAGACCTTTCAAAAAAATAATTTAAAATTACAGAGAAACCCATATGGTTAAAGAGTATTAAAGTCACAGAGTCAAGTACTCAGAAGTTAGGAAGTCTGAGATTTAAGGTTGCTTGCAAATGCACTTTCAACAAGAATGGCAAAAACCAGAACTCAGATATGAGAGCCAACCAGGCTACATTTCTAAGACTGATTTGTGTGTATTTCTCAATGAAAACAAATGAGGTTCTGAAAGTTTTCTTTAACCTGTCTTAGGCACAATGGCATGTTTTCACCTTCCCTTGCTCTGAGGTATAGAGGGATGCCTTCTCTACTGGATCTGCAGGCGTCCCATGCCAGGACACCACTGTGCTGCTGCTCAGACCGCGGCTGCAAAGCAAAGTTATTCTGGCACTGCTGATCTGTAGGAGGGTGGGAGATTTTTAGCAATTCTAGTTGAAGAAGGTCCAGAAACATCAAAAGTCCTCTTTGGTTGCTGTGAACCCCCGGGGTCATCCCGGTATGCCAAAATCAATAGTACCCGCACCGTATTGATTTTGAAATTTGAGATTAAAGCCAATCATTTTCTACTGCCAGCTGCCATCCAGAAAGCCAAAGTAGGAACGAAAAGTTCTCACCGAAGGAAAGAAAAGCAAAACAAGAAAAGGGATTGAGTTATGTTCCTTTGTACGAAATAATCAGCTTTAACCAAGACGAGTTTTAGGTCTCAACACACTGAGTGCAAACACGACTCTTTCATTATCATCCAGCCAATGATTTTGGAATGAAGGATTAACACCATCTTAAACAGATGCTTACAATGAACTTCCAAATATATATGGGGTGGGTTTTTTTTTTTCTCTACTAGGGATTAGAAGGCTGTACAGTAATTAGTTCTGAAATATTTTGGCTGGATTACTGTGTACTGCTGTATGAAGGATATGTAACTATCTCTCACTAGTCTAGCTAATACATTCCATTTTGTATTTCAAATTCATTTATATTGTCTGTGGATTTTCTAAAAGTATAAATAGAACAAAATCCCAATTTTCATTTGCTGGGAATTTGTCGGTGCTCATTCTTTTGAAAACCATCTCAAAAAACCAACTTTTTTTTTTTTTTGACCGAAGACTGTAACATTGCAGAGCTAAAGCTATGACCTACATTTTCTGAAACGGCCCCCAATCTTGTATTTGCAGTTTTGACGTGTTTGGTCTTGGTCAAGTTCAGAGAGCAACAGAGATTTTCTTGATGAAGCCCTCAGGAAACAAGACAACTTGAAAGACTACTAGCTATCTGCCTGTACCTCGGTATTTGCACGAGGGTATCCTTGGACCCATTTTCTGAAATGGTTGAGCATCCAAACAGGTTGATCAGGAAAACCAGCGCAAGGTGTGAGCATTCAACACCTCTCAAGAGCAGCAACTGCTTCCACAGTTTGGGTACCCTTGCCCCAGCTATCTGAAAGCCAAGTTGGAGACCATTTCTGATGCAAAGACCTGTCATAGCAGTAATTCCTAATTGGTATTTCTTTCTTTAGGATGTGTAGGTTCAATGTAGGAGGACTGACGTGGGTGAGAGGCCATTCACCTCTAGGCAGCTATGGTTTAGCAGAGGTCCGTGTGGAAATCTCACCCATTCACAGCAACTGCCTGGGAAGGAAGTCTATTGGCCAGGATTTACTTGCAGAAGTTAGTCAGCAAGTATTTCAAGTTGCAAGACTGAGAAAACCACTGTGCTGCTCACAGGCAATTTTAAAAACCAGAAAAAAACCCATAATTCATCAAATAAGTGATTCATAATGAATTATTAGCTCTTTCCTATTGGCTACTGTGTATCATCAGGGTCTAGAAGCAGACAGGACTTGGGGAAGATTGTAAATCTCATTAACAGTCAGCAGACATATGGTCTTGATGGAGAGGAGGGGGAATCCTCCTGTTATTTCCCTCAGCAAGGTTCCCATCTTGCCTGGGTTGAGGTGTCTGATTCCAGTCTGCCTGTCGAGTACAGTGCTGTACAGAGATGTACTGCAATGGCTTCATTTCCCATTGCCCATTGAAATGCCAACTTCTCCTCCAGTCAAGACCAGCAAAGCTCCCCTCAGCTGGCTGAAACCCAAACAGCCTGGCTCTCTTTAGGAAAGAGAGAACCCCAAATTTACCCTCCGCGAGCAGGACAAGAGGACTAATGCCATGCTGTTATTTACATCTGATTTACAATTCCTCTACAAATCGAGTGTGTTTTGTCCTCAGAGAGTATTTGTTTCCAAGGACACAATCTTCATTTGCCAGATGCCAATAAAACAAGCTCTTCTCATGCATGATACTCTCTCTCTGATGCTGCCAGTCTCTGTATTTCACTTCACTCCAGCATTAGCAGTTGTTGGTCTTGGTTCCAGAAACAGTGTGAAATATTTACAACAGTACCCCTTTTATTTTCTAGGTCAACCTATCATTCAGATTTGGCAACCTTAGCAGAAGATGAAAGCAAAGTACCTTTATCACATAGCCCAGAAGAATTTACAGTCCAAATGAACCAATTTTGAGGAGCAAGAGAAGGGGGCTTTCGAGGTCTTAGCTGTTACTTTTCTGCATTCTGCTGTCTCGGAATAAAATGTGATACTTATAGAAAGGAAAACTGTGGCCATTTAGACTGACATTTGGAGCCAACCTTCTTGTTTCTAAATATTCATGAAGCAAGTAGACTGTAAGCATCTCAACAGCGAGGAAAACACTCCTTCAGTGTATTTTCCACATAATTCTCTTTTGCATTTATTACATTTCCTGTATTTTTGTTGCTTTAAACGTCTTCTCTTCATTACATGGGTTTTGAGATATGGAGATGTGTAAAATTGGCAATCTGCTGTAGCGAAACACAACGTACACTCATCCTGTGCTCGGTCCTCTGCATCCCATTGCTCCGGCTGGCAGTGTGCCGAGTGCCGGCTCCCACTGGCAGCACGCTGCAGCTCCGCACGTGCCGTGCTGTTCACATCTGCTGCGAAGCGTCGCCCTCCGAATCACACCATGGGCACAACCTGCTTATGTATTGTCTGAACGTGAGCATGAAGTCTGCTTATACTCACCCAAGACTATGCTCTCAAATGAGGTAGGAAGGCTGTTGTTGTTATGGGTGACAAATCAGGGGGGTTTGCTCCTTTGGGCTGCAGGCTTATAAAGGGACGGGGGAAATTTGGGATAAAAAAAGACAGCAAGGGGAGGGAGGTGGAGGGCACAACACCTTTCCATCCTATAAGCTCAGGAGGCAAGTGATCATTTTCCTTGCATTACTCGTGATACCACAGATTGCATCACGGCTGTGGTCCCACCAAACATCCTGGGCTTGGGCAGATGCTGCTTCCCTCCTGTGTTGTGTCACCACCCTCTCCGAATTTTCCCTCGCTCTGTGATATCCTCTGAAGTGGCACAATACCCGAGATGAAAGAGCAGCATGGGCTGATGCAGGAGCATTGCACTCTCTATTTCATCCTTTCTTCCTCCCCTAATAGCCCCTGCTGCTGTAGCCCCTTTGCTGGCTGCTGCGGTGTGTTGGGCTGACAGCCGCAGACAACTGCCCACTCCAAGATCTCATTTTGGACATAATAGCTAATTTAGTTCCTTTCATGGTGAGTGTAGAGCCAGGTTATTTTCCCCCTATGTGCTTTACTTTGCTTTTAACAACATTGAATGTCAGCTGCCATTTTACTGCTGTAACTCAGCACTGGGAGCTCCTTCTCTGGCTCAATCACAGCTCTTTGCTGTTGGATGTGATGAAGCCTTATAATTTAGTATCACAAAATAGGATGTGGAGCCAGCAGAGCTGCATGGCAGAGCAGTTTCCCCTTCTTTCCAAGGCACTCCCAAGGGTTAAAGCTATGTTTTATTAGCACACAAACGTAATAGATCCGAGCAAGGTACCTCTGCACAGAGAGCACAGAGCAGCTGGGTGAGGCAGACCAAATAGAAAGGTTAGGGAAAGGACTTGGGACTCCTTTTCTGCTGTGTCCTTGGAGAAAAGGTCTTTCTAGAGGTGATTGTATGTGCTGGACAAACGCTATGCACACTCCTTGGTGCCTCCAGGCAGGCTCTTGCCTTCCCCCACTTCTGTGCCCTGGGGGACCCCTGGAATTCCTAAAAAACAGTGGTCCCCGCAATGCTCCCCTGGTCCCCATCACTTCAGCTTCTGCAGAGCTACTCGGGTCTCAGCAGAGATCCTTTTGGGGTCACAGCTGGCCAGTCTTCCCTACTGTGAAAACTGCTAGTTTGTTCCTACCATTTGTTCCCTAACAGACTGGCCTCTCTCTGTGATACTTCAGGGTTTTTTTGGTGCAGGATCCAGCCAAAAGCCTTGGGAAACTGCAGGAGAACACATTAGCAGACTGCTCTCCTCTGTATTTTCACAGATCTGTGAGATGTGAGTGCCAGTTACAAAGGGTGGGGACCCTTCCCTAGAATATCTCATTCATCCAGGGGTGCTAACCCTTTCTTTAATCCAATTTTCCATCGATGAACCCAAAGGCCAGCCTCACTGGGTTGCCCCTGAGCTTGTTTTCAAGATTAACCTTGCCCATCTCCCTGGTGCCAAGGCTGAATTAAGTATTTGGCAGCAGCTTGGGGCCAGGGCTTCTGGAGACGCGTTGCTTGCGAACAAAGAACAAAATAATCTGTTTCTCTTTTCCCTTTTCCTTGATTGCCCCTGCTCGTCTCTGCAGGCTTCCTGTTTCTGCTGTGTTTGGAAAGGTCTGTGGTTTCAGTTTTCATGCATTCCCCATGCCTGTCCCATCTGTCATGGGCTTTCACATTTACCCTGGCAGGGCGTTTGCTCTTCTTCATCTTCCATGCTTGGGAACAGCCTCTGCTTTTCACTTCTTTTTTAACTTTTTACCTCCTTGTGGCTTGCAGTCGTAGCTTCGCTTCAACTCAGGGGGAAATCAAAACACCCAGAGACCTCAAAATCCTTCACAAACACAGGATTTCTGTTCACCCATAACCATTACTCACAGATATATTTTTTTTTTTCAGCAGTGGGGCTGGTTGATATGTACATATATTTGACCTCAGATGGATTATTGCAGCAAAAAGAGTAAATAATGCAGCGGTGAATTACAAAAATGAATACCTTAAGATGAAACCTGCCTTAGCACAGCCGTATCAGAATCACCACTCCGTAATGTGAATGACTGTGATTTATGACCTTCTGATAAAGATATCCTGATGGAGAAAAGATGCAGTTATAGGTAGGCAGGAGAGATGTCACATAGTTTATGGGTTTTGAACTTTTATTTTGGTGCTAGAAACAGGTATATAAAAGGCTATTTATCAGAGCCAGGCAGAAAATGAAGATATTTTCTGATAATTTTAACATATTACCTCAAAATATTGCTGAAAAAGTTTAGTTTTCTAGCAAGAAATTTCTGACCATATCTGTAGATGTTTTCTTCCAAAATATTTATATTCATTCCTATTTATTCTGACTCTGATAGTAAGGATTGCTGCCAAACACAATTTTTTCTCTTAATGTATAGGACTACATATTGATACTTTTGGCAGATGAAGACGTTGGAGCCTTTAGGCCTAGATGTGATAAATTGAGACTGTCTGGGGTGAGATAATTACAAAACAGTTGCAATTATCATTGCTGCTCATTGAAAATCTGCGGTAATTTGCATGCAAGACTGCCGGGTTCAGTTTCAAGAAGGTGAACAAGCTGGATTGACAAATTTGTTAAATCTGCTTGAGAAGCACAGTTTAAAATAATAACAATAATTAGTAGTAATATAATTGATCTATTTTGTTCTGTGCATGACAGGAATTCACTTTAAATTGAACCAGCAAATTAAAGCAACATTTAGCATACTAAACAATATTGCTCATGAAAATGTCTATTTATATCTGCCAATAATTGTTATCCAACTATGAAGTCTGCAGCAGATTATACAGTAACCTTGCAGTGCATCAGAGAAAGGAGATTTAAATCACTGAAGAACAGCTGAAATTTTCCAATAAAAAATATCATATCTAAAACATCAAGACAGTTCTTTGCAAAGCAAGTCACCGAATAATCCACCACACCTTGCACTAGAAACGATCTTGATATTTACGTACAAGAGGTTAAATGAAATTCAGCTAGATGGCCAAACTGGCATTCTCCCTGATATTTTCTGGTTTGAAATTAAATATTAAACCCGGAGGTGTGAGGGAAGGATGGACTGCAAAAAAAAAAATTCAGTTTGGGGGAAAAACTGATTTTCAAAGTCTTTGAAAATGAAAATAATGGAAGTTGTAGCATGATCCTGGGAAAACAAGAGGGACAATTCCTTTTTTTTTCCTCCTAGATTTTTCTAGAGGGAAGTAGCAGGCTTTTCCAACTGGCTGTATCAAGACATATCTATGACTTTGCTCTGTTATTCAGAGATGAATCATAACACCCCAGAGAAATCAGAGCTGGTTTTTGGAAACAATGGTCATGTTCAAGCCTGAACAGAGAGAAGAAACTCAATAAAAGGCTCGGCAAAGACTCACCCAGGGCCAGGCTTGTGCTGTACCTTGAGGAGGCTTTTCACCCCAGCTTCGGCTTCGATGCTCAGCTCCACGGCTCTGCCTGCTTCTGGGAGCAGCGCCGGTGGGCAGGTGGAGGAGGTTGGCACGTGGGTTTTACAAGCTGTGCCAGAGCTGCCCCATACCTCGCCGGTTTGGATAAGACGGAGCGCTTCCCCTCCCTCCTGCCTGAAGAAAAGTTTTGAAGAAATCCTATTATCTCCCTTGGCCTGCAGGTCGGCGTGCCCAGCTGGAGCAGGCACTGCAGTGTGAGCACACCTGCACTGTCAGCTGCAGCGCTCGCAGGAGCCGCTGTCCCGCAGCCCTGCGGTGACCCCCTCCATGCAGTGCTGTGCCTCTTAACAAAGTGTGTCTTTAATTGTCTGCTATAGCTGATTTTATGTTGTGAATCAAGCTCTCAACAGCACTCTGCAGCCTTGTCCCTTCTCATTCCCTTCCCTTATCTTTGCCTCCCCTTGCCCCCATGGTCAGGACAGGACATCAACGTCTACAGCACAGATAAACTCTGTCTGAGGGGTCCTTTGCGAAGTATTGACAGGTTGGATGTTTTTTATCTTCTTTTTCCAGCATCTGACTACAAATCCTGCTGCAATAGTCAGAGCCACTGCGTTCACCGAGGGCAGCTTCTCTCTGTTGTTCTCTGTCACGCATTTTCATGTGCTGTCTCTGCTCCCACACCAGCCTCCCATGGAGGGAAATGCCTCCCTCCCACCCCAGCGATGCTAGGGGACTTGCAGGTATGTTGTGGAGGAAGGCGAGCTCATTGCACCCAGTTATTTGCCACCTCCAGGTTAGAAAGCATGTGAAAGCAATGCAGGAGAGGGTACAGTGCAAAGCAGGCAGCCTCGCGGGCAAGGAGGGCTTAAAAAACATTCCTGCTGCTGTTCAGCCTGTGCCTTGCTTTTCCATGCACATCCAGCTCAGAGCCCCAGACCTTCCTTTTGGGGCCCTTTCAGTGCAGCTCTGCTCTGACAGAGAGTTATGAAAATATGGTGCTTTCTCATGCAGGCATTTCTGTAGATTTATAGGAGAAACATTCTGCTTTGCAGTCTGGGTCATCATGCAGAGCCAGGCTGATGACAGGAGCTGGATCTTGCTCTGGTTTAAGCCTTGGGGTGGAATTCACTGGGACACATCATTTAGGAAAGACCTTTTTCACCCTCTGCTTTCTTTACATTTGCAACTAAGCAGATTTGCCCTGGGTTTTCCTGCAAGTCAATAAAAAGAAATCTCCAGCACCAACAGCTTCTCAGAGTCAAACTTCTCCCCAGCACGCAGCATCTGGGTGAGCGTTAGGGTTTGCCACAGTTTCTTATATGCTGCCAGTCTGGTGATGAAGGTGTTAATCAGACTGGGGCAGCCACTGTGTTTTGATGAGATGCTAAATCACAGTGGCTAAACCAGAGAAGCACGACAAGGCAAACTTGGGCCCAAAGTCTGTTCAGGTTGGAAACCAATCTCCTGGTGTCAGCTTCATCACACTTGACTTTTACTTAGATGTCTGTGGTGTAGATGCCTCCAGGAGAGCTTCTCTCCCTTGGTACTCGGTGGAGTTGAGTCAATAAAGTTAATGGAGCTCAGAGAGGGAGTCATCCAACCAAATGAGAGTTTTAATTTTTTTTCCTATTTTAGGAAAAGATGAATACTGTCGTAGACTCTGCTGTCAATAAGGGCTGTCTGAGTCCTGGCAGAAGCTTTCCCTGCAGAGCCTATGTCCAGCCCAGGGTACCCCAGCCCCATGGGTATGACTAAGAAAGTTGTTTCTACCTCCTAGACCTGGTCCCTGCTCTGTGACCTGGTGAACCTGTGTGCTTGCCAAACCTAAACTCATTATTTCAAGCAACCAATGACTCCTACACCCCAATTCAAAGTCTGTTAATGTCCATAGGGGTCCTTCTATGGACATGCCTTATCCGCAGATGAGACCTTGAAGGCTCTAGCTAATTCCTCTTTCCCCAGCATGGCACATCGTGGAGCAGCAATATCCACCTCACTGAAGGGAAATGGCTGGCTGAAACAGTTGGGACGGTGCCCAAGGGTGAGCTTGAGAGGTACTGACAGATCTCTGTGGTGCATGTCATACTCCACCTGGCTCCCTCCTTCATTTTAATAAGTGATTTGGTTTCCCAGGGACTAATATTACTGAACAAACTATTTAATTTTGCTGATTAATTAACACAGGAAAAAGATCTGACCTTGCTGTGGAGGTAATAATGTTCCTCTTATGGCACCATGAGAGGATGGTTTAATTCTGTGACCCCAGATCAGCTCGATCATTACTGCATGTTGAATATGATGGTGAAATCCTCTTTCCGGAGGGGAACGTGGATGACCCTGGGTGAGCAGAGCACACAGAAAAGGAATTATCTGTTTTATGCAATCAGTAGAGCAAGAGATAATAACAGTGCAGAAATGTCATGAAGTACATGCCTGTCTCCATGTACATTAGCCATCCACGTGCCAAGAAGTTAGGATCGGAGGCATCTGGTCTATCAAAAAGCAGAGTTAAAAGAAAAGCAGAGAAAACTTTGCCTTTTGTTCTTGGATGATCAGAGTGAAGCAGTCAGGGATGGAGGAATGAGACACTTCTAAAACAATGTGAGGTTGCAGCACGGCACGGAGTCTGCACTCCTGTGGTTTGGGAAGCCATTGGAAGCCCTTGAATTGATTTACAGCCCACTGACCTCTCCTGGGTGTTTTGCTAACCCAAAATGACTGCAGATAGACGGAGGAACAAAGACTGCTGCTCAGCTTTTGGTTGGGTTTTAGTTGTGAACCAGGGTCCACCAGCACCTTCCTTGGCAGTACTTGGTGCTGGCAATTTTTTTTTGGTGGTGCCTCTGCCAGTGGCATGTCTGGCGGTAGCCATGGGTCAGCACTGGCCGGTCACCACGTGGCCAGTTCTTCAGGTACTGGTCCCAGGGAGCTCTTCCCTCCCTCAGGTGGTGGTCTGCAATTAGAGATAAAGTTATAAACCCAGGCACCAGCGTGATGAGCTGCATATGCATCCATGGAAAATTAATTCAGATACTGCAATTGCAATTTAATCTCCTACTTCAGCCCTTCATTGTCTTTCCATAAGACCAAGAAGAGTTTGGCGGCAACTTCTTCTGATTCCTTTTTCTCTCTTTTTCTACATTCAAAGTCATTTACCTATGCAAATTCCTGCTCTGATGCCTGTCACCCACCCATCACATCATCCCATTATCCCTACAGAGTCCAGTGGCTCTGGCTTCTGCAGGACAACACTCTTCATTTGAAGGTCAAAGAGGCTGAGATGCCACCATCATCCCATTTTTCTAAGGGTCACTCTGCTAGTCTATCGTAATACACGGAATGCACTGGATGCATTTTTCTCCTATTCTATTGCAATACAGTAATACTGAATGCCTTTTCCTCCTATTCTATCATAATATAGTGATAATGGATGCATTTTCAATATCTAATCTGACGGTACGTTGCTCCCTAACCAGCCCTCTAGACCTGCTACAAGGTTCTTGTAATAAATTCAACACTAGAGCTGGTCACAAACAGCTCAGATGCATGTTGTGGGTTTTTTTCCCCCATAGGAAAATGCAGTTGGACTGAAATCAAAACGTTTTGAAGGAAACGTGTTGATTTTGACTGGGAAGTATCAAAACAGATTGTTTCAACTTTCTTGTTTTGTTTTGACAGTATCAAAATGTTTCATTTCCATGAGGTAAAAACATTTGGGTTTGATTTTCTCCCAGTTTAGTTTTGACTTTTACTTTACATGAAAACATTGTATTTTGTCATGAAAAGCCTGAAGAGAAGCTTGTGTAAGCATCAAAATACTGAAATGGAAACACTTCAGGATTTCAGGTGTCTCACTGCTTGCAGCTCAGCTGCCCCCGGGCCAGAGTTGGAGCCCTCCTTTCTGCTAGCCAGCCCCAGCCCATCACAGGCACCAAAACAGAGAAGCAGAAATACATCCAAACCCACAGCTGGAGCCAGAGCCAAGGAGAAGCAACCACAGCGGCTTCAGGTGCCTTTCAGCCCTACCCAATGTGCGATATATTTGCTCACATGCTGGTCTTTGCTGCCAACCCTTTGGGTGCTGCTGTAATTCCCTACCCTGTGCTAAAGCTTTATAGAAACCATGAAATCTATGGGGCTGAAGCAAAACCACATCTTCATTTCTCACCTTACTGTGCTTCAACCACTATTAACAGCTTTTTTTACTGGAAGGAAGGAAAAGTGTTTAATGTCTGTCAGTGAAGACTTGCTGGCTAGGGGTGAGACAGAATACATCAGCAGACTAAAGAAAACAATTAAAGCAAGCTAGCACGTAGAAATTAACCTTTAGAGGATAGAACCAGATAAAATGACTCCTTTTCCTCAGCCTATCTGTATCACAAGCTGGTGATTCATTTCTCCGTGATGCTCATTACCATGCTATAAAGCATGGAGAAAATTAGTAGGTAGCTTAAAAAGTCCCAAGCATTAAAAAATTTTATTTCCTGGGTCCATTTTCTGTTCTGCTTTCCCATTTGCTTGCTGATTTCCCATACAGCTTTTCCCAGGCATTTGGGGATGTATTTGCCTCCTGTGCACTATCATGACTTGAAAAAAATGTGTTTACTTCTGAAGTGGCTTGTTTTCTATACCTCAGCCAGTCTGAATGACCTGTATTGCTTTAGGTAGGGGACATGAGGGCTGAATGACCTGCGAGCTCAAGCTACAGCTCTGCTCTTGGTGAGGGTATTGCTCGTGTGTCTCTCTCTACCACCTTTGACTTTTTTAGGAGATTTAGCATTTTGGAGACTCCTTTCTTCCAGCAGCTCAGGTTAAAATTGGCTGAGAGGTTAACATGTTCTTAGAGAAAGAAAGATCCCATAAGCTTTTATTCTGTGAAATGTGAAGGGTTACAAGGTTGTGAGCAGCCACGTGCCTGCCCATGGTGGGAGAGAGGATGGTTGCTTGGCTTGGGTGGAAAAATGCCCAAAACCAGAAAGCAACGGGTCAGAGGAGGCCTGGAGAGAGCAGGAAGAGAGGATGGAGACCTCAAAATAATGCATAAAGTCCCTCATCACAAGCACAAAGAGCACAAGTACAGCTTCTTCTCAGAGAGAAAGCAAATCTCCGAGTACCTGGAGGCTTGCCTGTGGTTTATTTAATGGGTCCAGCTCAGCCCCTCATCCCACCCAGCTGAGATCAATGGGTCATATGGAGTGTAAGTGTTTTATGAATACATTAGGAGTGTGATATTGGCTGGAGTCTATTAAACAAGCAAAGGCCCCAGCATAATAGCTTCTCTCCACCGCAATTAAAAGTAAGTTTGGGTGCAGTTTTGGTTGTGCAGTTAGATCTGATCCCTTGGCCTCTCCTCTGCCGCACAACATAGGACACGGCGTCTCCAACAGCAAACAGTCTTGGACAAATCACGATATAAAACCACTTCACTGGGTTATGAAGGGGAAAAAAGAAAGACTGAGAGAGAAAGAAATGGGGCTGGGGGCAAGAGAGGAAATGAACACCTCATTGAGCTGTTATTCTGGTCCTGGTGAAAGCCCAAGATCACTCATAGGAGCCCTCACAAGTTCATAAACAGCATTATTTGTAGTTTCCAATTTGACTTTGTTCAAACTGGAGGGTATGAATGTGTTCCTGTCGCTAGCTGCTGATTCTGCTACTTCTCCAAAAAGAAATGGCTTTGCCTTTTTTAGTGCGTGCCTCATAAAATAGGGATTAAGAGCATTTTTTTAAAACATAGTTTTTGTAATAGTGCAGCCCCAAACCCCTTCAATCAGCAAACTTTAGCACGACTTGACAGACTAAACTGCCATTCCTTAACCCACAGGACAAGAAGTGCCATTTGCACATGGTTGAGTGGCGAGCAAGAAAGATTCATGTCACTTGCTAATTGCCTTTGGCTCTGCGCCACCGCACAAACACTTCAGCACTGACTGCATTTCTGTTCCCGATTCCATCTTGGTAAATGTCTTTTTCTGTATTTCAATGACTCAGGAGTGCATGTAGCTGGAATTCTTTTAGAAAGGTGGGCAAAGAAAGGACAAGTGGCTATTGCTGGAAAGGTACAGGTAGGAAAAGTTCTCCAGCAATGTCTGTGAACACATCAGGAGCTGAGAAGGGACCTCCCAGGCACAAAGCTCACAGTGAAACCTCCTGGAAATGTCTCTGGGTATTCAGTTCTTCATGTAAAAGCAGTGTGAACAGGGAGTGAATGTGGAAAGAGCACATTAACCGTCACATGGAAGAACTTCTCTTGCCTTCAATATTCTACCCTCAGCCATGTCTCCCAATGCTATCAGAGGTATCTGAACATATCTGAGATGTCCACACCGGGTTGGGAAATAGGGCAGAGGAATTGTGAAGGCCACATGCCCTCCTTAAGTGGCTTTCAGCAGCCCAGGGTGGATACCAGAGGTGGATACTCCTTCACATGACCCTAGGCATCTCTGTGGGCAACTGAAACCATCCATCCAAGTCCCTTTTCTGCCCACAGACAGTACCCCAAATCAACTCAAAGCTGAGCCAAGTTTCAGCTATACCTCATTCCCTACCTCTGATCCCTCAGACCTGGGTTGGGGATTGTAAAGATAACTCCACCAGCCCTTGTCCACTGTGAAGAGCACTGCAGAAAAAAGCCAGGGGAAATGAGCAATTCTGGGCTCCAGGCCAGAATCTGCAGCAGATACCACAAACAAGGATTGTGAATGTTCAGGCTAACCAAAACCACTGACCAGCCCAGAAATCAGGGAGAGGTGGGTGGGAGCCCGACTTAAGGTTCATTCAGTGGAGAGAAAGATGGAGATGTTGGCAATGGGATGAAGGATGTGGTTGTCCAGTGAACCCAGGCAAGAGGCCAAGGTGGGGATGCAAGGAGGTACTGAGCTTCTTCATTGCTGGACTCTGCAGTCCTCACAGGCCAATCCTAATATTTTATGCACTTTCAAAATTCTACAAATAACTTTCAAAAGAGAATTGAAGTGCTTGGCATGAGTCTTCCTGAAGAACCACACTGCATTTCCAGTTATCTGCACAATCTTCTTTAGAGCCACATGACAGAAACTGTAGTCATTGATAAACTTAATCTGTTCATTTCTCCAGGGCAGAGTCCTGTAAATAAGTTAGATTCGTTTCTCTCTCCTCTTGTTTGTTTAGTCGTTCTCATGGACAGGATGATAGATTTTGATTTCCTGTATCCTTCCTTTTCATTGATGGTCTTTTGTAAAGAAATACAGCTGGCATGGATTTTCTTTTACTGGACTTAATTGAAATGATGGCAAATGTCATGACTTGAAGTGCAGGTTATGAAGTATGAATATACTTGCATATGTACACTCCTAACAATACAAAATATGTGATTATATAGCAACAATAAGCTTTCATGGTAATAGCCTAACATTGACTCTAAATATTGACTTCAGTATATTATGTGCTATGTACCCTGCAGGCAAAACAGCACATACAGGCCTTAAACCAGGAACAACTAGGATTTGGCAAGTTTATTTAAATCCACAGAGGATGCAATCAACCACGAATACTATGAAGGTAATGTCGAACTGTCAAACTAAGTGATGAGTTAGGCTGTGGAAGATTCATGGTGAGAACTGAACGATGTTTCCCTGTGGAGGACAGGTCAAGCTAAAGGCCCATGCGCTGAGCAGACAGACCTGGAGCTGGTCCACCAAAAAAACACTGAGAACCGGGCTTCTGTCTGAAGCTCTGGAGCTTTTCTGCTATGGGACACACTGGGACATCATGGAACAGCATGAGCACTGTGTCATCATGCCAGTGTTTGTGGTTGCTCACCTTTCCAGAAATAACTGCAGTAGCTGGGACATTGATTGAGAAGTTGGGAGGCTGACACGCACCTCCTTCCCAGCAGGTTTGAGTGCCACGAGTGCCCAGTTCTCATCTCCAGGCCCTCCTCAATGCTCCTCAGAGTCCTCTTGAACTTCATGCAATGGCATGCACTGACCTGCTGTCTCCTGCCAATGCTTTTAACAATTAAATGGGCAGTAGGCGCACTGCTCGAGGAAGAGCATGCTTTGTCTTTTAGGGCCAGATCACCATCTTTTAATCTGAGTGTATTAGATGAAAGATGATCCTCTTATTCTCACCATAAATTACTTTGCACATTGTCACTTCCAGCTCACAGCTTGCACTCATTCAAGAGGATAATACAGAAATAGCAGGTGGCTCCTGCGGCCTGAAACCAGTCTGTGGCTTTCTTACATTTCTGGAGTAAAAAATGAAGTGGACAGAAAGAGGTGTGCAATGGCGTGAAGACTTCTGAGAGATGCGAGGACTAATGAGGAAAACTGTCAATCACTTGGCTGGACTGAGACACTTCTCCATCCTGCCAGGGCTCCTATTAGGGTTATGTCAGTGATAATAAGTCTTGCCTACATTACCAGGGACAGCCTGAAAATATAACTATACATCTGAGTAGGTCTCCATCCTACTATAATAAGTGGGACAAAATAAACAGAATTTCAGAGTGATACCAGTCTTAGAAAAGAGTTAGCTCTGACTCCAAGTTTAAACAGCATCAAGTCTTTTTCAAGCCTTTGGCTAATTAGTATTAAATTGAAACAGTTTGTTCAACTCTTTAATGTGTTTCCCCTTATTTTCAAAGGAGGATGTATTTCTCTCTCTTTTGGATTAAAAGCTCTTTTAGGAAAAAGAATCTACAAATGCCTCAATTGTCTGCTTTTTTGTAACTGCTTAGGAAAGAAAAGAGCTTCCATAAGAAGCATAAGAGATTCATGCATAAGGCAACACAGATTTGATGTGCTTGAAAATGGTCTTCCAAGGCATATCAGATCTATTCAAATCAGGTATTAAAACACTGTGCGCTACACACAGCCCAAGACACTGTGGGTTGGGGAAAAGGACCAGATCTGTGGTGGTAACATTCACTGATAGCTAGTGAAAGCATTCTCTGAGAAATCATTTCTGTATATATAAGACAGCTACAGTTTCACGTGACCAGTTTTCTGCTTTGAACTTCCCAGGGGCAGCTAATAGGAAGAAGCAAGAGCAGGGAGAGGTTTCTACTTGATGTGCTTGCCTCCTCTATCATGTAATGACTTCGCCACATGTCAATGACAGAGAAGGAATGAGGTCAGTCTCTCCTGAAGTCCTTTTATACAACCATCCGGAAGTCAGAGTAGGCTCTGTTTGTGTTTGCAGGTGCATCTGCAAACTCTCGAGTCTTTGGGGGATATGGAACAAATACATTTATCTGAGAGGGAAACCAAACAAATGAGATAATCACTGGCTTTATTTGTGGAAACACAAGATAGCATAGCTGGCATCAGGAGCACAGCTGCTCACCCCGGCAGCAGGAATAATCATCCTTATTGAGGAGGCATGTTGACAGAGAAGGGCAGATGTAGAGGTTGTGAGCTTCGCTGCCGTGCTCATCTGTCTGGGTGACTGCAGAAATGACGGGAGGAACTACGAGGGATTACAGCCGACGTCTTCATCCTCACAGAGGGGACTGCAATTGATTATTTCATTAGCATCATGAGGCTCTTGCAGCATTACAGTTTGGTTTGGTTTGGTCTTTCTTCCAAGGGCCCAGTGACCAAGAGCTGCTTTGACTTGCTTAGTCTCCATAGACTGCAAAGAAAGTCACATTTAAAATTGCAGCAGGAGGGTACCTGGGAGAGTGGATTTAATGCTGGAGATGAAATGCAATGTGTGCAATGTGTTCAAAACGCATTGTGCAGTCCCTCAGACTCTGCTGTTAGTCTGCAGAAGTCAGCAAACATTTCCACTGCCAGCTGGCAGAGCACTCCCGAAGGGAAAGCAGACGGTCTCCTAATCCTACCTGATGTAGGAAGGCTGAGTATAATCTGTGTGCATAGACACAACATTACACTAGCTCAGATGAAGACATGGATGTTCAGATAATTGCTTGATAGAAGGTCAGAAGCAAATCCTTACACATTCATGCCCCAGGAATGACTGGAGTTACCAGTCAAACCAGCTTGGACATCTGTGATGTCTGGAGGTGGAGGACAAACCCACACACTCACAGCCTTTCCTAATTTGTTCCCCAACACTTCCACTGTGCTTGCACTTACTCTAGAGCTTGGCAACGAGTCTTCTACTGTCCAAACATGAATTACCACTGAAAATGCTACTGATGGGAAGAAATCAGGGAGAGCTGCTCCAGCAGGCTGTGGCTCACCAAGAGAAGCCCTGCTATCAAGAAGGTTGCAATGAAATGCAATGCTGTAGAGAGGTTTAAAAAAGAATGCAATATGGTAGAGGACAACCTCCACCCAGGGCTGCAAGAGAAGCAGTTTCTCATCTCTCTGGTGCTTTCGGATTTGCTCTCAGGGGCCTCAGCTCCTTCTCTCCAACCAAGCACTGAGCCCATGTGAAGGAAGATTCTTCCTTCACAGATTGGACAAGTCTGGGCAGAAGTTTTACAGCTATGTCAAAGGACACATCTGTGACAGCAGGGTGACTCCCTGCCAATTTTCAAATCCTTGTTCCAAGCACTGGAGGTGTAGAGTTTCTCAAAGAAACCAGTGTCAGAATTTGTTTAACATGAACGAAACTGTATTTTTTTCCCTAATCTTGTTCATATTGAACCCTCCTATGAAACAAAAGAACAGCTTTTCTATGTATCACAGACTGTTAAAGGTCACCCAGATACCTACATCAAGCCAAAATATGAATTATGGCTAATATTTTGAACCTAAAGGCAGAATATATCTGTTACAGACAAGGACAGAAGAGAGCAGCATGTTTTCAACATATTCTTAGATTTATGGCATGGCAGAGAAAAACCCTGAACAAGCACCCTGTGCCTACATAATTTAATGGACCCTACTTTTCACCTCTCTTGATGGAGCTAAGTTGAATTCCTTAAGCTTCACATCATGAAATGGTTTTCCAGACCTGGACGCTTTGAGAGCAGATTTGTTTGAATCTTCTCTCTACTTCTTGTTGGTCTGGAAGCAATGATCATCAAAACCTGGTACAATACACCAAGACACGCTCCCCAGCCCTGCCCGATGCGACTGTTGTATCACACCAAGGGCTGCAGTGGCAAAATGATGCGGTCTTGTTCTGAGCTCTTTGGGAGAAGTCATCTTCCTTGCCTTCCATGTTACTGGTGTAGCCTCCATTCCCTGTTCCCAAAAGCTTAATCTTTCTGTGCTAAAAAGCATGCTTTTTTTGGAAGGTGAGCAGTTGTGAGGAGGAGCAATGGCACACCAAGTGTCAGTCTTGATGTTTCAACTCAGTGACATCCAGATCTCGGGCTACAGATCCCACCTCAGTCTGTAGAAAGGGTGCAAGAAATGGTCTTGTTCACTTCCAGGACTGGAGTGGTGTCCAGAGCCCTCCTTGCTCATTACCCAGGAGCTCCTTCACAAAGTCTGTTTTGATTTCCAGCCTGCGGTGCCAGAGTCGGTCCCCTTTGTTCCCTCTCTGGCCTATGGAGAGAGAAGGAGTCTTCTTGGGAATGACTTGGAGCTGGAGTCAGTCTGTCCTCACCACCAGCTCTGGACAAAGTCTAAAAAGATTCACCTTCCAGTCTGGGCATGAAAGGTTAAATGCCAGCTGGTGACAGTTCCTAGTCCAAAGAGTTCATGAAGGCTGAGAAAGCATGGACAATTTATTGTTTCATTTTAGAGGAGGAAAATGGAGGCACTCTAATTAGAACCCTCACTCAAGATGAGATGCTGAGACTGGCAAAGCTGACAAATGAGGCTTCTTCTGACCCCTGAATGAGGTGCCAAATGCAGGAGGAACCTCTTTGGCCATGAATGCTGGCCTCCAATTCTCCCCATCCTGCCGCAAATGTGATAGAATAGGGCCATATGGCAGATATGTTTTTACTTTAGGTGCTTCTACTCTTTACTAAGAAAATTAGAAAGTACTGGGTTTGGCAGGCAGAGTTTCTCAAGAGTCCTTGGAATGGCTTTTCCTGCCTGATTGTACCTAGGTACACGTTTTCCTTGCGACAAGGAAGTACCACTGATCTCTGCCACCCTTCCTGGTCATGTATGCAGATTGCCTTGCAGGGTAGAAAAAACTCTTGTTTAGATAAGGTAAATCAGGGGTTTGTTTTTCCAGATCCTTTTCCCTTTGTTTGTAAAGCCCACTTACATTTCAGAGGCTGTGTTGCTAAGTATTTAAATAAGAAAGCCCTTTCTGGAGAAAATGAACCATGAAACACAGCACAGAGCTATGGGACAGAATAGCAGAAAAAAAAAAAAATTACTAAACAGGCAGAAACTCAGTCCAGGTATGGGTCCAGGTATTAGCAGGCGGTAGGAATAAAAGATGATGAATGCAGAGATAAATGTGGTGCTTCCTGATGTATCGAGACGAAAGCACGCACTCTGTATAGTGAAGTCAAGCATTTGTGTCTGTCTGTTCTCTGGGAAATTTTGGAAAGATAGTTCTGCTTGTGTTTTGTTGAAATAGAAGCCAGACTGCATAAAAATCATTACGAGTTGCATTTTTTTTTTATTATCTGTGATTTTTTTCCTCATGCTAATGGATCCCAGACCATTCTAAGCCAAACAATAATAGCTAGGGGGAGAGCTGGAGGGATCTTTTCCTTTGCCAATGCTGAGCTATTGAGCATCTAATCATAACCAGGAGATGTGAACCAAACCCAGAGCCCTTCAATGGCCAGTTCCCAGGAGGAAAGAAAGAAAGAAAAGCACCCCAAAGTGTCCAAAGGCAGTTTGGATCCCACCATTTCAAGCAGGACTCAAAGGTGTACATACCTGCAAGACCATCAGGGCCCTTCCCATCGCATATCTGGATATGGAGCAAGAAAGCTAGGTTGGAGCAGAGCAAGGACCATGCAGTTTTCCACGGCAACCTGAGCTACAAATCTGTTGGTATCCCTGGAAAATCCTCTCTTCCTATACAAGAATAAGAGGATCACAAAGGAAACAATCAGAAGCTGGTTCAGATAAACAGAAGGACATGGGTTCCCCAGCATGCTGTCTACGCCAAAGGATATGGTCACTGTTGAGAATCTGCTCAGACTCAAGAGCAGAGTAGACAAGCTCATTGAGGAGAAATCCATGAATAGAGAGAAACTACACACAGACAACGAAACTCCTGCAATTGGAGTCTGAGGGAGTGTTTGTGGGGAGCATTACCTGGCTCAGAACTTAATTCACATAGAAATAGATACTTCACCCAAACAGACTGTAATCTGCCAAGGTCTAAAGAGACGATTATGCTGGTACAGGCTTTTTCCCTCTCCCTGGTTGGTCCAGGTTCTCACAAAATCCACTAAAACTCCTGTGGAGGTAGATTAGATCCTTTTTTAGCAGCCATTATCTTCAGAGCTGGGAAAGACCATTGTACCTTATGCAGGTGAATGCAAGTGGATGTAGCCTCTTATTTTCAGTACACAGAAAGAATATTTCTGCCAAGGGGTATCCCTTACAACTCATGCAACACCGCTCACCATGAGTGCAGTTCAAGCATTCGTCGCTGCACAGGGTGGAGGTCAGAGCCAGGAGGGGGACCCGATGCAAGTAGGTCAAGAAGACAAAACAAGTCTTGTCTCATTAATATGGAGCAGGGAGAAAGGCAGGTGGGAAACTGGGGAACATCGAGGATTCATTGAGTGCTACACAACGGTGTTCATGAGTGCTACGCAACGGCGTTCACAGCTCTGCACAGAAGACAAGAAAATACTGATGATTTCAGCAGGCTGAGAGCAGTCCTTTGGGAAGGAGTGGGCACTTAAGAAAGCCAGATTCGGTCCTCTGTTAGTCAGGACCCGTGTCTTAGAGCTCATTTGGCGTTTGGCACCAAGAGGAGGGAAATGCCTGGGGCACACAAGAGTATTTATCTAGCTGGAGAAAAGATGAAATCTTCCATTTACCACATCTCTGGCTTCTGGTGAGCCAACTGCTCCAGCATCGTTTGTGTCCCTGTTTATTGACAGTATATTAACCTCTGGGTGAAATGATAGGCCTCAGCAACTTCACAGTGGCCTTTACACTATTTGCAGTGACTGCTAAATACTGCAGTAGATAACGTTATTTATTCAGCGTGTTGCTAATGTCAGATTACGACGGGACCCCCGTCTGGAAATGGAGAGAACCCCCTGCAAGAGGCTGGCATGAATTCATTACAAATCAGTGCTGCTTGAATAAAGCATCTATGGATAATATCTAAGCAGTGACCTTCATACAAAATGTATCGCATAACACTTTCTATTAAAATAATCATAAACACAGTAAGCAGTAAACAAAACAATCAAAATATGTCTTGAAAATAAATGCAGAGAGGGGATGGTAGATGGAAGAGGGATTAAATTTCCATTTAGGTATTACAGGCAATGAAGGTTTTTTTTTCTTTTTTCTTTTCAAACAATGTTTCCAAAATCAATAATGGGGGGAGGGAAATGGTGTGATTAGTAACATGGTGAGTAATTGCACCAGTTTGTCACCGCTTGTGTTCAATGTTAGACCATCTATTGAGAAAGGAGTCTGTTGGAACCGATCCCAGTCAATATTTGTCCATAACACAGAAAAAATCCAGCAGCCTGGCTAAATTCTGTATGCTTTTTGATCTGATGCTTTGCCTCTGCCAACATCTGTCCTTCTCATCATGATTAGACCAACAGGCTTCAAGATCAAATCACCATGGTGCCAGATGACACACGTACACGCAGAGCAAGGTAATGCCGTTCTGTGATCTACATGATGGGAGAACAGAGCTACGAAGCGACTTGCCAAAGCACAGCCAAGTGAGATGGGAGAGCTGGGCATTGTACCAGACCCCTGCATCCCTGCTGGGGAGTGTGGCAGAGTCAAAGCTGAAGGAAAAGACCCTTTCTGTCTTTTTGAGGTGCTACAAAGGAAGTCTCACCTTCATTTTCAGCGTCAAGCCTCACTACGTTCAGACCTGTGCTGTCAGGAAAGGTGTTGCGCCGGAGCAGAAGGTGAACTGCCTTCTGGTTCCTTTGTGCATCGTGTAGAAATACTGAAGGCCAGCATCTGCTGGAAGTCCCAGGTTTTGCTGCTTACTGCCAGATACAGTGGTCTGTCATTAAAAATGGAGAGCCTGAAAGCATGCCTGGAGCAGGAGCAGCATATGATCACTGCTGCCATATTATCTAGCTTAGGGGTCTTGTAGGGGTCTCCTTCAGCATTAGTAACCACTATGTGGTTTTACCAGTGCCCAGCTTGCTTTGATCTACCTAGAAGGCATTTTAGCTTGAGTGGACCCATTCCCCAATTTTCCATATGTTTTTCCATGATTTTCCATGTTTCTTCAAAATCTTCAATTTTTCCTTCCAGATCTGTTCTACAGTCCTGCACTGACTGCGCTCAGAATATCGTACCTGTAGTTGCTCCAGTCACTGCTTTTCTCTTTCATACACAGGGGAGCTGCCTTTGCTTTTTGGTTGGATGATATCCCCACCAGCTGGATGTCCAGCCCTTGCCAGGAGACCTGCAAAACCATGGAAGGGATCTCAGGATTTGGGATGGAGACTGTTCCCGCTCTCTCAGTCCCCTCTCCCACCCTCATCCCACCGGTCTGAGTGCACTGACGTTTTCATTCTGCATCTGCCTCATTTCTGTTCCTGCAGTTCCGCTCTGCCTTCATTTCAGCCTTCAACATAATCCCTAGAAACATATTCATTTTCAGTTTGGTCCTACCTAGATTAGCTACAATCTCTAGCTACACAAGGAAAGAACAAGGAAGAACTGAGGCTCTAGAGACAGCCTTTTGTTAAAGGTTTTAATATATTTTGCAAGTTCCAGTTAAGTTTGAATTTCTCAATTTTCATTTTCTCTCTACGTTTCCTGACCTCTATGTCACATCTCTCTTTGATGATCAGTCTTTTTTCTATCCTTTCCGCAGGTTCTCAACTTACTGCTAATATATTTTGAGAGATGGTTAGTCATCTTGTCATAGCTGGAATTTTTTGCAGACATATTTTCCTTGTTACTTGTCAGACAGTTTCCAGACTGCCTCCTAACTGTCAGGCCCCCAAGTTTTCCAGCAAGTTTCTAACAAGTTTCCTGGATTTCCCCGAGTTTGCCCTTGGGAATTTGAGAGAGATCTACATTTACTTCCTTCCCCTCCAATTTCAAATGACCTTCTCACAGTTAGTCACCACAGTTATTTTCTATGACCAATTCATTAGCTGTAACCAAGTCTAAAATGCCAATGAATTTGTTGAATTGGATCCTCTCTGAAGAAACCTTCTCATCACATCCCCAGTCCCATCTACAGAGTTGGGGTTGTTCTCCTGACCTCTTCTTTTCTCTGTATGCCAGGAGGTCCCAGGCTGTCCTCCACCTCTGGCTGCAACCCCAACACCCACAACTTTCCCCCCCTGAGATGCACCAGGCGATGCTGTAGTTACAAAGCAGTGCCCATCACACACTCACTAGCAGAAATATTCACCCAGACCTTCACTGTCTTCTCTGTTCCTTACACCATCTCATCTGCTGCCATTATGTTCCCTCCTTTGCCCTTATCTGTAATAAAAATGTTAATGGTATGATCTCATCTAAGGGTTTTTTCCCTTCCTTTAGTGGCAATGCTCACTGAATGAGGCAGGTTTGACATTTGCTTTTAGACTATGTCTTCGGCAATCCCATATCACTGAAAATCATTCACCCTAAGAAACCGGGTTTGTAACTGAGTATTATCAATGAGTAACCATAGATGCTTTCCTTCTGATTAGCACTAATGAATCTAATAGCATGCTTTTATCAGTATTCCTTCACATTATATAGTTTATTGATGTACTTTGATGCCTATTTTCTATAATGAAAACTATGAAATTGCATATCTATCATGACTAAGTAGTGATGTAACTCAGAGCCAACTTTAATTGTTGATTCTTTCAGTGAGAAGGTGATCTTAGAAGCTGTAACTACAAAAAGCCATAGAGTTATTTTTTCCTAATAAATAACCTGCTTTCCCATAAAGGTAGAAAATTCAAACTGATAAAGGAAAATAAATTTTCATACATAACATAATTAGTTCGTGGGACTTCTCGTCACAGAAAGTCATTCAGCCCAAGAACATTGCAAGATTAAAAAAGCTCAGGCATTAAATGGGTAGTCAGAAGCCCACAGTTATTATAGCTATGGCTGAAAAGGGTTTGGAAGTGATATGAAGCTGCATAGCTAAAGTTTGTTACTCTCTTCCAGAGATCAGGATGAGTCTTAAGGTGGGGCAGGAAAATATCTAAAGATTGAGGGTCTTGTACCACTTTCTAAAGTATCTGGTGAGAAGTAAGGTCAATAAGTAGCTGCGCATCTGACCTACCAAAGCTCAGATATCCCCATATCTGCTGTTTAACTCCAATCCAGTGAACATATTTCCACAGGGAAAAAAAATCTCAATCATTTAAGCTGCCACTGCTGCATCCTCCTGTTTATAATGAAATAACTTCCTTTAGTTTCTAATACATTCAAATGAGTTTTTTATAATCCTTATTTATGAGATGAACTCAGCTTACAATATTAGAATAAATGTAATAAAACAACTAGCACATTTCAGAAAATTGTGTGGTTTCATCTATATGCTGCATTTTACAATGCTTTTAATCTAAAGAAACTTTAGGGTCTTTGTAAAATCGGAACTTTTTCTGACTTTTGTAAAATCGGAACTTTTTCTCACGTTTTTTTTCCCCTAAATGAGTAGGTTTTGGTGCTGGGGTTTTTAAGCAAAGAAGAGGGTAATTTTAAGGGATAAATGATATAGGATCAAAATGTGTTTCCAGCCGAGCAGTGGGACAGGCAGGCTGGAGGCTGAGGGGTTATGGTTGTTCATAGACATGGTCAATGCAAAGGTGGGGGATTCAGGTAATGGCTTGACACGTGTCCAGCAGCTAATCCAAACCCACCCTGCCTATAAATGCACATTCCTGGCTGGGAGACCACTGGCAACCAATTTTTAAGATACTCATGACTCTGGGGACAGGCTTTTGACCATTTGAGGTGGCTGGTGGCTGTTCCTGCAACATCAATGGTCGGAAGTTCACTGGACAAACCAAACCGTGGCTGTCGTTCAAGAGGCAGATAGTGAATAGTCTGCTCACTACGCAAGGGGACAAAATCTTCATCCCACTTCTTCCCCTAATTCCTGTATGACTTACAGCTCCTGTGCCTTGCTTGGCCCTGGTCTGCACTGAGGGGGGATACAGGGGACCTGTCTCCTCCAGGTCAAGCCAGCTGTGCCACATCTGGCAGGTGACACAGCTGCGACGGAGTAACCCTGACATCTAGTGGCTTCCAGAGCCCAAATCCTGCACATCCCTGAGCCAAGCAGAGCGGGGCTGAGCAGGAGGAATCACAGGCTGTCTCCAAAGGCCACCTTCCACAGATGCAGCCAACAGCCTTTCTGCAGAGCAAAAAAAAGGTACTGGCAACCACCACTGCTCAAAGGGATGTTGTTAATAACGTCATCGCTAATCAATTATTTGGTCCCTGTTGTTTTTTCAAGAGGCTGTTGGTTTTTGACTCTCTGGCTCTGACAGTCCCTGTGCCAGGGCAGCCAGCCCGTGCCAACACAGGCAAGCTTGCCCAGGGAGCCCATACTTGCCCGAGGGATACTTTTCCACAGCCTCCTTGGGAAGACAAAGTGTGGGACAATGCGTTTCACTAGACAAAGACCTGTGCAGCCTCCCATGCCTGGAAACGCTCCAGCGAAGTTACAGGAACAGGCAGGAGGAGGTGCCAAGTGGGGGGACAGGGAGTTTTCAGTGTGACTTCTTCCCATATTAATGGAGAAGGAGAAAGAGGCACTCTGTAAACCTGAACGGAGGCCCCAGCTTCCCACCCACGCTGCCAAGGTGGCTTTTGTAGGAGGCATTTTCTAACAAAGCCTTCTCCAAACAGAAACACCCACTGTCCGCTCTCAGCAGGGCGGGAGGGAGATGTGCCTTTCAGAGATGCCGGCGATCTGGCTGCTCTCTCGCAGGCGGTCAGGCAAGACAGTGTCTCAGTGCACTCTGCTTTTGGCATCCCTGTCCCCTGGATGTGCCACCAGCTGGGTTTCCAAACCCTGCTGCCTGTCTGCTGCCACGTCCCCCAGCCCCTGCCCGGGTCCCCAGATGCCGCTGCCTGCCAGCACCTCTAAGACAAGCTGGAAATCCTCCCCAAGCCCCCCTGGGCAACAAAATAATCACAGGGGTAGAAACCACCCAGAAACAGAGGCAGTGAGGGCAACTGGATAGTAGAGAGAGGTTTTTTTCACACCACTTCCAATGAACACAGCAACCCTGCGTTCTCTGGCAAATAGAAATGTAGGTCCCGCAGTGTCCGCTGGGCAAAGAAATACACACAAAAGCAGCTTGAGAAGCAGAAAAAAGCAGCGAATAGTAATCAGAGAGATTCATGCAGGCTGGTGTTCTTGACATCA
Organism: Buteo buteo; assembly: GCF_964188355.1. Taxonomy (NCBI): domain Eukaryota; kingdom Metazoa; phylum Chordata; class Aves; order Accipitriformes; family Accipitridae; genus Buteo; species Buteo buteo. Next base: position 31,764,723 of record NC_134177.1, read on the forward strand.
GTCCCCTGGTACCTGCACGCACTGCAGCATTGCAGGCAGGGGCCAGGGGAAGCTAAATGATGGCATTCACACTTTTGCCGCCATTTTTCCCTGCTGACACCAGATTTCTCAGCAATGCGGGAAAGCCACCAGCCCTACATTTCAGGGCACTTTCAGCAGTTTGTACACGAGGTTGTGCCACGACGCTGCCCACCCTATAAGCCCTGGGTTTGGCACTGACCCTGTACCATCAGCTGGGGAGGGCTGGTGTTGTGGTGTTGTGGTCTTCCCAAAACCAAAGCTCTGTGCCCATGTGGGCCAACATGGGACTGGTGGCCACCTAAGCAGGTGAGGCAGGTCTGGGACAGAGCGAGGTGGAGCACAGCCCTACAAGTGTACTGTAACACACCATTATGCTCACTGTGTCCATCAATAAGCCCCCATGGACATCTCGGTAATTCTGAATCACTGCCCCTCCTTCTCCCTGCTGCAGCCAGTGGGAGGCAAGGCACCCAGCATGGGATGGACAGACAAACCCCTGCCACTTGACCCCCTCCAGCCAGGGCTTTCAAAAGCAATTTTGGGACAGTCAGACCTTATGGGTGCATGAAATCCTGCTTGCATGGACACCCGTATCAGGATTTCCAGGTTGCTCCTGCTGTGCTGAGGACAGTGACACTCACCACAGAGCAATTTGCCTGTTTTGAGGACATGAAGATTAAAATGAAGATTTACTCTGAGGACTGTTAAGGGATGCTTTTCCAGGAGCTTGTGCTGCCCAGCTATCTCATTTGCATCTGACCCTCGGCCTCACCATGCGCAGCTCATCCTCTCATGGTGTAGCAAGGAGACGGTGCCACATTTGCAGGGAATTTCTGCACCTTGTTCCCTCCATGCAGAGCAAGGTTGTGCAAGTCCAGGGGAGGGCAAAAAGACGGACGTGACGTGGCCAGGGGTGTGAACGTGGGCTTCTGGGCAACCAGTGCTTTGCCACATCCCTCTTGTTGTCCTCTCCAACAAGGTCCCCAAAGAGGGTCACCATTTCTGCGGCCGGCATGAGCCATCCCCCCTCTCCTCCCGCCACTTCCTCTCCCCATGTGGAGGATTCGCCATGATTTTCTGCTTACTTCCAGCTGTGTTTACAGTCACAGGATTTCTTACTTCTTGTGAAAGTCACTCCCAGGGTGAAATTTGAGTTTGTAAATTATTAAAATGTTATCAAGAGCATGCAGACTTACCCATTTTTTTTTCCTGTTGGTGAATAAGCTGATGTATAATTCAATTTTCCCCCACAGTTTCTTCAGTAATACTTAAAAATTATACACACACACACACACATACACAGAGATCCAAACCTTATTTCCATTTATTTAGAAGTCTCTTTGGGCCAGAGGCTTTATCTTCCTCTCTTTCTGCACAGTGCTGAGCAAACTTAGGGTGTTGTCATTATATGAATAATATATAATAATAATAAATTCAGAATTCTTAGTTTCTGAATGTATCTTCACAATAAATTATTTTAAATGCTCATTTCTGAGAGAGAAAAAGCAAATGAGAGTGCATATATGGTACACAATTACTCCTGTTTGTTATTATGCAGAGGAAGAACCAATACTTCTATTTACAGCTTCCTGACAACGTCTCCTTTTCAAAAGAACTGCTTATAATTTTGCTAAATTTTAATTCTTTGGGCTGAAATTTCCTTGGCTGGGTGTCTAGCAGGGTTCAGCTTTCCTTGAAAAGTGAAGTAAGCAAAATCTTGGTTTTTTCCCTCTCCCTTTTAAACAGTTTTACAGCCTTAAGGAGCTTCTGTGCTCCCAGGCAAAGAAGCTCACACTGTTTGGCAGAGCAGCTGAGGTCAGCAGTGGCCTCTTGGAAATTCACCTAAACTTAGTCCAAGCCAACAGCTTCTGAAGAAGCCAGTTTACACCATCCTTGCAGAGACTAATTGGTGACTGGAAGCTGAAACCTCAGATGCTGGGCTCTAACCGAAGGGAAGAAGGATGAAGGATTGGCAGAGGGGCAGAGCTGGAGAGGATGTGGAGGAGCAGATGGCATGAGGTGGCATAGGAGCTGAGGATGCCAAAGAGCATGGCTTGGAATGAGGAGATGAAGCTGGGAAGGGGTGAAGGAAGACTCAAGAACCATCTTTCTTTTCTCCTTCCCTCCAGGGACTGGTCTGCAGGGAAGAAAAAAAATCACTTTCTGGTTTCTCCAAGAGCTCCAAGGGATGCACTGGAGAGCGTTGTTGCTCTGTGCGGTGGAAGCTGCTCTTCCCACACTCTACTTGAAGGTTTCCTGAGCACACACATGCACACACTCATGCATGACCTAAAGAGAGAGTGCTGTAATGAAATGTTCAGAAAAAAACAGATATCCAGGCTCCTTCCCTAGCCAACGTGATGCAAGAGAAGGTCTTCCAAGGGGACTCAGCCTACCCATCCCAGGAAGCCATCTTCTAGAAGTCAACAGGCTTTTCCCCACTCAAAATGACCCAGATCGGGATATTCAGCTTTCAGAGGGCTACTGCTGGGTCTGCAGATGTGCTGGGCATTGACAGTCCCAAATAGGGTGTGCTGGAGCCATGTTTTGAACCAGTTGCACTAAAATTGCAGGGACACATGGAAGTCTTGGACATCTGGGTGGCAGAGGAGGGCCACTCAGCTGCCCAGTGCTTGTGCAAGTCTGGGCTTTGCTTTCTTTGGCCGATCATTCACTCTATTTCATTTATCCTTCCTGCTAAACAAATACATTATATGCTAGCCAGACCCTAACCCAAGGCGCTTTAAATAATTATGTTCTCCCAGCCCTCCTGTGTGGGAGGAGACCCTCCTCACTGGTGCCATTTCCCGATCAGAACTGCCCCAGCAATTTCTTACCCAAAACCCCTTTTAGCTCATCAGCTTCATGCTAAAGTAGGGCCTGTCACGGACCTTGTGCTAGGAGGTTTAGTGATATCTCCTCTGATCTCGAGTTTCCCAGGAAGCTGCTTTAATCCACTCGCAGCTGTGTATGCTTTCAGCAGGTCATCCAACCAAGGAAGGGGCTTTTCTCATCATTGTGAAAGTTTTCCTGTGCCCTGGGACATAGATCTGCACGACTTCCAGACAGGGCACCAAGCATTTTGGTGGCACATATTCACAGAGCTGACACATACACTTAGCCACTCCCCTCCCGAGGCCAAAACAGCATCCTGGGGGGAAGCTGGAGCATTAGCAGAAGCTTTCCCCATTACACATCTGGCAAGACTGGTGCTTTGGGAACATCAATGACATGCTTATGTGCGAATGCTACCCGGGAACACGTTTTATAGTGAAATGTAGCTTGCTAAATGCTCTCATGTGTTTGGTTTAAGAGGCTCAAAGACTGCCAGAAAGCTCAGCAGCAAACACGGGCTGTCTATCGACACATGGCAGTGTGATGCCTGCAGTAGAAAAAAAATGGGGAAAGGATGATGTATGGGGCTGTAATTAATGTGAAGTAAGTTGTGCACAGCTTTCTGAGCAAAGAGCACCCGAACGACAGCCAGCGAGGCACAACTCTCAGGTCAGCCTGACATTTGCTGTTCTGTAGGCAAACATTTCTAGTAAAAATTGGACTCCACCTCCAGAAGAGAATTCATAATCAAAATTGATGAGGAGAGGAGATTATTGGCTGCCTCCATCAACAGCAATGGACACCGTCATTAAAGACAAGAAGTGAAGGACTATTTTTTTTCTTTCTAATGGAAACCAATCTATCGAAATGTTTCTCATGTTTCTGAAATAACAAATAGGCTTTTTATTGCATCTCCCATCCTGGTTCTGCCTTTCCCATCTCTCATTAATGAATCTTTTAGTATATGATAGGAACTGCAAATATAGATCACCAGCAGGCTGGGACTTGAAATCCATATTCCTAAAAAGGCATCCTTTTGACCCAAACAGGTATCTCCTCTTAGTAATAGACTGTTCTCCTGTCAGGTGGACTTGCAAGAAGGAGAGAAATAGCATTTATGCAAGCCATTAATTACTTTCCCATTTATGGAAGGCAAACTTGGATGCAGACTCTATCTAAGCATTTAATTACAAGCAGAAATTACTTTTCTCTACTGAACCTAGAAATGTTAAAGCACACTGGATGCCTTTCATGCAAAGAAATTAAATATTTTTGCAACCATGTCAATTTTTTGTGGTTTTTTATTTTTTTTCCACTCACTTGCTCCCTTTCTGTTTGTTAGTTTTTTTGGCAGTGAAAAAAAATAATTAACCAGAACAATATGATGCAGAGAAGCATCACAAGCACTGAAGTCATTTAGCCTAGAGAGGAGAATAAGAAGTGATTTGATTGTGAGGGATATCATGAGAAGTAATAAGAATATACTGTCATTTCCTATAAGCAATGGGGATGCTCAGCTGGAGTACAGTCCTCTGTTAAAGCAAAGCAAAGATAATATTTTTAACTCAGAGCCTGGTGCTCTGGCATGGCAAATGAAGAAGATGTCTTACTAAAATTCAGCACCTGCTAGGTGCAAGGTTTGCTAGTGTTCTTTCAGACTTCAGAATTGAGTAACTTTTGCTCAAGGTGCAAAGCTGTTACGCTGAGGCCTGTCCTTCTACTTACTCTTCAGAAAAAATGCTGATTTATTGCTGTGGACTTGCCTCTAAGTCAATGTTTACTGTGATATCTGCTTTCCAGATAAATGGATAAATGCGATAAATGGAGGTTGCTCTTTACGTGGAGAAAGCCGTGTCAGTAAACATGCATTATTGCTGTGATTAGCTCAAGGAATCGTATACATTTTTCATGCTTTTCTAGTTGCACACTTCCTTTAATTCACTCCTAAAAGCCCATCTGTTTAAATGAGCTTGCAATGCCCACTAATCAATAGTTCGCACTCCTGGGCTGCTGGTGGCGATGCCGGGGGAGTTGGGAGCTGCTGGGTTGGGGGCACGGAGGGGACCCCCTACCCTGGCTAGGCTGACCAAGGGCTGCCCTGGGAAAGCAGGAGAGAGCCTGAGACCAGACTCTTGACTAAATTGCTACTTAGCTAGGGCTTGACCCCAAAATCTAACAATGAATCACTGCCTGTCCACTCTGGACTTCTCAGGCTACCCTGCCATGCTGTATTCTTGCCAGGCAGGAAGGCTTCATTAGCTTTCTCGCTGGTAGCCCAGAGTAACAGCATGTGGCTCTTAGGGCAGCCTCAATGGGATTCAAGATCCCCAAACTTCTGCAGTGAGGGGAAAGCCTGGTACCTGCCAGCCAAGAAGACACCCCTAAGTCCCCATTGCTGAGTATAGCCCCAAACCCCAAGGCAGCCACCACCAGCATGCTGCTGCAAAGAGGCTCTTGAGGGTGGCAGCCCCAAAAATGAAGGTCTGGAGGCAGCACACTGAACTGCCTGGGACCTGCAGAGTCCCAGGGACACAAGCTGCCTCGTCCCTACCCAGTGGGAGCCCAGCTGGTGCGTTAGGGCAGCTGTACCAGGCTATAGATGGATGTTTTTGCAAACTGACAGGGGAACTGCTGTTTATTTTTCAGCCTGTTCCCACCTTCAGTTCAGCATGAGCCCACATCCCAGCCTGGTGGAGAATCTTCTGAGATGCATGTTTCTTAATTGCTGGAGCATCTGCTTCACCCCAGGAGCAGGAGGGAACGTGATTTATTTCGCAGGCTTTTGGGCCACCGTCGTGAACATTTTGCTGCAGACAGGGAAGCTGCAGCAGCTCCGAAGCAGCTCTGCATCCCGCCATCAGCAGCACAGACTTCTCTCTGCAGCCTCAACAGCTTTAGCTGGCAGAGACGCACTTGGCCCCTGCACCAGCATCCCTCATTTTCTCCAGCTGAACCTGCAGAGCCTATAAAAAGATCAATGTTGAGTTTACTTGAGGCTTTGTAGGGACTTTTAGCATTTCAACAGTAGTTATTTGTCACAAAAGGCTGATTGGAGAGGTTGTTACTGTGTGCTGGAGGGCACAGGGCTGCTGCTGAAATGTGCAACTTCGGCAGCATAAGAACGCAAAAGTTGGTGTCAGCTTGCCAAAGAGGCAAAAATTAATCTAATGTGACTGCAAATCTAATAAGAACCCACTTCTTTCTCCATCCTAATTTAGGATTGCTAATATTGTGAGTGTTTGCACGGACTTAATTGAATGTCCTTGCCTCTGATGCTCTTTGACGAGGAAGGCAGTTTGCAGAAGTTTGTCGAAGGAACAGAGCAACTTTGAAGACCCAGACTCAAAATACAAACTTTCCTTTGAATTACAGCCTGTGCATAATGTTTGCTTCATTTGTTAAAAGCCTGGTTTATTTGCCTACTTGAGCTCATCAGTGTAAATATTTGCCCTCTCTCATCGCACTCATTAAATCCTTTGCATTTGATCTGAAAATGAGAGGAGATGGTTTGCTATGGTGCATATGCCATCGCCTGTGTTTGCCTGCACAGGAGGAGCTGGCCCAGCCCTCGGTTCACACTGTGTTTGCTGAGCTGCTCTGCAGCACGGCAGGTTTGCAGCCCTGAGAGCCATGCCGCTCGGGAACACATTTCCTTGTTTATTCAATTGATTGCATTTGTTTGGTGAGAAATCCACATTTCCTCATACCGATGAGGGCGCGGGCTGGGAGTACGCATGGGCTCGGCAGGGGCATGAGTTCCTTCGTTTTCCAACCAAACTGCGTTTCATGAGAGACTCAGGAGCCTGTTGAAGGCTCTCCAGAAGGGAACGGTGTCAAAACCTAGGTTTAACGAAACGTGACTGAAGCAATTTCCCTCCCTGCTTTTCCGTCTCTTATGCACAGAAAGCTAGAAAGTAAGCTCAAATAACCCCTCAAAGGCAGAGCTCTGCAAATTAAATTCAGGCCAGTATAAAGCATTCGCATTTCTTTGCTGGATGGGTCTCATGTTACTCTTGTCAGGGGAGAGGAGAATGAGAAGTCCTTTGCTCTAAATGCTTTATGCTTTTCCTCCTCCACATCTCTGTTTCTTCACCAGGGAACCCCAAAATCATGGCTGGGGTGGCAGGAGTAAGTGCAACATCACATCCCCCTTCTCAAAAAGCAAAGGAGGACTCAGCATCAGCAGGACCAGCGCAAGGGACTGCTGCAGTGCAACTACCAGAGCCCACCATGAAGAGAAGAGACATGTCCCTGGTGCAGCCCAGCCCCACGGCAAGATCTTTGCACGATGCCATCAAAAGCCCAGATACCTTCCATCCCAAGCAGCAGTGGGTTGATTCTTACACCCAAATGTATTCAGAGCAAATTTTCTCTCCTGGGCCACTAACATGGTCTAATAACTACAAGTGGTCTGTAGCAGAGTGTTCCCAAAGTGTCATTTCTCAACCCAGATCTTTTAAAGAACCAGTCCCACTTTGAAGAGGGAGTGAGTCCGTTTTCCGCAGCAAAGATCTGAGGGAATACAGGATATAAGGCACTTTCTGATATCTCTGAGCTACTATTTGAACACTAAGTCCAGACAAGCTTGAGGAAGGCAAGATTGTGGAGCTCACCAGAAGATGTTAATTCTCTCTCTAGTTCTGAAATTTAGCTGGAAAATATTTTAGGGGCTTTTTTCCCCTCACATCCAAGCTGCAAGCATGGATTCCTTGGTCTGATGCAAGGTTTTGCTAAGAATAATTTGCAATGCAAGAAGTTCTACTCAAAAGACACTTTGAAGGTGGATAGCTTTTTTTAACTTCAGAAAAACCAAACAAAGCACAATAACAAGCTGTAACATTCATATATCCCATATAACACTTTCAGCACATGTTCATTTAGTCCCTTTACAGCTTTCTTCTCATGCCTGTCTGCAAAACCATTTTCCAACAGAAGCTGTTGCACAGCAGCCCCCCAGTCATCCCCCCCCCAATTCCTTGACTGTCGGTGGGTGCCTCTGCCCAAAACAATGTTTCCTACAGAAGAAATAGAAGAAATACAGCTAATAACATTTCAGAAGATGCACTTGGTAATAACAGTGCCATTAAAAAGTAGGGAGGGAAGGCACAGAGGTACTCAAGGAAGAGAGAAAAGCTTTTTAGGATGGTTTGCTGCTACCCTGCAGGATCTTTATAGCTGGAAGCTAAACTAGTGCCTCCTGTCCCCCTCTCCATGACACATCTGCCAGCTCACAGGCACGTGGTGCTGGGAAAATGCCTTCCTTCTCCCCAGGAGCATCAGAAAACACTGCCTGGCTTTGTCAGCACACCACTCACGTAGCACACTTGCCCTTTGGCATTCTCCAGAGTTCCTCCCAAGCCTCCCTTCCAGCTCCACATCATTGGTGTCCACACCCACATCCCCACCAACCCCAACACCTACTTTTTTCCCTGAAAAGGAGCAGAAGACCCCCTTTCCCATTCAATTACACTGGTGCAGCAAGACCAGCAGAGACCTGCCATCCCTCTTCCCCTTATTTTCTCTCTCTTTTCAAAAGATTTTAGGACCTCTGCTCCCTCTTATTTATCGCTGTGTTATTTGCCATCATTGCTAAATCTCCTGGGGAAGGTTTTGCTCTCAGTGGTTGTATAGGAGCAATTGATTTCTCATTATGGAGCTGTCCTTCTACCCACTGCTTGCACCTCACCACGGAGAGGTAAGACTCCTGCTTAGAGAGATGCTTCCTCTCCAAAAGAGGGGGGTTCTGGAGACCCCCTCAGATTAGAGAAAGGTTTTTCCCATAAGCTTTAATCACTCCCAGAGCCCTCTACCCACTTCCCAGCATCCTAGCCCTGCTCACAAATTCCAGAACTGCCCCTCTCTGCACTGTACATTTTATTGCAGCTCTTCCCAATTAGCTGCTCAGGCACACCTGAGTTGCTAACGAGCCCCATCATTAACCCCCTTAGGGCTGCTGGTGCCTGAGATCCAGCTCTTTCATTACAAGCCTCTGCAGGACCTTTTTTCCCACGCCTTCCTCTTTATTCAAAGGTACCATATGCCTTCAAGTCAAAAGGAAGCACTTTCAGGAGTACAGACATCCAGTAAAACTAATTTTGCATTGCTTACCAGGGAGAGGTAATGCAGAGCATCTTTCCTTCATGGACATCAGCTGTGGCCCTTTGGCTAGGGTCATTGCAGGTGTTTGCTGACCATGTGTTCCCCTTGCAGCTGATGGCCAGTTGTGCATGGGTGTCACCTTAAACTTTTGTTCTTACTGTAACTGATCCTGGAGAAAATACAGTTTTCTTTTGTTAGACATGTTGCCAAAACATCTCTGCAGAGACATTTTGGAAACAGCATCTTCCATGAAGGCTGCACTCAACCTGATACAATATCCTCCATTCCCCAGAGAAGGTATTTCACAGAGGTGTTTCAGAGCTGGCCAGTACCGTGAGTATACAATTACTCTTCCCCTTGGTTGATAATTGTTTGGTTGTCTTCCATGTCCTGAGATTTAAGGTTTGCTACTGACTCCAGCCAGTTTTTTTCTGCTGGCTTCAGGCCAGCTCTAAAGTGAAAGGTTAAAATTGGGTGCTCCCAGGAGTCTGCTTGTGTGCAGCAGGAGGACCCGTGCTGTGCTACATGAGGATGATCTTAGTCTATAAAGCATCGCTGTGTAACAATTGACAGTCTTAAGTGGGCTTCACCCGTTGATTACACTCAAAATTAGTGAAAACTCTTCAGGATAATCTCTCTGTACAAGTCCTGCTCTCCTGCACCCCAGGGACAGGCTGAAATGAGAGAAGGAATCAGCAAAGAGATTCTCCAAACGTGCAAGACAAATTTCTGAGGCCAGTCCACAGAGTCTGGTTTCAGCCGTGACCTCCTGGAGTTTCTCTGACCAAAGAGATGATCAGACGTTTGCCCATCAATCCTGCAGATCCTGTTCCTGGTGGTGGTGGATGTGGGAGCCCTGGAGGAGTAATAACCCTTACCGACTTCACATTGCTCTGAAAAGTCACCGCCTAGACTTTTCTGTTCCTTTTTGGTGGCTTTCCATCACTCTTCACAGGTTCAACTCACATCACCTCCTTTGGAGGTGCATGCAAACATGCATGCAAAGCATGTTTCCCATGCTTGCTGCTGCCCCCACAGCCGCCGTGTGATGGGATGCCCATCCCGCTTGCATTCAGACATCCCATGCCTTACCTTAGCCTTTCCAGCCTGCCTTGGGGGATAACCTTTAAGTGACCATTTGGGGATTGCATCCAAAAAAAACCTTGTTATGCAGGAGTACCAGAAGTGCTTCTAGAATTAGCAGCTACTCCAGGTTGCCCTGTTCATTTTGAAATGTGCCACTTCAAAGCCCTTCAAGGGCTTGATTTGGGAAGTAAATGGGATTCAGAGCAGGTGAAACGTTAAGTAATTACAAATTATTGGAACACTTCATGTTATGAAAGCCCTTCAAATAATTTTAAATTACTTTATACTAATTGTGATCAGTGCTTCATTCATTTCCAAAGTCCTCTTCAAACGACAAGCCGTGGTATATTTTGGGAGCTGTAACCCAGTCCTTGGTTTAAAAAAAAAACACAAAACACAAAAAAATTTCTTTTTGGAATAATATGCTTCTGAAAAAGATCTGAAAAATGCACTTACCAGTTGCATTTCACAGGTTCTTCCATGTTGCCTGGAGCAGCATACCAAAACCAAGTCAAGGCCAATGCACACAGCTGATAACCCTTGAGCAGAGGATATTCCCCAATTACACCACTTGGGAATAATTCAAAAAATGAAAGGGAGGATTAGAGTAGAGAAGACCAGACAACCATGCTCCTGGCAAGAAACACAGGCATTACTGGAGTGTGGGAGAGCACAACGGGCACCCTTCCCGGGCATCCTACATCCAGGACAGCCAGGAAAATTTTTTCATCATCCAAGCCAGTACCAGACTGCAGGCACTGATTTATTTTCCAATCTGCCTTGTCAAAAACCTGCCTCTGGGAACTGCTCTGGGCTTTCCCACAGGCCTCTGCAAATGGGGCATTTGGTGAGACACATTCATAAACTCTTGACACTGATAGCAATACTTTGGTTTGGTTGGAGGTCTAGGCACCTTGGAGTTGTAAGAGTTGTAATGGGTGATTCTGACCTGTCTGAGGTCTCCTTGTCTTACAATGGGATGAATCATCCTTTAGGGATGTTTGTCTCACACAAAACTATCAGAATCATCCCCAGTGATACATCCAGCCAGCTGATTACAGAGAACTTGAGCTACATGAATGCATAGGACCCACAGCCTATGTGAAGCTGGTGTAGAAGTTGACCGGAAAAGTTGTTTAATGTCCCCTTAAGCTAATTACACACACTATTTGCACTATTCTAACTGTACAAAAGTGTGTTATGAATCACTAATATTAAGATTAAACCATCATATCTGATGAATGCTTGAGGAAATTTGTCTTTAGGTAAGTAAGCATGCAGACAGCTTATGCAAATTCATACCCGAAACTGTTAAAAAATGGTCTTGTAGTGTAATTACTGTTTCCTTCATTGCAGATTAAGTCATATTACTTTGAGCTTTTTTCCAAATCCATAATGAAGTTGACTACATTGGGTGTTTTTGTCTTGTTACAAAGCCTGGATGGTCCATGAGAGACCCTTCATGGCAACCTGTCCCAAAGGGACAAGCCAGGAGGTCAGTGATGGTGAGGCTCGTGCATTGTAGGTTTGATGGTCAGAAAGCACAAGAATGGCTCATGATATCGAGGTGAGCACATTCCCACCCACCTAAAAAAAAAGGAAAAACATTCAGCTTTTTTTAGGGTTTTGTTAGTTTTTAAGAATGGCAACAGAAGAAAGCCTGCAAAATCCCAGTGCTTCTGGCTCCTCACCCTGCCTCCCCCATCCCAGCTTCTTCCTGATGATCATTTCAGTTCCTAGCTCTCCAGGTCTGACTGTCGACCCGCATCCAGCGCCACGGTGTCACTGGGAGGCTTTACAGTAATGAGTGCTTATTTTTCTGTTTAGCAGCAAAAGTCTGGCTCAGGGAACAGGGGTATTTAACCCCCTTTTCATGTTTTTTTTGTGGCACTGCATCACATGGGTTACTCATGTCCTGACCCACTAGGAGGGCCTACGCTTGAGTGAGAAAGCATCTTTCTGTGTCCACTGAAAGCGTTAATGGAAATCACAGTGTTATGGGTCTTCCTACCTCCCTGCACCTGGAGAAACCTCCTCTCCCCCCTGCTGCTGCTCCTCTTGGTGCTTATGCAGCTCATTATCCTCTCCTTTCCCTGTGAAAATGCTGAGGGCTTATGAAGTTGATGGTTTGAAGTACCAGACCATGTCAACAGGCTCCTTTATGTCTCCTTAGGGACGCTCAGCTCCAGGTCTTGAGGCCTTGTGTCTGTCTGTTCCCTGACTCAAGGTGTGGAAGGGAAATCAACCTGTTTGCTCCTTTTCTGTGTGAGGTCTTCAGGGCTGGAAGACGTTCACCTTGCTGGTCCCTGTTGGGTTCATAACACAGCAATCCCACCAAATACTTTGAAGAGAAAAAAGCATTTAGGTGGATGTTTGTCCCATGATCTGTACCCAGAACAAGTCATACAGTGGTAGCGCAGGCAAGCTTTGCAGGCTGCAAGCTTTCATTTGGCTTCTCCACCCATAGCCCATGGGTCCATGCCAGCTGTAGGCAGCAGGTATTTGTGACAAGGTAATGTCTCTGAGTTTGCAGAGACCCTGAAATGATGTTGCTAGGATTTGAACCATCTTCATCAACCACCTGAAAATATTGACTCTAAAGCAGGATGATGCTTTACATGCCCCCACAAACACTCTTTTGGTAGACTAGAAGAGGTGATGCAGAGGGAGATAGAGAAGTAGGAAGGGAGGATGGTCTGCACGTTGCTGGGCTGAACAAAATGGAGAGAAAAAGAAGAAAGCAAAGAAACAAGGAAGAAAGAGAAAGAGAGGAGAGGAACCGAAAAGCAAAATTAATGTTTCAGAGGGGAGCAGATGGGTAGGCAGAGAATGACTGCACTTAAAACATCTGATTTCCTCTAACAGCCACCTTCCCATATACCAAAACACACTTCTCCCAGTTAACATTACTTGCAACTCTGCTACGAGTTGAAGGGAGAAGACTTCATATTTATTATCAGCTAAATGCCTTTGTTAGAAATCCAGCTGCAGGATGATTTTGGCTGGCCAGTTCCTCTAGGCTGCTGTGGGCAGCCAGCTGCTGCCAAACCCATTTGCCAAATCCTGCCACCTTCCTCTTGCTGGTGGCAGCAGTTGAAGTCTCTCCCCTCCTCTACTCAGTTAGCAATTTTCACAAGGCTTGCAGGAACTTAATTATCTTGGAGACATCATCTGCACACCCAAATGTTGGTTGAAATAAACCACAGTTTAGAAAGGGTTACAGGCCAGCTTGCCAGCCAGCGTGCCAACCTCACTGCCTTAAGAAACCAGGCTGAAAATGTGGAGGAAAACCAGCACAAAATCAAAAAAACGCTAATTTACTAATTACAATAACAATAAAACTCGGTCATTAAAAAAGCAGTTAAAGCTGCAAACGAACAACTGCTTCAACAGTTATCCATAACAGCATTTACAAGGCCCAGTTCTCAAAACCCATGAAAACGAATAGCTCAGGATATCATAAATTTTATACTGCTCCCATAGCAAACCTGCACACAGTATACCAGAAAATGCATATTTCATTACCCCTCAACAGCCTTAGCTCCCATGCAGACTGCAGGCATTCTTTTCGGTGTAATTTTATAATATGCACACAACTCAAAGCCTCTTTGTAAAAGAAACATAAAAATGATGCATGTGCATATTAAAGACTCGTATTTATCAGTCTCAAATGTAAGTTCACGTACATGCTTAATGTTACCATAAATCAACAGCTCTCTCTGTTAAATTGTATATGCAACCTTATTATCAAGAAAAGCTATTTATGAACACTAAAGCAAGTAATCTAACCATCATTTGACAAAATATTTTTTAAAAATATTTCCTATCTGAATGAGTTACTCAAAGGATACATCATGAAAGTAAAATAAAAACAAAACCCACCAATTAAAAATATGCAAGAACTTCTGGCTCAAGAAGATGGTATTAGGAGGAGGAATGTTTATTTCATATTTAATAATTTAGCTAATTGCACTCCTCAGGTGGGTGTTTGAGTCTTTGAGGATCCTCCATAAAGTGTGAACAAAAGAACAAAACTCTGTCAAAAGTAGTTTTGATAATGTTTCCACCAGAACACTAAGTCCCTCTGCTTCTGTTGAAAATTAGTATTTCTTATTTAAAAAAAAACAAACATAAAAGACCACATGAAAAATCATGATCTGTTGCTTCTTCATGGGGTGAGGAGGAGGCAGAAGCAGGAGCTTGCCCACCTTGGGCTACCCTTTGCCATCAGGGACCCACATCCTGCTTCTCACACTGGGTAAGGAGGACTCCAACCATGGTGAGAAGAACCATGTCTCACTTCATCCCTGTCCCGGCTCCAGGAAAAGGCTAATGTGATTTTGGGGCTTGCAGGGAGGGAAGAATAGCTCCCCGCAATCTCAACCACAGCTTCTTGCTAATATTCTGCGACTGTGTGGCTAACAGCTCATTAGTATTGAAATTGGTTCATACATAGTTCACTTGCAATTTAGGCTCCAATAAGCTTCCTATTTATACCCTGCAATGCTAGGAATTTATGCCCAGCTGAAATCTGTTACAATGCTACCGCATAGACATGCAATTTCATAGAGAGATAAGATATAGATCTGCTGTACTCTGGTGATTCTCTTTCAGAAGTGTACCTTGTCAGGCCATAATTTAATATTCTTTTACCATTTCTATAGGGGGGAAAAAGCCCTTAATTTAAAAAAAAAAAAAAAAAATCACATTTTCACCCTTTTGTTCAGTAATGACACAAATAGTAAAATGTTCAGATTACATCAGGGAATGGAAAAGCCCCATGGAGAAAAGACATTGACAAAAGCTTCATTTTCAGGTAAAATTGCATGAAGCTTGGGGCACTGCATACTCTTAGCGATGTTTTTTTTTTCCCCTGCCTTTCATCCCCATGCATCCCTCTGAATGTTAATAGATTTTACAATGGGACGTTTAAAAGGACTGCAGAGAAATAGGGTTTTATCCACTCTAATGTCTTCCAGAAATCTCAAGGCAATTTACAACTGTGAATAATATACAAGTAGTTTGGTGAGAGCAGGGGCCAGCAAATCGGATGCTGATTCCAGCTGCAGCTTGCATCGTGCTATAAAATCAGGTTTAATCAGGATGCTTTTGGTAATATATATATATATGTGTGTGTTTTATTTTTCCTAAAGCTGCTTGATATTTTTCACTTCTGCCTTGATAACCGTCGGAGAAAAGGGAAGGAGGTAGTCCAAAGGATGATGTCCTTACCAGGACTACACTGGAGGATGGCACAGGCTAGAATTTAAGGGCCAGGTCAGATGATGTTTATGGGGATGCCATGCTCTGAGGATAGGCTCTGCACATTTGTGGTGCCTTCAAAGCCAGAAACAGGCTGTACAGAAGGGGTATGTGACTCTTCACTGGAGTCAAGAGACAACCAGCAACTGGTTATAAAGTCAGAGAGCTATTTTGAAACAGCACCTGTAGGAAATAGCCTTCATGGCCACTGGGATTGGCAGGGCACCAGCTAAAGCGGAGTGTTCCCAGGTTTGTTTGCATGTTAGATGAGTATTTAGCAGTGGCCCTATATCCCACACCACTGGGGCCAGCCTTCAGCACCAAAATTCCCATGCTCACCCCCTTCGGCTATTTGCAGATGAGGGGGTGTTGCAAACAAACAGCAGGTGGATGTGCAGCAAGAGCAATTCAGAGCCTGGGACAAAAGAAGGGGGAGTCAGCGTGAAATCCTGAGAACAAAACATTGCACTGGGTGTGCAGAGGGTATGGTGAGAAAATGAACCGGGTTTAAGCCGGACACCACTTTGGTTTCATCTCCCTGGGCAGGGCGTGGGGACTTCTTGTTTTGCAACAGTGAAATTCATTCTATAGGGCCCTTTTTCCATTTGTATCTGGCCATAAGGCAAACTACTGCATTTCACTTCAGATCTACGTCTTTTCCAAGAGTTTTCTTCTCCCACCAGATGGCCGGGGCAACACTGGGCAGAGGAGTGTGGTCCTGCTCATGGAGACAAAGTAGCCAGGAGCTCCTTGATCTCTTTCCAAGGCCACTGCACAGGTTCGGGCTTGGACTGCAGAGAATTTTGGTCCTGGCTTGTCAGCAGACTTCTTGCTCCTCGACAGCCAGGATCACCCTGAGATGAGGACGTTTAGGACTCAAATAGAAGAACTACTGCAGGATGTCATGAAATGAGTCTGGACTGGCAGACAGTTCCTCGAGAGGGGCTACCATCACTCTCCCATCACTCTCCCAACCCAATGGGATCTCTAGTAGCCCAAGCTCAGCTTCTCTTAGAAGAATGATGCCCACTACCACCATCCCACAAGCAGCACCCTATAGCCAAGACAGGCCCACAAGGGATATGGTCAGGGAGCAACAGCCTCTTGACTGTTGTTTGCCCCAGCAACTTTGCATGCACAAACCCTCCTGAACCTGTTCACCTTATTCCAATGCAGGGTCTAGCTCTAATTAGGCTTTATGTGACCAAGAGGTCATTAGCCTGTCCAGCCTGGAGAGAAGAGCATCCCAGGTTATCCAAGCAGTATCCACCCACAAGGTCTCACTGCACCTGAGATATTGGAGTACTGGGAGCTCTGTGTTATAAGTGGCTTCTTTTTCTTCTCCGTCTAGAACTTGTGTTTTAAACCTTATCAATGCTGCTAAACTTTTTAATGTATATCAATTGGGTAAAGTTCACAAACAAAGCAGGAATCGATTGGTGGAATAATAAAGTATTGATCATGTTGGCGCTAACCGATGAACCTTCAAATCAATAATGAACACAGATCACATTTCCATAGCACATTCAGTTACTGTTCACTCGGTGGCACGCTCCATGGGATGGCAGGTGGGAAGGGAAAACCATTTCATAACTCCACATGTTTTGCAAAGCACTGCAGCAGGCACTGCTTAATGAATATGTTTCTCTAGGCACCAAGCACTTCTCAGATGGGGTCTCCATTTCTGTCATCATCCTCTTAGCCTTTTCTAAGCCTGTTTCTGGCTGGAGTTTCTCTCTGAAATGTTGTCAAGGAGAAGTACTCTGTTGCAGTTGCCTGTGCAATGTAGGGCTATTTGCCTACTTCTACCAGGAATCCCTCAGCTGACACATTTGAGGGCTGCATGCATGGTTTCATGGCAGGCTCACCTGAAGGGTTTGCCATCCTAGAGTGAAAACCTGGCCTTTTGCTGTCAGGTTCCCTGCTTAAAGCAGAAAGTTTGTTTCAGGGTTCCCAAGAGAAGAGGGGCATCAATGTCAGTCCTACTTTTGATTGTAGTAATATTGATTGCACCCATATTAATAGGCACAAGGACAACTCTGCATAAGCTGGACTCAGACAGCTTTAAGATAGGAATGAGAAGGTTTCTAACTGTGAGACTCCCAAGGCTTTAGCTGAGAGAAAGAGAAACCTCTTACTTTCGGTGTGGCTGCAGCACAGCAGGATCCTGTCCGTGCTGGGGTGCACTACAGCCTGAAGCCAGCTGCCCTCAGGAAGTGCAGGGGGACCATGTTCCCTGGAATCCCCTGCTGTGCAGCAGTCCACACCTCCCAGCCAGCACAGCAAGGCCAGGGTCATCTCACAGCCGTCCCCCGAAGTATATGAAACTGCTCAATTTCCACCACTGATGGCTTGATGCTGGAAATGTTATACCTTATGCCTCCTGCAAATGCTGACATGCCAGTGCACGAGTGCTGGGGAGGGGAAGTGTACCCCAGATGATGTCTCACCCACCGCTGTGGGGCTCTCCAGAGAAGCAGGGGCATGTTTCTCTCCACCCTCTGTTGCTTTCTCTGAAAATCATGAGCAATTTTGTTTTCATACATCAGAGAAGAAAGTTGCCTCCCTACCTGGTCCAGGCAGGGCTGTGATATCAAATTGTTCTTTTAGAAGAGCATTTACTGTTTCCAAAGGTTTAAGAGAGCAGGAGGTAGCTCATTCAGTTATTCACTTGGACTTGGAGCTGTTAGACACAGATCTTAATGGATAGTATTGATTGAAAGAAACAAAGCAGCAGTTTTCTTTCTTTCTATCAAGGGATTTCTAGGCTAAGATGAGAAGAGTTTGATGGCTTAAGCTCTTAATGACAAAATACCGTATTAGAAGGTCCCCAGAAGCCTCTCAGGATAGCACAGTGGTGAGAGAAAGAAATGTGCAAGGTGCTAATGGGATAACAAATTAATAGAGAATAGGATTAGCAAGGTACAGAGGCTGGTACCAGGGCTCCCAAGGTCTCTGGTGCCGAGGTTTAATCCATTCTTGGCATGTTGTCCTCACTGACAGATGAACACAAAGGGAACCCACCTGATTCCTGGTGCCACTGGGATCCCCAATGGCAGCTGGGACAGTGATGGCATTGTGAGCGGCCAAAATACAATTTTAGGGGAAATCAGTGCCTGCAGTACCTGGAAAGCCAGTGTAATTCTGTCCTGCATCATCTGAGAACTGTGACGAAGCAGCAGGCTTGGAAACAGTTTTAAAATCATTACCTGACTCTCTGTTGTCCCATGCAATTTTCCCATCCATCTGCCAGTCATTTTGAAAGGTCGAGAGCAAGGACGTGCAAGTCTGGGGACCTGAGACTCACTGTTGCATGCAATTCTGGTTTGCTGTCATCCACAAGTGGATGCCCTGGCCACCAAGGTTTCCTGACCAGACCATCCCCACCTGGACAATTGCCTGGCATGCCAGGCTCGGCCATCAGCCATCACAGAGGTGAGAGTTGAACCCAAACCCATTGTCATTGCCACCTTCCTCACTAAAAGACAATGAGCCCCATCTCCAACTTCAGGACCTTGGACTTGAAAGAGGCTAATTTTACCAACAGAACAACCTGTGCCCTTTCTCATTGCCCCTGAGGGTACCAACCCCTGAGTATTTGGGAAGGCAGCACGAGCATGATGTCTATGCTGCTTGTTGTATTCAATTCCAGTTTTCCAACCACTTCAACCAGCACTGGGTATACAAATCCCCTAGGTGGCTTTTCACACCTCAGCCCTCTGCTCCTGCCACCTTGGGTGCCTTTGAAAGTTCTCCTACCTCTCGTAAAATACTGATCTCGGGCCTCTTAAATGAGTGAGAGACCCTAATATCACACTGTCCACAAGCCGTTCAGTCCCTACTGGCATGAAGACAAAAACAAAAGGGCATTCATGTCTACTCTGCTTTTGACAGTGAGAAGAGGGATGGGTCACAGGATGGGACCTTTCATTGCCTTTAACCATGATGCTGATTTTGGATGGGCCATGAAGGTCACTGAGCTTTTGGAGGGATAACTGCCTCCCAGTCCCCTTGGCAGTGGTGCTCGGTTGTGAGTGCAATGCTCTGCAATACTTCATCCAGTGCTGTAACACCTCCTTGACAATATTCTGTCTCTCCCTGACTTTGATGAGTCACTTATTATCTTTGCTTTTTTTTTTTTTTGAGCCCCCTGTCTTTCCTAGATCATGTTAACAAGACATGCATTATTATTGCTACTTTCTAGAGAAATTATTATTGCTACTTTCTAGGAGAACGGTGGCCCTAGGGGCCTTCATTAGTTCCTCCCAGATTTATGTTCCCTGCCAGTTTAATACAGTGTTTTGGGCATGGCTGCACAATGATGGGGTCACAGTGAGTTTCCAGAGGTCAAGACCTCGATCCTTGTATTTATAGCTAAATGGGAGGGGAGCTCTGCAACAGTTCAGTTGTTGCAGGGCTCCAGGAAGGAAAATGCTGACAAGAGAAGGGATATCTGCACAGCCACGTTCGGGATCTACACAGTGCTCCAGGTGTAAGGAGGTGCCATAGGATGTAGCCCAAAGGATTTACAAAGCCAGTGTTTGGTCCTACAGGAGAATGTGTAGAAGGTAGAGACCAAATACTCAGACTCACATTGCTCAAGGGTATGAGATTGGTGTGGCCTTTCGGGCAGATCCCAGGAGGGGAGCCCCATTTCCATGTATCCCTCAGAAATTGAGATCCTGCAAAACTTTTACCTCCACCCTGCTTTGGAGGTGAACATGCACGATAACACACAATCCCTATGGGTTATATTCAGTCTTCCCAGAAGAGAGCTGAGCTGGAGACCTGAGCATGGTCTCCCACCCAGCTGACCTACACCTTCGAGCACTGAGCTGCAAAGCAGGCTGCAACAACTTTTATTCTCTTCTCACTGCTTTATTTCCCAGTACAGGCAGTTTTGCACTACACATTTCATCCCCATCCTCACACCCACTTGTAAAGGCATGCTTGGTGCCTCCTATCACCTTCACTGGTACAGCTGACCCATCTCCATGGGGGCACCTCTGGCACCATCCTTTTTTTATCAGATGCTCTCACTGCTGCTGACAGTAAATTTGCTCTTGGTTAGCAATGGAAATGCTACCACCTTCAGGATTACCCCATGCCTTTCCTCTCCCATCTGGGCCAGGGAAGCTCACACACCACAAGCACTCTCAACACCTGATCTACTGTTGAGCCCAAAGGATGACGAGCAGGTCACCAGAAAAAGCCCCCCCCCCCCCATCAAACACTCAGCTGGGAAAAATAATCACAGCTGCATTCAGATGAATACATTTTGATTTACACCACTGGGTCTACACTAATTTGGAGCAGCTGGGGCCAGGCTTGTGCAAGACTACTATAAAAAGAGATGCTGCCTACCAGCCCTTCTTCTCTTACAACTCTAACCCATAATTTAGTAAGTAATAGATGACCTAAAGAAATTCCTGGGTAGCTGTAAAATGAGAGGGAGAAAGAAATAATTTGATTGTGTAGACTACCACTGGCAAAGAAGTGATTGCGCCGGTACTAAAAAAAGGTAAGAAATCTAGAAAGTAGCAATAATAATGCATGAATTTCAACATTCAGGAGGCACGATAATGACTAATGATTGAATGGAGGGTTACAGTGGACTGCTAACGCCCACATTTTTCTGAAACAGCATCCTTTGGCAAATTCAATGTTTAAAAGTCCTCCTGAAGACTTATTAAAACTGACAAAATTGTTCTAGGTTTGAGGAATAATGAGCTCCAAGCTTTTTTCAAAGAATTAAAGAAAATCCTAAGTCCTATCCTTGGCTAAGTCTGTTGCAGCACAGGTGAAACTCAGCATCAGCTGTTTTCCCATTAGGTGTCTTCAGAAGCCTCTTGTTTGCTTTATCTTCTCTGCTTTACATTGGATTAAAACATCTCTATTACACAGAAAGGGCCTGAATGGGGTGTGTTTAGCTCAGCCCGGGAAGAGCAACCTATTGCTGCCTTAACTGGTGAATTCATAAAGATTTAATGTACCTTCCGTACCTTCCATACCTTCCCTTTTGAGGAAGGAGCTGGAGTGATCAGACATGATGTGTGGGGAGAAAAAGCAGTCCAAAGCATTTCTTCGGCCCTCTCCAAATTCTTCTTTAATATTAACAGGAACATTTTATGCTTATGTAAGTTAGATACATGCCAGAGAAATTTGAATCAAGGTGTTAATACTTAACGAAAACACATTTCCTGCTGTTTTGCAAGGTTTAAAAAGGTGATCAAGACCTATTAGGATTAAGGGCTCATTTCAGTTGAATTGGTCAGATGGCATTTGGGTGTAGTTTAAGCTAAAAATACAGGGAAGGGATAAGCAGATTTAATTTCTATGTAAAATTGTCTCCTCCTCTCCTTTCTCTGCCATGCACACATGCGTACGTATTTGCACTTAACCTGAGCAACATTGCCTGGTTTTGGGGTTGTTTTTTTGTACATCAGGAAAGGTTATTTGGACTGGATCTGCAGTGAAGATAGCAATGCCTTGTTTCTCATGAGATGTATTTAAACATGTTCCCTTCCCATGTCACCTGTGCCTTTTCGGTCTCAAGACACGAAGGCCGATTGTCCAGAGCCACACAGTGACTGATATAGCTTCCACCATCATCGTCATTTCTTAGTTGCAGTCACTGATATTTCTTGGACTATGTACTGAAATGTGTCCACACAGTTAAAGCTAGAGCTGGAAGATGAGGAGAGGGATGTTCTTCGGTGGAACAACATTGCCATCTCATGGTGCAGGTGCATCCCTACAAAGTCTGCAGTGATGCTCCCATCCACAGCATTCAAGGTTGCAAGCTCCAAGCACATGTGAGTCCCACTGCAGAAAATCCAAGTAAGTAAACTTTACCAGTCTGCTCCCAACCTTAGAAATGGAGGGCTTTTACCAGGATCAGTCTCAAGACAGGGTTTTCAGACACCCACCAGCAACCTCTTGCCAGTCCAGTTTCCCCCGTGACAATCCTGCTGCTGTCTGCATCAGTCTGCACTTCAGATTTCTTCTGTTAATTCTCATTTTCTCAAGCTCCACTAATAATTTCCCATGTGGCACCATATCAAATGCTTTATTGAACTCCAGATAGATTAGATCTACCAAATTTCCCTTGTCTGGAAAACCAATTATCTTATCAAAGGAAGATGTCAGCACAGTCTGGCACAAACTGCCTTTGGTAAACCTGTGTTGCACTTTATCTCATTTTTCTCAGTGCCTTTAATTAATGTTTCCTTCAGAATTTGTCCTACAATCTCATGTATAACTAAAAACAGGTTAACACATCCATAGCTGGCTAGCTCATGCTTTTCATTTTCCTTATCTTCCCTTACTTTCCTTATAATCCATTTGCTTGTGGGGGTTCAATCAGTGCCATTTGACCCGCAAAACTCATTAGAAATCTCTGCTCACCCCTCTGCACACCATGTGCTGCTTGTCCCCAAATGGGATGGAGATTTCCCCAACCCCTCAGACTTCATCCGGGTTCCTTTCAGGGTCCTGCTTTCACCGCAAACGTGGCTGCTTTCATTTCCTGCTTCTTATTCCAGGTAACTGTCTGTCTTCACTCCCCATTGCATGTCACCTTTACCATCAAAAACTAGTTATCTGTTTAATTTGGAGGGAATGCTTTGATTACCCTTTAGCCTGGTCCTGCTTTTGCTGGCTGGCTGTCACTCTTTCTGCCTACGTTTATATATTTCACTAAGGAAACTTTTAATGATTTTCTTTTTCCCTTACGTGTGCATGGTCATGCTCAGTCTGGCTCTAGCCTTCCCCTCACTTTGAAGACGTACGTTTCTGCTGTCCTGACATTTTTGTCCATCCCTGTCATCTCTCCATCCACTCTCCCTACTCTGGAGATCATAGAATGGGTTGGGTTGGGAGGGACCTTTAAGATCATCTTGTTCAATGCCCCTGCAATGAGCAGGGACATCTGCAACTAGTTCAGGTTGCTCAGAGCCCCATCCAACCTGACCTTGAATGTTTCCAGGGATGGGGCACCGACTACCTCTCTGGGCAACCTGTGCCAGTGTTTCACCGCCCTCATCAAAGAAATTTCTTATATCTAGCCTGAATCTGCCCTCTTTCAGTTTAAAACCATTACCCCTTGCCCTATTGCTACAGGCCTTATTAAAAAGTCTGTCCCCACCTTTCTTATAAGCCCCCTTTAAGATCTGGAGCCTGTCTCAGAAGGGATGGCTGCAAGTTGTACATGCAGGATAGATCTTCATGGCTCAGAGACACCTCTGCAACTCCCAATTGCAAAAATTATTCTTACCTTTGGGAGAGAAGAGGTCTTCCTCTAAACATGCCAGTGCAGAGTGTTGCTCATGAGAAGGTGTCATACCATCACTGATGCTATGGATGCACAAGTGGTTAGCAGAGTTAATGAGGGCAAGTTCCCTATGAATTTTAGCCACCAAAATGTAATTCTATTTTTTCTCATCAGATAATGACATGGCATGACTGAAATTAAGGTTACATGGAAGTGACTCATTCATCCACTCTGTTGCAATGGACCGAGGGTCCATATAACTGCAGAATTATTTCAGGTTATTGCAGGGAAAAATCCTGAATTCTGGTTAGGGGTACCCTGAGATTATTATAGTGTGGTAGCAGAGCAACTTGCCATCCCACTGGGGCCGTAAGTTTAGATTTTGCCTAGCAATTGTAATAAATGCCCTCTCCAGCTGACCCAGCTATCAACAGGTACTTGCTCACATAGGCTGGGGAGCTGAAGATGCTCACAGTGATCCTCTTTGCCACTGTGCATGCCTAAAAAAAAAAAAGAAACCCTGGAAAATGCAGCCTTCCCAGCAGTCTGCTAGTTTTGTTTTGGCAGATGCTGAACCAAATATTGTGTTTTGGTATGGTGGGATCCCATCTTTTTTTAATCCATCCCATTGGGCTCATGTCAAAATATGCTGACAGCTAGACTAGGCCTCTTGGAAAGTCCTGTGTTTTGCCAATTTTCTATATTACAATGCCATGGCAGCTTTTTGGATCGAGGCATCATGTGAAAAGGGAAGTCAGGATGGAGCCCGACAGAGGCAGTGAGGGGACTTGCTAATCATCATGGGGAGGAAATAACTAGGGTGAAGAGGGACTCATTACTTCCACCATAAACCCTTCTGTGATGGCAGGGGAGACCGGTCCATGCTAGCATAGCTGCTGGAGGGCTTCCCAGGCAGCTCTGCAGCCCCTTCTGCCTTTTTTTCAACTCCCCAGGCTGTCAGATAGCTGGAGGAAAGCCGTCTATCACAGCTGATCCACTCTATCCAGTTGTTCTCTAGATTTAGCTTGCAAGTGCATAATTTATGGTCAGTTGGTTCATCTCCTCTGCTCTTTGTCAATGCACAGCTTTTTATGGATGAGATTGTGAGAATAAAAGCTACAGTACTGAAGGTGCCCACAAGCAGGGAAAGCAGGGAAAGCCCCACCTCCAAAGTGTGCCAAGGAGGCACACATGGGCCATGGGAACAAATGGGCTCATAGGTGTCAATAAGGGGTTTGAAGCAAGCAGCCTCGTCATCCTCCTTCGCAATCTTTGAATCAGGAAGTCATTCTGCTGAGATCTGTTTTGCTTTCCTTCCTCTGTACATAGGATAAAGCAGGCAGAAAGTGTGAAGCTGCTGTTAGAGGCACAGCTCCAAGAAATCAAGAAAAATCTTGGAGAAGCGTGAGTCATGTGCCCCAAACTAAATTTAGCTGAAAAAAACCTGATAGTGTTATACACAACCTTGTAATGACTTTATTTCTGTTATGATTGTTGCTGCTGTTCTGGTTAATACCTTTCTCACTTAAAAAGACCTAATACAATCCTGTAGCAACCACTACAGAAGTATTATTTGCTTGTATTATTCTTTAGGTGGTTCCTGTGCTGGAGGCAGTAAGTAGTTACAATCACTCAGTACGTAATAGAGAAATTCATTCCAATAATAATAACAACAACAACATATTTTTGAAATATGAATCTGATGAATTCATGAATATAGAAAGCTCTTGTTGCTGGCTGTCCACAAAATGGTAATAAAATCAAGCATGATTTTCTGATAGACTGTCTGTAGATTTCTAGTGCACTTACTCCAGATGTGCATCCCTCACCGCTCAGCACCCAGCTCCTGGCCCTCCTGTGTGTTTGGATCCACCATCTCACAATGGCAGTGGTGGGATCGGGCATGCCTGCTCAGCCTGTGGTGCAGGCAGTGTTTTCCTTCTGGTATTATTCAGGGGATGGCATCAGCTGCTCTGTCCCCATTGAGCAGAGCATGGGGAGGGCAGGGATGAACGTGAGGCAGATCGACCTGCTCAGGGCATGGTGCTAAGAGAGCATTTACAGGTGTTTGTTGTGTTATAAAACCCCCTTTTCTTAGAGGCAAAGCAACAACTCGTCTGGAGTTTTATGGTTCTCCAGTGTTTCTCTTTTTTAGGGGCTGGGAGCTCTGTAGGGTCCAGCAAAACCAGGCTTGCAGCAGCCGGTAGGACCTGGGTGGATTTGCTGTGGACAGCCCTGCTCACATGCGAACAGCCTGCAAATTGCTGATGGGCTCTGCTTGGTGGGGGGTTTTGCCTTGCGGGGACTACAGGATTGACACAGCCAGAATCTCGGTGGCTGAAATATAATCTGTAGCATGTAAATTTGTAGTTTACACTGGCTCCAGTCAGAGGAAACATCTGTTTCTAAGGGGAGGAGACTTTTAGAAAGTGTTTTTGCCAAGTGAGGCCCCCAAGGTCTAATGGTATTTGCACTCTGATATACGAGCACAAAAAGCCTTCGTGATGTAAAGGCAGATTTAGAAGCACCCCTGACTAAACCACCTCCTTCTATACTGTACCGACAACATCATGTTTTCAGTTAACAGCCCCTCGTAAAAAAACGAAGGCTGTCCAATGCAGAAAACACTTAAAATCAGTTAGTTCCCCAAAGTCCTGATATGATGATGTATAAATTAATATTGCAAAGGCTGACTAAATTAAAGCAGAGGAAGGCTATAATAATGCACATGTGTTTGCAGGGAGTGATGCTATCACAAGCTGGGAAGTTGCAAAAAGCTTAAAGTAAAATTAAGCATATGAAAGTAACTCTTCTCATGCTGCAGACACAGTGGCTGCCTTTTTAGTCGTTACACTTGCTTTATCTCTAAATTTGTATGGACATTGCAAATATTAGAAATATAAATATGGAAACCTTTAAGCACAAATATATTGCTTTATAATTGCTTATAATTTGGCACAATTCAGCTCCTTGCATTCTTTCCTCTGATATTTTTTCCTCTGTGCATTAGTGCCCGTGCCCTGCCTTCCTCTGAACTGACTGACAAGCTCACCTTTGAGACATGTAACTCCTGGTCCCTCTGTTTATAACAAAGTGATAGGAGCTTCACTTTTTCTCTGTCCATATGCATGTAAGGTGTAAGTAGTTTACTGTTTCCCAAGTGACAGCTATCAATTTTGGGTAAAATAACTAAGAAAGCATTATTTTATAACTTCTCTGTTGCTCAAAAGGAGCAAAGGAGTTTTCTACCATATCAACATAATTCTAAAAGAGACACAAGCTTTCAGTAAATACCGAGAGATATACATGCTAGCAGTTAACAATAGCAAGCAGCATGCCTAAAGGGATTAGTCTATGAAGGGGGCAAATCAAGGCACGTTTCTTCCCGTATTTGTGAACGTTCAGACTGGTCTTCCAGAGGTCTTACTCAAAACTGAGCACTGTAGGGCAAGGAAGGGTTTACTCCCCTTGTCTTGGCACTTAGGAGGCCATAGCTGGCTACTGCATCCAGCTTTGAGCCCCCATTATAAGAAAGACATTGGAACACCAGAGAGGGGGTAGTGGTGGGGTACCAGTAAGGTTATGGAAGATGTGCAAGGAGAGGTCGAGGAGCTGCATTTGCTCAACCCAGAACAGAGGAGGTGAAGGTGGTCTAATTGCTGTATCTCCCTGTTTAAGAGTTTATAGGGAAGGCTGAGACAGATTTTTCTTGGAAGTGCACAGCAAAACAGTGAAAGGTGATGGTGAAAAGCTGGGCTGCGCACAGGGCACCGATGGGCACCCGAGTTTAATTGCTGTAACTTCCCAAGATGACTGTCAGATGGGCTGAAACTTTCTAGAAAGAGGTCTTTAGAGCTACTTCAGCAAACAACGACATCAGTTGGCTCATTTGGGACAAGTGTCTATGTTTCAGAAGGGAGATATGGGGAGTGTGAGTGGTTGATAAGCCCCAAGGAACTTACCTAAGCCCTGCACTTGGCAGTGGTCAAAAGCACAGGCCTGAGCAGACCTTTGGTAAGGTTTAGAAAATGAGATATTGTTTAATATCATTTAATAACCTGTTTTGGGTGATGCTGACAGTATTTATGGAAATACTATAATTTGTTATGCTTCTAGGGGAATGCCAGTGCCTGCATGGGATGCTTGCCTTCAGGCCCTGGCTTCTCTTTTGAATGGGTGAGAAATCATCCTTTTGAATGTTACTGGGGCCAAATCCAGACCAGTGGCTGGTTGGGCTCATGGAGAGCAGTGCTCAGCCATTTGCTGGAGCATCCTTGAGCAGCCACATCAATGCACCTCCATTTTTGGAGGAGATCTCCAGAGCAGAGAAGTTTATCCTTTCATTTAGCAAAACTGAAGCAGATTCCCAAGCTCTGGAATAAAATGAACCTCATCTCTGAGGGGAGCAAAGGTGATTTTGTAGGATTACTGTCTCTAAGATTGTTCAGGATGAAGAGAAATCTCCACAGGGTCTATCCACTATGGAGAACATGAAGGCTTGGGTGGGATCTAGAGTAGAAACCCAGGCTGTCCCAGTGAGCACTGTCCGGGCTGCATAGCATTAGGCAAAACAGTTGAACAACTGCAGCCCAAGACACTGGATGTGCCACGAGAAGCGGCCAGCATTGCATGTGAACCAAACCTGAGAGGGCAGACCATGAGCCAAAGCTGGTGCAATACTTTCCCTATAACCGTAGTGAGTCTCCTGTGATGTTCAAGGCTGAAATGTTGCTCTGCGCTCGCTGGATGTGCAGCAGCATGGAGAGGTGAAGGGAAAGCATGACTTTGTCACTAGTCACCTTGCTGGGAGCTGGGGCCTCAGTCTGCTGCAGACTGCTTATGTGACACAGGGGTGTGATTTTTGCCTCCCGTTGCCAGGCCACCAAGCCCTTAGGGACGCAGAGGCACCTGGCACAGGCTCTGCCTGCAGACTCCCATTTTTCTGGGTCTCCCCTTGCAGCAAAGCAGAAAACAGCTCCTATAGAAGGGAATGCAGAGCAGCACCAAGATTTCGGCTACTGCCTGTTATTTAATGGGTTTTGTGTGGGTGTGAAGCATGCAGCAGTCTGTCCAAGTCACTTGGCAGTGCCCCATCCACCAGCACAGCCCCCAGCTCCATGCAGACCGGGCTCATTGGTGTGTGTGAGCCTGCTTGTCATTCCCCCCGCTGCCTTTCCAGCGGGCTTCTAGGGACCCAAACTCACGTGCTGGGTTGGCAGGGCATGGGCAAGGCCATGGCAGTGGCACCATGGAGCAGAGACCTGGTGAGATGCTGGCAGCTCATGCCATCCAGGGCTGTGGGCAGCCTGTATTCATTCATGCACACCCCCTTCTGCTGCACATCGAGCCTGTGTGTTTTGGCTCATAGTTTCATCATCTCCCCTATATACTGGTGATACAGGCTGCTCCAGGCTGTAACTTTACACTGCCCCTTCTGCAGGAGTGGGTTGCACAGAAAATTCCCCTCCTAACTCCAGGGCAAGGGTCTCAGTAGCACATCAAGGCAATGGGGGGAGCTGGTGCAGGAGGGGGATGCTTTCATGTTGTGCAAGATAAAAGCTGGGCTGAAACTTTTAATAACAGTTGCCATCTGCTCCAATGCGTACCCCTGTATTAATGCATCCTCTAAGCTCAGCAGACACTACTGTGCACTGGGAAGGGAGGGAGGAAGGGATGGATGGATGTGTTCATCCCCGGAGGAGCTCCCAGCTTTGGAGCTGGACACTGGCCAACCTATTTCCTTGCAGGTCAGACTGCAACGATGGACCTGAGTGCATGTTTGCCAAAGGAGAGGGTTTCTCACAGAGAGGTTTGTCGCGGCACGGGGGCTCCTCACCTATGTCATTGCCAGAGAGACTTCTTTGGCATTGGAGCCCTCCTGGTGATTTTGCCCAGGATGTTATCTGCTGATTAAGCCTGACTATCTTGATAGCTTTCCGTGGGGACTGTTTGCTCTGCCTGGCTGTGGCAACGTTAGCCACTCTTGCATCCTCTGCCAGCTCTCTGCAACAGGAAACGTACGGGGGAGCACAAAGCAAGCTGGGGGCAGGCCCTTTGCACCCTGCGGTGGGGTGAGGTGGGGTGCCCCTGAGCTGGCCAGGAGCAAACGGGCACTCCCTGGAGTGTTGGGTGACTAATTTTTAAGAGCAGGCAGGCTGGCTTTCTTCTGCCATCACAAGCTGTGAAGGGTATGAGCTGAGCGCTTTTTGGTGGCTTATAAGCACTATGTGGTTGCTGTTGGTGGAGGGAGGTGGTTTTCTGAGTGGCAAAGGAGTGTTTTGGCAGTGCTTGCATGTGTGCAACATGCAGGGCTGCTGGCACTCATTGGCTGGACAAAGCTTCCAGCCCTGCTAGTAAATCTGCCCTGGATATATAGCCTTGCCAAAAATCAGGAGGAGAAGGGGAAAAAGAACAGAAGGGAAGCTGCAAAGAGCCTGATTGCTGTGGGTGACTGGGAGCCAGTGGTTGCATCCCAGCAGGATGCTCTGGTCCCCTTGCTGGGGGGCCTGGCTGAGCGGCTCTGGTCCAGCTCAGGTCAGGGTTGCAGGAGGGATGTGCTGGGAGCTCTCTTCGGTGCTACAGCTCCACTTCTCCCCTACAAATTCTGCTGTCCCAGCACAGCATGGCCACTGAAGTTCATACTCCTTAGGCCCCAGGGCCAGGAAAGCTCTGGGGGATCCTTCCAACCTGAGGTGGGTCATCCCAATCCTGGGGGCACCTGACGGTGCTCCTGTACCCCTCAAGCCATCCTTCTGGGGACAGGTTGTAGGGACAAGCAGAGGCTCTGATGGATCAGCAAATCTCCCTGCCTGCTTGATCTCTAATGGGGAGCTAGGCAGGCATCTGAACCTGTCAGGCAGCCCGTTCAAGATGTGGGGTGTTATTTGGGCTGTGTTTGTGTAGGAGGCCCTGTTGCTGCCTTCCTTGAAAGTATTCAGAGCGTCAATGCCGCTCCAGCAAAGTAGTTCTTTGCTATAGGCCAAAGAACAGTAAAGTAGCCTCCATAAGCACAGCTCTAGATTCAGAGGGAAAAGGCTTAATATGCTGCAGACCACCCCCAAAAGGTGTAAACTGTCTGCCTTTTGGCACCCGCTTTGCTCAGTCCCACCCATCTCTTGTGACCCTCACAGAGCAGTGGGGCTCACATTTGGCTGCCTGAAGGACCTCGCACTGCAAACTCCCGTGGGCCTGCACCTTTGAAAATACAGCCCTAGCAACTTGTTCGGCCTTATCTCAGCACACCAGGAATGCAAACACCAGAGCTCGTGGAGAGTAAGCCATGAGATTGCTCCAAGCCCTGGCAGGACAGAAGATAGTGGAGAGGCAGTGCAGCTCCTCTGGCACAGGCAAAGGGCTCTCCACCGGCTGTGGATACCTTCCAGTGTGGTTCAGCTTGGCTTTGCTTCCCAACAGGCTGCATGCTTTGCTGCTTTTTGCAGCCAAGAGGTGAGTTTTGCTTTATCTCTAAACATGTCAGGTTGTAGAATCAGAAAGCAGGTGAGAAGCCATGCGGTAAGAAGCCCCTTCGTTTGCATGCATTGCTGGAGGTCGGAACGGCTGCATTAATTACAGTCTGCAATAAATATGATATATTCTTCTACAGGTTTTCCATTGGAAAGAGGTTTCCAAATGTGCCTGGTGTTAAATCTGTAAGGAAGTTGGCTTTGAAGTGTACACACGTGCGCTGACTTGGTTGTAGCTGTAATTTACTCGAGCAGATTCTGTAAAGACATGAAAATAAACTGGTGTAGGCTCAAGCTATGCTGTGTGTGTTACAAACAGTGACTGCCTCGGGGTTATTCCCTGCTGGGAGAAATAAGGACAGTCACCCAGTTGGAGGGGTGCAGACCCAAATGCAAAACCTACTGGTTCTCAGAGGAAAGCCACAGCGTTGGGGATAGACAAGAGGATGGGATTCTCTCTTTTTAATCCCGAGGGATGCCCAGGAGCCATAGGAATGTGGATTCAATGACAGCAGAGTTTGGCATTGCCAGAGGACTGTGATATGTATATTATTTACCTGCGGTGCATAAATTGTAATTTGTAATGCAGGTGACTCGCTTCAGACAGTCTAAAACTCAAATCAGATTTGAACTCAAGGGCTGTGCCAACTGAAAGCTGCAGGTGCTGTTCTTTTTTTTTATTCTAAAAAAACCCTTTTGGCAAATGAGGGGAAGACTTGGTCCCCGTGCAAGCTGAGCCCATGTCCCGAGTCCCTGCGGGGCTGGTTGTGCCCCATGGGCTGCCCTGGTAGGGGACTCCTTGTGCCAGGCGGCCACTAGCCTGGACCAAAGGACCAGGACCCCACCGTTTGTCCAGTCAGGCTGTGATGTGCAGGGGGTGTGTGTGGCTGCCAGCCCCCCAGCTGGCTGATTTACTCCCTTTGGTGGCGTTTACTGAAAAATCCCGCTGTACCTTCCCACAGCACGTGTCTCATGGACACCTTGGAGGAATTATCATGCAGCAGTAACAGTGCTGTAGTGCACTGGCATTCGTAGTAATCTCTCTTGTAGTCTCCCACCTGTTTTCATCCTACACTTGAAATACTGAAATTGCCCCGAGAAAAGAAATATCTTTACAAGATGGGCCATCAAGCCAGCATGCTGTCTGCTGCATCCAGAAAAGCAACCCACTCAGCAGGGTAATCTATTCAATGGCTGGGATTTATTTTTAACATTTGGTTCTGCAGTCCTTTTAACTTGAGCAGGGAAGTGAACATTTTGATAACAGCAGCCTCCAGGTCAAATGTGATGAGAATTCATAACTTGCCACATAGGGGTTTTCGAAAAGCAACCAAGCAAAACAATTTCCCAGAATGAGACGATGAAGATTCACATTTCTCTTCACAATGTTGTACACAGAGCTGGTATCTGCTGGAGTGTCTACTTATTCTCTCCCCGCAATTTGCAAATAAAATGCCTCCTGGACTATTTTAAATTTGAACAACTATTGCGAGCAGAGCTTTGCTAGGCTGCTCATAAAGACCTGAGACATCGGATCTTTAGGCTGTCAAAGAAGAAATATTAATCTGGTAATGGGAATGTCCTAATGGTCCCATTTCTAATCAAAGTAAAGCCTGTTTTTTTGCTTCAAGCAAACATTGCCTAGAGAGTGGCATCAAGATTTAAAAATTGCAAGGAACAGAAGTAGGGAGCTCCAGTCCCTAGACTGCACTGGAGCAGCAGCATGGGAACAGCAGCAGGCATGGTTTAGCTCAGAGCTGGGACTGGGGAGGAGAAAAAAAAAAAAAAGCCTGAAAATCTAGCCAAGCTGAGATGGGTGAGGGAACTGCTAGAGGGCAACTTTTTCTTTCTGTTTTATTTTCAAATGGCTGGAATAAGTCAGAAGCATGTGTCTGAGAAAGAGGCATGGAACTTGGAGGGAAATTTTGTAGTTCAAGTAATGTAGTTTATTTTATTCTGGCTTATGCTGGTGTTTCCTGCGCCGTCTCGTGCTGGGCTCAGCAGCGGATGTTCATGTTGCACCTGAACATTGCTGGGCCTGTGGTGCTCTGCAGCACAGGCTGCTTTATCTGCAGTCTTGGGAACAACTTGTTTCCAAACCGCTTGTATTTGCTCTCCATTCCCTGTGTTCTGTCCAAATTTGATATCTGCAGGGAGGTCCTGGGTGTGGGGTGCTGCCTCTCACAGCAGGGGCTCCTCTGCAGAGAGCTGTGGCAATAAGAGAAAGTGGGAAAACAGTGGGAAAAATAATAATTAAAAAAGCTGCATTCCCTCCTCTGCAGGCTGCTTTCTGCAGATCGTACCTACAGCCACACTGGTGCCTGATGTTGTCACCCACTTCACCCCTGGCATCTTCTCTCATGCAGTCGTGGGAACCCGGGGTGTAATGAGAGACTCTGTGCAGTGGCAATGGAAAACAACAAAATCTGCTATGCAGCATGGAAAGCTGTACTGATGGGAACAGTCATTGCTTTAATATTTAATTCGATGAGATCTAGCTCTGAGAAATGGATCAGGAGCTGCCACAGCTTCAAGCGTGTGCTCAGCGCTTGCAGGGGAATTTCCACGGGGTTTGCTATGCTGCAGACTTATCTATATTCTGGCTGGCTGACATGGTAATGTGTCTCATTAATTATCTGAGCACACAGAGCTGTGTTTCCTCCCATTCCCTTTAATTAATCAAGCTTTAAATACTTCCAGGTGTCACTTGGACATTGGGTTGTCATTGAAAGTGTCTCCCCTCTGTTGGACCCTAGATCATGATCTCTGCAAAGCAAATGTGGGTTGCTCAGATGCAATCAGGTGGCATTTCAGGAGGGAATTTCCTTACGTCATGAGCCTGTCAAACAGTGCAATGCAGATAAGATTCAGTCCTGCCTCTTACCAGCAGGAACTCCCTGATGCTGTACAGGCCTGTGTTGTGCTGAAATTGGGAATGAGGAACTGGGCCAGGCTGATGTAGGCATGAGATGGGTCTCACCTAAAACCTGTCCCTTCTTTGTCCTTTTAAGTGGGTCCTATTGGCTCCAAACCATTTCTGGGACTGAGATTCAGCCTGCAGCAGAGCCAGTTTTCCTCTGTGCATCTTCTCCTGCCTTCAGAAATCCCTTTGCATGCTCCAGACAGCTTGGGTGTCTTCACCAGGGAGCTGGGCTTTAAGGGAGCCTGGTTGCCACCGTGATGGCAAAAAAACAAGCTGGAAATGTGGATTTGTCAGAACTATAATCCAGGTAGGTCCTAGTTCCTTGCTTGCACAAAACCATCTGCTTTCTATCCTTACATCTGCCTCTCTCTGGTCCTTCTTCAGCCCCCATCCCTGCAGGACCCGAGTCCCTCATGGCCTTCAGGGTTGAAGTGTCAGCAGAAGGGCCAGACTGGCAAAAAGGCTTTGGTGCCTACATGCTAATATTGTAGATATGGCTGACACGTCCCAAACTGTAATCATGACCTTCCCCTCACTGGCACTCACAGCCCCCTTGGCCACCTAATTACACTGGCACATTTTGCTCCTGAGATCCCCTGGACATCTCCTGCTTGGGGACAAGCATGTGTTGGCATGATGCTGCAGTGCTTGGGAACAGTTTGCTACACCAGCCTGCCCCAGGGATGGGCTTGGGGGTCCCTCTCCTGGCATGGGGCAAGGTGATCCTTCTCACCTTGCTCTCCCTGCTTTCTCCCTTGGTCCTTCCCTCTCTGTCAACCCAATGAACTGTGTAGCTGTGCCATGAGACATAGCTGCATGTCCCTTCTCCAAGACCTCTCCTGGTCCCCCCCTGCCTGGCTGGGGGTAAGGATGTGGGACCCCAGCAATTCACCCCACAGGGCAGAGCCCTCTGGACCATCAGACATCTCTCCAGGCTTGTTCTGGGGAAAAGGCATGAGCTTCACCAAACTGCCTTTATACGGTGGGGTGAAGGCATGAGCTTCACCAAAATGCCTTCATGCTACGCTGTCCAAAGCCAAGTCCTACCATTTCTCAGTCCTGCTAAGTAATAACACTGGCATATATTTTTGCTGTTCCTTGTCTCTCTTTAGCATCCATGTCTGAGGCATGACCCCAAAGGCCCAGGGAAAGCAAGAATGTTGAAGAAAATCCATATATGTCTCTGCTTCTTCTTTGTCTTGGGCATTTTATACGAGATCTCCCTGATGTCCGGCTGCTTCTTCTCCTATATGCCTATGTCTAAGCACTTCCTGACACCTGAGCAGGTCTTGAACCTCGGCAAAAGCATCATCTTTCTGGAGACAACGGAGCGCCTAGAGCCACCTCCGCTGGTGTCGTGCTCCGTGGAGTCTGCCGCCAGGATTTACCAGGACCGGCCCATCATCCTCTTCATGAAGGGACTTACGAATGACACGGTGTTGGACTTGAACTCCAGCTATACAGCCTTCTCACTTTTGTCTTCTATGAAGAATGTCTTCATTTTTCCTCTCCAGATGGAAACTGTCTTCCAGGAGACCCCTCTGCTCCAGTGGTACAACGAGGTGAGCATTATAATAAGGGGAAAATAGGGAAATAGGAAAACAGTTATAAGTAGGGGGAAAAAATGGTCTGAAGTAGGCTTAAAATGAATGGAGGAATGCAGGACTGGCTGTGTGAAATTAGGGATTTTTTTTAATTTTTTTTTTTGTTCAGGATAGATTCATTTCTGCTATGTTTTGCAGTGTATTCATCTATCTGTTTATTGAACACATGATCAGCATTTCCCCCCCTATCTGGAGAATCAGATTTTTTGGCAAATAAAATGTTAGTAAAAATAGATTGCATACATGTTTTGATAAAACATCGCTTAATAATCTTTCTCAACAGAAGCTGGTTGAACAAAATGTGCTGCCTGAGTCATCTGAGCGCTTGTTAATGCTGCCACACACCAACAGAGCCCGCAGTAGATAAGGTGCAGGAGAGATTTCAGTTTTTGTAATAGCAATATGCAAAACCAAGGCGGGATCTTGTGAGCCTCACCCTGGAAATAAATTCCTGGAAAACTGCTTGCAAGTAGCTTTTGTCAAATTTGTTTGGCTCCATCTCTGTGCAGGGCAGGCATATTTCCTCCAAATTCTTCCTTCTCCTGAGAAAAAATGACTCCAAATACCAACAGTGCCAATGAAAACCCTCCAGCCTGTTTCCAAGTGCTGGGAGTGATCAGGGAGCGTAAGTGGGTTGTGTCCCACTGAAATAGCAGGCAAAGGTTCGTGGTATCATTGATTTAACATTGTAGGTTCCATCAAAACACCCATGAAATGTTCCTGTTAATTTATATTAACAAAGCATTGCTCTGCACTTGCCCCCTTATTGTATTCCAATAAAATTCAATATATGGAGGAGGAAAAGGTGGTCAGTGACATTTGCAGGCGTGCAGGTACAGTTTTATGGTGCCATTTGCATCCAATGGATGGATGTAGTCCATTCTCTGCTGGTGGCATCACTGTCTTGCTTTTCAAACTCTGCAGGTAGTCCCCGAGCAGGAGAAGAACTGGGTCCACGTCAGTTCTGATGCCAGCAGACTGGCGCTCATTTGGAAGTATGGGGGCATCTACATGGACACAGATGTCATCTCCATCAGGCCCATCCCTGAGGAAAGCTTCCTAGCAGCGCAGAAGTCACAGTTCTCCAGCAATGGGATCTTTGGCTTCCCTGCCCACCACAAATTTATTTGGGACTGCATGGAGAACTTTGTTCTCAAGTACAATGGGAACATCTGGGGGAACCAGGGGCCCTTTTTAATGACAAGGATGCTCAAAGCCATCTGCAATCTCACAGATTTCAAAGGCACCGAGGACCACAGCTGCCAGAACATCTCCTTCCTCAATCCCCAGCGTTTCTACCCCATACCGTACCCAGCGTGGGGCCAGTACTACGAGGTCTGGGAGAAAAACCCCAATTTCAACCACTCCTACGCACTGCACTTGTGGAACTTCATGAACCACAACCGGAAAGCTGTGGTCGCGGGCAGCAACACACTGGCTGAAAAACTGTACAAAGCCTACTGCCCCACCACGTACAAGGACCTGATCCAAAATGCGGAGCTGAGGGATTTCACACCCTCTGGGGATGCTGCATGACGTGGTGTAAGGAGGAAGGGGGTGATCCTTCCGGCCCTCCCTGTCCTGGGGCCAAAAGACAGTCACCACTGGTGTCAGTAGCTGGTTTTGTAGGAGAAAGACAGACCTTTTCATAACCACCATCCCTACTCCCTTGGGATGCTAAGGAGCATATACAGAATGGTGGTGGGTATCCATCAGACGTAGCCTCCAGTGACACTAAGGACACCTTTGTCTCAGTTCTGTTTCCGTATAGGTGCTCATGAACTAAACCTTCCTGAATTGAATGGACTTACAGGCCTTACTAGTGAGCTTTTCCAAGGGAAAAGTTCCTAAAGAGGTGCATGGCCTCCTGGGAGAAATTTCATCTCTGCAACTCTTGACACTATTGGCAGCTACCCATGTCAGAAAAGTTGCAAACACGACAGGCTTTGGACTAGGCTGAAGCCTCTGAGGCAAGTGTAATGCAAATGTATGGCAGAGGATGGATGAGAGTAATTGCTAATGAAGAGAAGCCTAAACCACTGTCTTTTCATTAATCTGTGGTTTTCTCACACAAACTTTACACCCTACGTTTTTGAGAGGGACCTTACTGGTGCAAGTGCAAATAAAATGGTTAATAAATGCCCACTCCTCTAAGCTTGCTTTCCCCTACACACCCCTGGATAATGAGTCCCATTTTTCAAATGTTTGTCTTCCTGCACTTTTACTTTGGCTCCTTCCAGGAAGGGGCTGCGCTGCAGTCAGTTCTGGCTGCAGAGTCACATCTCCTCCTGGAAAGGAGATGCTGAGCCACCAAGAAAGGATAGGGATGGCCCTCCAAGGCTCCCAAATCCCTTTGAAATAAGTGGAGTTCAACCACCCTGGAAATGAGGTGCAGCAGCTCTGGTCACCCTTGTCCAGTTATGTGAAAATCCCCACTTAACCTCAACAGGGCACCCAATGGCTTTTTTTTCTGCCAGAGAGCAATACATCCCCTTGCATTTACTTTTTTCCCAGGGTAATGCCAATCCACCCAACCCCCTGAAAAGAAGCCCAGCTTGCAAATCTCTTCTGAGTCTGTCCGAACATCTGTTTTTAACTTGGAAGCGGAAAGGCAGGGGCGGATCGGTCACCCATTCATCGAATGTTTGCCATCTGCACAATGCTATCTTCTGTAAACACAGCAGCTAATGAGCATGCTGCAATCACCAGCCCAGTTTCTGCAGCTAGAAATCACAGCAGGATTAATCAGGAGAAGAAAGCCCTCTGCACACAGCGTTTACGTGTGCTTCGTGCTGCGTTTGGACACGGGGCTCGAGTCTCCTTCCAGCCCCGTGTTCCCCCGCCCAGTAACTGCTAAAGTCAGTCGAGCTGCACCAGTATAAGGGCGGGCGGTGCCGAGCCAAGCACTGCAGGGTGTGAGAGCAGCAACATGGTGTGGGGGAATATTTTGCCGTTCCCTTTCCCAGGGTGAAACTATCATGGCTCAGCCTGGGGCCATGAGTTTCACGGCCTGGTGCCCTCCCAGCTTTGCTCCCTGCTCCATTACAGTGGGGTTTGCCTGCTGTCGGTGTCAGGAGGTGCTTTTCCTCCATGAGTTTGACTTTCCTGGCCTGAGGGGATGTAGGGGAGGAGTGTAGAGTCACAGCTCAGGAAGTCCTCCCTGTTTCCCACACAGCTTCAGACAGCCCCCGGCTGCTCCCAGCCACCTCTCGCTGCCCACATCCATCGTTCATTGTTCATCGCTCCGCTCCCGTCCCCTCTCTTCAGTTTCTCTCTCTGTCTCTGGCAACAAGTGAGTATTTGCCTTTTTCTGCTCTGTGGCTCAACTTTCCAGGCTCACCTCTCAGGGAAATGGCTGTGTCCATGGAAGGGAGGGACGGGGCTGGGGGACAGGCAGAGACTTGTCCCACTCGAGCTCCCTTTGCAGATGAGCTCAGGCACGAAAAATTTCCAAGGCTCCGCTGTGTTAGGTAGCGGCTCCTCTGCAGATGAGGTCCAACCCCTGCTTTGCTCTCCTGCCTGTTGTTTACTGTCAGCACTTTTAGCAAGCACAGCTGACTTCAACAAAGATCCTGCATGAGGGCTTTCTCCTGCAGCCACCTGAGCAAGCCACTGCTGCTTGGTATGAGTCCCAGGACATCACATTTTGGCTAGAGGAGAAGCTGAGAAAGGGAGGGAGGTGATGGCTGCTTTTGGGAAGGGTCCGGAGAAGGTGGGGATGCTGCTTGAGCAGGTCATGAGCAGAGTCTGGGACTCCTGACACCTCTCTGCTTCATGGTAAGGCATCTCCCAAAGTTTGCAGGCTCCTGCGTCGGCAGGGGAGCAGAAGGATGCTGGCACCTGGAGCACCCTTAGACTTTACAGGGATTGAAGAAGCCTTGAGGAGTTCAGGAAGGTGAGGAGGGCCCCAGGGTGGCAGTGGTGAAGGGTGGAGGAGAAGGAAACGAAGACAGGTTTCCCTGCCAAAGGCTGAGGATTGCAGAGGAAAGGACTGCGCAACAGCCTGACCCAGCAACTGTGAGCTGGGACAGCTAACACACCGTCTGCCGGCCTGGAAAATGAAAGTCCGATCATGCTTTCTGAGTCCCGGCTCTACCAGCACTTTGGCAGAGCTGGTTTTTGCACAGTGGAGTGGAAACAGTGCTGGTGACCACCTTCAGCTCTGTGCTCTGCTGGGTGGTGCTAGCTGCTACCTCTGCGATGGATTTGCACCCCTCGAGGTCGATGTCCTCATCCCCAGTGGGCAAAATCTCAGTCCTAGTGAAGGAATAGCACCATTTCCCTTGTAGATGATAAAGATGGTTTTTGCCAGCAGCTCCCATTGCATCAGCTGATGTTGCATTACATTGCAGCATGGAAGTCAAAATACTTTCACTGCTTTACATCAGCTGAGGACCCCTCCTAGGCAAATGCAAGTAAGAACTGAAGAAATAAATCTTCAGAGCTGGGTTCCCTGGTTGCCTAATGTGGTGGTTTTACTGTACCAACATCCCGCTGAAGCCATGGTTGCACTGTCTGAGACCTTATCTATAGCATTTGTAAGAAATGGGGGAGAAAACCCAGCAGACTCCAGCACCCACAAGCATGCCTGAAGCAGGCGATGGGGCAATCGCAGCCATGCTGCTAAACAGCAGGTCAGCATTGATGGCCAGGTGAAACACGGCTGGCTTTGTTGCCCGAAGACCTTGTTAATATTAACAAGATTGTGCAACACAGCCTACCCCTGGGGTATGCAGTAGATCATTAGGGGATTTTTAATTAGTGGTCCCTGCAAAGCCCTCGTCTTTAGCAGTGGTTAATTCATGCAACAAAATTTCGCCTGTGGGGACTACGAACCATTACCCTACAGATCTACATAACATGCAGCTGTGAGTCAGGGCTATATTTACACCTGTATATACACATATGTACATATATATATGTATGCATGTATCTATATATGTAAACTTCACTTTGTCCGATGCAATGAATTGGGTTGTTTGACATTGCAGTGCTGCTAACAGTATATGTATCACAGCATTAACAATAATGATCTTTGCTGGCCACACAAGCCTGGAAGGGAAGGGGCTTGCTGATCTGGTGTTTTTACGTAGGCACCAAAAAATTAAAAAATGAGCAACCTAGGAGAAAACTACGGTTAACAACATCACACTGATCCACAGCCATTCCCAGAGGCTTTCATGCCTTGTCTGCACCAGTGTGTGACCTCTTCCTAGGTTAGTTGCAGCCTTGAA
The DNA here is from genome assembly GCF_964188355.1 of Buteo buteo. Classification (NCBI taxonomy): domain Eukaryota; kingdom Metazoa; phylum Chordata; class Aves; order Accipitriformes; family Accipitridae; genus Buteo; species Buteo buteo. The sequence continues at coordinate 31,805,522 of NC_134177.1, forward strand.
TCAAGGCTTTCCCGTCTCCTGCCATATGGAGGCAGTGGAGTGAGAGGGAGAAGGGTGAGAAAGAAGAAAGGGTCAGGTGAAACTGGTGTAGAGCTAAAAAGTGCTTAAAAGAGCCAGTCAGGTCAACCCAGACTGGTTCAGAGCAGTTGTTGACCTCTAGTATTTACATGCAACAGGGAGAGGCCCGGGTGGGACTTGGGACTACAGGCAAAAAGGTATTTAGGTGCCTGACAAGCTGACTAAGCAGGCTAGAGAAAGGCAGAGATAGACATGTAAAGGGGCTTATGCAGGGCAAGAGGAGACTCTCTGACTCTGAGAGCAAGAGAGGGCTTTCTAGTTTGCAATAGATTGGAATGCTGCTGAGCTGGATGGAGAGCAAACCAGCCTTGCAAGGACACAAGAAGCACCATGCAGATGAAGCAACTCTGGCAGTGAAGGTAACAGAGACCCTGGGCTAGGTGCAGAAGAACAGTCCCACTGGATGGAAAATGCTAACCGGCTTGCAGACGTCACCGGCTGCAGTATCAGCATTGACTGGCTCCACCCTGTGCAACCTCATATAACTCCTGGGAAACCCTGTGATTGCTCTAGCATCAAAAAAAAGATAAGAACAGGATCATGTTTACCCAGGACATGTGCAGGCACCACGAAAAGTGTCTCTGCTAGGCTCTCAGTTGGAAAACCCTGCATGCAGGGCTGGCTCAGCCTGGCAGCCCCTTGCCCTGGCTCTGCCCTGCTCATGCCACCATCACCCGGTGTGCTTGGTGGGACTGAGCCTTGGAGAAATGCAAGTGGGAGCCTTGGAGCCTCCCACTTGCAAACAACATTTTGGGGATGGAAATTAGGGCAAAAAAGCTGATTTTGGCACTCTTTCTGCTGCAAACAGGCAGTGATAACCATTGCCCCCTCTTCCTCTGAGTTAGCAGAGGAGAGCCTAGGAAAGCTTGGCTTTCTTACACCATGCATGTAGTTAATCAGTGTCTCCCTGGGTTTCCTGACCCTGTTTGGCCTTGTGTGGTGAGCACAGAAGTAGCTGCAGGCAGTGGGCAGGAGGCACAGGCGTGTGCAGGGCAGCGGGCTGGCTGGACCTCCTGTTACCACTGTACACAGCACACCCAGCAACACACCAACACTGCTCTGGCTGCTCTGCTCCGCATCCTGGGGTGCTCAGGCTGTGTGGGGAGTCGCATCTGCATCCAAAACTATGGTAAGTGGCCTTTCAGCAAAGAGCATTTTTAAAAAGTGAAGTATCTTAGAAGTGGCAGGTGGGTGTAGCAAAAGGAAAATTGTAATGTGGGGCAGCAGCAAATCCCTAGCTAGAGGTCTTTCACAGATTTAAAACTATGTATTTTAACTATCTTTGTTTAATTATTGTTTAGGACACAGTCAGGAAAATGAGCAAACACCGCTTCTGGAAGTGATCTAGGTTTAGGTCAGAGCAGGGCACCACGGAAGGCAGCAGACTGTTGTGGTATTAAAGTGTGTCCAGTGTTTACTGTGTACTGTTTTCAAAACAGGCTAATTCTGTTTCCCTAAAACAGGTACACTCAGGAGGGATTTGTAAGTTCATTCAGAATGAGTTATTGTAAAGAGTTCCAATGCGATACTTTTAGAAATCTCCCTTACCAAGAGCAGATGGTGAACAAACTGGCAGAATTTTTTTTGCAGGATTCGGCAAAGCAGTAGATAGCAGTTCTGGATGGGGAGGGAAAAGGAAGGGGTCTTTTTGTTTGCTTCCACATAAGAAGCTCTGACCCACTCCCTGATGCCTGCAGTGTGTGCAGGCTGGTGGGGGCTGCAGTGGAGTCGGAGGATGGCTGCAGGGTCAGCCCTAACACGTTCCTTTTGCCTTCCAGCACTTTTCTGCAGACTTTTACCACACACTGCACCAGCCCATGCCCGGGCCTGCGGGGATGCCAGGGGCATCCCCAGGACTCACCATCCCAGTGGACGTCCCCCCCTTCCACTTCCAGCCCCGCCGGGTCAGCGTGGACTGGCGTCGCTTAAGTGCCATCGATGTGGACCGGGTGGCCCGGGAGGTGGACGTGGCTGCGCTCCAGGAGCACATCGCTGGTGTCACCTTCTGCAACCTGGATGGGGAGCAGTGCCCCCACTGCAGGCAGCCGGCAGACCCCGTCCTGCTGAAGGTGCTTAGGATGGCCCAGCTGAGCATCGAGTACCTGCTGCACTGCCAGGAGTGCCTGGGGACCAGCCTGGCCATGCACGCCCAGTACCTGCAAGTTGCCCATGCCAAGCTGGCTTGCACTCAGCAGCAGGCTGCAGAACAGGCAACCCAGCTCCGGGGGGCAAAGGAGGAAAGCAGGAGGTGGAAGAAGCTGATTGCCATGCAGCAGCTCCTCCTGCAAGCTGGCCCCAACACCTACTGCAAGGTGCGTGGTGGAAAGGTGTAAGGGGTGTAAAGTGCGTCCCTGTGCAGGATGCTCTTTGCTGCATCCTGCCTTTGTAGCCCGTCGTTATACCTTGGCCCCAGAAAATATGCTGGCCAGCCCTGCTGCTTTCCCTAGCACTGGTTTGTCACCTTCATGGATATGGCAAAGTCCTTGCCAGCCCAGAGAGAAGCTCCTTTTTTTTGGGAGGTGCCAACTGCAGGTAGTCAGAGCTGCATGGAATGTGGGAGAGGGTGCTGTAGAGGGCTGTCAGAGGAGATCTCATGAGATTCCTGTGTCCAGGGGGATATCTCATGCCAGGGAGACTTTAAGCATCCTCCAGACCAGTGAAAGATTTCTGGATGCTCCTGGATTTGGTGGTGATTTCCGCCCCCCCCCCCCCCGCCCCGAGCTTTTTCCCACCCTTTCACCAGGAAGCCTGCTGGCTGTGCCTTTTTCCCTGCTTCTTCCCCATTGCCAAATCAACCCTCTGGCATACTCCTGGAGAGTGAAAGCCACCCAAACCAGATGATTTGGGTTCATACAGCTCAGTCATCACTGCAAGCGCAGCTCTCCTTTCCTCCACAGCCAGACCAGGACCTCACTGATGCTTTGGCCACCTTACTGCACTGCTTTCTTGGGGAAAGCAGAATTTTTTTCCCCAAGCGGCATCCCTGCACCATCTTGGCTTCTGCCTTCTCCTTACCTCTAAAGGGGTTTTGCTTTGGCTTCAGACAGAAAAAACTCCTAATACCCTCCATCTACATACCTCCAACACAACAGCTACATCTCTTGAGGTCTCCCCTTTTGCTCTGAAGCAGCAAAACTTTGTCTGCCTTGCAGGGGACATGGGGAGTGCCCCTTTCTGGAGATCCCAGTCCCTCTGCTGACTTTTCCTCCCTCTCCAGTGCCACCTCTGCAATAAAGCCTTCATGAAGGACACCTTCTTGCAAGCCCATGTGCAGCGCCGGCACGCGGAGGCCACTGAGGCGGGTGAGCACTGGGACAGTTTCTTCCTTTGCTTTCCTAGACAGGTTTTTCTCCCATTGGATGTAGATGCTGGAAACCAGAATGACCATAGGAGGTTAAAACCAACTTCTTGTAACTTCTTTCTTCTTCTGCATTTCTGTGAATATTGACTGAATGCTTTCTGCTTGCTGCCTTTCCCTCAAGCACAGGTAAGACATGCAGTCGAATACAAGACCGCATATGCATTTACAGCTCGTCTCTGTGCCTCAGTTTCCCTAAGAATCTTCTCCATCCAAAGATTCCATAGGACCTTGGGGATGGAGCTACGCTGGGGAGTTTGGGAGGGTGTTTTGCTAGAGTGGGAGAGGGGTTCACCTTTTCCATGTCTTTTTTGGGAAGGAATTGATGCTCCTTTGCAAAATGCTTTGAAAGCTGCAGGTGTAACATGCTGTGTCAGAGCTGTGGAGCCTCGTTACAGCTTCACCTACACTGGGCACTTGAATGTGGCAGATAAAAAAGCTGCTTTTGTTGTTTGCCAGCAGGTGGAAACCCCAGCCTGGGGCTGATGCAATGCAACAGTTTGAGCTTTGCTCCAGAGACACCTTGCCCGGTGCAGCCTGAAATGTCCAAGCAGGGCACTTTGGCTGCTGGAGAGAGCAAGCCCAGTGCAAAGCCGCTCTGCTCCACAAGCCACTAATCTCTCCAAGTTTACAAAAATAAAAAATAAAAGAATAAAAAAAAAATCAGGGGCCACATGGCCACCTTTGTCATGGTTTTTCCTGCAGCTCAGCTACCTGCTTCTCTGCCCTGAAACCCTACAGAGTTTTTGCTCGATGCTTTAGTAGGATTCTCCACCCCACCCAAATTAAAATCCCGGTAGAAGCTGGCAGATCGCTCCCTTGCTCACAGTGCCTCTGTTTCCCTGAGCTTTGCAGAGAGGCAGAAGATGAAGCAGGTGGAGCAAATGGAGGCAGAGGTGGAGGAGCTGAAGGCGAAACTGCAGGAGACGCAGCAGCAGCTGAAAGCAGAGAGGGAAGCGGAGAAGCTGCACAGGGAGCAGGTACAGGAGGAGGGCACTGCTGCCCTTTTGGAAAAAATGGGGGAGGAGAAGTGACGAAACACAGGGTGTTTTTAAAGCACAGGTGAAAAAGGCACTGAAAAATATTTTATGGTGGGTCTTGTGTTTATTTCTTTGGAAACTTTGCCCCCAAAAATTCCCCTGGGAAATGTCATGTGGAAATAAGGACTGCGTAAGTGTGCCTGCCCAGGAGGGTGTGCTGCCTTGACGTCCCCATGGTGTGCAGGCAGGCTCTGAGCAGCAATGGGTGTAATGAGAGTGTTGGTGCTCATCCCACTGGTGCCAGGGCAGAAGCCTTGGTTCTTCTGCTCTGCAGCCAAGACATCTCCTACCCCGATTTTTCCACTCCCTTTAGGAAATGGAGACAGCTCGCCAGCGAGAAGAGGAGGGTAGGAGAGATTTGGAAAGGTGGAAAGAGGAGGAGAGGACGAAGCTGCATGAAAAGATAGATGGCCTGAGGCAGCTCTTCCTTGCAGCGTTCAAGGATGTGTCCAGCAGGAGCATTGCCATGGAGGGGGTGAGCAAGCACCCAGCATGCTCCTCAAAGCAGCCGAGGGGACATCCAAGCCTGCTGCTTCACCTGGTCCAGGTGGCGTCACAGGTTCACAGCCCAAAGAGGCCTCATTTCTTTGCTCCTGGGGCATGCAAACTTTTGGGGGTTGGAAGAAGTGGCTGGCCAAGGTTGGGCTCCCCAGGAGGAAAGCAGAGCCTCCTGTGGAACACACAGCTCCTTCCTCTCCCCACTCCAGATACTGCAGGAGCTTCAGGCCAGAAAGGCGGTGATGTCCAACCTGGGCGCCCTGCGGGACGATGACACCAAGGAGGCACAGTGGCAGGCACCAAGCCGGGCAGAGCTGTGGGGTGAGCGGGAGAGGATGGCAGTGCAGGTGAGCATTGCGGTACCCATGTCCTTACTCCTACTGTGCATCCCAAGAGGTGCATTTGGATGGAGATGGACCCACATCCATGCATCTCTGTGTGCATCTGCTTTGTGGATGTCTGATCTCAGCTCAGGTTCAGGTAGCAATGGGCTCCTGCTGGTATAGAGCACTGACAGTCTGAGTCCACAAGTGGGACCTGCAGGGTGCAGAGGGCATGTCACAGTCCCAGGTCAGCCCTGTTTGCTGCAGGGAAACCCACCTTCACCGGAGCACTGCATAAGGTCACCATATGGAAAAACACTTAACTAAACAAAAGTTATTTACCTGTGCATCGGCCTCCTTCTCAACATCTAAAAACATCTGAAGAAGGCTTTACCATGCATGGTACCTCTGAGCATGGAGTGAGTTGGGAACGGCACTGCCGTTACAATGCCATCTGTCCTTTGGGACCCAAAGGGAAGCTGAATTTCTCTGAGCACAGATGCAATCAGGTGCCCGTGCCCACAAGAAGCCCCCAGCCTGCAAACGGAGGAGGGCAATGCCTGTGTGTTTAATATGGCAGAGGGCAGAGCAGAGGCAGGTGCTGAAGGACCTGTGGAGGGACAACTGGGCACAGGAGGTCCAGGTAGGTGCCAGGTGTCCTTGGCAGCTCCCAGGCACCTTGCTCAGAAAAGGCCATGTTTCCTTTATGGTTCAAAGCCCAGCGATGTTAGGTCTCTTCAGAAGAACCAGGGATGACCTCTCTGTCCAGCAAGTGGTAGGTGGAAGGAGCAGGGCTACATTTTAAATGAGCTGTGGCTGGACTTCAAAGCCCAGGGCAACAGAGTATAGCTATTATATTATCAAGGGGAAAAAATAAAGGAAATGCAGTGACCAAAGCTGTGTCCTACCACAGCCGATGAGAAGACGTGAGCTTGCCGCCAGCATACTTTGATGCTGGCCGTACATCTTCTGCAAGGCCAGATCTGCCCTTTGGAGGATATGTCAATGATGAATAAAAATCCAGAGAGCTGCCCTTGCTGGTGAAGGGAAGAGGTGGCACAAAACCCATTTTTACCATGTTCAAGTCATCTTGTTCCTTTTTTGCCCCTTTCAGTTGAAGAAAGACAACAAGACACTCCGTACCACCCCATCCCAGGACCAGGGGGCAGTTATGGACCGTGCCTCTCAGCAGATGGATGCCCTCAGCACCCGTCTTGGGGAGCAGCCCAAGGTCACAAACTCCCAGAAGGTGGCAAGTGAAATAAAAAAGAAAAGAGGCCTTGGTTCATCAAGAGGGTTTAAGCAGATGTTTAACTCTAAGCAGCCTTAAAATTTGTGCTGAGTTAAGACTAAGCCTAATTTCAAGCCCATTCTATAATGCTTTGCTACATTCGGCTCTTTTTTTTGCACTCATTAAATAAGAAGCATTACATGAATATTGTTGGCACGAACCATGCCCACTGGGGTGTAGATCACCAGAGCAACACTTTGCATTACAATTTGGAGCATCTTTTACTTGTTGCCTAGATCCATGAATAGCATGTGGGGTATAACAGGATGTCATCTGATGTGCTAGTGATCATGTTATGGAAAGGAAAGCCCCTAAGCTGACCCCTTACAGGTATGGTCTGCATAAGGGAAATAGCTCTTGCGGAGTGTATGTGCCCACTTTAGGCTCTTGCTATTTTCTGCTCCTTTTCTGAATGCATTTAATAATAACACTCTGCAGAGAGAGGAAAATTTACCCAAAATTATAGACAAAGAAATGATCTTTGAATGATGCCCAGTCTATTTCTTTACAGATCAAGCTGCTGTCTACAAGCAAACCTGAAGGTAGTGATTGCATTTTTAAAGTGAATCAATTTGGGTCTAGATAAATTTTTCATAGCTAAAAGCCCTTCAGACCACAGTGTCTTCTCTGTGTCCCTCCACAAAAGTGTGCCATGGAGTCCTCTTCAGGGAGCTGGCTATATGTCCTCTCACACGAAGCCGTGGAGTGAACACCTTGCAGTCCCTTACTATCTGCTGCAACAGCTCTGGTAGCTGGCACAAAACTAACTTGTCTCTTGGGTGGGTTTTGCATTGTAGACATACCCCAAAGGAATGAGATTTCAATCAGCAAATGGATGAACTTGTGTCCTCCAAAACGATGCCAGTGGTTATTTGCATAAAAATAAGGAGCTGAGGCATGCTGTGGTTTCTTCTTTACAGTCTGGGTTTTCTATAATCAAGTGCCAGGGAAAGAAAGTGGGGGTTTCTCAGCTCCCTAATGCCTGCAGCACAGCCGCAGCCCCAGCCAGGTGCTGCTGTTCAGAAAACAAAAAAGGCCATAAAACAGGGATGGCTATTAGCAAATACCCAAGGGGTACATTGTTGACCCCAGCCCTGAGGGGCAGCAGATGTTTTCCCACTGACACCCTCCAGCTGGTGCCCTTGGCGGGCAAGTGCCCTGGGGTTTCCCTTGGGGATGTTCTCCAAGGGCTGGTGCCAGAGCTGGGCCAGCCTCGGATCCCCAGAGGGACCGGTGTGTCCATTTCCATACTTTCCATATAGGGAAACCAGGTGGTGATCAGCACTTGCTTTTGCACTGGGGCCTCATCTCCTCTTTGACCCTCACAGGCTCCTTTCTTCCCTGCAGTGACCCGGGAGGTGACCAAAGTGGTGGCCGATGAAGAGTCATCAGGTAGGTACCGGTGTCGGGAGCATCCCTATCCCGAGAGCACCAGGATGAAGCTGGCGTTTGGCTTGGGGCGTTGTGTGGTGAGGACGAAGGGGTGCTGGGCAAAGCTGGCAGTTGATGAGGTGGTGGGCTGGGGGCAGAGGGGCTGAGCTCGCTGGCCCCGCTCGGCTGTGCAGAGCGTGACAGCACCATGACCAGCCCTGCTGCCAACCCTTCACCCAGGAAAGCTGTCCCAGGCAGCTGCTGGTCTGTGGGTGGGATTTTGGAGTAGTTGTGGGCAGGAGATAATCAAATTAGAGGAAGTTGCCCCTTCACAGAGGGATGTAGTCTGCTGAGAGCAACCAGTTGCTTGCTCTGGGACTGGTGGGACCCACGTCCTCAAAGAGGAGAAGGGTCCCGCCAGCCCCCTCCGCAGGGCACAGCCCATACATCGCTGCACTGGTACCAGCACACACCTTTACTCCAGACAGGGAGGAGGCTGCCCTGGGTGGGAAGCAGAGGCTGCTGGAAGCCCTGCGGAGAAACCCAAACCTCCTGAAGCAGTTTCGCCCCATCCTGGAGGAAGTGCTGGAGAAAAAGCTGGAGAGTATGGGGATCAAGAGGGTAAGTCTGTCCTTTCAGTGCCAGGATTTGCAATGCCAGTGCTGAGCGTGTGCAGGGACAAAAAGACTGCTCTGAACTGATTCTTTTTTGGGAGGGAGCAACCAAAACACTAACAGGCAGTAAAAAAAAAAATAAAAAGAATCCCCATCTGGAGCAATCACACTCAGAGGTAAATGGGAAGGTGGAGGCAGAATCACACAGCACAGGGAATAAACTGCCATGCTCCCATCTCTGAGGGTTGTTAGTATCTCTCCAGTAAATCTTTCTCACAAGCAGCCTTTCATATGCTAAATTACCCAGGGCTCCCTCTCTTCTAGGGAAGGAGGGTGTTTGAGGGCACAGCAGCCCCTGTCACGGGGATTTCAAGGGGACTTTCACTGTCCGAGTCTTTTTCATGACAAGCATGTTAAACAGTACCTCCTCCAAGTCTTCCCGAGCTCCCGGCAATGCAACACCACCACCTAGCACCTTGCAGAGCTGGTGCAAGGGCAGTGAGCAGGCAGGCAGCGGGCATTTCTGAGCAAGGCAGCATTTCCATTTTGGGTCCTGAAAGCACAAAGAGAAAGCAATGACTGAACGACTTCTCGTGTGATTGTTTCCTGGAGGTGCTTTTAAGGAGCACTCCTGGATTCAGTTCACATAGGCTGGAGCCCTGGCATGTCCCCCTTTCCCCAGCATGTTATTTGGGAACACTGAGGTGGTGTCAAAAGCAGTAGCGGTGCCCAAAGCTGGACCCACAGGTGTACACCTCCCTTCACCCTTCCCTTCTCATAATATTACATTGCTACAAGCCCAGGATATTCATGGTCGCAAAACCTCCTCGAGCTGTAAATACCTCCCAAGAGAAAATGCTGCGCTTGCCCTGTAGCCTAGAAAATGCCCCAAACAGCTGAGATTTACTCTTCAGCAGTCATTTACCAAAGCAGATGAGGGCTTTGCAAATGTGGGCTGTTGGCATGTGATACGTTGTGCTGGGGAAACGATGGGTGTCAGGGCTGGTGTCAGCTTCCTTGGGGTTTGGACAGGGCTTGGAGCTTGCAGGATGCTCTTGAGATATGGGTAATGCTGTCGAGGGCTTGTTTCAGCAGCTGGTGCCGCGGGAGGACGATATCAGGCTCCTCAGCTGCCCTCTATTTTAGGTTGTGAAGGGAATCTCCACTCGGACCTACAAAAGCCTCGAGGCTCTGGTCAGGCTTCAGCAGCAACAGAAGGCTGAGAAATTTCCTGGTCTCCTCCACCTGAGGGACGAGTTGGTCCGAGCAGTGATGGGGAAAGTCAGGCGATGCAAGAAGCTCAGCAGTGCTTTGCCTCGACAGCTCTCCGTCATCCCAGGTGAAGTGACCCCCTGTCCTCTCTAGATACCAACTGCAGGGACCTGTGGCCACCCACTTGCAGCCACGGGATGCTGTCCCCTCTCCCAGTGGGACAACAAGACAGAGAAGGGCAGGAAAGGGCATTTAGGGTGTTGCACGTATCTGCAATTGCTCTCTGCATATTGACCTCACATGGGTTGGCCTGACATATTCAGGAAAAAAAATCAGCTGTCCCCAAAAGCCCCAGCAGAGTGAAATACAAGTTTGGCAGTGCTTGCAAATCCCCCTTTCCCCTTTTTTCTACATAATCCCATGTCAGGTGGGCTGTGTGGCATCCCCAAGGGCAGCCCATGGGACCACCAGGAGTGGGTGGTGATTCTTCTTGCTCTCAATATTGCCTTCCAGCTCAAAGCCGGAAGACCCCCAGGTCCCTTTGTGGGTCACAGCCCATGGCGATACCAGCTGCAGCAGAGCCTGAAGCCTTGGTGATCCCCCAGCCTGCTCCTTGGAGCAGAGCGTGCTCCACCCACAGCACCCCGAGGACTCTCTGGGGCACCCTGCGGACCTCCAAAGCCGGCAGCCCCCACCAAGGACTTGTCCCATGGCAGAGGTGAGTCCCATCGCCTCTTTTCGGTCTCCAGGCAGGTGGGCAGTGCCCAAGACCCTCAGCCACAATGTGGCCCCAAGTATACTGAGTGCTGCCCAAACACCAGCACCTTTGGAAATTGCCGAGTGGTGGATATTGTGGCACCCAGAGGGGTTTGTTTAGAAAAGGAGTTTCCTGGGGTCTCCCTGCCCGTATGGGCTAACTCAACTCAGCAAAGTCAGACCTGAGGGCCTGTGCCCACCATGTGGTGCTGGAGACAAATATGGGGCATTTCCCAGTGGTGTTTGGCTCTCTCTTCCCCTCTCAGCACCTTTGCAAGGGGATGAAGGAGTTCTTTTGGGGATTTGGAGCAAAAGTAGTAAAGATGCAAAATAAAACCTTGGAGAAACTGTGCAGACCATGAAGAGAAGAAGCAAGGCAGAGAGGGTATGAGATGGCAGCAGAGGGGAAGAGGAGCTCACCTGTGACCAAGAGCAGGTGAGGAAAAGGAGTTACTTGTTTGCTCCAGGAGCAAGAGGAAGCCAGATCTAGGTTTTAAACTCAAGCAAAGCAATACCGAACACAGGCAAGGTATGGGTGTGAGTATGTGTTGGAGATGCTCGCAGCAAGGTGTTTGCAGTTGGTGGGTGTGATGGATCTGTCCCTGTCCGTGGGGAATGCAGGGCTTCTCCATGGGCTGCCCTGCTCTGGGCTGGATCATGGCTCAGAGCATCACAGGGTTTCCTTGCATCTGCTTCGGGAGTGGGGAAGGGGGAGGCCACAGCAAACCCCATGCCTGACCCGTTTCTCTGTGCACCAGCTCAGAAGTGATGCTGAGGGGGAAGCAGCCCACCCTGTCCCCCGTGAGACTCAGCCCTAAGCAAGAGCCAGCGCTCCCCGCAGTGGTGCTGGGGGATGAGACTGACTCCGACAGGTCAGACAGGACTTGCTGGAGGAAACAGCTGGTTCAGGTACCGCCTGTTCGTGTAGCAACCACTGTGGGTCAGCAAGGTGGTGGGGACAGTCCTGATTAGCACCATCAGCGCCTCTGTGTCACCTTCTTCCTGGCACTGAAGTGTGACAAGTCTTACCCCACCATCCCCCACATCCAGCCAGGCAATGGGGCACAGGTGGCTTTATCCATCGGCAACTTGTGTGCTCAACCCTGCCAGGGTATTTTCCTAGGGCGCAATAAATCCTGTAGCTCTTTCTTTGCATGGGGGGAAACCAGACTGTCTAGAGGATGCAGGGAACCCCACAGGACCCAAAGGGCTGTCAAACACAAGGAGTAAAGCTTGTTTTGACTGTTGGCTACATGCTGTAAAACCCGATGTGAACTATGTGTCGGGATGATGTGGGGACTGCCCCATGGCCCCTCAGAGAGTTGGGGGGCAGTGGGAGGCACCTCTCACCTATGCATTAACTGCAGACAGCAGCAGGTACTCCTTGCACGTGGCTGTGGTGTGTCCCAGTCCAAAAAAGAGCTGTCGGTGCTGTGTCACACATGGCTAGCCCGGGCTGTGTGTGCGGGTGGAGGTTTGGTCCAGCATCCTTGCATGCACTGGAGTGTTACCCACCCAGTGCTTGCTTGGGGCAGGGGGACAGAAACCCCCATGGTTTATCTTATGCACAAAACATTTGCTTCCTGAAACAGCTCTGTTGGAATGGGTCCAGACAGTGCTAGTGAGTTTAAGCTATTTAGAAACCAACTCACACTGGGGTGGCTGGTGTTCCCCTCCCTTCTTACCCAGCTGTGCCATCACTGTGCCTTGGGGCTCCCTGTTTAACCTGCTCTGCCCCGCACAGGGACAGCCACATCCACAATGATAGTGAGGTTCTTGGAGAGATGCCTGGATGCGGTGGCACAGACCCCACCTGGCAGGGTGAAACTCTTCCCAGCTGTGAGCTTGGCATCACCCAAAACCAGCCAGCCCACCAAGAAACTCCAGGCATCTTGTGCAAATAGCCACAGGGATATTTTCTGACATGATTTCCATTTAAAAAACCAGCATGTCATACCCTCTTCTCAGCTCCTACCCATCAGCACTGCCTCAGGACACAGTCTGTGCACAGGGAGGTCAAACTTACAGCAACAGAGACTTGGCCCCTTCATCCAGTTGCAGATATCTGTCCTTCCCCTGATGTTTGTCCATTCATCCTCTTTGGGGAAAAAAAAACATCAGTATTCGTGCAATTGGGAGCAACAGTAAGCACCAGAGAATCAAATTGAGAAAAGGTCTCTGGAACAAATCCAGAGATAATTGGAGTGATGCAATGGCAAAATTATTAAATTACTAAAACGGGACTTAAACATAACCTCAATTTATGGGGGAGAGCTGATGTAATTAAAGCGGTGGCAGTGTCAGAATCAAATTGCTTTTTTAGAAAAAAAATTTTTAAAGATTTTACCTAAGGAAGGCCTGGTACAAATAGTGGGAAGATTTTTTTTTTTTTTTTTTTCTTATTGCAATGACAATGAAATTCTAGGCCATCTGGCATCATCTGGCAAAGGAAAAAAAAAAAAAAAGGAAAAAAGAATTTAAGCATGAGGTTTATGGGACAACTTGCAAGCCATGGAAATAGAGGAAGGATCTCCTGTGTGGTGTCCTGATGCAACCATGTTTGGGCCCTCTTTGCTCTAATTTTTGCATCAGCCTGATGGGGAAGAAATCCCTGTTGATTTGTAGCAGGGGAGCACAGAGTGCAAATGTGGGTTGTGGGTCCAGCTGTGCTGCTCCCCTTCACCCTCTCTGTGCTCGTCTCCAGTTTGCAGGCAACAGCAGTGACGTGGAGACCTCCTCCCTGGAGGACCTGGCTGAGCCACCACTGATGCTCAGGGGACCACCTCAGTCCCCAGGGCCCCGGGGAGCTGGGCTGCAAGGGGACAGACCCATGGTGGTGACAGGGAAGTGACAGTCCTCTGCCAGCAGCCACTGGATGGTGCCACAAGACCAGAAATGGGCAGCAGCCGGTCTGCAGCCTCCCCAGGGCTGCTCCTGGGCTCTGGGGACCCCCCTTTTTGGGAAGACCCCAATACTGGGGCTCTCACAGACAGCACAGGGGTGTTGGGTCCTCCCTGGCCAGCCGCTGGGGTTTGCACCAAGGAGGAGAAATGCTGCAGGGTCTGAAAAGGAGTGATTGCTGATCTCCCTTCATCATGCACATGAGCAATAACACAGTGTCAGAAGGTCCCATCAGCTTTTGGACCCCCAGCAGCTCTCCCTGGGCTTTGCATCCCACAGGCTGGGGCCAGCTCTCTACACCAGCCACAGCCTGGCACTTGTGTGTGGCTTTTTTATTCTTTAAGCAGTCCAGAAAACAATCAGGGAGGGGAGAAACCAGCTTTCCCTCTTGTTGTGTCTCTCTGCCAGTGCTCCCAAGGATGATCAAAAATGTCTTGTTTTCTGCTCTAGGAGAAACCTGGCTTGAATCCACTCGGGCAGAGTAACAAGCCACAGTTGCTCTCTCCTTCCTCCTTTTCTTCTTGAAGTGGTGGAACCTCCAACCCAAAGGATGATTTTTTTTTCACTGTAAACATGACCACATAAGCCTGCCTCCACTGGCAATGCTCATCTGTGTAAATTAAGTTAATTTTCCTAATTCTCTCTGTTTTTTGTACATTTGTGGCAGTGCATTTGTGATCTTGATCCCTTAAAAGTATGAAATTTTGGAAAATACAACAGGAAAAACTGACACTTCTCAGTTTCTCTTCTCCAACCCACTCCACTGCTGGTTCAGACTTCTACCATTCCATATTTTTAACATTTGCATGTGGGTTTTAGTGCTAGGGAGCAGACAGGCCAACCAGGGCTGACCAGAACAGGGTAAATTAATTTAATTTCACTGAACAGCAAAAGTGCTTTCCAGATAACTGTTCACAAACATGCAGAACCCCTCCCTGTATTTTGCAAATCGCCATGTCCCCTGGTATGCGCACGTTCCTCTGTGTGCTTATACCCACCCCTATGGCGTGGCTCTGTAGCTGCCTACCTTGAAAAGGACTTTTTCCATTTTAATCATTCAAGTTTAAGAACTGTACCTGGCTTGTGTTACTCATTGCTTACAGTGCTATTGCCAGATGTGTTACTTCGTGCTTAATTTTTACAGCTCTTGTTCTTTTGGTGAGTGTCGATCATAACAAACACTGCTTTTAACAAATTAAATAAACGAGGGGTGTTTTCACCCATTTCAGAGGACTAGTATTCATAACTGGAAAAAAAAATTAGCTTTTTTTACCTCTAAAAAATTACAGGTGGAGGTAGCAACGAGCATTTGCTCCTGGGAGAGGGGTGAGAGGAAACCCCTGCCCATACAGCAGCCCTGGGCTGGGCTCTGGTGCTGGCACAGTCCAAAACCAGTGGGGAAATAACTTTCTGCCCCAAAGAGCGAACAGGTAGGAAAAGGACAGAAAGCAGAAACTGTTTCGCCTTGACTACGTGACAAGCTCAGTGCCAAGGCAGGCGCCCTGCCCAGTACTAAGATCTAAATCACACCCATTCCACCGGCTGCTGACCAGACCCTGCCAGCCCCAGGTCTGGCTGCTCTTGCTGCTCCTGCAGGTATTCACCTGCCGACAGGTGCAAGAATCACTCTTACATTTGTTTTACTAGCAATTTTCATGCCTGAGGTGCTTTCGAGCCATTGCAGTGAGCTTCATGCACTCAACACCAAGTCCAGATGATGCCAGAAATGCGGGGGAAAAACTTCCCCTAAGTTTGGGAAACTCCAGAAATAGCTGACAGCCTTGTGCTAAGAGAAAGGTGACCCTCATACAGTGACAAATACATAAATACAGATACGGACAAAGCAGGTTTATTTCAGACTGGACGTTTTGAGCATGTTCCACGGAAAGTTGTTCTCTGCGTGCTGCAAGCTGCAGTGAGCCACATGGCAGAGGATGCACAGTGGGCATGGATAAGCCATGAAGCTTCACCCTGGATTATCACAGGTGATGGGCTCTGGCTGGAGAGGAGAGAAGAGAATAGAGGAGAGGAGAGAAAGGACAGAGAAGAGAGAAAAGAGAAGAGAAGAGAAAGCAACTCCAACAATATCAGCTCCATCAGTGTGCCTTGTCCAGAAAAGATATTTATTTCTCCCTGTTGTTTATGGACTCCTTCCCCAAATAAAGCAACTGCTTGTGTACCGCTTTTTAGAGTACTATCCTTTTCTTGATGATACCGAATTGGGCCACATCATTGCTGGGTACTTGGCATGAGTCCTGTGCCCACTGTCGTGCTGCATGATGCCGAACAAGCGGAGAGCAGCAGGGATGGTCCCCAAGCAGGCAGATCACTGCAGCCAGGGGAATGCAAAACAAAGCAAAACAAAACAAAGCCAGCAGAAAGCACACAATGGAAAAGAAAGTCAGAAGTGCAAATGGGGACTTTCGCTCACAGCCAAGTTTAAATAGGCAGACAGGTGTCCTGATATTTCCTTCGTGCAAAGATTTCTTTGTGACTGCATTAAGGGAACAAATTCAGCTTCTCCCAGAGGACAACAACAATGGAACAAGAGCTGCCTCCAAAATTCATTTCCCTCACCCTATGAAGATGCGATGCTGCAATGCCACGAGGAAGGCTGCTGCAGGCAGGTGGCCCGTGCAAACCACAGGCATCCTGCCCTCATGCTGCCAGCACTTCTCAGAGCCTGACACTGCATTCCCTCCTTCTCAAACCTTTGCACCTGCTCCTCGGGTCAAATCCTGCCCACCGGCACGCTGTGGCTGTGCACTGCCAGCCTGCTGCTTGCTAGTGGGTGGTGGAGCAGGCTCAGCCCATGGCCTGGAGCACACATGCCTGTCTGTGCTGCTTAACACCCAGAGGCTTCTCCTAAAAAGCTAAAAACAAAAAAAACAACCAAAGCCCTAAAGTTTTGTTAAATGATGGAAGGTGCAACCCTAGCATCATGGCATGATTTGGAGGAGCATGGCCTGTCCAGTACCCGTGCTTTTTCCTGGGCATGGTTTTACCTTTCCTCCAGTGTAAGCATCCCAGTCCTCACCCCTCTGTCCTGACCTGCGTCCCCCAGCCGGGCATGAAACCCCATTCCTCCCATACCCAAACTGCTCCCCTTAAATTCCCACAGGTTTTTATTTTCTTCCTCCTAATTTTTCAGACTTGTCTTCAGTTCAGCACAGCGTGGAGAGTTTTCCATGGTCTTCACCAATTGCTGACACCTCATTTCTCCGACCAGAAGTGACGACTTTGGTTTCATCCTCTCTGGAGTCTCTGGGAACAGTAAACCAACATCCGAGCCAGCAAGATAAAGAACTAGCCAATTTAATGAAAGAGAAACCGTGCAAATTAGGGTTTCTCTCTGAAAAAGGGATATTTGTACTGCCATGACAAATTGAAGGGTTGGTTTTAAAAACACTATCCCAGCTGATGGCTGCACAACCAGCTTCCAACTTGCAGGTACTATAACAGAGCCATACCATTTAGGACATCCCTGGGGCATAGGCATGACCCCCTTCCCATGGGGACAAAGCAGCACAGCTACACTGAAATCATTGGTCAGGCCCTTGCTGAGTTGAATGCTGTTGGAGTCTCGTGCGCTTCAAAATAATATGTTTTGTTTTTCTCAATGACATTTGTTGTCTTTGTGGGGCTCCAGTTATTGGTAATACTTTTCTAAAGCATGAATATGTGTGGGACAATTAGTATATATTCAAACCACAGGACTAACAATCTCTGAATGCAGCGCATCTCTCCCAAATAATACCAAGCTGAAAAAAAAAAAGGAAAAGAAAAATCCTATCAAATTTATTCAGCTGGAATATCTCACCCAGAGAGCTATTCTCCCATAATATTTGGGGCAAGCACAGTGTCATAAATCTTAGTGCTATTAATCCGTAGACTCATTCATCTCTGTTCAGCTATATAAAAGCAATAACCTTGTCACTATAGGAAGGAAGATTGGGCTTTTAATTGCATATAGATTTCAGGAGAGTTCTTATCTCATAGTCCAATTTGTAGCTTCAGATATGCGTCTTTGCTTCCCTTGGTCAAAGTCCATGCAAATCTGCCGTGCTCTCACATACTTATAAATGTTGCAGAAGCTCAGAAAGAACCTATATAGAGCTCTTCTGGCAGATAATACACACAGCCTTTTCAGCATTTGCTTTATTAGACAAGCCTATATTTAATTAGCTCCTCTGAAACAGGATATGCATTTTTTCAGAGGACTATCAAATTTATGGAAACAAAACCATTTCTAAGTGCGGGCATACAGGTACCCACATACATCCCCAATCATGATTTCCCTGACTTATCTCCCTTGGCTCTGCAAGTGCTACCAAATGCATCCTTTGCCCTGCAGTTTATTGTCAATAAAGGCAAAATAATTGGGTGGGGGTGGGGGTGGTGTGTGTGTGTGTGTGTGTCTTCCCTCCCTCACCAGTAACAATGGCAGGAGGAAACGCTGGATTTATTCACGGGGCCAAGAGTTCTGCAGTATCTGGGTTCTGATTATTTCCAAGCTTTACTCACCCAAAGACTTCTAGAGGTACAAACCTCCTTGTTGCTGGGCAATTGGTCAAACCAGCAAGCCCAGTTCAGCCCAGCAAATATTTAACTGCTCCTCCCAGACTGCAGCAAGGCAGGATGGTCATGGCTTTGCTCTGCATGCCTCGGTACGGCCCCGTACCCTCTGTGAGTTTCTGCCTGCGGAGTGACCGGGTGAGAGCAGCATGTTGCTCCTTCGAGCAGCTCAGTTATGCATGTGGTGCTGAGTTTCAGAGCCTAAATTCACACCCTTTAGGGTAAAGTGCCTCCCTGCAGTGCTGGGGGACCCAGGGAGAGCGTGGGGTGCAGAGGCTGTGTTTTGGGTGGGTGGCCCCAGGGTGCTCCTCAGGCAGCATATGGACCGGGTGTTCCCCTTCTCCATGCAGCGGGCGGTGGACGTGGCACGGGGGTTTGTGTCCTTTGCATGTGGGCATTGGGGCATAACAGCACTGGGACACAATGAGCTGCCACTAAGACAACATTGGGTCATCCTGGGGGGGCTTTTGAATCTCACTTTTTTCTCAAAGTCCAAGAAATAATTAGGGTAGCCTCATTTTTTTTCGGCCTGTGGGGCTGCAGAGGAAAGCCTGGAAATGGGAACTTTGTTCTCAGTAAAGACCCGGAGCTTTCCCTAAGCAGGTGATTTCAGCTGCAGGACTTCCAGGAGACAGATCAGTTCAGCTGAAAAGGGGATATTTGGGTCCATCTCCCAAGACAGGGAAACACCAAGTGCTTTCTGCAGCAGGAACCGCAGCTCCCTGATGCACAGTGCTCACTGCTCACAGTGGTGCCCACCATAAGACAAGGTCCATTATGGCCAGAAACAGAGGGGAGCAGCTATAATATTAGGTGTTGTTACACCCCAAACAGGCTCATAAATAAATGATTCTCTGCTTCAGAATTTGATTTTTTTCAGTAAAGTTCTCTGCATTAAGATTTTTCATACCGCAAGTTTTTGGCCGAGGTAAGGAAATGAAAACTGATGTTGGAAGATTAGAAATCTACACACTTGCACACATCAAAGTGAAACTGAGACATAGCCAGATCCGTGAGTTTGTCAAAGTATTTGTGTTGTATAAAAATAAAATGTAACTTTCAAAGGTGCTTCCTTGTGATTTTAATGTGTGCACCTTTTTTTGTTATAATGCAGTCGGAAACTTGTATTTCAAATATTTCTGCATGTCTTTCTGTATTTTTCATTATCCTGTGTACCTTTACCTAACCACCACTTACGCGCTTCCTATCTAAATTAAACATTCCTGTGCTTTTCAGCCCCTTTCCAGTGGAGGCTGACAGAAGTGAGAGCATACCAGCAATTTTTCTGCCCTCCTAAGAACAATGAAGTATTTAGAAGTGTTTAATTGCTACCTTGAAAGTCAGGCAGATGCTGGCCTGACCAAAGTTGTCTCAAAGCCAAAAAGAGCCATGCACTTGCTGAACTCTACTCCTCAGCAAGCCCAGGGTCCCAGCAAGAACCTCTGATTTCATTGCATCAGTGAGTTGGAGTCCCCTGATGCTCATTCGTCTGCTTTTCTGATATTTTGTCTCAGCATATAACTAACTATGTCTTACAAAGGAGAAAAAAAAAGCTTCATCTTTTATTTTTTCCCTCAACCACACATATTTTTCCATACTGCTCCCAAGAACCTGCAGAACCCAAAGCCGGGGTGAGTTTAGCTGAGCAGGAAAGTTGGTAGCTGCTGTCCGTGACAAGGAGAGAACAAGTGAAAACAGTGATTTTGGTCTTAAAGACTTTTTCTCTTTTAATGTCGATGTAAAAAAAACCTAACCAACAAAACAAACAAACAAACAACTAAATCCAGCATGCAAAAAAAGGCAGAAAAGCTAAGTCTATACTGAGATGGAGACAAAACCATTGTAAAGAATATTGACATTTTTAAAAAATGACAGGATTTACCTCTGCGAAACTGAATTGTTCTCCTTTAAAAACAGATCCTTAAAACAAGTCCTTCACTAGTACGAAAGGGAGCCAGCACTGACATCTGGCAGAGGTAGTGATTTATCCCAGGTGGCAGCAGGGGCCGATGGCCAGCCTGAGATGGGACCAAGAGCTTCTGTTGGATGGAAGCTCTTCCCACCTCTCTGCATGGTGGTCATCTCCTCCAACCATCAGCCCCTGGAGCCGTACCCTGCCAGGCGTTTCCCCTCCTCCTCTTGCTGACCTGCCTGAGGTGCAACCTCTTCCACATCTCCTGGACCTGTGCTGGAGATGTGTCTCCATGTGGTGGTGGAGAGCTGGTGGCTGTGGAGAGCTGATGCTTATGGAGAGGTGATGGTTGTAGGGAGCTGGTGAGTGCAGTGTGTGCTCACTGGGAACGCAACTGTTCAGTGAAACAGCCTGCCCCCCCATTCATGCAAGCCACCAGAGATGCCAGCTAGACTGGTAGCTTGACCTACCAAAGGTCCAGCTCTGGAGAAATGTTCAGCTCTACCTCTGATGCCTCCAGAACATGAAACCACTCAAGGGAATATCAGTACTTCAAAACAATTTTGCCAGTTCTCTGCAGAGAACTTGTAATCATTGCAAGTGGGGCTAAAACCTATTGCAGATATCTATCAAAAATGCTACTTTGCAGGTTTTGGACCCCTTTTTTCTCTCTAACTTGTCCCTCAGTACCATTTGCTCTGCTCATAGGCACTTCGCAGAACTTCACTAGGTTGTGCTCTGGAGCCGGGTGGAAGGACCTGCTAATGGCATGCAGCTCTCCCCTCCCATGTAAGTTCTTGTGTGTCTTCCTCTGACCCCTTCAAATAAGCTTCCTCTCTGATAGATTGGCTAAAAGAGGCAACGTCCCACTAAGAAGTTAATCTTCACATCATTGGGGGAAAAATTAACACAAGGAAGTCCTGATGTCAGTATGGAGTTACACATCTAATGCTCCCCAGGATTTCTGCTCCAAATGTAACTCTAATTAATTCTAAATGAGAAATTCTTCTGGCTTCATTAAAGGTGACATCTGTGGGAACACCGGTCACACACAGAGGTTTTCAGCTATTACAGCAAATATCTAGCATAGGAATAACAATGGATTATACATATTCCCTGGAGAGATCAGGAGAAATAAATACACTTTGGTATCATAGGTTATAGCAAATGTCTAAGTAACATAAATCAGATTAAATATCACAGCAGATCAGCATTGTAGTACAACCAGCAAAGCAAAGGTGTGTCTGAGTAGAAACAGTCACCAGGGAGGAAAATGCCATGACTATGGGGTCTGTATGCAGTGGCCACAGCCAAAGGGACACAACAGAATTTACTTAAAATACACAGCAAAATAATGTAGGAGACTACTAGATTATAATTTTCACTTTTCAATCTGCTAAAAAAAATTATTGGGTGGCAAAACCAGAGCAAAGATACACTACCATTTCAGCAAAACACTGTTTTTTCTGGTGAACAGAGGACACCAAAGTCACAGGATACTGTTCACCTCTCCAAACTCTGAGAAAGTAGGGGATGACATTGCCTAATTGCATGAAAGCCTGCTCAAAGGGAAGACAGCAATGGGGTAGCATTGCTTTTAGATCTGGGCTATTATTCAATGGGAATTTTAATGTATTAGATGAATTAGAAAAGGGCACAAGGCACAATCCTGATCCTGGATGTGAGAGTTTATATGTAAAATATGAGCAAACCGTGCTACTCTGAGCGCATAAAAAGGGATCGCTTTTGTTACAGACCTCCTTATGGTTAGGCATACTAACAAGCAGTCAAATAAAACTGATGTTCATAACAAGCTAGAATACAACCTCAGAGTAGGGAAACATGATAGAAAACACAATCCTATTTACAGACTGCTTTGTTTGCCTATACTTTTTGCTTTTGAAGTTAAAAATATT
Source organism: Buteo buteo (assembly GCF_964188355.1). Lineage (NCBI taxonomy): Eukaryota > Metazoa > Chordata > Aves > Accipitriformes > Accipitridae > Buteo > Buteo buteo. The sequence continues at coordinate 31,827,367 of NC_134177.1, forward strand.
TTATAAAAGAGAGCACAACTCAAGCCTAGAAAGTCTGCTAGACATAGTCATATTTTGAAGGGTACGAGCGCCTTCCATCCTCACTTCGAGCAGCTTCTTCATATCCTGCATTCTTCCTAGTCTTTGTTTCAGGTTCATACCCTGAACCAACCTTATAGGGCCCCGTTCTGTAGGAGATATTCCGTCCCGATGCATTGTAGGACACCGCTTTGTAACTGAAAGAGACACAAAAGACGACATCAGCCACTGGAGGGTCTGTGACTACACAATGTTGCACCCTGTGCTCCTGTTTGCTGTTGGATTTTAGGAAACTTCGTACTGTGTCACCACTTGGAGCCACTCAATAAGCTCAGACCCAATTATCCATGGACAGACTGCAAGTCTCTTTCATGTTTTTTCATAAACTTATACTTTCTTACCCATGAGTAAATCCTTGGTTCAGTGAAGGACCCACCTAAAATAACCAGCTACATAGGCGTACAAAGCCCTACCTGATGTAAATCATAGCTCAGCTGATGCAGTCTACACCTGCTGATGATCTGCTATGAAATTTGCAATCAAAGCTGCAATGAATGGGCCTGACTTAGCCAGCACATTGCAAATTTTAGATTTTAAGGCTGATCTCTCCTGCTCTCTCTATTTGTTTGCAAGTCACGTAGTCAGGGAAGGGAAATGGTCACTTTTGACCCATGACACAGGGCAAACAGATGTATCATCACGATAACTCTTGCAACAGGGTTATTATGCATAGGCATATCCTGTGGTGTGCTGTCCGTATGCTATCCTGACACCCAAGGTTTCATGCAATACCTTCCCGTGTCTACCACAGATATGCTTACCGGGATTCTTCTGGAATCAGCCCTCTGCAAGCAAGGCACATCATGATGCCTCCTACAAGGGCCAGGCCACCTGCCACCCAGCCAACAAAGAGGGCTGAGCCAAAGGTGTACCTACAAAACACAGAGACATGGCTGGTTAGCGCTGTGACAGTGGTCCAGCCTGCTGCTTCTGAAACACACTGAACATTGTCATTCTCCTCCTGGCTTTGCAGAAGTTCCCATGAGCACTACCTGCAGGCTCACTACCTCCTTCTTGAGCTGCGTGAGCAGAGACATCCCAGCCAATTTGCTTGGACAAGTTATCTCCAGTGCAGATAAGAAAGAGACTCAATAAATCTTCCAAGTCCTGGGACCAGACTCATATGCACCCAGAGTTTGCCTTTCCTTCAGCTGCAGCACACCCTGGCCCTGAAGGAGATCTGCACTGTGGAGCACCCTGAGCCAGTTGACCACGTACCTGTTCTGGACGTTCTGCATTCCCTGGTACATGTTGGCTGTGGACATCCAGAAGTTTGTGACCAGCATGTTGGCAAACACAGACACTCCAGTGATGGCACACAGGCCTGAGATCAGACAGAAGGACAGACTGAGACCCACATAATACAAGCAGTCATCTTTGGCTTTGGGGAAGCACCTTAAAGCTCTGGAAAGGTGGGTGAGATACTCGTTTGTGTCCTGGCATGTTCCTTGAGCAGCAGTGGGGAACCACACATTTACAATCCAGCAGCAAGAATACAACGTCACACTACAAAATCCCAAGTCATACCAGCAGGGATCTTTCTACTGATGTGTTTTCTCACAGAAAATGAGTTTAACAAACAGATCATTTTAGCTGCTGAAAATATCTAGTAGCTCAGTTTTAAAGATTTGTTTTACAGTGAAAAACATGGGCAAAAGGTTCCCTATCAGAAATTATTGTTTTGAATGGGAAAACACACTGTCTGTCACGTGGAAGAGGAGATACATTTTGGTTCACAACCTGTTCATCACCAGGTAGTGATGCCTGCCTGACTCTGCTGGCAGCCCGGAGGACCAGACTCAAGAGGCAGAAACTTCTTCCATTCGTCTGCACAGGTGATCACTGTGATGCTCAGCTGTGACGAGCCTGGCAGCAATGGCATTATCATTTGCGATTTCACTATTGCTCTTCTTAGGAGAGTCATTCATGCTAATGAAGGTCATCATTGTACTGTACGCTATTGTGGAAGGAGGTACAAAACACAGCTAAAGGTCATGTCTGTGTTTGTTGCCAAAAAATATGGACTCCAGCTTTTCTGGGCATCCCAAGTCCTATTTACCCTCACTACACCCACCAAGACCTCTGGGTCTTCCCTGAAGCCCAATTACTCACAGCACTGGGGATGGTCTGAGCAATCAGTGGTGCTTCTGCCTCAGGTCCCCATATAGCCTTCACTATCACGGTACTTCAGCGTTACAGTCTTTAACACTTCTGTCCTGAGAGCAGCCCTTATTTTAGGAAGAAACACTACCTCCACCTTGCAGAGGTGTGACCAAGGGCCAGGTCCACCACGGCACATGGGTACCCAACTCCTTAGCTAGCTGAGACTAGGGACCTTGTTTTGAAATGGGTGAACTCAACCAAGGGATGTCCCATCCCAACAGTCAGTCATGTCATCATTTTAGACACCCTTTCTTCAGGAATCCATGAGTGAGCTTTTCTAATATCTGCATTGGTGAAATTCTCAACCCACTGACTCAAATGCATAAAATGATAGATTTTAAGTGTAAAATTAAAGCTGTGTGGCAGAAGGTGGTTTCCTCTTTCCACCTTGTACTTATTGTACATCTTTAAGTTGTGTTGTATGTCTCTTTAAGTTGTGTATGTATGTATATCCCAACAAAAGTTAGTGCTGTTCAACTATAAGGATTTTAAATAGGGACATTCTCCTTCCCTTCATTAAGATATGGATTTGATTTGATTATTCATCTCAAAAAAATTGTGGGAAAACCTGTAAGTGATGTATTAAGCATTTGCAATTTTGAGGTAGCTGGGCAACACTAGGCATTCCTGCAGCCTTCCTGATAACGCAAGGTAGTTAAAAATTACAAGCTAGGCTACCATAACCCTGAGAGTCTTAATAAAATTATTATATATAAAGCCTGAGACTCTTCAAAAAACTATTACACATAAATAAAGGATATAATAGTACATAACAACAGTATACATATAACATTAAGATATATATTTTCTTTTTTATCTGTGGGCTGTTTTTTCAGCCTTCCATGTTCTGTCCCATACAAACATCTGGTTTTCTTTTACTAAGCAGAGGTAGAAATCACTTGACCACAGGAGGCCAGGCTGGAAGATAAAAATAAATGCCAATAACTTCATGCAAGCATCAATGCTTTGGGTTGCTCCAGAGAATCTGCTACCTGTGACCAGAATTGCATGAAGACTTGCCCAGTCCTCAATTTCAGGCAATTGCAATGCCTTGCACATGAAGGACATGACACCACCCACTTACCAGCAACAATGAACATGATGCCGGAGGTCAGAGTCATGTTGGCTTTTGCAGAATCCTCCATGTTGCCGATACGGATGCATTTCAGTGCGAAAATGCACACAAGGAGGCCAAGGATGCCCAGGACGATACCCACAATCATGAGGGCCCTCACAGCCTGGAACATTGCTGCAAAACAAATTGAAAAGAGCCACGCTGAGTGACTGAAGTGAGATTCGTTAGAGCCTGGGAGCTTTTTAAAGACTGTTTCTGTCTAAAAATAAAAGTATTAAAGAAGAAAACCTTGGACAATAGGCACCAGATCTACTCTCAGCGTTATCCGGGGCACCTCTGGAAATGTGGCTGTCTCAGCTTCCCAAAGAGTTTGATGGCTTAGACATAATTTTTTGTAAATGTTCATCGGCACCAGTCATGATCTATTCAGCTGAATTCACGGAGAGGAGTTTGTGTACAGCAGGGGTAAGCATGAACTGTTTCATAACCAAATTAATTGAGAAAGCTTTTTTTTTCTCCCCAAGCAGCGATGAAAGCAGACAGCTCCACCCAGCTATCTGTGGTATTTCCAGCTACTGTGTGAATCAACATGGAGGCTTGTGTGTTCCTGCTTTACAGTAAGAGAAGAGGAAAATCACCTTGACAAACATTACACATACACCAAAAGAGAGCAACAAAGCTTCAGCAATGACCTCCCCCAGCATATCCTTCCCATGGTTATTTGTAATGTCAGACCTGTATAAATCTGTCCATGTTCATTAATACAACACACAAATACCCTAGGCCTGAATTTCTTTAGCAGCTTGCCATCAAGGTGGGAATGCTTGGTTGGAGGCAGGCTGTGATGCTGGTGGGTCATGCCTGTGGGAGCCGAGTGCTACTGTCAATCAGATGAAGGTAGCAAAAACCCCCCAGGCTCCTCTTGGCTGGTATAGAAAAGTAGAGGGAAAAGCAAAGGGAAACTTGCACCTTTTAAAATGGAGAAGTGAAGGGAAAAGGCCATGCATTTGAATACCAAGGTGATTTTCTAATAAGGTAGCACATATCCCATCTTGCCTGAAGTTCAGTGCTGGCCCCAGACACTTCTCCTTCCCATCTGTGCACATGTCCCTGGCAGAGACAGGAAGGTGGCAGCACTGGCAGAGCACTGAGAGGGGGTGGTCAAAAGTATTTCAAGGGTTGTTGTGATTTGGCTGAGACATTTTGCAGCCTCTTCTTGCTCTCCCATGAGCTCCTGCAGCCCTGGATTTGGCTTTGATGCTCCCCACACATGAATGTCCCTCTTCAAGGGAAGATGATGGGGGCTCATAATGGACAGAGAAGGGCAGGCAACATATCCTACGGCCCCAGGGACTTCACTCAGCCTGCCTGTCACCCCTATTGCTGTGCTGACCAGGATGACCATAGTGCACAAGGGTCCCATATGGCCCAACTATGAGCAGGAGGCACTGATGCTGGAGAGCAGGGAGAAGACCCTGCTGGCCTTGCACAGGTTGGGAGAAGGATTTATAAACCCTCCCCAGGAGGGCAAGGGTGGGTGCTGTGGTGCCCGTGGGGGTCTCCTTGGCGCTAGCACCATGACACACAAGGAAGCCAGTGGTCTACCATCCCACAGGCTGGAAATACACCACCTTCTCCCATCTGGCAGTCCCACTGGGGCTGCTGCTCTTATGACTCAATTTGCCCTTATCAGCTGATAACAAATGCTAACGAGCCTGGGATTTTCAATCTCCCATTCATCAGCCCCCAGGTGTGAGCTCATTAGTTATTATTCATCAGAGAACAAGAAGCTGGCAAATAAGCCTTATCAGCCCTCAAAGGTTGTTCACACAGCACCTGATGCAAAGCAGAAAGCTGGAAAGAGAAGAACATCACAATACTTATTTGTCTTTACAGTCACTTAAGCTTCTTTGCAACTGCTTTTGTTTCAGGGCAGGCAGGAGAAGCTGATACTCCAGGGCAGTGTAAGACACTAGGCATCATGATGGAAGGTCCTCGTCCCCAAGACAGTCCTTCATTCCTGAGATGCTTGCTACAGACCTTATGGTTCCTAGGTGCCATCACTGTGGTTGTCTCAACCCTTCAAGAAGTGATCCTAAGCTAAGACCTCACAGAGATATTGTGGATTCCCATGAGAGATGTTCCCAGTGCCTTGTGTGCCTGTGGCAGGACACAACAGGCAGGCCAAGCCGAGCAGCTCCTGCGCCATTGCAGTTCTGCTGGCGCACTGAAGTCCAAGTGCGGTTGAAAAGGAGCAATCCGCAGCTGTTGGAAAGGAGAGAGGAACACAGCAGGGCACAAGAGAAAAAATGCAAAATAGCCATCAGCAGTGATTCCTTCCTCTGTGAAGGTGACTTATGCACCATCTCCACAAAGGGACAGAAAGGACAAGAAAGTGCTCCCTGGCCTGCTGTGGCACGAAGGCCTCTTCACTTGTCTCATGGGACTGAAAGCGAGAGCTGTTTGGAAAGAGAGCACTGCAGTTTCAAGTGAATTTTGGCATCCATCAGAAGTCCTCTGAATAGAGCTGCTTTCCAAAGGTGAATGACTTCCCCTAGAAAGAAGGAGTGGAAGGGCTTAGACAAACAAAATAGGAGACTAAGGGAAAAAAATTGTATGGGGAGCACTAGTTAGCAAACAGCCCTATAGTTAAAGTCAAGCGCAGAAACTACCTGCCATTTTGCACACACATTTTGCAGAAGGTATGATAACTTTGCTTCATACCTACACACATATGATTGCTCATTTTGCACACCTGATTTCCATATGAAGGGATGGTGTGCACAGAAAATAGTAAAAATGCAAGCCTATTCACCAAAATAAATATCAGTGATCTGAAACCACAGTTTGCATCACTCGGTTCTTCAGATGTAAGTGAAACTGGAGAGTTGTCTTTTCCCCCAGCGTTGCTGTGAATAGTGAGAGGTGAGTGAAGTAAAACAACTTCAAGTAGTCTAAACTAACATCAAGTGTATTTCTGTTACTCATACAAAATACAAAGGTGGAAATCTAACTCTATGACTAGTTATGATTAATGGAATATAGAAAGTTTAGGGAAAAAAATGAGTTTTTTAAGTTAACCAAATTCAAGCAGGGGCATTCCTTCTTTATGTTTTAGGGTACTCATCAACTAAACGAACACATAAAGAGAACAAACCTGACAATATCTCTAAGACACAACAGAAAATGCCTGTGACTGCTTTGTGTATTTCCTTATTGCTGTATTACATAAAAAGTAAAATCTTGATTATGACAAATTGGCATCAAAATGATTGTTACCGTTGCCTCATTGCTCTCTTAAAACACAATCACCTACACACAGCATTATAAGGATATGTACATATTTTGAACAATATTTGTATATATAGTTTAATAACTCTATTTTCTATTCTTTAAAACAAATAGTCCCATAGGAAAAGTGACTCCAAACATCAGTTTTGCTCTTCCAAATGAAAAGAAAGTCACCTAACAATCCTGAGGCTGGATACACAGAAACACATTTATTCCATGACACCCCTTGGGACAGTCACGGGCTTTTCTCAAAAAGCAAACACTGCAGCCAACACACTGGTCTTCAGCAAAGCACTCCCTCCTGCCTCACAGTAGAGAAGCAAGGCTGGCACCCCTGAGGATACAGGGCTGAGAGCCCACATCACGCTCTTTTCTACACCAGTCAACAGCTACAAAAGGCACTAGTGCTTGCTTGTACCTATTTGCAGTTGTGCACCAAGAGTGAAAAACACTCTTGGGGCTGTATTTATTGCTAGCTGGCAGGGCACAGGCACGAGAGGTCACAGGGAAGCATGTTGAGCCAGGCTGGCTGCTCCCCACCCATGGGCCCAGCTAGCTCTGGAGCACTGAAATACTCTCTTTTTGTAAAGTAAGCAAGCAAATGAGAAAGTAATACCCCTCTGCAATCTGCCTCTGTAACCACTAAAACTCCCCACATAATGTGAAGTGACCGAGTGCACCTTTCCCCATCTTGCCCTTCCTACATGCACTGCTCACAGACAGATTTCTTCAGTTCCTTTTTGCTCTTTGGGGGAAAAAAAAAAAAAAAAAAAAAAAAATCAATTGTTTTCTGTAGAAACCATTATTCTGATAACAATGCAAAATTACATGCAGCTGTTTTCCTTGTATTTCAATTCAAAGGGACATAATATCCATGGGGTTAAACATACTCACTCTCCTCACATCAGCGGAGCTGTGCTGATTTATGCCAGCAATGGGGCTGAACCCATGATGCTCATCCAGAGATCACCTACACATGCTCCAAGTTGTAACCTCCACTGAGTAAAGGTATTATTTTGGTAACAAATATGCACATATTTTTATGCTCATACACTGAGTAGCCTGGAAGTTTTAATCCTTGCAAGGTGCTTTAAGGTATCTGCTCCTGCTTTTGGATGAAAACTGTGTGGAGCTACAGGAGAGCTCCTGGGTTAAACCTGGTGCATCTTTTGCCCCTACCTGGCAGCCCAAGAATGGTGAAATATGGCCGGCATTCTGTAAAGCCAGAGCTCTGCCGCACGCAGCTCCTCCACAGTCCCTGATATTGGAAGACAGCCGTGACCGGGTTGTCATACAAGTCCTGCGTGCTCCACATATCCATGGCAGTGGACACGATGCACCCCGCAACACCCAGCGACGAAACAATGAACGCCATCACCTGGCAGATGGTCGTGGACATGGTGTCTCCCCTGGACAGAGGAGGTGAGACAGACCTGATGAAGCCGCAGACCTAATGGGAGCACTGAAGTCCTCTTGACTGAGCCACCAGAAATGCAGCAGCTCTTATCAGATGCTTTCCATTGAGCAGTGTGTTTGCTCAAAGTGTTTTTGCAAGATAGTCCAGTTTCACTCTCGCTAGGTAGGTTTGTGCTGGCAGGGCCAGAGATATGATTTTGTCCTTTAGAAGTGCTTGTCCTTCCCCAGCTAAGCAGCCACGCTCCATCGAGTGTTGGGCAACCCACTTGGAACATGCGCCGTCCCCCCACCGAAACCCTTTGCTATCTGGCTTCTCCTGCGTGCTTGGCATGGTGCAAATGTGCTGAGAGGGGCAGAGGGAAGGACCATATTCCCAGGTGAACTCAGCCTCCCCGGCCCTCTGCTTACACAAAGAGGGAGTAGATCTGCCATCAGACCAAGATAGGGACATCTCTACACCCGGGCATGCAGGCATCTGCCAAGAGGCGCAGTGAGAGATAGGGACTCCAGCATTGAGCTCTGGGGGAGGATACAGGGCCACGAGCTCAACCCAGGGCACAAACAGGGACATGGCCACTCCTCGCAGCCACTTTGAGCATCACCAAGGTTGCCTCAGATGCTGACCATGGCACAACCCAGGGCACTGAGCCAAGAGGCCCAGACTGATGCAGCAAAGCTCCTGCAGCCCTGTTCTCCTCCCACCCGCATCCCCATCACCCGTCACATGGCCCCACTGAAACCCATGTGGGGAGAGGGAGGGCGCAGGGACCCTTTGGAAAGTGCCTTTTTACAGGTTCTTGCCTGTATTGGCTGAGGGAATGGTCCTGGAAAAAAGGGGCGGGGGATATAAGAATTAGGAAATTAATAATCTCTTTGCACGGTGGAGAAGTGCTGGGCTCGGGGGAGCAAAATAAATTTGCCATGCCACTCTGCCAACAGAGCGCAGTGAGTTACAAGGACCTTCCAGACTTCACGCTCATCCATTCTCATCTAATACCCTGCTCCGACTGATTTACTTCAGCCCTGACCTAGAAACAAATTCCCACTTTAACCAGTACTGATACCGCTCTGTGCCACAGGCACCGTCTATACCATCACCTGGATGTGAAGCCATGTGAAAGCCACCAGGAAGAGAGGAGAGGCTGATTTCTGTGGGTGGATGAGTTACAGTGGGGTTATTACACATTGGCTATTGCTTCTGCGTTCTGGAGAACAACCACCTAGGACACCCCTTTTGCTTTTGGGGCTATGCAGCAAGCTAGTGGGCAGCAGACAGAGATGCTTTTGCACTGGACTCTGCTGTAGCAGCCAGAGCACAATTCACATGTCTAGCAGCCACAAATCACAGCCACCAAAGCCCTCCTGGGTCAGGCACAAGATGTCTTTGCTTCCAGCAATTTTATTCAAATTTAGTCATTTTCAGTGACTTTGGCAAGTTTATATCAGAGGAAGGGTTAGCTCCAACATATCTGAAGGTCAAAGTTGCCATCAAAAATAATAGCGTGAACAAAAAAACAGAAGTGAGCCCTCAAGAGCCAGAGGTGGTAAGAGCTGCTTATCCTCAGTGAGGTGAGAGGGCATGCTGACTAACATTCCTCATCTTGGATAATGCTTTATGATAAATCAGGGCTGGAAAGGACCTCAAAGCTGGGAGGACAATAAGTGCTAAAGCAAGTAATATGGCCAGCTCTTCATCCCATCCTTCACTGCCCCACAGCCAGAATTGTGTCCCAATCAGAAAAGCTGGTTGCACCCAAGCCCTGATGCTCCTCCACAGCGCTCCAAGACTCCTCTCCTTCTTCGTGGCCCAGGACTTGCTGCCTTCTTGCCATCTAGTGGTAAGACCACATAACTTTTTCCAGGCTAGACCACTTCAAACCATGTCGCAGGGACAGACATTCCTCTGGAACATAACCCCTATTCCCAAGGGCAGTGTCACCCTACATCTTTAGTGTGCAATGGCTTGAAGGGGTGCACAGAAAAATGGACCCATGGACTGGTCACAGATAAAAATAAACCCTGGGGAGGAAAAAGAAAAGGAGGCAAGGGGGGGTACAAAAGCCAAACATGTTTTTCCAGATTTTTTTTCCCCAAAACCTCTACCACTTTTTAAATTACTGGTTTTTTCTGCTAAATTGGGCATCTGAGTGATTGCATGAATACCAGTGGAGATGGCTCTCCCATGCACCATGCCCATGTGTTTGCTTTGCTGGGAGGGAAGCCACCAACTCCTTCCTCTAATCCTTTCTGCTGGTTTTGGCTGCATGCAGCTGGAGCAGGTCTTCAAGCCAATAGTGACCTTTTCTTCTCCGCCTCTCCTCCTCCACCATTTCACAGCCCCAAGCGCTGTTGTTACCCCAACACACTTATTGGAAAGAGGGCCATCCCCTGAATTGCCCCTAATTGTGCCCTAAGCAGGAGTCTGCCACCCAGGCAGTGCTGCCTTGCTAACCTTTCCTTGGGGTTATAGTTTTCTCCTGCTGATGGGGTATGCCATTTCTCATCATCCGTTTTACTCAGGGGCATTGAAACCCCAGAGCAACAGTGGATCAATCAAAAAATATCATCAACAGTCTCCAGGCAAGAAAGCCTTGGGTCAACCAGTCTGTCTTTGGTTTTGGGGGCCAGATTGAATCATGTCTCTGAAGAGGATAAACCAGCACAGGGTTATGTATTCCCCCCTGAAATCTCATGCATCCCCCCTCCAAAAATGGAGCTGAGAAACCAACTTCAGTAACAAGGGTCATGCTGCAGTCCTTAGCTAAGAGTCAAACAGACACCCAAACATGCTCAGCACTCCAGATGTTGTTGTCTTTGAAAGATTATTGTGTTTTGGTGGGGGTTCTATTTGCTCATCCCTAAGAATGTTGCCTAAGGTGCTATCCAGCCATCCCAGCATTAGCTGCTTGCCATTTCTCATGCTCTGATTAGCATCACACTTGTAAACACTGGGAACTCAAAGCTCCCACAAATACTTTCCTTAGTGGTTGGTTGAAGCAAAGTTCTAGAGAGAAAACACAAACTTGTTTCCATCCCAGCCCTTCCCCTAGCCCATTTTCTTTGCCTTTCTGAAAGGTTCTTATTTTAAGCTTATTTTTAATGGCTGTTTCTGAGCCACTCATGATAGGGGAAAAATATATTTCCCTTTGCAAAAAACTTGTCACCCCATTTTCCGAGCACCAAGCCCAATAACAGAAGATCACCTGGGAATTTTATCTGAACTGTTGGCTCAGAGCACAACCTGAAAAGTGGTTGGGTGATAGGATAGCTGTAGAGTAAGTCTAAGCATCTTTACTACAACCTGATGCTCATCTCCAGCCACCCCAGGAGATGTCTACAGCAAGGAGTGGTTGAAGGACAGTGATCTCTCTCCAAGCACAGGCCTGTTGCTCAGACTCCAGCAAGATGGTTGAATGCTTGGGCCAGAGGGCTTGCCACGCCACGTGGTGATGCTGAGCAGTATCTAAGGAAGGGACATGGTGGGGAGGCAGCTCTTGCAAAGGCCAAGCTTCCTCACCAAGGAGCAGAGAACAGAGCTCCCACTCTGACTATCGGGACATCTCCAGCAGTTTACCCAAACTAGGAAAAGGAAGGGTACTTTGTGGCCACTCCCCTCTGCAACCTTTATTTCAGCTCATACTTGCTTTATCTATCCAGGCGTTGACTCCATATTATCTCAAAACCGTTCACTGGGCCCATTGCAACTCCTGAATGTTATCACTGCCTCTCCCATAAAAGCCACCTACAGCTCATGTTTACTTTAAAATTTGCAAATATAGCTCACACCCTGCCAGTCAATTCCAGCTTGTTCAGACTGAAACAAAGCAAACCCACCCTTCTCTTTCTGTCCCTCCATTGCTGAGAGGACCACAGCTTCCAGGAGCATGTGGTCCACCAGCTCATAACATAAGAAGGGCTGACTGACCTTTCTGAAACTCAGTGGGGAAAGGGCTTCATGGAAGACCCCCGTCCGAGTTCAGACCCACTCTACCCCACTGGTCTTCAGGTGGTCCAGAGGGGCCTTCGAGGTCCCTCAGCATAGTCAGGGTGCATGAAGCTGCATCCTTCCCTACATGCCTATGAGCTGCATCCCAGCTCCATATCTCCACAGCCTTTTGCCATTTCTCCTGCCTTGCTCCTCAGTCCAGATCCTTTAGAATTATTTTTCATGTCTCATCTTTTTGGGGCATAAAGGCACAAGACAGGAGCAAGGATGTGATGCACACATCTAGCTTCCTGACATCTCTTGCTGGGCTCTCTGCCACCTCTCCATGCCCTGAGTGTCACAGGGGATTGGGGTGCCCAAGACCTCTCTAAGGGTCTCACATTAGCTTTTTCCCCATCCCCACACCTCCTTCAGCTCCTGCGGTGAGTGCAAACCCACCACTGCCTCATGCGTACCCTTGGTAGGTTATATCAAGTCTCCAGCCCACCTGGGCCACCTAAAGCCTTCTGTGCACGAAACAGGCAAAAGACTTTAAGCAGGTTACAGCAGTTACCTGCAGACATTTCAAAATTTGGAGCTGAACTGACTGTGTTAAAGGATTTTAAGTAGCAAGCAGAGCTTAGAAGAGACTTTACTGTGGCCATCACCAGTGGAGGATTGTGACACAGCAATTAGCAGTCCCCATCCTTACAAACTTTGGGCACAAAACAGTTGCATGGAGCAGAGATCCTGTTTCCTTGGCCAGTGGGATCCCCTGTCTCCAAAATCCCTAGAGCAAGGGTTTTACAGGGGTTATGTCACAAAATGTACCTTGGTTATATGAAATAAAAGAAAACCTTGTCAGAACATTGATATAAAAGAAGCAAGTCCAGAGACGCCAACATTAAGACTTCCCAGACATGAATTCTCCTCAGGGAACACCTACACATCTCTGCTACCCCGCACCAGCAATACTGAAAGCAGTTGTCTTATGCAGAAGTCTGGCCAGTCACAATTACACTCCCATGGGCTACTTTTACTCTGACCCCTCTAGCAACACATACCCTTTTACTAGTTGGAGAAGTTTAACAGGGTGCTCTCAGGCTTTCAAAGTTTGATGTTGGAAAAGCAAAAATATTCTTATATTTCCAGCCACCAGCCTTTTGTTCCACAGCAGAGAGATGCCTCAGCCTTTCTGGAACAGTCAAAAGGGTTTTTGACTTGAGAACAAAATGTCCTTTCAAAAATGGCTGAACTGGTCTAGCTGAAGAGGTCTGGAAAAAAAAGACCAAGACAGACAACAGGAAAATTACTGCCCATGTTATTGTAGTTTAGCAAACTTGTAAGCAACTGAAAAATGTTCCTTTTAGTAGAAAGAGCCTTGTGACTTCCGCACTAGGTGAAACTACCAGCCTTGCCAGCTATTGCTATTTGTCTGTTATTTGTGTGTTCAAATTCAGATCGTGTCCACCAGACAATCACAGTAAGGTCTACTGACACACCAAAGCAAGCAGCAAAAAATAATAAGGGAAAGCAAAATCAGAACAAACAGGCTTAGTTCTCAAGTGACATATTTCACCAGAGACTGACTGTTTATAGCTGAGCAGTGAGGGTGAGAGCCATAAACTACCTGTGTTATTGCTTATTTTCATCTATTATCTTGATTTTTCCTCAATCTATTTGAAATTAAAATTCCCAACTAAATTGAAGATAGATGATGGGCAAGACAAGTTTAATCTTTGCTGTGGGAGCGAGGGATCGAGAAAAAAAAATCCTCAGAAACCAAAACTTCATTGATGTACTCAGGTCACCTCGCTGCTTTGCTAGAGTCTTATTATTTTTATTCACTCCGGCACTATTGTTCCCAATATAAATTGCTATTGTCAGAATAATAAATAGGGGTTTATAATAGAAATGCTGACAAACCATTAACTACGATGTGGTTAGCAAGGGGGGTTTAATGGAGATCAAGGTGCAGCACACTTAAAATAAACACTGGCATGATCCACTTAAATAATATCTTTGCAAATTGATAATTTGATTTTTAGCATTTTCCACAACCCCACCCCTCCACACACCCCTGGCTGGGATACAGCTGCCTTTTGCTGGTGGTGGGTAGGAAGAAATGCCCATAGGAGCAGATGAATTCAGGAGATGGAGCCAATCTATAAAGCACAGCAGTGGGGCACTTATTTTTGCACCACCTTCTCCAGAGACTGGAAGCAGACAATATATAACAGGAGGGAAAAGTGAGGGTGGACAGGGTGGGAGAACAAGGGAGTAAATTCAGAAGTCCAAGCCCTGTTCACTAAAAAGAAAGGAAAAAAAAATCCACCTCACTTTGTCGGGCAGTGCTGATGGCACCAGTCTCAAAAAGCATCTCGTCAGGACAAAAAAGTACATAGTCATATGCTTACATGCTGGTGGGGGAAGGCACTGACTCTCCAACACCACTGAGGATGAGGATGGCAACTTTGGTGGGTTCAGGGTCCCACCCACCTTTATTTTTTAAAGGTTGTGCTTTATTTTGGGGGCTTTTTTTTTTAATCCTTTTTTTTGTAGGCAACTGCAATAAGCCCAGCAAACACACATGGTAATTCCACTCTCAGGTGACCAGTTCCTTAGAAACCCTGACATTTAGGATAGGATGCTCATTTCTGTCTGTAACTGGGAAGGAGCCACAGAGCTTGCTAGATGTAGCTGAGGAGGGACAGACCAATCTCCCACAGCCCATCTCCTAAATGAAGGAGAGCCATCCCCCCAACATTGCTGTGTGTTTCCATTTTAGGAAATTAATACCCTCTCTACAGACACCAGACCAGAGGCTTGGGAATTGCAAAAAATTTGCTAGTTTTTTGCTGTAATGCTTAGATTAGTGATGGAGGTATTTTGAAAGAACAAAAAACCCCAAATCTCAAGTATTCTGGTTTCTTCAAAGATTAAAGTAGTTCCCAGAGCTGAACACTTGAAAAGTTTAATTGCTTCTTCTGTAGAGTTACATTTTCTGTAATTTTAAGCTTTTAAAGCTGAAGAACTGAAGAAGTTCTGCAGTGTCTTATGGCTATATATGGGGAGGGGGGGAACAGATTTGCTTTTTACACCTCTATTTGTTCCTCATATGGCAACTTTAATCTCTTTACCTATCAGCAATTAGCCTGCTACCTGTCCTGCACACATTTTCCTTTGGTGAAACTGCTCGGCTTTGCTGACTTCAATAGCAGTGTGTGAATACAAGCCCTGCACAAACATCCTTCTTTGGATGTCATCTTTCATTCACTCGTACCTGCTCCAGCACACAGCTTTTGCTAGAGGCTGCACAACTGGATGCCCAGGCAGGATCAGGCCCATGTCCTTCTAAGAAAATGCATATCTGCACCCCAGAGTCTGTGTGAACAAAGAGGGGCATTCAAAGCCACAGCTGCAGCAAGGGGAAGATGCTCACAGGCATCGCTGGCACATGCACAGGGGTGCTGCAGCACAACTAACCTCAGAGACCAGTTGGGAATGAGGATCCAGGGATGAGCAACATGGAAATACAGCTCAGGGGGTGAAACACCTCTCCTACTGGTGTCAGTGGCCACAGCTGCATTGGGTTATACTGGTTTGATTTGCACAGAGACAGACTGCTTGCAAAAGCTTTTTTTTGTGTGCACAATGCTTATTTCTGTGTGTTTTGGAAATGCCATTTTGCAGAAGTTCTGCAATGATTTGCTGATATAATTGGCTTCTTCCCTCTATTCTAGCTGTGTCAAAGCACAGAGGCTAGATGGATATAATAGTCTAAGTGCCTTTTTTCTCACTGTATTAAGGCAAGAAGAAAACCCAGATAATCCTGTTGTAACCTAATTGTTTGCACCCCTAGATACTCTGGGCACAAACAGGACAGCAATGATACCCGTGGAAGAAAAAACTGGAACCAAAGGAGAATTAGGGAGAAATCCAGCCTGGTGGTGTTAACCCGTACAGAAATACAGTGAACTGAACTGTGACATATCCTCTTAGAAAAGGATCTTCTCCAATGCCAAGAATATTAGTGGTTTCTGGTGGGAAGCCACGCACAGCCATGCAGCTGGGCTAGGAGCGTATACCCAAGCTGCCAACGGCACAGGGGACTAATCACCCCACAGAGCAGCCACTGCCCCAGGTGTATTGCCTGGACAACACCACAGGATCCTGATGCATAATCAGCTGTAATGAGTTTTGCTGAACATCAGCTTGGCCATGGGAGGGGTTTCGGGTTGAGATACCTCCAAGGGACCTGTCATCCAAACAGGATGAGCACCCAAGGTCCTTTTTGGCTAGAATTTGGGTTCCCCACTCTGCACGGAAAATCACCCATCGCCACCACTCATGCACGGCTTCTGGCATGTGCCAGGGGCTCTGCCCTCCCACCTCTTTGCTCTCGCAGCCAGCAAGCCCTACCTGGCAGCCCCAGGATAGTGAAGTAGCCGCGGCATTCGGTGAAGCCAGAGCTCTCCCGGACACATGTGCGCCAGAGGCCCTGGTAGTTGAACACCGCCGTCACCGGGTTATTGTACAGGTCTTGGGTGCTCCACTGGTCCATGCAAGTTGACGCGATGATGCCTCCTATTCCTAAAGCAGACACCACGAAGCCCATGGACTGGCATATCGTTACAGACATGGCACCAAGAGCTCGGTAGGCAGGTCCTCGGCACGCACAAGCCTCCACAAGCTGGGTCTGGGGCAGGCAGCCAGGGCAGAAGGGACTTTTAGCTGGAGGCACAGCCTACGTCACGGACGGGAGTCAGGAGAGGTCTGGTCCGTGCTATACAAACCTAGCCTTTCCCTTTATCTGTTTCAGTGAGATAATTTTCCTCGCTTGGTACCAAGAGCCATTTGTTACACTCAGCGTGAACACCTCGCTCCCTGTTTACCTTGTCCCTCCAGGCAGAGGTGCAGCCGGCGCAGGGAGACAGGTACCAGCGGGTCCCTCTGAAACAGCTAGGGGACATCTTCTGCAGAAATGACTGTGTACTCCAGGAGACCAAGCACAGAGATGCTTAAATTGGATGAAACAGATAAAAATTATGGAGAGCCTAATCCTTTCCTGGCAGGGATGATGCTTTTGAGCCAAGTGGAGAAGCATTTATTAGCATGCCTCTATCTAGGGATGTTTGCTCAACCAAAAAATTTAAGCAAAAGTAGTTTATAAAAGAGGATAGCATATAGCAAAGGACAGTGCACTGATGTTTGGATGGAGCTTGCTGCTTGGTAAAGTCAGGCTGGGAGCCCACAGGAAAGGCAGCAGTTGCTGAAGAGTGAATGGTGTGAACCTGCAGTTTGCTGTGAGAGGACTAAGCTTGGCAGGCAGACCAAGGAAAAAAAATAAACAGAAGCGAAGGTATATCCTCATTCGCTATTGCTTTATCCCCCTCATCCAAATAAGAATTTTGACATGTTTAGATGGACAAAGAATGAGGGCAAGGCAGACATGTCGCTATGTATTACTATAAGACAAGAGCACCTAAGAGACCTAACCTTACCACAGAAAGTCACTTTGTTGGGTAATGTCCTTTTTGCTTGTTCTGCTACATCCCTCACCACTTCCTTCTTAGCCCAGTTTTCCACTGGTGCCAACCTGTTTGCAGTTGGAGAGTAAAGGGGGATGCTCCTGGAGAGCTGCTCTCCATGGGAGGGAGGAGATGGTGAACCCAGTTTCGGCACTGCCAGACTCAAACACAAGATGTGAAGGGTCCAGGAAGGGACCTTCAGAAGTGGAGCCCGGTGGGGTGACGTTTAGGTGTTGGAAGTGGAAGGTCATCAGGGAGCATGAAGATGTGGACTGCTATCATTTGGCTACATTCACTCTTGCTCAAAGGCCATTGGGTCTCTCCCAGATGCTTGGTCTTGTGTGTAGACAGACTTCCCTGTGAAGCCACTTCTGAGGATGATCCAGCCTGTTGTGTGAACAAAGTGGTTGGCTCTTACAGATTATTTTGTTTCTGCATCTTTTTGAGAGAACCGAGCAAGCTGAAAGGGACTTTGGAAAGTCATCCAGTCCATTCCCATACCCAAAGCAGAGCAAGTCTCCTTCTCATAAAGCTCTGACCTGCCATCAGAGAGCATCCATGAGGGAGATATCACTCTCAAGATAATTTATCTCAGAGTTTCAAAAATAAATTCTGAAAATTTTATGCCTAATACTGAAGTTTGTTACACATCATTCCTGAAAAGTAGTGCCCGAAAGTAAACACCAAACAGGGAAAAGATAACTCTCCATATCTCTCACCAACAGTCCTCTGGTTTAAACATAACATTACCCCATTTTCCTTGTTTTCCCCAAAGAACAGTATTGGTGATTCATGTACACTTTCATAATTCACTCTCTCTCCCAGACCCTTTTTTGGACATAACAATACCCAGTTCCGGTGACACACCTCACCTGCTGCATGTCAAGGCTGTAATTACTTTTGGTATCGGTCAACAGAGCTTAATCACAGAAAGCTTTTCCAGTATCACATAGCTAAATATAGAGTCTAAGACTAGAGCGCAAATACACTCCCTGTGTTTTTCACACCAGGGATCACCTGGTGACAGGAAAGGCTCATGACAACCAGGGATTGTTCTCAATAGGTTAACTAAAAGGATAAATTCGCCTTGCATCCACTCAACCTGGAAGGCCTGAAAAATGCATCTCCATTTGGTACACCTTGATCCCAGGGTGGGAAGCACTATATACATGCAAAGGAACAGATCTTGGCCAAACCATCACTTCATTTATTTCAATGACTGCGCCAATTTACAGCAGCCAGAAGAGTAGAGTCCTGGTATCTGGGTAGTATCATTTACAAACAGAAATTTCATAACTGTAACCAAAAGGACAGTTTTATCTACTGACAGCATTTCACAGTGAAAATAATCAAGGACTGAACTCCTTCAACCACCTAAAATTACCAACTTGACATGAGAGTATCACTTATTTCCCTCGTTAAAAACTCACCAGCACCTTTAACAACTGTTTCTCACATTGAAGTGCAATCCATGACTCTCACCCAGGTCACCTGGGAGGATCAACCACCATCTTGGGCTCTTGCCTTTGCTGTTTCCTCTCCTCTGCCCACCTTTCACAGCACCTCTCATCTGAGCAATTCCTCCTTGATTTCCCAGCACTGAAATAAAATGCATCCTGCCCTACTTAGGTTTACTGTCAAAGCTTATTCCTAGACAGTGGTTTTCCCCAGAGCAAGGACTAGCCCATCCTCCAGTGAACAGTGTCAGAATAAGGTTTGGCATGAAATGCAGGTGCTTTTAATCAGCAGGATTTGTTCATTGTAAGTGAGCAGATTTAAACAACCAAAAGAAGAAAAAAAAAAAAAAGGAAAAAAAGGAGAGTGAAAGGTGGCTTTTCTTCATTTTTTGTTACTTAATTTAGTATCTTAAACAGAAAAAATAAGCTTATCCCAACCTCTTCCCTAAGTCTGTTCAATTTCTGCTATAAAGCCAATATTTTTTTTATTTCTAAAAAACTGAAAGAATGCCAGTGTAAGCCCCATCGGAACAGCTTCCACCTCCAGTATGAAAAAATCAGCAGGAGTTGAAAATATCTCCATAGGGTCAAAGATCTCACAGCACCTCCTCCCGGGATAAAAAGAACTCCACCAGAGCTGAACTCTACAGAAGCATAGTTGTAAATGTATTTCTGATGCTACAAAATACGATTAAAGCATAAATACATGCCTATGAATATTCTTGTGCTTGGTGTGCACCACCAAACCTCAGCAACAGTTTGATTTTTATTTTTTTTCCCTCCAGCTCAAATAGATCTGGTGGTCCTGCAGACAGAAGTGGGGTGACTGTAAGGCAACAGTCAGCCCAGAACACCCCATTTTCATACTCTCCCTGGGTGTCAAACCCATATGAATTTTCCAAACAGCTTAGGAAGAAGGATAAGAGATGCTGAAGTTGGGGAAGATGTTATAATGGGCTGATGACCTGGAGTTTGCCTGTCTACAGGGGTTAGTGACCTTTATGCTGTGTGAAGTGTCACATTAAGAGATGTGGAGAGACAGAGAGCCCCAACTTACCTCTTTTGGGGATAATACCCCTAGACGGACCTTGGAAGAGAAAACCTATCGCTCACTGGGTGATGCTCGCCCATGCTGGCCAGGGCACTGCCTGGCTCCGCTTCTTCCTTCTGCTTTCTTCCAGACTGAAGTAGAACCAGGAAAATCTTCTTTGTGCTGATAAAACAGCCCTGGAGAAAATTAATCTGCCAACGCTGCTCTCAGCAGTGGGATTTTCAGCAAATGGTGGTGGTGGCGAGTTTGGCTTTTTCTGTGAAATGGCCTTAAATTAGCTATGGAAAAAATGATAAACTTCAAAAATGAATAAATACTGGAGTATGTAAATATTGTAGCTTTGCATTAGTATAATGCAATATATCAATAAGTTAATATAATGAAAAAAACAATAAATTATACACAACTTGGAAAAAAAACCTCTGGGAGAAGACCAGTTTAAAATAGAACAGAAAAGGAAGACAGAGCAATGAATTTAGACCTGCAGTTTCACTTGTGCTGGGCCTAAAATGACAGTTATTTCTGGTAAAGCCTAAATAGCACAGTCTCACATCAGGCAGTTATCTCCCACAAAATGGATGTGGTAAGGGCAAAGCCTTGTTTGTGTGTTTTTCTAAGGGCCTCGTCAGGCAGAATGCCACCAGCTGCTCCTGTTAGCCCAAGTCCCACCAGCTGTGCCCACCAGCTGTTCCCACTGCCCATCACCAATGCCATGACCGCTTCCGTGAAAAATAATACCTGTTTGAGAGTAGAGTTTGTGGTGTTCTCTGTGACTTTGGTGATTTAGACTGACTTAAGTCATTACTACTGCCCCTAGTATGGGGACCCCTCACGGGACCCTGCCCAGAGCCAGCAGCCCCTTCCCACCAGCAATGCCCACTCTCCATTTAACATGTCTCCTCACCAACTTCACAACCCCATTGAACCTCCTTCTTCCAGCACAGTGGAGAAGATTTCTCCTGAAGACGGGATTTGTCCCTGCCAAGGAGGATGCCTTGACTGCCTAATTATTTTATTCATAAGCCGGCCATAATTTCAAAGGCATCTAGGTGACCTATCTAAAGCTAAGTGAATCCCTCACCCCAGAGGAGACCCACTCTTCTTGATCCCTCCGGGGAGTCAGGGTTGGGTGGCGGAGGAACTGCCGGGGGAGTTATGTGCAGCCGGACAATGAGAAACACATTGACAAAGTGTTCACATTATTGGCTGATAGGTCTGCATCAGTCACTCATTCACAAGCACAAGGTCTAAATTGCAGAACCAATTAACAGCACTAATAGCCCTTGCCTGAATTAATCTTTGAGACAAAAGAGGAGAGAAGTGGAAGAGCTATTAGCAAATCAAGCTGTACCATCCCTGCTTTATTGCGGGAATCTAAGTGTCTGTATTTGGCTATTATGAACTGACTGCAATTACAGCCCTCATTTAAAATGATTAAGTGGTTATAATTATTTTTCAATTAAAACTTAGATCTTCCATTTATACAACATTGCAGGCTTCAATTAAAGTCCTTTTTCCTCCCCTTTTTTTGGAGGAAAAAAAAAGTACCACTGTGCCAAAAGAATCTTGCATCTTTTCTACCCTTTAAGAGCCAAATAATGTGCTAATAACACCTTGGTTTGCATCCCTCCTTCCCAGCCTCACTGAACTCCTACATGGTGAAGGAGATAAACTGCCAGGCACAGCACTTGCAGTACCTGCCAGAGGTCAATAAAAACAAGCTTGGAAAGTGATACGGGCCTCGGCTGCTTCTCTGAAACAAGGTGTGCCCAAGTGAAACGGTGGGTTAACCATTTTCGGGGCTAGGCACTGCAGTACTGTAAGTGTTATATAGAAAGGGCGTTGGAGTGGGGGAACTGGGGAGACTCGGTTTGTCTGAGATTTTTGCAAAGAGTGAACACACTGAAAGCATAGAATTGGAGTGACTGTGGCAGCAGATGAGCTCAGGACAGGTTTCTTCCAGGTCTGGTTTTAAAAACTAGTCTGGGGAGACAGAAGCCAAGAACTTCCTATGCAAATTTAGCAAAGTGAAAACTTTTTATAGTTTTCATTTCAAAATGACATTTCTGTTTCTAACTTTACTTACAAGAACATAAAGAGATTTAAAAGAGAAAAGGAAAGGGAAAGGAAAAGATGCAAAAAGGAGGTTCAGCAGAAATATGCTGGTCCAACTAAAATGTATTTTTCTGTGATTTTTTTTTAGACACATGCCAAAAAAAATTATTTATGCTTTTCATTACCTATATGAGGATAGAGACCTCTAATGGTGTTACTTGCCCATGACTTATTGCCAAGTTGGACTCGGGAGTGTTAGTCATCAGGTGAGAAAGACAGCTACTATCAAAAGAGCCAGGCCACGCCAAGAAGTCGCTCCATCACTGGGTGGCCTCTAACATGGAATGGCATAGTAAGATTTGTCCCAGAAATGCTGGGCGCACCAGGAAACTTTATATAGAGTACATTTTGCAATTAGCCAGGGGGGGTTGGTTGGAGGAGGGGACTCAGAGGAGCAGGATAAGAAAGGGTTTGTAGCCTGGGAGGGCACAGACAGCAGAGCTGCACTGCGTGGGGGTTTTTTTCCTAGCAGGCCAGAGCAGCAGCCATGGCTTCACACTATCAGGGTCTTCAAAGAGCAACAAGGAACACTTTCCCTCCACAAGCTCATTAGCTCAACTATGACACTGCTTTGTACATGCTCAAGCAAGATGAGCTTCCCAGGAAGGGTGAACTTCACACAGCCACTTCACTACTACAATCTTGCCTGTCCCCAGGAGGAAGAGGAGGAAATGTATGGACAGGAGAGCTTTTGTCCACTCAAAAGAGTTCAGAAGAACTCATTAATTGTTGGTTGTTTCCCTGTTTTGTGATAAGGAAACACCCTGAAGGAGCAGGAACACAAGAGGTAGTGTTTGAAGATGTAGGAAACCCTTGTTCCTACCCAACCTCAACTTACCTCTACAGCCTTCACTTTCTCTACCATTGACTTTTCAGTCTTAAAACTCACCCTCATTGAAGTGTCCCCACACGAGGTTATTGTCAAAGGCAGCAGAGAGACCAGACCAGCGGACAGGAGCTGGGCCCTTCGAGTGGGTCTAGAGGAAAAGTGAATGACATTAGCCCCTGTTACAGGGGCTGCAGTACCCTGTATTGGCATCTGGACACCTTTATGAACCTAGCTGGCAGGGCCTTTGCCAATACGTCTTCTCTAGATTTATTGATGTTTGGGAACACGTTGTTTAAATCAAGACCCTGGAGGGAGATGACCCAGTGAACTCAATCTGGGACCTCAGGCAGAGACTTCTGTGAGCAAGGAAGAACAAGTACTAGGCTGCAGGTACAGGATCTTGTCTCACTGACACTGATACAAGCTAAGCACATGTGCAATTAACTGTGCAATTAAATACATTCCTGAACAGTGGATATTCTGGATCAGAGCTTTGCAAGGAAGAATCTGAGTACTGCTCAAACTAATGGATGTATTTAGCTTTGATTTGGTGGCTTTGGGTGATAACAGAAACTTGTACTGCAAAGCAGTGTGAACCAAATGGTGCAGGTATTCTTGATGAAGCAGGTGGGAGTGGTCCCCCCGGGGCGAGCTCCTACGAGCACACAGTGCCTTTTCACAATGTACTTGTCCAAAAATCAATGCTCTTGCTGACAGCCAGCCTAGGTTTCCATTCTTTTCCTGGTTTGGATCAATAGGCCTTCTTTTCCCACCTTAAATAATTTCTTGATCACTTTGTGCTGTTTCCACTCATGCATTTGTATACAGATATCATGTGTACCACTTTTGTTATCTTTCTTCTAGGTGGCATGGGAGTTATCCCTTCATCTCACTCAGTGAATCATATTCTCTAATCTTGTATTGTGTTTGTTGCACAACTTCAGCCCTCTCCAGTGTATCAATTTTTTTTATTATTTTTACAACTCGCAACCCTTTCTCTTGTGCTGATACAATGCTGAGGTTGCATATTTAAGTACTTAAAAGCCAGGAAAGGCAGAAGCTGAGGTTAAAAGTAGAATAAGACTGCTATATCTTATATGCATGTTGCGACACACTCAGACCCTACAGTCTTCAATCAAAGGGTGCTTGCCTAAAAGGTCAGTATGTTTGACATGCATAAGGACTTCAGAGGTGATGACATGCTGCTGCTCACACATTTCAAGGCAGTATGGTGTACTGAATCCTGCTACCTTCCTTTATTTCTATACTGGAAGCAATCCATGAAAAAATTTTCTGCTTGTGAGAGGTAGACAGGAATAATTTACATACTACATAAATTAAAGTATATAAATTTGATGTGCAACGGTAGACTCCGTTTACCTGACCAATCAGAACAACTTTAAACACTGTTTTGGGCCACAGAGCAATGAATTTTTTTGCTTCTATGTATTTAAGAAGTCATTAATGATGTCTCAATAATTGACTCTGGAAGTCCATGTCACACTTTAACTGAGCAAGCACCAGGTTGCACAGAGGCTGCAGGGAGACTGGAAAGGGCTTATTCTAGTTGCCACACCCAAAGCATGAGTTAGAGCTAACACTGAACATTACCGCAAGGATGATGCTCTCATTCAGTGCTTTCATGATGCAAAACGGCTCTCTCCACTGCTTGCAGAAGGCACAACTTAGTGTTTGGTAGTATCAGTTCTCATCATTATGTCCTGGTGTTCTGCTTCTCTGCAGTTTGCCAAAAGCACAGTGTTTTTCAGCCTCTTGATTATCACCACCAGAAAAGCTCCATTTCACCCCCACTAGCCATCTGTGTATCTCAGGCTCAAATCCCAATTGTAAGCCTTCTTGGCAAATCCTCTCTATCCTCAAATCTCCCTTTGCAGCCTGGATGCCCACCAAAGCAAGACGTCTGGAGGCGTGGAGAGGTTACCTGGGAGGTGACCCAAGGTAACTGGAGGGAAACCAGGGTGAGTATAACCACAACCCAGCTTCTCTTGCCTATCTGCAAGAGTCCCAGCACGGATCAGTGTTCCCTCTTAGCCAAAAGCATCACCTTTGTATGCTCTGACGTCGCATTGCAGGGGAGCAGGCACGATGCCCTGCAGCTCCATCCCACCCACCAGGATGCTGCAGCCACAGCCATTAGGTCCCCCCAGGCACAAGTGGGTGACTTACTGAAATACCATCAGTGCGTGTGCCAACCACGTCATTCTTACACATAGGAAAATGGTATTAAACCTACTCCACCAGCAGCAATTAATTTTGGGGGGAGGGAGGAGGGTGATTTTTAGCATCTAAAACCAAAACAGATGGTAAATTCCTGTTTCAGGTTTTATGGCCAGAATCTAAAGGCTCAGACGCATCTGTCACAAACACCATTTCAAGTCTTTCTTCTCCAAGCCTTTGTTTTCTTCTCATTGCTTTGACACCAACAGATTCCCCCTGGAAATTCAGGAATTGTGCTTGCAAATAATACAGCCCCAGCTTTCTCAAGACCTAAAACCTGGCATTGAAGAGAACAATTGTGTCTGTCTCCAGTTTCTTTGGAAAGACAAAATTTTCTTTAGCAGTGCTCTTCTGCATTGGTGGGCAGAAAATGCCTAGGATGCTCATCTAAATAATCCTTTTTAAATTTTTTTTTCTTGCCTTTACTTCTTGCTTCCAAGAAAGCCCGTGTGGACCAGACTAGAAGACCTTTCAAGGTGCCTTTCAGCCTGTTTTATAGTGCTCTGAGTAGAGCAAAAGAAACAAGGAGGGGTTTTCATGAGTCTCTTGTTTTAGGAAGAATGAAAGAGGGAAGATGCAGGATGTGAGGAATGAGGACAGATGTCCCTGCAAGGCTCCAGCATAGGCCACTGGGGACAAGGGGTGAGAAATAAACTCTTCCACCATCGCCTGCATAGCTATTAAAAGCCAGGATTTATTTTCCCCCTCTAGGGCAGCTTTCTACACAGTCTGGGAATTCTGAAGGCATGGTTGTGCCACTGGTGAGCACCAGTGCTACAAGGGATCATCCTTGCAAGGAAGGAAAAAAAGCCTCCAGCCCATTAGGGGATGAGCCTGCAGATCCTTCACGTTGTATATTTGTATTTTAAATTCATCATTAATGAATTTTTCTACTCAAAAGCATTCAGATATATGATGTTACATGTAGCTAGACAAGAAAGTCACAAAGAATAGTGCAGTTTCACTCTAGAAAAATACACTTTTTCTCTACTCGCTCTTGTCATGTCTGTATCCTTTGCTGCTGTCTCTTGCTCTTTCAAGGTAAGCAGATACTCTCTTTTTTGCAATAAAAGCCTTGATTTTTTTCTTTAAAAACTTCTTCAACTTAGTTTTCTGGGTAAACTTTGTTGGAAAAGGAACTGAAATGGAGCTAGCACATAATTTCGGAGTCATATGGGTGTCTAATGCATATGCTGGGTTGATTTTTCAGAAAAAAGATAGCAGTGCCAAATTATTGCATGTGTAATGGCCAAACCTCCCCTCTTGGGTGGGTAATTCAAGTGTCATGCAGAGCACCAGCCTGCTCTCTTCCAAGTTAACTTTCTCCCATCTCTTCCTCTTCATTGGGGAAACCAGGGTAAAACTCCAGAATCTCCCCTGGGTGTTCCTATTAAGTGGGGGGTGGCTTCTCCCCTTGTCCTCTTTTTCATCTACATTACCTTCTCAAGCTGCCTCCTGATGTGGCAAGTAGTGAAACTGTTAAAAATGATCACATCCAAAGCAATGACAAAGTTTAATGTGCGTGGATTACTTTGAAGAAAAAAAGCCGATAAATATTGTCACTGGCCATATCAAGATATTTCCAGGGCTCTATGTTTTCAAAGCAACTCACAAACATTTGACTAATTTCTCCATGAGGCACAGGCTGCAGGAAGAGAACCTGCAAACCCTGAACATGTGGCATGTACCAGAGCCTCTCACTTTGTCCTTGCATCACTGAGAGCACCCTGACCCTGCATAGGGTGCCTGGCTGGTATTGGCTTTAAATGTGTTGATAGGCCATTGATATGAATAAAAGAAATCTGCGGGCTGTGGCCTAAATACACAAAGATTTAGAATTACTTTGTCTTGTTGCGAGCTGTGCAATCTCTGGAGTTTTCATGATTCTGCTGTTGCAGGAGTGATGGGAATGCACCTACTCAACTTGGAAAAAAATGGACTTTTTTTGGTGGAGAAGAACGCACAGATTAACCCTGCAGATCTAAACCCAGGGGAAACTTTCGCAACAAAATATTTTTGCAAAAAATGTCAGGCTGGCAGGGGAAAAGCATCAAGTGTTTGCATGCACCTGGCAGGGAGATGCCAGGAGCACTGGGGAGAGGAGCAGCCCCAGCGCATACTGCCCTAAGTGCAGGCAGCTTCCACCTTCCTCAAACGAGAAATCAGTGTCTCGAAGAGGTATCGTCGGGCTCAGGCAGAGTAATGCGGACCGTGGCCACAGGATGGCAGCAGAAACTCGTCGATCCAGCGCCGGCCTGAATTCTCTCCCTGCTATGATGGACTTCCTCTATTATAGGCAGTAAATTGAATCATTTTATTGTCTGGAGGAATTTTCTGCAGTTTTCTATCCAGAGACCTGCTTTGGTGTTTCAAGCCCATGGTACGAAGATAGAGGACAACGGTGCCCACACACGTGTCCTGTGCCCCCCAGCACACGGGTTTCCCCCAGCGGGGCACGGGCACTCCTTGAGGGCATGGGGCAAAGGGCTGGTGGGTTAATTGATGAGACAACTCTGCTACTTCATCTGAGACATTGCAGAGTCACTGAACACAGGTTAAAAATATACATATACACATACATATATAAGGGCTGTTCATCCACCTTGTCCACCTCCCTCCTCCTCGCTGCTCCCTGCCTCCAGGACACCAGTTAGCCAACCTTTACATACTTAGGCTTTTCAGTCTTTGCAGCCCATTTCAGGTGCGTTGTTGCTCTTCTTCATCTTCCCTCCTTTTTATTGACTTGTCGGGCTGCGCTGTCAGTAGCGGCCAGTTGGCTGTACAGCCCTGAACGCACAGCCGGCCGCCGGCAAACCTGCTCAGGGGCACTGGAAAAGAAAACCACCCTCCCGTTCTTCCTACCTGTCCATCCATCTGTCATCCTCTGACTCTTTTCTTGAAGGCAGGGACCAACTTTCGGCCACAGCACTCTTATCAATGTCTGATCTGCGTTTCCTCCTTTCTGTGTGCTTCACCGTGCAGGAACGGCTGGGTCTGAGCAGTGAGTGGAGGGACTTTGCAAACTTCAAATCAGTGCTACTGCCTCTGCCCTAATCTTCCTACCTATTGTCTCCACAATAATATGGTTACAATTTTTCCTTTAAAAGGCAAATACTAGATGTTTATGCAGGCAAGTAAGGTTGGTAGGCCCAGGAATTTTTTTTTTTCTTAAATTTTCCATGTTTTGGTGATCCTGATTGACTGTCAGTGTTCAGCCAGTGAACTAAGACATAAATTATGCATACATACAGATCTCCCATGATCAGCCTCTAGACTAATATCCAGCCAGAGAGTTGATTTGATGTTTTTCTAGTTTAGCTGTTTTACAGTATTGGCAAAAGCAAGCCATGTGCTTTTTCTGAATCCAGATTTGGTCTTTTTGGTTAAAGACCTTCGCCAGCCCTACTGGGGCCTCTGACACTTTACCTGGATGCACAAGGAGACAACGCTCTGTATCCAGCCCTGCTCTTCTCCAAGACATCTGCTCTTAAATCCAACCACCTCCCTCCAGCTCTGAGCATCCAAGTGTCCGGGTCACATTCCCTAGGCTTTACAGAACTGCACAGAAAACAACATGGGAAAACAGGCCAGTGCAAAGATGTAATTCACATTTCCTCCAGAGAGGCTCTGGGTTTACCTACAAAATTCTGGCCATTAAGATTTTGCATCCAGAGCTGACAACACTCCCAGCCTAACTTTTCTCATGCTGTTTCAATGCCTCCAGATGCAGAGGCTTGAAAGGAGATGACATTCAGTATTAAATAAATTTTTCAGGCATTTTTCCCCCCCTCAGTGGAGGAGTACTTCTTCCTCTCCTTCCAGATGAATTGTCTCCCTTTGAACTGTTTTTCCCATCTCCCTTTCCTGTTCAAGTCCTTGATGTACTTGGAGCCTTTCATTTTAATAATTTGCTGCAGGTTTTGTAAAGAGACCAAGGAAACCAAGGAAGCCTGAAGCAGACCTTGGGTTTCTCCAGGTCATATGAACAGCACCGTGCCCTAGAGATACTGTGCCTGTATGACACCATTACCCCAGACCTCAGGGTCAGAGGCCACAAATGAGGTTGGAAAGGGGGGATATAGGAGCAAGAGCTAGTGGCTGGTCAGGTAGGGTGGCCAGATAAAGGTCCGTTCCCCC
The DNA here is from genome assembly GCF_964188355.1 of Buteo buteo. NCBI lineage: Eukaryota > Metazoa > Chordata > Aves > Accipitriformes > Accipitridae > Buteo > Buteo buteo. The sequence goes on from NC_134177.1 coordinate 31,856,673, forward strand.
ACGCTGACCACCCTAAACTATCTTACCTAATGGTGTTGAATAGCCATAGAGCTGGAGGAGTGATGGGGAAAGTAAGTGGGATGCAGTAGCACTCCCTGTCACCCTTACAGAGAAGAAATGCCTCCATATTTGACAACTGGGGGAAAGAAAGAGCTCATGGCAGCCATCCCCTTCTACCGCTAAAGCTCCCACTATTAAGTCCATAACAGCCCCTTGCCAACAGCATGAAAAGCAGCTGGTGGACCCAAACCTGCCCAGACTCACTACTATTGATGCGAATCAATATCTATCATCTGTCACAGAGGTTTCTACACCACTGTGAGCTTGTGGTTTTTTTCAATTCCCCATTAAGAAAGTCCATCCCCATCCAAACATAGTTGAAGTCTGTTTCTATTGAACAGGAGTCCATATCTCTCTTTAACCAACATTATCATCAGCAGAAAGAGCTAAGACTGAAAGGATGTAGAGATTCAGCTAACCATGTCACTGAAAAAAGTGGTCCTGTTGTGATCCCTTTGATTTGGCCCTAAGAAATCCCATCAAGAGGTGCACTAAATTGCTGGCTCATAGAAAAATAGAAGTCATTTTATGCAGGCTTTGGGGGAGATACATTTCCCCCTTCAATAAAGTATCTAGTGAGTCCGTAACTTAATTGTTATGTTTTGTAGATGAATATGATATCTTACCAATATTTTTGCCAGTGGTGGGTACTTTGAGCTTCTTTCACTTGCAGGATACAAAACCAAGCAACATCATATCACTACACAGTTACCAAGGTAACTGGAGAGAAAGATACAACCGGCTGGGGTTGCACACTTTGTGATCTCACTTCATTAGCTCATTTCTTTACATCAGCTTGCTTTTGTAGCTCCATTTCTCCCTTTGCCTTGAAGCCACACAAGAACTGCGTAATCCGCTAAGTCTCTTATGAGAAAGGTGATACTGCCCAGCGGCTATTTTGCAAGAGGAAGAAAAACTGTGAGCCATTTGCCACCATGGTTTAATTCTGGAAGACATTCATTCACCTCAAAAGCGGAATGATGGGAGGGGGAAGTGTGTCCTGAAGAAAGAACTGACAATGCAGTTGTTGTCCCTCTACCTTGGTTGCCAAAATGTTGGCTCTCACACTCAGAAGACCTCCGTGTCTGGGGCCAAGCCATGATGTCCATCCTCCTCCCACGCCTGCTGTTAATTCATTCTTGGGCTTGTGCTCTGGGGCGAAGCAAGAGCAGTGGGGAAATGGTCCAGCTGTGATTTGCAAGGCGTCAGCTGGGATTAGCTCCTCAAGGATCACAGTGTGAGCAGCTCCCAGAGAGACCTGTCTCAGCCCTACAAAGGGTGATGCTAATACCGGTGCTAGAGGAAAATCAAACTGGGAATAGACCTGATATTCTGAAGGACACGGCATAAAGGTGCAGTGAAAGCAACTGTTTCCTAAATGCAGTATTTAATAAGCACCCAGGTGATTGCAGTGCAGCATAAATAAAATGCATTCAGGAGCATACAGCTAGAGGCTCAAGTGCTTCTAACAATTTGGAAACAAGGCTTTTCACTAGATTATTTTTTTCAATGCATTTGCATGCAAAAGCATCGGGACAAGTTGATTTGTGCTAAAATCAGCTCTGAAGCATGTTCAGCATAAAGCCAAAAGTCAGGCACTACTTTGAGAAGTTACAACACTAGGATGGATAGCTGTGCAAATGCAGACCAAAGAGCAATATGCTACTGAAGAGACACAGATATATGACATCCAGAGATACAGACCTGGTTTTAGCCCCTCACCACTGTAAGAGGGAGAAGAGGGTGAGAGAAGGCAGGAGGTGGTGCAGGGTGCTGTAACCTGTGTAGCACTCAAAGCCTCTCCCATATGTAGTTTTGATGTTTGCCTTTGACTTGCAGTGCTGTAACTGCTCACCTACACACCTAGGGGCTGCTGTGGTGATGTCTTTACCCTGGCATCCCAAGTGCTCTTATCCTCAGGGCCTTGCACTGGTGGATATGGAAACACCGTGTGTATTACTTTGGGGATTTTGTAGAAAGTAGTAGTCATTGACTTGTGAATCACCCTCACTTCCCCTATCTCATTGCCCTTTCCCTTGTTGCCTTTAATTGATAGCTTCAGACCCTCATATATAGTATAATAGATAACAGTAATTCACATTCAGATAGATGCTACCCAATACTGTACACGCACAAAGCTCAATAACCAGTGTGTAACACCTGCACCTGATCATGCACACTCCAATCAGCGCTGAAAGCAGAAGTGAGAACAGCTCACAGAGTTTGAGCAGGTTCTGATGAATAACACATACCTGCTGCAGGGGATGTCACCAGGGAGGGGGGGGTGCACTGGAAAGAAGCCCAGAGGAGGATGCTTGCCTGGGGACTCTCAGCTGGCATCTGAGCTACCACCCAAGTGCCCAAGGATGGAAGAACAACTCCAGCCTTTGTCATCTGCTGGAGTCCAAGGACTGGGATCCTGTGTCTTAATTCCTCCTCCTTATCAAACTTGGTTCCACTTCAGCCATTGCTGCAATATGGATGTAAAGACTTGCTAGATGCTGGTATCAGTAATAAGCTAGGCAGTGATTTCAAAGAGACATTGCTTACACAGAGTCATGCTTGCAATGGGTTGCAGCAAGTACTGAATCAAAGTTTCCCTCAACTGGCTCCACACCCCCACCAGATATCCACTAAATGCAAAACTCAATACAGAATATAGCCAGACACAGGAAAAAATCAAGCCTGAACTATTCCCCCCCACCATTTTACTATCTCTTTCCAATCCCAAAGACAACATACACTGATCAACCCGGGTAATTTGAGCCATGAAGGATACAGATCTTAGGTCTTTGAATAACCCTTGCGCACACCCCTCCTTTACATCAAGCAGTTTCCACCTCTAGCAGCTCACCACATCCTATGTGTGGTGCAGATGGGTGAAGAATCATCCTGGGGAAATCAACCCCCCTGCCAGCTTGTTAACCTTTCAGTGTCTGACTCATTTCAAACACACATGGCAGAGACAAGCCTTGCAGTGCCTCCTTAGCTACACACTGATGCTTCCAGTGCCCAGAAAAGGTGTGCAAGCCAGTAAGGACCATGCCAGAAGCATGAGAACACATCCCACAGAAAGAAGGGACTGATAGCTCAAGAGGGACAATATTTTTGAAATAAGGGCTTAGCTATGTCCCAGCAGCATCTCCTGGTGGTGACAGAAAAGTGCTCACTGACCTCTTTTGTGGCTTCGGTGTGTGTTTGGTTGCCAATATTCTGATGGCTCATTTTCAGCAAGGCTGCTCTGAGTTAAGGGCAGGCAATAGGAACAACTACCAGCTCCATGCCTTCCCTACACCCTGTTACACTGTTACATCTAAAAGACATGCCCAGGGGACAAATTACTTAACATAGGGACTGTCTGTCCTCATCCCTCTAGGAGAGACCTGAGGCATACTGGATATGTTATGGGGGAGGGTATGGAAAAGCTGGGAATGGGATAGTTCTCCTATCACACCCTGTGCTTGTTATTACAAAAAAAAAAAAAAGTAGCTGCTGAGCCTCCTATCTTGTATTTCAGAGCACATCAGCCTATCCCACTGCCTACTGGGAAGAAGATACCTCCCAGCCTGGTTTCTAAATTTTTATTTTTTTTTTTATTAATAATACTGCTTGTCTCCCAAGCTGTGCATTCCTGCTTCTCTTTCCATCTTCTCCCTTTGAGAATGAAAGCAAGGACAGGTCACTTGCCTTTTTATATGAGCATCTCTCTGAACATCTCCAAGAGAGGGAGAGAGAGAAAAGGAAATCAAAAACACAAAACAAATGAGAGAACATTTTTAATTGGAAGTGTTTTGTTTTCACCAGGATTTTAACTTTGGAGAGCGCCTCACAAATACTCTCTCAGGGTCCACTGCTGAACAGCTTTATTCTGCTGCAGGCAGGCTTTCATGGTGCAGCACAATACCTTTTGTTTCAGAAGTATAGGGCAATGAGGACCTTGAATGCCAGAGGTCTGTATTATATCCATAACTGTAGATTTGGATGGTGGAATGGAGGTTGGGGGAAGGTGAGAATGAAAAATTTCTCCATTGTATAGATGGAGTCCTTCCAGCAAACACTGGCACAATAGGAAGCACATTCTTAAGAGCTGAAGCAGACTCTGGATAAAGACTCACTCATTTTGTACATAATGGTCCCTGTGCTTTAACCTTGTACAGCTGCTATGACACCTGCTTTTCAAAGCCATTGTCGAAGAACAAGCAGAGCTTTGTCTGCTGTATACATTCTGCGCCACACATGTTAACATTTCTCTTTTTGTATTTACTTTTGTTTCCTCCACCTTCTCTCTCCCTCTTTTTTTTTTTTTTCTTTTTAAACATAACAGTTATGAATGAATGGCTGAAAACTAATTTCAGCCTTGATTCCGGCAACCAGTCTGGAAGTCTCAATGTATTGTAATGCAGAATAAAGGGCAGATATTAGACTGGGGAGTACTATTTTCCTTTTCTATCAAACCATCGGTCTTTGTGTCTCTGCTTCCTCCTCTTTTTTCCCCTGTTTCCCTCCCCTTCCATCTCTCTGGCTCTAGTTTGAAAGGACAGGCAGAACCCATCAGCTCATCTCCCCTCCAGCAGAAATAGCTGGAGGACTCTGTGGCATTGGCTTGCTCACTGCTGTGACTCACTAGGACACATCTGGGATGGACAGTGGGAAGTCCAGGTCACCAATGCTCGTGATGAGATGGGAAAGATTTGGGGCACCAGTCTTCAAATGGCCTTTTCTTGGGCAGGGATCCAACCGAAGGCAAGACCAAAGAAAGCCTGTAGCACACAGGATCTCTGTTACTGTCCTCTCACTTTGCAATCTGCAGCAGAAGTAGGGCAAAGACATCGTGTGCTTCTGAATTACCTTAAAGCTCCCCCATTTCCAACTTTCCTTAGCTGAGTGGGTCCTGGCTACAGGGGGCAATGGGAATAAGAAAATCTGCTGCTGATCTATCAAGGAGTAAATGAATGATGACTCTGGCCAAAGGAGCAGCTAAAATGCAGGCCCCAAGATCTGACAGTGAATCATTGTCCTGATCCAATGTTGGGGAAGGTTTCGCTATGATCCCAAGAGCGAGATTAAGACACAAATGAGGTCAAATGCCGTATAGTCAAAAGAGCTTTTATTATCAAAAGTGTCAAAAGTGGAAAATGGTGGCGATAGGATAGAATGGAAGAAAAGGTAGAAATTAAGCAAGCAGTAGGGATAGGATTGCTAGGATAGTCACCACCACGGATCCAGAGGCCTCCCGTTGGTCCTCAGGCAAGCAGTCAGTGGTGGGAGTTGCAAGGACGATCTCCACCACGGATCCAGCAGTGTCCCGTTGGTCCTCAATCTTCAATTCTTTGGTGGTGAAAAAGGGCACCGCAGCTTGTCTCTGTGGGTTTTTATAATGCATATTTTGATGATGTCATGCACTGCAGGTTTCGACTATCCCACGACCTTTGCGTGATCGACACCAGAAACCAGTATCTTATCAGCTCCAGCCCCGTTTCCTCCCCTGGATGCCTCAATGGTCTGGTGATCGTCCTTATGGACAGAGGAGTGTCCTGCTTAAACAGGCCATCTTAGCGACAAAGGGCTTGAGATAAGCAGTTCACAGCTCCTTGAGATGACAGCCCAGTCCCTCACACCTAACAATCTTTGAGGTAAATGGTTCAAGATAAAAATTCGGTCTCTTACAATCATATAATGACAAGGTTATTGATGATGTCCGCTCCATGGAAATATCTGTGAAGTAGTGAGTAATATTCTGATGCCTCATCCCATGGGGGATGGCCTCTATGTCATACAGCAGGTCATCATTATGGGGAGGAGGTTCTGCTTAATTTTCTTCAATGAGCAGAATCAGAACCAATAGCAGGCACCAATGTGGGTCTGCTTCTTCTCTGACCAGCACGGGTTCCAGCTTTGGCAGAGGCTTAAAGTTGCAGCAATGCTGTTAACTATATCTTTTTATGAACACACATGCTGGAACATCAGAGTAGGAGCCGATGGCCAGAGGTGAAAAGAAGCAATCTGCTCACATAAGGTTGGTTATTCCAAGCATGTTGCATTGCCCCTGAGCAGTACAAGTTAACAGGTCCAAGGTGCAGCAAAACCTTTAATAACCACCACCATTAAAATTGTCTGGGCTTTATGCTTGCATTTGTTTTTGCGGCTTGGGAGGTTTCCTTTGGTTTGTGGCTACAAACCCAGCTCTGCTCAAAGGCAGATTTTGAGGGCTACAGGGAAACATCTCCTCCTCAGTTAACCTCCCTTCCCAGAGCAGGAGTACAGCTCCTGCAGAAAGGGTGGGGAGTATCCCCAGTGCCCAGACTCTCCACCAGATTCAGCCCCTTTCTGACACAGGTATTACCACGGCATGAGAAGAGACATTAACGACAGTGAGAAGTGTGGGGTAGGAGTGGTTCCCAGGTACTGGACACTAGACATATATTTTCCTTTTTTCAAAGAAAAAAAAAAAGAAAAAAGAGGGTGAAATATGAAATTAAAGGCAGGAGGTTGGTTTCTGAAATCCCTATTTGAGTTTCAGTTTTTCATGAGAATAACTCAGACTTACTTGTTTAGTGCTTGCTTTCATTTCTAATTATTAACAGGAAGTGCCTACCACATTCACTTGATCTTTAGCATGTTCTTACTTGTTGGGGAATGCAAAAATCCATGGATATATACAGAAGACATCCACTGTCTTCAGAATACGAGCAGCTGGCAGGATGGCAGGCAGAAAAGAGGGGCCAGCTGGAGTAGGGCTAAACACTGAGTTTCTGCTGGGCACAAATCTTGGATGCTGAGAGTCATTGGCACAAAACCTGCCTTAGGACTGTGTTTATCAGACCTGCTGCCCGAGATGGGAAACTTAAACAGGACTCTCACGAGATCAATGTTATTTCTGAAACATCACATCCTTTACTGACCTGAATTGAGGCGTTATTTCTTTTTAAGCGTGCTTCTCATTTGACTGGTTTGGCATGAAGCTTGGACATGTGCACCTTTCAAGTCTAGACACTGGGAGCTGAATGAGAAATAGTTGAATGAGAATGATGAGAAATTATAACACAACTGCTAAAAACAAGTCTCGATGTTTTCATGCCAACCTCCTGAATTAAGCAGCCTGACTCTTAGCAAGGGATGCATCAGTCTGCTGTGCTGTGCAAGTCCTTCCCAGGTATGTTGGAAGAAAGATGTGAATCCCAGTGGGCTGAATTTCACAATATCTGTGGAAGTATGTTTCTTCAATTAAAAAAAAAAAAAAAAGGCAAAGAAAAAGACAGAGTGGGTGCAACTTGCACATTCAATGCTCAGTCCTCTTTCATGTCAGACCCCCAAGATCAGTTCACGCCTCTATATCTAGGCTGTTAATAGAGCATGAGACAATTCAGGCACCGAGGCATCCAGAGCATAATCCTGCCATTTGAAAGCACATAAAGGCACTTCATAGCAGCAAGTGTCAATAGCCACTCCCCTATTGATGTAACATCCCTTCCCTCCTCCATAAACTCCATCTGGCAAAGAAAATAAACAAGGGTTATATGAAACCTAACCCCAGCATAGCTATAAAAGATGCTTCATTAAAAAAAAAAAAACAAAAAAAAAACAAAAACCAACCAAACACACAAACAAAAAAACCACCACAACACCAAAAAGTGATATTTGATCTGCTAATTCATGCTCAGGTCCCTGCTCCTTGTTTAGGAAGGGCACACACAGAACAGTTCTGATTAGGGCAGAGAGGGAAAATACAGCTTATATCCCCCACCACATAAGCTGCTGGGAGACCTGTCAGGTAACAGATAAAAGATCTAGTGGAAAGGGGAAGAAGCAGATGCTAAAGGAGTCCTTAATCCATAGTCTCATTGCAGATCATCGGACATCCCTGCATCCCATGCATTTTTTGCATCCCCGAGTCATTGGGGGACACAGCAAGAGCTGAAAAGGAGCATGGATCAGAGATTTGCTGCCAGAGGACTTTGGAAAGGAACCAAAACCCTACTTGCTGCAGACATGTAGCTTGTACTGGGGCTCACTGTAGCCACGGCTGGGACCCAGGCGGTGCTCAGTCTGCTGAATCTGCCTCTCACACCCCAGCACCCTGCCCTGTGGGTAAACGCAGCGCCAGCATGGCAGCAGGGCTTCCTGCAACGCCGGGCTCCATCTCTCAGACAAAAGTACCAAAACACGTCACTGTCTCTATGCCCTGCAGTCACCCTGAAAGATTCCAGGTCTGTGCTTTCCTTGAGGGGCAAGGAGTGACAGGCAGACGGCAGGTCTGGAAACCCCTAAGGAGTGATCAAGGAAGAATTTCAGCACCTACATCAAGAAATATAGACACAAAAGCTCTCTTTTGGCAGCTGAGTGTCTGCTAGCATCTAAATCCCTGCTAGAGCACACATGCAGAAGTGCTGCCCTCATGCAAGGGCTGGCCAGTCAGAAAGCTGCATGTTCTCCAAAGTGCAGGGTCCTTGAGAAATATTTGGGCCAATTTCTAGGAGTGTCTCGGAAGGTCTAACCTGCTGGGCAAAGGAGGGCTGAACATCCTGTCCGCAGTCACATCAAAGTGGTATAAAAAGGAGTGCATCTTCTGCAGTGTCCCAACAGCCCAGTTAACCATGCCCAGCAACATGTCTGAGGTGTGAATACCAGCCTCAGAGCAGATCCTTATTCTGTGCTACAAGAAAATGCCTCCATCAGAGTCACCATTTCTCTAGCCCCAGCTTAGGTGTTTCCTAGGCTTTCCCTACTGCCACACAACTCCATGCACCGGCTGCAGGGACTCTCTTGGCTATCAGCTGTCCTACTCCACCCGAGAGAGGTCTAATCCACCCATATTGAGTTCATGAAACCCATTCTTAGACCCACATCAAGCATGGGGACATGGAGCATCACAAAATGTGTGCCCTTCTCTGGATCTGGGACTGTGGTTTGAGAGAAGGGTCCAGATTCCTAAAACATAAAAACCTCTCCCAGAGTCCTTGCAGGAGTTGAATGTCCCTCCTCCCCATTATCCTAGGCTCCTGCAAGTTTTTCAGAAGGGTCTTTCCCTTTGTTTATAGGAGCCGGTGTTTTGTCAAGCTTCTTGTACCAGTCACTCCCAGAAAGCTATGTAGACAATAGAGCATCCTGAAAGAAAAAGCACAAAATAAGTGAATTACTGTAAAACTGGTAAAAGGCACATTTGCTTCCTGATAGGGCACAAGGATGTACTTCACTTGCATGGAAGCAACCAGAAGATGTAAGAAGAGACCTTCAGAGGCCAGAGATGGGGTGAAGCAGAGGTGACCTGGCTGTGTCCAGTTTTTGCATCAGTCAAATGAAAGATGATTTGCAAAAAGAGCAACCCTGATTGGTTAATGAACAACTCTCAATTTGCAGCAGCAAAATGCTGGGTGCCATCAAATGCAACACAAAGTTAAAGCTATGACTGCTTTAATAATCAATGACTGCAGAGTATTTAAAAAAACAGCTAAGCTTTCAGGGGCTTAAGACTTATTGCTCGCATTTTCTCAGCTTTCTTAAAGAAAAAAGGGGTGTTGTAGAAAATGGTCAAATTTATCATTTATAGCAAAATATTAATGTAGCAGCAGGAGACTTGATGTGGCCATCTATCTACAAGCATTCAGACTTCAAAGGAAGCATAAACACGAAATTAATGGTTTGTCTAGTGTAAAGGAAAAATAAATGCAAATGTAGCCTCATTAATACCAAGTGGGTGACTTCTTGGTTTATGGGGTTTGGATTGATTTTGTCAAAGGCCAATAGATTTATTAAAAATGTCTTTTAAATTTAGCATCCGTATACCCATTAGTTGAAAGAAATAAAATTCTCTGCAATTGCCACCACCTCTCCTCCTCCTCTCCCCCCTCCCTGGATGTTGTTTTACCTAAATAAAGTTCTTGCATTAGGACTCACTTTCATACTGAAATATGTCTCTTGTAGGAGCCGCTATAAACGTCAGCATTTTCCACAGCGTTAGTTTATGGGCAGAGTGAATTTTAATGGCATCGTAATCTCACTGCAATCAATTGTGGTACATGGGGGGAACCTTAGGGAGTGTCCATTAACCAGAGCTCTGCATCACTCCCAGTGCTCAGAAGCTTTCAAAGGGTGCTTGGAGGATTTTTTTCCTTTTCTTTTTAATACCTATTCACAAAATGTTTGTTCTTGGCTGTTTCACCTCATTTCTCATGGCTCAAAGTGGGCTGAGAGGATCCTAACTCCTCTTCTCAGGATGTACTTTCTGCCTGGGACATCTCATGTCCACCCTCTGCCACCCCTCCAACCACCAGAGCAGGATGGGATGCTTTCCAGAAGTCACATATACAACAATGGCAGCTGGTGGCTGCATAATCATGATCCACGGGCTGTTTTTTTGTCTTACTCAATTTAACATTCAGATTTGACGATAAATCTACCAGTTGGCATGACGCAGTGGCTGAGCTGATTTAACTCCCTTCAACGTACACTGTCCCAACACACACCATCACCTGCACCAACAAGGTACTTGCCCAAAACCAGAGGTGAGCAAAATGTGCTTGTCCATCTCAGGCCCTCAAGCACACAGCTAGCAGAGCAGCAAACAGAAAAGAAGACATGTGAGAGCTCGTACTGGGCATCTGTGACCCACAAGGCAAAGGAAGAGCCTGAGCTTGCACCATGTAAGAACCTTTTTCCTATGTCTTTTGACCTCTTGAAGCTGACAATACTCTGCACCAGGTTTGCACCACTCATGGCAAAGAAATCACTCCAGTCATGGAGCAAAGCTGTAGGATCATGTCGTCTCTGACACGACCCCTACCTAGTATGTAGCAAGGTTAACTGATGCATAGCATGGGGTTTTCATTAGGAAAATAGAAGAATGCAACCTTATAGTCCCATATCACACATTTTGGGGTTGCTGCAGCACTCAAGGTCACAATTTCCCACTCGAAAAAAATCATTGGAAAGTTGTCCTGAAACACAATTCTTTGGTTAAAGTTGATTTGTTCAGGCCATTTTAAAGAAAGACCTTGCAGAGATATTGCTGTGCTCTCACGTTTGTAGAGGAAAATGGTACAATGTTTTGGGAGAGAAAGAAATAGAGAGAAACAAGAGTTCCAGGCCCCAAGGATGTGCTTGGTCAAGTAAAAGATGAGATGAGGGAGATATAGGTGACTAGGAGAGAATAGACCTAAACTCAGAAAGGGCCTAAAAATGGCAAGTTTTAAATCCCTGTTAACAGATGGGGATGTAATGCAAAGGAGACACACATATATAAAATCTCTATGTATATACAAAAGACAGAAGAGAATAGGTCTTCACTCATTTTCTTCATTAAGTGGGGATGTTTCTTAAGATAAACTTACTTTCAAGTTCACAAGCAAAAACCATTACAGCTGCATGAGGAGCATCCTTTACCATGTCTAGGTTATTTTCTTTCTGTAACTCTGATCTAATTCTTTATTTAAGCAGACTACAAAAATTAGGAAGTATATCATGATCCTTTGAATCATCACATTCACCACACAGAAAAACTTAATTTGATCTATATGGTCCTGAAAAAGTCAAAAGAAATTAAGACATTGGATTTCCCAGGAATTGCAGTTTTACTAGTTTAAAGATTGCAAGGGGATCCACCACCTCCCAGTCTAGTACAAGATGCCACTTGGATGCAGCGTTTTTTTCTGGCATTCTTGACAACTCTAGACTTGCTCTCTCACTGCAGATTTTCCTTCCACCAGAAAAAGAAACCAGGATGCAAGTAGATGTTTTGCTATTCAGTTCTAGAGGTCTATATTGCAGGAAGCAATCATATATTTAGAGTCTAGCTGGAGACCCCTTGAACCACATTCACCATTCATAGTGCAGGACCAGCTCCATACACCAAGTGTGTTTGAAGCATGTAGGCAGACACAGGCAACCACAGATGTTGGGTAACAAATAGAACGATTTCCCATAAAAGCTATCAAAAGAAAAAAGTGTATGTAAATGCATTTATTCCAAGAAAAATAACAAGGCTTCAGCTTGTGGACTTCCATTAAAAACATAAATGTTTTCAGTACAGTGGAGTCCCTGAGTATCCGCAGTCTGTCTGGTAAAAGCTCCTGTGCCATACACCCCAACATGCCTTTCACTGTTTGGTGTGTGAATTCCTATTAAAAGTGACCCCATCTGCTGTCACTATCAATGCATAAATCTCCAGGCTGACAGCGATTAGCAGAAGACAAACGGTCAAAAAAACGTAACACTCTCCTTGACCTAGAAATCATCAATTCAGGAAAGCATCTGAAAACACCCTGGAACCTGTCAGCAGAGCTGGGAGGGGAACAAGTCTCCTGACTCATTTAAATCTTTTAGATGCAAAATGTTTGTCCTACGTAGACAGGTCAAAATCAGAACAAGAACAGAAAAAAAACACAAACCGTGGCTTTGTGCACACAGGTGCTTTGTTTTCTCAAACCAGAAACAAAATATTTACCATAAAAAAATACTGATTAGGTTTCTCATTTGCATCCACATCCAAATGCAAACTCTGCTTCAAGGAGAAAAGTGGATGTTTTAAACTGAAAATGCCATTTCAGCCACTGCAGAAATATTCCCCAGTCACTAACAAGCCTGAGCTGACCACTTCCATGGAAATCTTCATGGCTGGGCTTTTCTGAACATACAGAAGAGTTTGACAAGGAATCAGCCCCATTAGCAAGATGCTTGTGGCAGCACTTACAGTGCCCACTCACCTTGCAGCAAAGAGGATGAAGTCTGGCTGAGCCCATACAGTCTGGAGCAGGTGTCTTGAGTCCTCTCTCAGACTTGGCAAGCCAAATTTTGGCACGGCCAGAGCCCAGTTTCCAAAACATGTAGAGCCCCTGATGCCTGAGCACCCCCAGCTTGCATTTGTAGCTTGGTATGGCAAGCAGGAGGCACAGCATGCCACACTTGCATGGCTGTGGAGAGACATGCAAGGTGGAGAGGACAGGGATTGACAAAGAAACAAACAAACAAAAAAAGCATTCTTGCTTCAATTAAAAAAATTCTTTAATTAAAAAAAAATCTTGCTTTTATTAAAAAAAAATAAAGCATTCTTTGCTAAATAAAAGCTTGGGCCAATCCTGCCTCCCCCCACCATGAATCTGTATTGTTCTTCATACAGAGAGTGTTAGAATTAGGGTGTCTGACAGTGGAAGAACTCAACTGCAAGGAAAATCTGAGTACACATGGACATGCCAAATCCCCTAGGGGTAACCCAGCAAATTAACAGACATGCATGGTAATGAAGAAATAGGTGGAACAATCCTGCATCCTATGTCTGTTGCTGTCTAGGACATATGTCTGGTGGGAGCGTTGCTCATGGCTCAGCCTGCCCCAGGGTGGCTGAGTCTCCTGCAAAGGAGTCAACCTTTTGGGTCCCAAACATGCCATGCCATTAGCAGCCAACTCACATGCCTCCCACTTCAAACTTCTTAAGAAAAAAATACTACATTTCAGGAGTTCAGAGCATGGCATCCTCTGTACACAGACCTAAGCATTAGGAGTAGAGAGAGATGGACTGTGTTGTCATTCAATACTTTTCAGGGTTGGGTTTCAGGAAAGCAGCCACCTCCTATTGATGTAGCACAGAGACAGCTCATTTCCTCCTGATACAAAACAGGACTGCGAACCGCATCCCTTGGATGTATTTGGATTCACCAGCACCTGATACAAGACAACTGCCAACCCTTGAAGCCAGTATCAAACCACTAGCCAAGACTTTGCTCGTTCCTAGCTCAGGATGGACTCAAGCATTTGCACCCCAAATGCAATGTCTCTGTCCAGACCCAGAGACAACCCTCTGCTGTAGCTCAGCTGAGTCTGCTGGGCTGCCTCACCCTCCGTCCCCTGCACAGCCTCCTCTGGAGCAATGGTCAGCCTTTTTATCAGGCATTGAGCACGAGGAAGCTGCCCAAACAGTTGTCCTTAATGAAAGCTTTTGTCTGGCTTCAGAAAGAGCAAGTAAATACATCTGGCTGCTGCTTCAGGGCCATTCTGCGTTGCCCACACCGATAGCAGACAAACAGAGGATTCAGCTGGTTTTTCCTTTCTCATTTCCTCTTTCTAATAGGGCTCAAAAAAAAAAAAAAAAAACCAAACAGATTAACTACTGCAGCAAGCGCATTTATGTTGCATCTGCAGCATCTATAATTTTTTGGCACACTTGCAAAGTGAGAGAGACCTCTGTTACTTTGCAACCATCCAGTTGGACAACACCTTGAGCCTTGTCTACACTGCTGCTACCATTATCCTCACTAGACACATGGGGACAAATCCAAAGCACCAGAGCAGAGCTAGTCTGTGGTGAGAGAGATCAGCTTATACAGCATTCATTGCACACGTAAGGCCACCATGCAAGAAAAACAAGATTATGGGTGATGTTTCTTTTCCAGCCTTCAAAATTCAGAAAAAAGATGAGACATGCTTAGGGAAAACGTTCTCAATATATCCCTTCCTGCACCTTTCTTTTCATTTTTTTAAATTAAATATGGAACAATTTAGGGTGGGTTTTTTAAAGATGATATTAAAATGAACACATTTTTGCAAAATACTCCCTCTTAGTACATTTAAATACAGCTTTCATGCTCTGAAAAATCTCAGCAAGGGGAATTTATTTCTCGTCCTTTTGAGATGATTCTTTGAGCAGAGCTATTCTCAAGCCTGGGGTTGCAGAGAGCTGTGTGTGAACTTGCTTTCTCTCCTATTGGGAGGTTTTTTTCAAGTTGATAACATGCTCCATGGGGCAAGGTGAGGAGAGAAAGATGAAGTTTTTCCTGGAGAGTGATGCTGTTAATCTTTCTTCCTTCTTATTTTCTTAGTGCAAGCAAGCTTGGTGCTTTCCAGCAAGCCCAAGTATGTCAGTCCAGTCTGAGACTGGAAACCCCCTCAAAAATGAAGAATAGATAGGCTATCTACAGCCACATACTTACTATGTGGGTTTATTACATCTGGAGGACAGTACAATTGCCCTGCTAAATATCTACTAAATTAGCCATAATCTGGTCAGTCTCTTAAACCAGCAAGTTTTTCCCATTACAGTATCACACTCAGTAGTGCATCTCCCTCCCCTATATACCCAGCCCAGTGCCAGGTCTTCAAAGCAGAGCACATCTTTCCCTCTGCCTTCAAACACAGACATTTACCATCTTCCCTCCAGTGAGCACTTGCAATCCAACAGGCAAGAAACTTTGGTGTGATGGACTTTGCTGGGATGTTCCCTGGCAGGTCTGCATCATCCCCTCTCTCTGCTTCCAAGCACCAGAGCTCATGATTTTCTTCACCCTGCCTCGCACAAGCATATGTTTAGACCCCATGACAAGGTACAGTCTTCCCTGGTGCTGATTCACCTCTACTATTGTCTTCCAGAAGGGTTTAATAGTCTTCCCTTGCTTTGCTGCATTTGCATTGCTCCTGGTGGAGTCTTGCAAGAATTTACTCTGCCTCCCCTCCCTTCGAGCCAAGCAAAATCATGTTTCTTATCCAACAGCAAGTCCCAAATCCATCCCAAAGCCTCACAAGAGGCTGGGCATTCAATTAGCCACGTTTTAACCACAGACTAGGTAAACTAATCTGCAGTCTGGCTGTCGTATGTTACTGCAGCTTGAACAATTCACTACAAACCTCCAATATGTAAAGTGAAAATTTTCTACCTTTCATGTCATCTGACAGGCAAAGTTTTAAGGTTTCGCTCCCTCGTACACACACATATTCCCTATGTCCCTGGTCAGATAGCTGCAAGACCTTTCTACCTGATCCAAATTGTCTAAAGGGTCCCTACACACTTCATGCACCAGCTGCTTAGGAAAGCAGGTCTTCATCCTGCATGTATCAACATGAGCCTTAGATAATAAACGGAGGACTAGAAGAAGAGTGAAATCATCAGGGCTGTTAATTTGACACCGACTCTTTTGATCTCCTCTTTAGATCATAAGGAAAGGGTAAGTGTGCTTCCTTTTAATCTTCACTCCGCACTTTAAAGGCCTCAATAATGTTCCCACCAACCAGATCATTTTCATTTGCAACTCTAATTAATCTGTGAATAAATATGCTTCGGAGAGGTGGATTGATTTAAATGAGGGCTGTCTTTTCACCTTTAATCTATAATGCTGCATTTCTCTCTTGAGAAAATAGCTTCTAGCTTGCACTCTCTCCCTTTCTCCCCAAGTTCATGCAAGGCTCTTTCTCCTCTTTTTTATTATTATAAAATAATGGCTTCAGCAGGTGAATAAAAGGTTAGGCAAGTTTGACAAAAATGGGAAGCTATTCACCCTTGCTACCTTTAATCTACTGCATTCTCCTCCTAATGAGTGTAAATTACCCAAGCTATTTCACAGAGTCTTTATATGGCATAATACCAGTCAGCAGGCCATTCTCAGAAGGGCGTTTTTATATTATTAGTATTATCTTTAATCTTTTGTGGTGTGAAGAATGAGGACAACACAAGGATCCACACAAAGCAGTAGGAGCCAGGCAGAGGGGAACCTGGCAGGGCCCACTGGGCTGTGTGAAGGAATGGGTCCTCCATCACAAGGGTCTGGCAGCCAAGTGGCATACTCGTAAGATGGAAACCCACCACAAAAATCCAGCCTCATTGGCTTTGCAAAGCTTGGCTAAAGCCAAATCAGTGTGTCTGAGTTTTCTATACCTGTCATTAGTAGCTTCAGGCAGGGTTGGGAGAGGAAGAGATATCTGGCCCCACAAACTCCCTCGTATGCAGTCTTCTAGTGCCGGTTTGCAGAACCAAGGTCCAGGCATAGCTGCAGCAAAGATCTGCCCATGTGGCAAATCGAGCAGTGCCGTCTACCTAAATAGCACAGAGGTCCAGACAAATGCCATCTCTGATGTGGACAGAAAAACCTGTTCTCAGATGGCCCCATATTGAGAAGATGAGAGAGCTGGGAGGTGGTGGAGTCAGCCCACTCATGGGGATGTCAGGTAGTGACTGCGTGCATCCACGGCACAGGGAGCAGCATTAGAGGAGCATCCTGGAGGACAAGCTCTGAGGACGGAAGGGATGAAGAGGAAAGCTAAAGTAAAACATCCTTCACAGCCTCTGACAAACAACAAACTGAGAGGAGATCTAGGAGGAAATCTTGCAATGTAGATCTCAAACTGGCCAATACCACCAACATAAAGAAGTAACTCTGATTATCGAGAAGAAACCGAACTAGGGTTACATGCAAAGCAGCATTTCAGAAGTGAGTCTCACATCTTCACTGATGATCTGGAGAAGGCATTTAAGACATTTCCCCTGGAGGTATTCAAGTCAAATCAGAAGCAGCTGTGAATGACAGTTACAAAGGGGCTACAGCATACAGGATTTGGTCAGGAAAAGTGCAAGGTATCTCACTGTTGGGGTTAAATATCCTGCAACACTCATACCCAATGTGAAAAAGAGACTGGGAAGCTACAGTGCGGGCAGGGACTTTGCCTTCAGGTGAGCACAGCGTTAAACCTGCACCCACAATAGAATAAGAAAACAAGAAACAGACGATCTGCAAGCGGTCAAGTTGGCTTAAGGAATTGACACTGCTCATCTGAGATGCTGTAATAGACTGGGAAAGCGGTACGAGAGCTCTTGCTATTTCATAGCTATGTGCATTAGTTCCCACCCCCTGTGGAGAGTGCTGGTAACAAACTGGGAGCATTATCACTTTTCGGTGGGAACCCATATACTCATTGACCCTGCCAGGTCCACTGAGCCCAGTGATAAGCATCAAGCCACGTCTCTCACTAGCATGAACTGATGCCACACTGCAGCATCAATGGGTGCCACCATCCCCTGCCAGCTAGTGTGCTGGAGCCGGGCTGCATTACGAGGAGGGCAGAGGGAGAACTGGGTACAGCTGGGTAGCAGAACTGAGCTGAGAACACCACCATCCCCCACCACCCCACCCCGAAATTGAGCCAGCAGTCTAAGAAGTGGAGTTTACACATAGGCGAAGATAATAAAACATCAATAAAAATCCTCCTGGAGCAGAAAGAAAATCTTGTCTTTGCTGCAAGCAGTAACTAGGCCATTCACAAGCCCAGCCTATTGCTAAACCCCTTCAGTCATTTCTCTCATCTCAGGTTGGTTCAGGTCCCCATTACTTCTGTTATATTATGTTTTCCTTTTTTTTTTTTTTAAATTTGCCACTTGTGATTATTATTCTGCAGTCTAAGAATGTCTCATATTCAGAGGTTCCTTTGTTTCACTCTTATTATGCACACCATATATGTTCAAGGTCGCTAGTTAGTCTATTATTCAAGCGGGCACTTTTTTCCTTTTTTATTCCCCCCTCCCCGAAGAGGCTCAGTTCAAGGTCTCACATTCTCCGCTTTCTCCCCTAAGTTTTACCATTTCTTTTTCTTATAAAAAGATTTTCCCTTGCCTCACATTCTCCAGTAGCTTCCATTCAATTCAATCCCTGCTAATATATATCCACAAGAAGCCCAGGGCAGACCCCAAGTCAGCTGTTTCTGCTGTTTTAAAAGAACCAAAGAAAGCTCTTTATTTTCTTAGACTCTCCAGCAATTTCTTGAGTTGCAAACTGATATACAAAGTGTTCTTAGAGGTGGCCAGGAGATTTCCATATCATTTGCCACAGTACCGACTAAACATCAGGCTGCTGCGTAGGGACTTGGGTGATAACCACCCCAGGAAATGAATACTTACAGTCCTAGCCACTAGACATGAATTTTAGCTGTACTGCTGTTGTCTTGCTTGCAACAAGAGGTAAAACAGCAAGGGATTGCCTAGCAGGCTGATGTTTAGTTTTGATGAACAATGGAAATATGGCTTTAGCCCACTACAAACCTACTTGTTTGTCAAGTGACAACATCCTCAACAAATCTGCCTGTATTATCAGTCATCTCTCATTATCCAGGTATATTTATGTACATTGTGCAGGAAAACACACCTAACTGCTTTATGAGCTCTCCAAGGAGGAGACTCACAACACCCACTCCTGTGAGCGTGAGGTGCAGTCGTGATTTCACAGCATGCTTTAAGACAACCATCAAAACAAGGAAATTCAGGCTGATCCACTTGAAATCGGAGTCTGTAAAGCAGTCTGTGTGGTACAGGAGGAGTAAGCTGCACTTTTATATGCAGGATAAAGCTGTTGCCCTCAGGGAGAGGGAGCTGTGTTAAGGAGGAGATGCCTTCACCAGGACAGACACTGGAGCCTGCCGGAACTCCTTGCTGCTGGACACATTGACGGCAGAGTCTGGTTGTGATTCACAGCAACATCTTGATCAGCTTTGAAAAAAAGCCGTCAGGAAATAATGATCTGAGCAGAGCATTAAGCTGAGCTCATTGCACCTCTGTCAGCAATCCCAGACCACGGGGTGGGGGCATGGGAAAGATGTGCAGAGGACACCCGTATTTGTAAAGATTTTACATGCCATTTCCTTTCCTTGGGCTCAGCCCGGCATACCAGGTTAAACCTTTGTAACACACATGCACACTGGATAACTGAACTTGATTTTCCACCAGGTGCACTTCACTAACATAGGTTCCTTTGCTGAAGTCGTGGAAGCAGGAGATGAGGTCTTCTGTGCATCCCCATGCCTGCATGTGGCTCCACCCAATACGACTGCCAGGCCAATACAAGAGACATTCTGCCATCTCTTATGCACCCAGATGTGTTTTCACTTCCAATTAGGAGCAGAAAGAGTCTATCTCCCATCCTTTATTCCACGACATTTCTCAAGGCCCTCATGCCCCAAGTTACTATCACCACAAGGAACAGCGCTTGTTTTCATCTGCTCTGCCTCCTCCTCTTCTTTTTCTGCTTTTTAAAAAATATTTTATTTTTTTGTTTGCCAGGCTCAGTCACAGCACAAGGACATGGGGAAAGACATTCTTTCAATTCTTCAGGCATTGTGGCCGACTGAAATGGGAAACAAGACAAAGCAAGAGAAGAAAAGCTTATTATGGGCAGCCTAGTTGGAAGAAAATGAATCACCCAAACAGATAGGTTTCAATGATCTCAGGCGAACTACACTCTTTATTCCACACACCCGCATCTAATTGTTCAAGAAAATGTTCATCTGCTTCATAATGACAGTCATAATGGAAGTTATGTGAAATAACTAAAAAAGTTTATTCAAGGGTCTGCTTCTGAAAGTACAGCTATAATGCACTTTCTTCTGGGGATTTGATAGAATTTCCTCTCATAGAAATTGGATGGATAACAAGTAATTTTTTTTAATTTGAAAACTATGCTAGCTAGAAGGCTTTCTTGACATTAGATAGGACTTGTGTGGTAAAGGGACAGGGCAGTCAGCTGTTACTAAAGAAGGAACAGGATGGGCAAACACAACAGCAGGATTTCCCCTGCTGTCCATGTCTCAGGGCCCCTCATGCTCTGCCTAGCTTATATGGTGGGATGAAGAAAACAACTGCTCCTGTTTGTGTTTAGGACCTAAAAGGAGGACCAGAGCACATACCTCCCAAAACCCTTCCTCAAGATGCAACTGAACTTCCATGCTCTCCTCCTTTGGTGAAACGTGGTATAAACAGGATGCATTTGCATGATTTCCCTGGGCAGAAGCAGCAGGAGAAATTCAAGCTGTGTGTGCTGCATTTCATGTGCAGGCTTGAGCAGACACCTTAATCAACAGAAGGCCAGAAGGAACAAGAGGAGAAATCCAGTGTCTGCAAGGAACAGGATAAAGGAGGTCACTGGGCTTCCTAGAAGATGCTCAAGACCTAAAGTGAAAAGATGAGGACAGTTAAGATTTCACTTGAAAACTTTAAAGCACCAGAGGGAGGAAACGCTGAACGTGTAGATTTGAGTTTACAGTCTAGTGAAAACCTCCTCTTGGTCCTGCAAGTCCATTTGCTATTCCTCTGATGCTGATGACACAGAAGGCAAAAGCAGGCACCTCCTGGGACTTGCAACCCACTTGGGATCATAGTGGGGGTCTACTGCTGCTGAAGTCCATCAGCTTTAACACATGATGGAAAGTGTCTCTAACTTAACTCAAAATCAGGGCTCTCTCAGCACTGCCTCTAGTACATTTCTAAGACTGGTAATAAAGGTTTAGGCAAACATAAGTATGCAGGAATATTTCCTCCAGCTGGGCAGCAAGAGGTTAACAAGACATTGAGAAAACACTTTTTTTTTAAAAACTAAAAAGATCTTAAATTGTTTCTCATGTGAAACATTATGAAGTACCTAGCATGTCTCTACTTCTACTTGTCAAACAAAACTGTAATGCAACTTTAAAAGCAGAACATTTTGACATGAGCTTGGGCAGGAGGCAGGTGTTGAAGGCAGGATGGCGAGATGCAGAAGAACCAGCCGTCCATTTGACACTGGCTCTGATTCTTCATCCTCAAGCTAGAGGGAAGGAAAGGCTCCATTCAATTCAGCGGGACCCTGAAGGATATGACCAACTTAGAAACCCATGAGTCATCCAACCAAAACCAGGCAGGAGGAGAAACTCATGCAATTCAAGTTAGAATTGTGCTGAAGTACGCCACAGAGTCGAGGCCTGAGAAAACAGACTGGCTGCTACAATTTCCACTCTGGAGAAATTATAAACTTCCCTTTTTTTTTAGGGAAAGCATTTTTACTCCACATCTTTTTTCTCTTAAGGACTGACTGGGCTGGTTCTTGTCTTGTTCTGATGTCAGGGCAGTTGAGAGGGAGGACAGAGGATCTGAAACAATAAGAATTTGCAGAATTTAGGGGATTCTAGAAGAGTACAAGAACCACCAGGAGCCAAAAAACCATCCAGTGGGTATCTTACAACAGGGCTTCCCAGGTCAGCAGAATAAGGCAGCTTGGGGAGATGACCCACCTGCACCCCTGGACCTCCCTGAAGCCCCAGGCAATGGGGCAGGTTGCTCAGCAAACCTCCCCCAAAGCCTATTTCAGCTTAGTCCTGCACAGGCACCTGGGTGGTTCAGCAAAGGTGCCTACAAGCTGAGCCCAGCTCTTGATGGCAGGAGGCTGGTTCTTGCTAGAAGAGCACTCGGTAGGAACAGAAGGAATATTAAACCTTTCATTTTATATACAGAAACCATTATATGTCAGGCTTTTCGTCTGAGAGCATGCCTCTGTTAGCTGTTTTCACATGCAGGGCTTTTGAAGGAGACAATAAAGTTTCTTGGAAAAGCTTCAGCTGGGAAGCTAGTTGAAATGTATCTGACATTTATGTTTAAAGTTATAACACCTCAAGTTTTATGAAAGTAACAACTTGGGGTTTCCCAGGGAGCTAATTGCTCAACTTCCAGTGGCATTTCAAAGAAAATTTCAGGAAATAGGCTCCTGATTAAAAAAACCATTTATAAACAAGCAAAGCAAAAGCACTTCCCCCACCCCTCCACCCATAATGTAGCATCATCCAAAAAGATGACTGTTGTCTAATTAGAGACCTTTTGCTCTAATTTTACTGGCCAACAGTGCTGGCCAGTCTATCTTGGAGCAGGTGTCCCTTGGAGCATCCACTGACAGAACTATACTAGAAACCAGAAACCTGGAAGATATCTTCAGCATTTCAGCAAAGCAGTCGTCTGAGTACAAACACTTCCCAGAGCAATGCCAAGGTCTGATGAGCCTCTTACGTCAGTGGAAATTTAAGTTAAAAAATTATTTATTCCCCTTTTTGATTTTACACACATAGCAAAAAAATGAGGAAGCATTTCCTCAGCCACTTTGTCTCAGTCTCTGCTTTTGAAACAGTCTGCGCACAAGGATGGGTGCTCTGCTGATATATTTTATAACTGGCTTTTGAGCCTTAGGTAGGTGAAAGGAAGGAATTCTTAGGTCACAGGCTCTTTCCTCTGCAAACCTCCAGACCCTCTCAGTTCCTTGAAAAACTACAAATGCACACAAGCAACCTACAGACAAAGGTGCTAAAGAGCTCCATGACAATATTAGCACTTAATCCCAGAAGTATTAGCTGGACTTGCAGATGTGTTGCAGGCAAGAGGATCATGGTGCTACATTGCCATAAACAAGGGCTTGAAATTGCCATCAGGACCTCCAGGTGCTGAGGCTATTACACAAAGTGCAGAAACGATCTTAGAATTTGGGGCAAGAAAGAGCTTTTTGTAATCTAAAGGCACTGAGTGAATCCCACCATGCAATCATCATACAAGTACCAGGAAGGAGTTGCACTTTGAGTTGGTCATGGCAGTCACTACAGTGGAGAAAAGAGCAAGGAAAGAGCAGTATATGTGTGCCTTCATCATCAGGGCACCAGAAGCTAAGAGCCTGTAGCCAGCCCTGTTCAGTGCAAAACAGCTCTTTTCTCCCTTCCCACTTGAACCACCACCACAACTACTCAGGAATATGAAAAAGCGATACAAAGCAATCCACAGCACTAAGATCTGACACCACAGAGTACCCAGACTGTTCATCTGAACATAGCAGCATTACAGCAGTTTCCATTCCAAAAGACCCAGGTCTACTTTTATCATGAGCAGATTTGCCCATCCTTATAAGAAGCATAGCCCTTCTCAAACAATGTTTGCCACAGACTATTCAACCCTGTAAGACACTCTTCTATTAAGGTGATGACTACCAGAGCCTCCCTGGAGAAGCCTCCCAGGTTCACCTTACCCTGCACAAAGGAAAAGAAAATGCGATGCTTGATTGCTAGACAGAAAAAGAAGTGACTACTCCAGGTCTGCATAAAGAAACATCTCCCACTCAGGGCATACAGCAGAGACCCTTACCTCCAGTAGGGAGCCACCCAACACCAATAACATTCTCAAGCCAAAAAGAGAAAGCCTTCCTGAGACCCTATTTAAGCCCATCAGGCTCTTGGTGAACTCCCTCCACCTGTGCCAAGCAGGACCACCTGTACCCTACAGCCTTCATCAGACCCTTTGCTCAGTTCACATCACATTCAATGTAATGCAGTTCTGTTTCCTCCTAAGATATAAAATGCATGTGTTTTCCAAAGGGTCTTGAAGTACAAATGTTGGGTGAGTGAGGTGCTCACACGTGTGTTTCAAGCCTGCACCTATTCCTGCTAATGGATGTTGAGAGTTGGATGAAATCTCTTGCTGAATCCGGACTTGGATTTGACTTCTTTAGACCATCCAGCTGCTTTGAGATTTGACTTCTTCAGACTGCTTTCACAGCCTCTGGACCAGGGTCCTGATGGCTGCCTGGATCCCACACTGCCGCAGGCCCCGGGGGCTCCCATGACCACAGCCACAGCAGCGCCAGCCCTACGCTCCCCACTCCATGCCTCTCCTCCTGTGGGGGTTATCAAAAGCCTTTCCAGGCATAGCCCTGCCTCTTGCTTTTGTTTTTTCCCCACCTCGTGTCACCAGAGCCCGGTGTAGGTATTCAGGGATGGTTTTTCTGGAGGTGGCTCTCATTGTTCCTTCCCCCGCCTTCCCCCGGCTGGGCCGAACGCATGGAAGGTCAGTTAGAAATGAAGCTGCTTTTATCTGCAATCTCCCACCAGCCCTAAGCTGGGTCCCCTTTTTTCACACTGAGGCCTAGCCAAGCATGAAGGAAAATAATTTTACCCAATCTCTCTGCTCTAACGCGCACCAACCCCCGCCCTCCCTTTTCTGCAACTCCCCACCAATCTAAAGGGGAAAGAATTAAAAAAAAAACCCACAAACCGCCCTTTCCACAATGAAAGCACAACTAGATAGAAATCTTGGTGAGGCACCACTCTAAATGTGACTGCAGCTTTCAGTTTGTCCTCACTCAAATATCACCATCCCCACTGTTCAGCCTCTTGGTATAAAAATAATAATAATAAAAAATAGTAACCTGGTGATTACTCGTGTTCCATATAATTGCAACAGGCAGAGGAAAGAGGACTGATTAATTTGCCTTGTGAATTATGCATTATTTTCCCTGTCTCCTTCCTCCCCACCCCAGCTCCCAAGCACACTTCTCCAAAGCTTTATTATGTATACTTCTTGAATATTGTCACCTGTCCTCTCTTTGCTGCGAAAGCTGTTGTCAATAAGTATCAGTTAAGGCTTGGTGTTTAATCCGCTATGAACACTTAGCTGAGGCACCCAGGTTTGTTTACTGCGGTCGGCGTATGAGTGAGAAGAGAAAGCCCACCAAGCCAACACGGAGTGCTGGCGCGTGTAATTCCCCAGGACCAGCTGCAGGATTTATGGAGCCAGACAAAACTAACTTGCACAAATGAAACAAAGACACTCCAGGCAGAACAAGCAAGCTGCTCTTCGTATTTTAAAATCATAAGTGGAGGAGACCTTTCAGCTCAGCAAAACACTTAAGCGCGCGCATTTATGTTTAATGTCTGTGGGAGCACCTCTGTGCTGAAATTAACGGTCCGTAAGCCTGTTGCCTTGAGGAGTGGTATTTTTCTCAAATCATGGGCATAAACAGGTTCATAGGGCAAGTGTTTGGGGGGCCTTTTGTCAGAGTAGATACGGAGTTCAAATCAGTAAAATTCACATCCCTGCTCAGGTGTTTCTTTTTGGTTTGGTGATGCTCCAGATCAAGCTGCAAGAGAGGTCTGGAGAATGAACACCACCACCTTGGAGATGCATCAGTGCACCAGGCACCAATCCTCTACCTCCCAGTTGACCATGGATGATATTCCATCTGTGGCACCTTCATCCACCCTCCGTCCATCATTTAAGGCCCTGGGCCAGCAAAGTACAGAAACATGTCCTTCCTTTCCAGATTCTACACAACTACTCACAGGCTTATATTTCTAGCCTGGCAACCCAGCGTCATGCAAATATTCTTGTGATTATAGTCAGTCATCTGTGCAATATGAGCAAAAGTTAAATATGCTTAAACCTTGCAATCTGCTAATTCTGGTTATAGGGGTGATCACCCCTGGCCTGATCACCAGACAGCTCTGCAGTCTTACATCCCTTCTTTAGGGACTTGAAGAGCGGAGGGAGAAAACAGGTGAAATTTTGTCCTTTCTGGTGCAAAGCGGCAGTTTCACAGAATGCAAACGTAATTCAGAAAGGGCTGACTCTCTGCCTGTCCTCCTTAACATGTGCTATGTACTTCCAGGAGGGAGCAGGCACGGTACAACTTTTCTCTGGAGTGAAAACGAGATTTCATGATTTCACGACCCAGGCAGTCACACCAAGTCAGTAGACCCACTCCTAGAGTGCCTCAAGCAGCAGATACACAACACGTATGACAGCACCAGCTATTAAATCTACTGGGACGCCATCTCCTGCAACCTGACTGCTGGGGTTCCCAGTAAAGGGCGCTTATTCAGCCTCTAGGGAGGCATTGAATAGAAAAAGCTGATGTCCCCCCAGTTTCAATCCTCAGTGCTACTTGCAAAACTATGTGACAGACGTTTTCTGGGACAAAAACTCCCCCCAAAAAATCCCATAGCTCCAGGCCCCAGTAGCCCCCCTTAATGGCACTCAGGGGACAGCGGTGCTTCTCAGAGATCTTGTTCCTCCCAAGGAGAGGCTGGAGGGACAAGGTGAGGAAATGGAGGAAAGCATAAGTGAACCCCCCACTAGATCTTCCTAAGGAGATTTTAGAAGAGATCACCTACTAAGGAGAGGATGGATAGAAATTTTCAGGGTCTAAAAGCTGATTAAAAGCTCAGATAAGGTCAGATTTTTCAAAGGCGCTGAAAAGCTGCTTTTGAAAAGCCCTCTGGTTTCCTCCGCTTCTTCCATACCATTCCAAATCCCTCTCTGGGTTTCTGAAGGTGAAAGGAGCTGAGCCACGGATGCCACAGAGGGATACCAGCAAGGGAGCTCTCTGCACGGGGCTGCTGGGTGGATTTGTTCCCACTGTTTTGTGTCTGGATCTCGGCACTGTAGCCCAGACAACGGGCATTCAATGCCCCAAGCCCTTGGGATGACACTAACCTTGCATTGCCATCAGGTGCATACAAAGCCAGGAGCCCTTCTGCAGGAGGAGAGCAGTGGAAAGCTAAAAGGCGATTATAATATTCCAGGGGGAACTTTTTTTCTTAAAATGAAAATAAATGGAGCTGAAGGATTACAAAACCAAACATGGAACATTACATGAAGCAATAATTGCCTCCTATTATTTCTCTGCACTCACCAAAACAGCTATTTAGACAAACAAAAGAGCAAAGAAAGGCAGAGACCAGTACTGAAAGTTGTTTTATCTCTACTAATCCCCACTGCTTTGATAAGTCTGTAATAGGATCACTTGGCATCTCCAAAGTGCAGTGTCTAAGGAAATTCCTCTTTGCAGGCAGGTTTTGCTCAGGTGTTTGTTTCCACCTCTCAGCGATGGGGTGATATGGTGACTGTTAGGCTCTGGGCATGCAGCAGTGGAAATAACATTCCCCTGTATTTTGCATTCAGGGAGACAGGTGATCTTGTGCTCCTTCTTTAGCTGAGATGCTCCCAAATACTATTTTATTATTGTTTTATTAGTCTCTCTTTTATGTTGCTAGCAGTTTAGTTAATATGAATGGTCTTCAGTCAACTTTGGATGCCTTTGCTTATATTTAAAGTAGCTTATTCCACAAACGCGGACATTCAGCTCACTTGGACTGTTAAAAGTTGGGATAAAAGAGTGTTCCAGGCACCACACCTGTGCTACCCACCCCTGACTGCTGGAAACAGAAAATTTTGGGGTTTATCCTAAGACTATAGGAAGCTCTGCTCAGTGCAATGGTTTGATATTTTTAGTATTCACAATGTCCCTCTCCAGATTATCTTGTTTCATACTCAAGACATTCACATGCTCCATTGTTTATGTACTCTAAAAAGTATGAAGACCATGCTTGGTCCCCAGCTTATGCTGTCTACCCATCTCCTCCCAGCAAGGACCATGTTGCTCTCACTGGTGGCAATGTCCCCATCTCCCACCTGTTCCCCTGATCCACATGGCACGAGCAAGAAACCTTAATTTGCCTCCAAAGCATGCTTTTCATCAAAGACGCAAACACAGCAGAGACACAAAAGTGTCTGGTAGCAACTTCCCAGTTAAAGCTGTGTTCTAAACTGGTGATAAAATCAAGTGCATGGTCTTGGTTTCGCTTATATGGCTGACCCAAGAATAGAAATTCCTCAAGGCTAGACTATGTCATTTTTGTTCAGCTTTTTCCTCAGAATTAGTTTTGTTAATATGCAGTGCTAGAAATTCACCTTTGCCTGGAATTTATCCACACTGTCCTATTTTTTTCTTTGTTGACTAATATTTCTCTTTAAAAGAAAAACATGACCTGCCTACACAAAGTTGGCATAGATGGATACCTGGAGTCGATTTGGTGGAACGTGGGGGGTTTGGGTACTTTTTTTAATGTTGGATTTAAGATCAATTTTAGCCATTATTTGCCATATCAAAGTTTATGAGCTGTGCACAGAAACTTAATTGCATCAGATTTTTCTGTCAGGAGCTATGCTTTTCTGTCAGATTTTATCTTACAACAAAGAATGGTTCATGCACTGCTGCTGGCACATAAGAATTCATGAGCAGCTGCTGGGGGATAACATTTTCTCCATAAGCTGCTGAACTTTTTACCTGTACAGGGCAGTGCTACCATTGTGCTAGCACAGGAGTAGGGCAGAAAACACCTGGAAACGACCCCCAAAAAACTCTGTTGCACAGAAGTAAGGTTGCACTGTAACCACACTCTGTCTTAGCCAGCTCCCACAAAAAGGAGGTGAAAATAAGCTCCTCACTGTCTTACATATCACCGGTGCTCCCCTACCAAGGTGATGCTGTTTTTGCAGATGCCTGTCTCTGCAGATCACCGAGTTGCAGTATCCCTTACACAGAGAAAAAAACCTCCTCATTATTATCCTTTCCCCTTGGACACAAGCAACTGCTGTACTAAACCTTCAATAGCAATGCAGCAAAGGGAAATAAAGCAAATATTGCATGCAGAAAGTTGTCAGTGATGGGGCCTGTATAGGAGACGTGCTGAGTTAGGATAGGCTTCTCAGCAAAACACATATTGCATGAACATACACCATACACACAGGCAGAAAAGCAATGTTTATTGGGCAAAGTGTTCTGTTTAATCATTGTAGGGTTTCCTTGGTAGTGGAAATGGAGCAGTGGGGTGATGTGTGGTGAGCCTCATCCAAGAGGGAAAGGGGAACTGCAGCTGGAAGGAGTATTGTCAGTATTACTCCATCCCAAAAGCTAGAGTGATAATGCCTCCACACGAGGCACTGTGCAATTGCAAATTGCAGTCCTGCCCCCAAAATCTTGCAGTCTCATCTCCCGGGGTTGGAGATGACTGCTTCCAAGGCTCTGGTTTGTATTTACAGGGGGCAACAGGGCTGTTCCCAAGACTGTATTCCCTGTGGATGTCTCAGAAGATATATACTGGTGACTGTTCCTATTCATAGCAATAATATGAACTGAAAATAATATGAAATGAAATATCAGTGACCCATCTTATTCAGCATATCTCTATTTCAAATCTGTATTTTGTAAAGAATATTGAAAGCATAATACAGAGCCTTCAGTCACCTGCTCTGCTTTATTACACAATCGGCACAAGTTTTCCATTTTTTATTGAATTGGTCACTCAGTCATACTAAACATGGCAGAAAAAGAACAGGAAATAAAATGAACCAATAAATAAAAGCAGGATTTCCAAAGCTCTTCTTACCGAAAAGAAAGCTAGAGCATTCTTCAGAGTTTATCCAGGAGAAAACCACCTTAGTTAGAATAAAATTGTGCAGTGGAACAGAAAATAAGATGTTACTGCAAATGAAATGTATTCTTTAGTAGCAAAAATTAAAGATGTTTTAGAAGATAGGATTGGCCTGTGCCCATCTCACCCAGCTCTTCCCTGGGAATGATGACAAGATAGAAATGCATGACCGGTTAAACCCACCCATCAAGGGGCCAGGCAGGGCTGCGTGGTTCCTTTGCCGCTAGCCCATCTCTACTCACCCCAGAGCTTTTTAGTATGTTGTGAAAGTGAAGATGTTTAGTTTGCCGTGACATCTTATTTTCTGTTCTGCTGCACAGTGTTATTTTAACTAGAGCAGCCTGCTCTCAGATAAACCCAGAGGAACTTAATACCTGCAGAAAATCCTGCATTCAAATGTGCGTGGGTGTGTGCATGCTGGGGAAAAAGGAGAGGGCTGTGACTTGCTGTGATTCTCTGTGATGTTGCCCTGCTTAGGTCTCCCCTGTGCATGTGAGGAGGGTTCATGTGTGCTTAATATGCAGGTTACAGTGGCATGAAAATGAGCATCCTTCCTAGCTGCATGTGCTTGGGTAGAAATACACATCTCTCAATTAAACCAAGGGGTTTTGTAAGACACTAAACAGTCTGGAAGGAGGGTAGTTTTGTGTAAATCTCCACAAGGTCTTTGTCTCAATGGGACACACAGCAAATATTCCTTTCCTCCCACTTGAGTGCATTCACCAGGCCAATGATGGTGGATTGGAAAGGTGCTGTTCAAATATCAACTGCCACGTTGCCTCTTTGAATGCAGCACCCTGTCCAAAGACCAGCTTCAGCAGGTGATGCAAGAGACCCAGCAAACAGCCTTGCATTTCCTTCATCTCCAGGCCCTGATATCACATCCTTGATATGATATTAAAGGTCTCCAATATTTAGAGATCAATAAGGACATGGTCATGAATTTGTGCTCACCTTTGCATTTTCAGAGCAGCTATTGTCACCAGCACTGACAGCTCTTAGTGTGCCTATAAATGCCTATAAACCTCCCAGATCTTGCTCAGTTCTTGGCCTCAGTAGCTCCCTGTACAAAGAACTTCCTTGGTTCAACACCCACTGTATGAAAACTGTTTTCTTTGATTGTTTGAATCTCTGATTTCATTGATTCTCCAGTAGTTCTTGCATTAGTTCTTCCATGACATTTTTCCTGATTCTCCATTCATTACGCAACAGCTTTCCTGGGATGGTGGGACAACAGAAGCTGTCCACAGCATTTGGGAAAAAAAAAGCTCAACTTGCGATTGTCACAAAAATATCAAGCCCTCCTTCACATTAGGAGTGAAATGGGTGTTAACTAATACTCACTCATATAGCATCTCCAGTTTCATAATTAGGAAATGCTCAGCCTCTAAGCTATTTGGTCAGTCTCAGAGCAGAAATCAGTGTCCCTCCCTCAGCTTCATCTCCCTGAGTTGCTTATGGGGAGTCCTCCTCCCTGGCCAGCTCTGGACCTTGGAGCTGTGAGCACCAGAGCACTAAATCTGGAGAAGTTCATGGTTCATCTTCTCCAGTGTCCAGCAATGGTTCAGGTCTTCCTGTAGGTGGTTGTCCGGGTTTCGCATGGCAGCTAAGGACCTCTCCAGTTCATAGGCCATATTCCAATTCAGTTACAGACTGGATCAGGAACATTTCACTTGCTTTCACTGTCAAAATCAGGTAGATTTAAATTTTGGTTCTCTGCCCAGGAAAATGTAATAGTAAAGTACTGATAATATTGCACAGTTTAGAGCAGTCTTCCCCCACCTTCTTTTAAACAAATGATGACAAAGATAGACAGACTTAGAGACACAAAGAGATAACGCGGGAATGCTATGATGGGATTTGTCTCCAGCCCCAAGTCAAGGTCTCTAGCCCCTGTACCTTGCACATCTTAAAATGTCTTTTCAGCAGCTAAGTTGCATCTATTCAATTGCCTGTAGATTAAAAGCTTTGCTAAAACAAACAACATTCACCCAAGCACCAGACTCTTGTCTGGGACAATGACAGAACAAATAGTCCCCTCCAGGCATACTTTGAAGCCTGACTTTGGATCTTCCTCAAAGTCCCCAAGCCAGATGTAAAAATCTTTCTTAAACCCCATTTCTTAGCTAGCATAACATAAGCTGACTGGCATATCACCTCCATCCCAGATGACTCCCAAGACCTACTTGTAGCAGACTGGCAGAAAACATTTCTTTTTGTTTTAACTGGGGTTTCTTTTGGCCAGCTCCAAATTGAAAAAGTTCTGTATTCCTGCAAAAGGATGCCTGCTTACCCCACAGTTTTGGTTAAACTTGCCCATTAGCAGAGACATGTTTTCTTTCCTTTTGTTGGTAATTTCATGTAGGTTTCACTTGATCCTCAGCTAGTGTTTGTAATGCAAATGGGAAACTTTTCATTCTGAAAAGACCAAAAGGAAACATCTACTCTTCCTGGGTGTTTCCTCTCAGACTTTTTTAGAAATGCCAGTGAAAGTTTACAAGTATTTCTGGTCAACCAAATGACTTAGAAGTGCTAACTGCTTTCACCACTTGTAGCCATTTAAAAATTAGGTGCCTCATCCAACCACATCATCTGCACTTCTTCCTTGAGCAGCAGGGCATACTGGCTCCATCAAGGGATGGTTTGTCCTCTCCAAAAACCAGTGCCTATGAGTGTGGAGCTGAAGCTGTTGCTGTTCTTCAGTGGAGTACAGAAGAAGCCTAGACAAACAGTATCAACCAACCTTACTTTTCAATAACTGTGGGTAAAGAAAAGTGTCCCTCCATGATGCAATTCACCTACAAACACCAGGCTCCCCTTCTCTTTTCATCAGCCAATGTACATACACTATAAATCCACCGCCATTTCTGTAAGCAGCACCATCCTGTTATTGAAAAGAGCATGGATGTGGCCTCCAGCTATGAAGTTACTTCTTGTTGGACAGGCAGAAATGCACTGTGGAAACCACAGACCCACACAAAGGTGATTGGGCTCTTGGAAATGGGGGAGCACTCTTTGCAAGGTGCCTTTCTGCCCGGCCTGGCCTGCTGTGGCAGGAGAAGACCCAGTATAGTGGCTTCATCCAGGATAACCTGAGTTACCAGGGTGTCTTTCACCTGGTCTGCATGGCACGGGGACAGCAGCGACAGGAAATGCAGCTGCTGCCTGTGTGCCCCACACATCTGCCTGATAATCCTGATGGTTTTCAGGAGATTCTTGCTTTCCCCTCCTATGGCATCCCAGGAGCTATGGAATGGCTTGTGAATTGAGGGTGGCATGTCTCACAGGCTCCATTTTCAGCTGCGGCACTTAGGTCTTCTGGGGACCTCTTCTTTGTTCATCTCTGTGCTTCATTGCAGAAGGAAGTTCAGCCTTTTAAGAACAACTTCTGGATGGTATCTATGTTTCTCCAACAGCAAACACTGCTGAGACAGTTAACGTGTGGCAAATCTTTGTGACTGTCCCTCAAAAACTACAATTAATATTAATGGCAAATCAAACACCATCAATGAGAATCACTCTGGCGTGACAGGCTCAATTTCCAGCCTATAGCATCTTCCCATTCAGAACATTAATATCAAGCCAACTGTCTCCATGAGATCAGTCCAGCAGGATGAATAATGGAAGACCCCACAGGTCACCCAGTTGTCTGGACTGGCTAACTCAGAGAAGGTCTGGCCATGGGTCGCTGAGGTCACACCTGGCTGGCTGTGTCCCTTCAGCTCCCCATGGGCCCAGAGGACAGAACAGGGGGAAGGACAAGCCAACACAGCCCTTCCTGGCTCTGACACAGAGAGTAGCCCCCACTCCAGGTCTCTGCTTACCTGAATGTCTTGGCAGCTCAGAGCAGCACAAGAAACTTGTCCTGAGTCGCAGGCACCACAACATAGTGGAAGGCAGCCATGAGGAGGTCTCCTGGGGCTTCTCCAAAGGTCCTCCAAAGGAATTCTCCAACAGAAGGGAAGCTCAGCAGGACAGAGCCCCTGGATGTCATGGAAAAACACATATTTCAAGGAAAGGAGAAGGAGGTAGAGCTCTGCAACCCTCCCTCGCAAACCCCTCTGATGAAAGGATGTGCTTTCTGTGGCAATGTATGCTGAGGACACAGCCCCAAAGCCTTGCCTCCTCAGCTAGTGTAGCACTGGCTGAGCCGTGCTGCCTCTTCCCTTGTTTTGTTGCCTGGTCTCACTGCAAAAGTGGCAGTTTCTTCTTCCAAATGCTTTACCAACACCATTTCATTGAATGTCAGTGGATGAGGCCAGACCCTCCCACCATGAAACTCTGCAGTGTGAACTGGAGGACACAGTGCAGAGTTTGCCCAAAGGACTGCCTGCCTGATGTCTTTCTTAACAAGGCAACAAATCTATTCAGCACCTCTGAACATGTGGGCATTTGTGGATTTCTGTAGCAGCCTCCCCAGGAGTGTGACAAGAGGGAGGTAGGTACAAGTTCCAGTGATGGCATTTTTCGCCTAGTACATAAAGCTTGGTGAAGGTGAGGACTAGAGAGGTGGAGGACTCCTATGTTAAAACTCCAACATTTTCGTAACCCATCATCCTTCCTGCCTACACCAGCCACATCAAGTTTCTTCTCGAGCTGTCTGCCTGGGAAGAGGAAGCTCTTCATTATCCTACGTGCTCCCTCCCCAACCCCCCAACCAGCAAGAGAAGAAACAGGGGAGAGATAATGCTTGAAAAACCACTAGAAAAAAAAAAACTAATATGGAGCTGTCTCCAAAGAGCTGCTTTCCCTGTGTGGCAGGCGCCTCATGGATTAACCTTTTGTATATGCAGAAATAGGAAATGAATAATTGAGCAGCGCACAGACATCGCAGCATTCCCTGTCCCACACACTGCACTGCTCAGACTCGATGGCTCACTTTACAAAACCCTCTTCAATGGCACTTTTTAATTGAGATGTATAGAGGATGGGAGGCAAAGGGCAATGAGCATTGCTCATCTCATCGTGCCTGGTGATATGCCTGGGATCACATGCAAGCGAATATAATTCTGTCAACAAAATTATACACAAATCCATTGGCCAAGGTGTATCTGCTGGTATTCACAAATGCACATGCATCATGGTGCAGGAGAGAACGGGGATCCTCCCCAGTCAGTCCACCAGCACAATCCAGGAAGAAGCCAGTTAGTTCCCTCCAAACAGATCCTGGTAGTCGGATCCCTTTTCACGGATCCAATTGCAAGATGTTGACCTCAGTCCTTTCTTTTCCCCAGCTAAGACACATCACCAAGGAATATTGCCTTAACCCCCTCGAAGGAACTCATTCCCTGCAATCCTGTCCACACAGAAGTACTTGCAATGGAGGACCTGCAAGAGGAAAAAGTCCACCCTAGGAGAAACCAAATGAGGACAACCCAGAAGAGGCAAACTAGGTGAAGGCTGGAGAGACTAGAGAAAGAGAAACCTTTCTTTTGAGTTCCTATTCCACTGGATTTGACACATATATCCTGGCACCTTCCCATCAGGGACTGCTATGCCATCAGGCTCATCCTTTGGGCTCACAAACTGGATGTGGGTGTTTTTCACCAACTCTTCTGAACATGTGTCTAACGTGTTTCTCCACTGGGCTGCTAAGTGACACTGCTTTGCATGAGACCTTCCTTGCTCTCCTGAAGAGTGGGAAGAAAACACGAATAGAGTCACCCACTGATGGCAGTGACGGTGGAGGCCCCGCACTGCCCTGGAGATCTCCGCGGTGAGTGCTGCCCTGGGCACTGGCACAGCAGTATCATGTCTATTCAAGCACAAGCCATCACAATTTATAGACTCCCAATGCTCTGGCACTAGGGTTTTGAGTTTGGCTGCCTTCCTTACCCCAGTAATTGCAAAGGCTATGCCTGAACAAACCCATCACAAGTATTTAGTAGGAGGTGTCAGAAATGTCTTTATGAAACATCACAAATCTCTGTTCTAGTTCAGCATTACTACTTTCCAGACGGCCTTGGAGGAAGGGCAAAGAGACCCTGTGCTACTTCTGTCTCCACAGTTTTTCCTTCAGGCGGCCTCAGGTGTGTGCTTGTGGGCTTTGAAGTTGCACATCTGAGCATGGATCACCATGCCACAGCAGCTTTGCCCTGTCACTGATGCCTGTATCCTTTCAGTCACCGGTGTCTTGTGCTTTCCTGAGGGTGCATAGGTAGGTCCTGCCCTAAGCAGATGCTCTGCTGTGGCAGGGCCAGCCTTGCTCCCACAGGATAAGCGGTGTCTTTCCCACCATTTCAGGAAGGTCCTTTCCCAGTACCATCATGTGTGATCACTGTGTTGATTAAGCTGCACAGACAGCACTGCTGCACCTTTGCAGCTGAAGTGTCCAGCTTCCTTGATGACTGCCTGTCCCAAGAGACCTGTAAGCTCCTGACATGTTCCTAATTACTGTGGGGACATAGCAGTGACAGTATCTTTAGTACTGTAAGAGTCTGGTTCCTTGACACCTTAACAGAGCTCCTGGGACCGGCCTCGCTTGACTGTCCTTTGGAGATGGTAGTCGAGAATGACCCCGCTGTTTCCTGGTCTGTGCTGTCTGCTCCATTCCTCACCTTTCTCTTGGGGAGCATCTGTGAAGCCCATCAGTGTGTGCAAGCCTGGTGCTTGTGTACACAAGCCCCCCACCACCCCCAAGTCCTCTGGTAGGTGTTTAGAGGGTCATGGGAGCAGGATGTGAGTGCTGATCCAGGACGTGGACATGTTGAATTACTAAAAAACTGTCTTCTTGTGCCTAGTGGATGAATGTGTAAATGGCAACTCTGAAAGGACCAATAACATGGAAGAAGCTGGTTTTGATGAAAGCCAAAGTGCTCCTTCTTGTCGATGAATACTTGGCCCAGACAGAAACCTTGGGAGATCAAGGGACAGAGGTCATCATGGCAAGTTGATGCATCCTGAATGTAGGTAGGAAGAAGGATAAATCTTTTCCAGTGCTGGATCCTCACAGACAAGGTCTAATAAAGATACAGGAAGTTTTACCAGCTGAGAAGGATCTATAACACTGGGCTTACCCAGATAGCCTTCAGCATTCCTCGGGTATCCACCTTTGGAAGAAGCAATGCTCACATGTTCACACAATTACTACTCCACATGCTGACTGTGAGGTAGATTTATCCACTAATTTCTGAATGTTAGCTGAGTCCTCAAAGACTTCTCCCTGGTCCTTACAACAAAGGAGCTGGACTGAAGGCAGAGATGAGTGAAATATAAACTTCTCCAAAGGCAGTCCTGCTGGTTGGACTCATACCAGCAATGAGGAAAAGAGAGTGGCCTGATAAAGTCTTCACCATCCAGCTAGAATTGTATATCTTTCTTTCCTAATATTTGTCATTTCCATGGTGACAAGTCCCTCTTCATCAGTATCGACTCATTAAACCTAGTAATGACAAGTCTTCTTTTTTGCTCTAATGAATTCTGTTAATCTCCATTGTGATCAGACTCTGTTTACCTTTGAAAATAGTTATAATTGTACAGCACTCCTGGTGTTCCTCTGGGCTCTTCTTTCTCTAGTTGTCTTTTTTTGATCAACATGGTAGAGATTTACTTTCACACCTCTGTATTTCTAGAATTAGTACAGATATAGAAGACAGAAAAGGAAGAGATAGTGTATAAACAAGGAGTTTCTGCCAAAGGTTGTTTGGTGCTCCAGCAAGTTAATGGCCTTGCTTTCCACCTCTGCAAATAAGAGCTAAAATCCTGGTATGAGTCACAACTGAACCAGGTTAGGCAGCCTTCGTTTAACTCTCCAGATATCTGCTGATGACTTCCTGGGTGAATTTAGGGTGCTGCAAACAAGGAGTTTAATTTGTCCCTTCCCAGGGAGTATCTACCCACACAGAGGGTAGATACCGGTTGGCTGATGCCAACCAGTGAGCAAGGTGAAGAATGTGATGTGACACCTTTGCGTCCCCAGGGATGGCATCACTGGGGAGAAAACATGAGTTGGTTTCTAACCTGTTCACAGCCCATGAAAAAGAGGCTGCAACCTTATGACGTGATGGCTGCAATAAGGGTGGTGTTACCTGCGTATCTAGAAATTGTGGTTATGTGTCTCCACTCCCTTTCTTTTGCACCAGAACATTGGACTGGTCCCTTCTGTGTCAACTCTCCTCTGAGCACAGTTTTAAGTCAGACTGTCAGAGTGCAATGGCCAGTTAGACCTTCTCATCCTGATGAGGCACTGTGCAATTTCATTACCCCCTGCAATGTCAAACTGCAGTTTGCTATCATCCATCCTTTTCCTCCTAGGACTGCCCAGCCCCTCCCTTCCCAGTACTGCTAGAGCAAGCTTCCTAAGGTGAATTTACCACATTAAATTTGTCTGTGTTATCTGCACTGCCCTGGTGCCAGTTCAGGCAAGAATGATGGATATGGTCCTAACCCAACAGAAATTAGGGAAGTTCACACTGTGTTTTAATAGCAAATGCAGTGATTTGACATTGAATAATGGAGCTGGTCAGCTTCTATTAGTGGCAGATTAGACCATAATTCAATCTCATACCTTGCTGTTTTAAGCCTTTCTCACAGACTGTATTAAACCTGACCCAGGTCTGAAGAGGCAGAATGGAAGTGCTCCGTCGTACATGGGGATGAATTACATCTCACAGGGACGAGAGGACAGGGTTGCATTTGGACCCCATGGGATTATGGTGGCAGCAGCCCTGGCTGAACCTGGTACCTCCAATTCCATTGCTTATACCCACCCATCTGAGATACAAGCCTGAAAAAACTTTTGAGTGGGCATCATGATATGGGACTGCACCCACTGGAGAGAGGGCACACCCCCAAACAGTTGGTACATTGGGCTGGAAGGAGTGGGAAAGCAGCACAGATAAGAGACACACATAGCTGGAGGGGACAAGCCAAAGGAGGATCCAGTGGGTCCATCCCAGGAAGAGTACCAAGGGGGGGATGGAGACAATAGAAAGATAAGTGTGCCTTGATACAGAGTGCCATGCTGGCTGTCATCACTAAAGGAAAGCACCTCTGTGAATGTTGGGGCTCCACACCTCTCCAGGGAGAATGCAAGACATGAGGAAGAGCGCCAGGGCATGGAGAGTCAGAAAAGCACGCTTTTTTCTGTGGTGGGAGTCAGGTAGCTGTTGCCATGGCACAGCTGAGCACTGTAACACCTGGGTGCCATCCCATAGCTGGTTCCTATATCATTTCCCTGCGAATGTCTTCCTGCGGCTCTTGCTTACCTCATTCCTACAGTCTCCGGCCACAGAGTAGTCACCTTTGAAGCTCCACGCCTGTGTTTCAGACCTGCTTTCAGAGTTTTCTCACCCATGTACCTACCCTGCCACGGTTTTGTTTACTGAATGAGACTGCGATTGGATAGCTGACATGGTGCAGTGTTTTCTGATTGAGGGGAGAATGCTGAATTACTTTAGCAATCATTTATTGAGTACCTAAGATACAGAAAACCTAACAGAGATAACAATGTCCTGGAGATTGAATTCTCCATTAGAGAGACCTCACTTATTATTTAGGCTAGTAAATATTTTCTCATTGTTTTTTCCTTAGCCTCCATCCCCCCATGCTGCAAGCTGAGAGAGCAGGCAAGAGTTTTGAACATTCCTTCATCTTTACAAGACACAACAGACCCCAAATAAAGCCATGAACCTCATTGCCTTGCCTGCCCACCAGGCAGAAATCTCCCAATCACCAAGCCTCTCC
The DNA here is from genome assembly GCF_964188355.1 of Buteo buteo. Classification (NCBI taxonomy): domain Eukaryota; kingdom Metazoa; phylum Chordata; class Aves; order Accipitriformes; family Accipitridae; genus Buteo; species Buteo buteo. The sequence goes on from NC_134177.1 coordinate 31,895,988, forward strand.
CAACAGCCTCTGTTGGGCTTTTGCTGACTCTGGTGCTGGAGCAACTTTTGGTCACTGGATGCCCAAGCTGGGGGAGTTTAGTGGCAGACACGGGACATGGACTGTCACTTCAGACGAACACAGCCACAGAAACCCCAAGGAGATGTTTTGCTTCTCTGCTGCTTGTGTGACATCCAGCATCTCTCGTATCCTCTCTGACGGCCTCGCCAGGAGCTCATGGGAGCATCCAGGAAAATGGCTTTTGAAATTCATTTGCACTGAACTTCAGGGCAAACTGGAACCTCTGCAGCAATACAATGGATATATAAAAACATAGACATTGGAAAGCAGTAGTACAAATAGATATAGAAAAGCAGTCTGCTGGGTTTCTTTACAGTGAAATACAATTCCTGCTTTATTAGTATCTTTGGGGTTTATGACTTGCAGCTCTTGCATGCAGAAAGCAGATTCCTGCTTGCCACCTGGACAAGGTAACCTCAGCCTACCAACATCCAGAAACTGATGGCCTTGGCAAAAAAGGTAAAGTCTGTTTGCCATGAGCCATGTCTCCTAGCTCATGAGAGATCCAGGACCCCAAGGGAATCCCCTGGAAGACACTGGCCCTGACAGGAGACAGCAGCTGAGCTTTCAGTACCTCTGAATGGGAGGATGACTGGGACAGATGATCTGTTGAGCTGGGAGGGTTGCTGAAACCCACCAGGGAAGCAGTGTATCAGTGCCTAGTTGGAGGTCCAGTGCTGGAAATGGCTGCAGCCCCTCACTGCGGTGAAAGAAGAAGGAGCCAAGTGGAAGATGGAGATTTTCACAGAGCAAACCACCCCTGGGTGAAGACAAGGGGGTGGCTGACTTCCAAGAGAACTGATGAATGTACTGGCAATCTCCCCAAAGACAACAGGAGTGTTTGAAATCCCTCCAGGTAGTGCCTGAAGCACTGGTTGTTACCACATCTTATTTGCCTCTGTCTTTTGGGCTGCAAGAGCCAGGGATGCTCTGCTGTTTTCCAGCCAGGACTCCTACATCTCTCCATGAATGGATGGACTGTTCAAAGCAGAGGCCAGAGATACTCCTCCAGGACACGGAAACCAAGCTCTGCCTCTGGCCCCCCAGGCAACCCTGGGCAAGCCTTTTTCTCACCCGTGACCCTAATCTGTGCAAGGGAAGTGCCGCAGACAGCACTTTGCAACATGCTGATGACAAGTGTGGTACAAGGACTGGCTCTTATGACTAATCTGGGAAAGGTTCCCTGAGATTCCCCACACCGCAGCTCATCAGCTTCTGCCTCCTAATTGAACCTTTCCTGGAGACTTCTCAGCACAATGGGCATGTGACCGGCACTTCACTGCAGTTACTCACTTTATACAGATAGTAACACTAATGAAGGTGGGTCAGAGCCCTCATATATCTCATAAAATGTGGGCTTTCTCACCTATACTTCATAACAGAGGCACAATAATTGTGTTTATTTTAAGACCGCATTATGGCTCTTACAATAATGTATGCAATCTTCCCTCCACAAGCTTCCTGGAGCAGAGTGAATGAGTCCCTAGGCTCACACAGGGAACCACAGGCTCTGCAGGTTTTTGCTTTTCCACAGATGCTTCCAGTTCCCCTTGAGACAGTGCCTTCTGAGAGCAGGAGATGCCAAGGTTCAAGAGAGCACCATCAGATCAGATGATTCTCTCTGAGATATTGGCACAGAGTACCTTCAGCAGGTGTATTGCTTCAGACTGCACTCCCTTCCCCAGCAGTTTTGTGCTGGGACAGCCAAAGGCTGTAGGAACCAGGCAAGTATGAGGAGGCTGCTTTTGTGGTGCTTTCCTGACTCTTAGCAGTGTCACCAGCCCTGGCCAATACCTACAATTGTATCTGCAACCCCATAGACAGAAGCCTGTGGGGGGGCAATCAGGAAACCAGTCTCCATCAGTGGCCAGGGAGCTACCGCAAGACTAGCCAGCACATGCGACACACTGCATGTGTCCTGCTGGATTTTTGCATGTGGGAGTGGTGCCACCTCATGATGGTCCCCTTGGGTGACACCACTGTCCATCACTCCCTGAATGTCCTTCCAAAGTCCTGTCACCTTCAGGATGCAGTTATGGGATACCTGAGCCTGTTGGGGATGACAGAGCTTGTTCTGAGATGGTTCTTATAAGGCGTGTGCCAAATTAACTAAATAATGCTCAGTGGTGGCACTAACCATGCCTGATGTGGGCATGTAACCGTGCTTGTAAATAACAGCGTGCTGAGGCAGAAGCTGGAATTACATCTCTCCAGACAGCCATTCTGTAAGGTAGAGAATAGGACACACTTGCTGTAATGCTATGCATTAAAAAACACTTATGTTGCTAAAACCAGCATTAGAATAGCACATAAACATTGCTGTCATGATCTCAATGGGACTCTGGAGTCCAAATGGGAGCTCTGGCAGCCTCTGGGAGCCTGCAAAGGTGGGGGGTGCGGGGAAAAAAAAAAAGCCATTTCATGTATTATACTCATACATCTCTGACATACATAAACTCATACTGATGCACCCATGCAGCTTGCATGAAAACAACAGGTAAGTGTGCAGCAACAAGGGGGACCAACTAACAGCTCAGCAGCTCCAAGGAGATCAAACCTTGGGCAATATAGCACTCCTCATGCTTCCTCTTAACCAGAAACTGCCTGAAGGGTACAAATCCAGTTGAGACCTGAGCATTCCCAAAGCCCTGTAAGAGCAGGTTGATTGCATCGTGCTTTCATGACTCTTCTGGCAGCATCTCCAGCCCCATCCTCTCCAGTAGCACCTGGTGACTCAGGGACCTGGAAAAACATGGAAGACATGAAAAATACATTCTTAATCCCAGCCATAAGCCTGTCCAGAAGGTTGGTATGGAGGCAATCAGTGATGACACCAGAGTTAAGTTAAGCATTTGCAGTGTCAGCCTCAGGGAGGGCAACTAGAATGGAAGGAATTTTTTGGCAACCCTGATCAGAAACTGTAACATCCTCACCAGGAGTGTTATAATTTCTGCTGCTCTTTCCCCAGCATTGCAGCAAATATGGGGCTGTTGTAGTGTAATGTGTGCTAGCAGGAGTGGACTTTATAGCTAGGAAAGAACAGGAAATGCAAACTAAACACCCTGCTGCTGCCTTCTTCAGGTCTCTGGTGTATGTGTAAGTGTACTGGGAAGACAAAGGAAAACAAGGACTGGTGGGATACCATGCAGTGGGTTGGGTTTCAGAGGAATGGGCTGGGAAAAAATCAGAACTAGGCTTCAAACAGTAACCTTTCAAATGCAAACTTTACCTGCTGCAGAACTGTGCCCTCACACCTCTTACTTGTGCATTAGTTTTTAGTTTGAGTTTCAGCTTTTAATTCATTCAGCAGATGCTGCTGGTTATGGGGAGATGTGGTCTGTGTGGCTTCTTCCCCCTCAAACCAGGAGCCTTTCTGAGCGAGTACAGCGGGCAGCCCCAACGCACTTCTCCATAAAGAACAGGCAGTGCAGGCATCCTCATGGTTCTTTGAAACTGATGGAAATTTGCAGAAGTCAGGGTTTTTAATTAACATTTTTTTGTTATACAAAAAGCTGGGGGTTTGCCCACGTGAAAATGTTCATGTTTTTCCTATGTGATTTTGCTAGTTATAAGCAACTGCCAGCAAAGAACAAATGAGTTCAAGAACAGTCTGGTGGATTGAGAAGGAAGGAAGATCTCATGGCTCCGGGTCCACATGGCCACCCAGAGTTTTGTGGTAACATTAAATGAGCTTGTAATTTCATGAGGAGTGAGCCAGGAATTTAAACCAGTCCTGACATTTCTTGCCTACCTATACTGGGGTTAATTGTCATGTAGCCTTTACCTGCAAGCTTAGGGACAGCCCTAAATGTCCCCAGCTTAAGGCCTGGTGTGGCCCTGGTACACACAAGACACTGAGCTAGAACTGGAGCAAGGTGGAGAGTTGTCAGTCTACCCAGCAGTCTGCATTTTCCTTTTTTCCATGTTTCCTGCAGAGGGTGGTCTATCCACCCATATCCCCACTCAGCTCCTATCTGCTTGCAGCCTGATCTCGGCCCTGCTTGCTCTAACTTCTGTGTTTGCTCACCACCCTTGTGCACATCCATAGTCACCAGCCGATTCGCCTGGAACTCCTGGGGGACTCCAAGTGAGACGTGGCTGACTCACAGTGGTCTGACGCCAGCAGCTCCCATGCTCAAGTGATGCATAGTCGGGTTGGGTGTCCAGCTTTTACTACAGTAAGCAACACCTGGAAATACATACTCCTTAAAGGACTTCAACAATCTCAGGCTCCATCACTGTGGTCAAATACACTGACTGGCAAAGGGGGAGTTCCCTCCCGCTTCTTCCCACCTCCACTCTACGGGCGAAAAGGGTCACCTCTGGAAACGCTCACACTGACGGAGCCAGAAGACCTTAAAAACAAGGAGAAGAAGTAACAGATTTACCAGTCAGCACAACAAACACATCAGGACACACACACACAAGTACCCTTTAGCCATACTGGCACTGCAAGAGGAAGTCAGCAATGCAGAATAGACCTGTGCACTCTTTCCAGGCATCTCTCTGCAACACAACTCTCCCATCTATAAAATGGGAACAATGATATTATCCCAACAGCTATATGACATGAAATGTGCAAAGGGAATAATTATAAATTTGGTGAAAATGAGGCATTTAGTGTCCAGAGTCAGTCCTACGTATTAGCGAAGTCCATAAATACCAGAAAGATTGAAGGTTTGACAATATCAAAAGGTTGCTGAAAAATAACCCATTCCTCTGCTTCAAGGTTCATACTTAAGAGATTGCTTTCTCTGGCTGCAGAGACAATATTTCATTGAGTGGGGATATCTGGAGTGAGTCCTCTTGGGACTTGGATTGAGAAAAAAAAATCATATTCAGTGCACTGAAGCATTTTATAACCGAGCTTCAGTGAAAGTCAATATGAACCATTTACTCAGAGACAGGAGTACTCGACATGCACGTGCATGGTACAAGCCAGCTGTGCAGAGCCCGGAGGTGACGTATATTGATGTTAACTAATCCAAAGACCTCAGTGCCCCTTATCACGCAGCAAATAAAAGATTTTGAAGAGGGTTCTGATTTCAAACTCAATTACTCCAAGTTGAAGGCAATGACAGCAATTCTTATTCTCACCATAGAAAAGAAAAAATAAATCTATAGGATGATATTGAAATAGTCTGTGCATTGCACCAACCATTCAGAAGTAGAAACCATCCTCTTGACTGCAAAATCTTTCCTGTGCCAATTACAGTCCCCTACTGAAACACTGCTGGGAAAACCTCTCTCCAACAAACATTTGAGCCAACCACCCTCATGATTACAAATAAAAGACTCTTGCCTGAGCCCTTCTCCCTTTTCTCCCACATCTTCTGAGGAGCTCTGCACCCTACCTGGGTAAAAATCACCTACAGAGAAGTTACATAACGTCATCAAGCAAACCTTGCATAGTCAGAGGGGAGGATTCGCAGCATCAAATCTGAAGCCTTGAATAGCAGCACAATTACACTCTTTACTGGTGCAGCTCCAGGAGTATCCAGACAAACCATGGGCAAGCGCAGAGTAATCTTATCCTGATATGCCTGTCTAAACAGCAGATAGCTCTTCAGCAGTGTTCTCCCTTGCTTGTTAATTTAACGCTTGATATATAGGAAAAATTAGAAATAAAATGTACCCAGCTGCTTCCTTCACTCCTGATTCCATTTAGAAATATCTCACATCTCCACACAAAATGAGCTAAACTGCTTGAGACACTTAAAAGCCTCTATTTTATTTTCAGATAAGCCTGTGTGATTTAGGATCCTAAACTCCAACAAAGGTCAGGTTTGCACAGCTCTGGCCACAGCACCCATCACATTCAAATCCCAGCCCCAGGATGGGAGGAGAGGCAGGTCTCTGCTGCTTTGGGTGGACAAGCTCTTGAAAGACCACAAGGATGCGGGCCTGTGAAAGACAAGCAGCAACGTAGGGCTGACACTCAAAGAACAAATAGCTGGAGTTTAACAGCTGATTTTCTGGAGACTTTAGGCAGGGTAAGTTACACAAGAAGTGTCCTGCTCCTCCAGCCAGGGAGGGGCAAAAAGGAAAGGAAACCAGATGCTTGCTTAAGACGTTGAGAGCCTTTCTTCCCCTTCTCCGAGGCTCTCCAAGCAGCAGCCATGCACACGTGATGGCATGGGGAAGATGCCTGAAAAGGCAAAGGCAGTTCTGAGGCTCTATTGCATGCATCTGCAAGAGGAGAAGACGAGGAGTACACTGGACCCTCATTAATCTGAGTAGCTGAAGACCATGGGGACCACATGAGTAGGTGCAAACTTGCACATCTGTGATGCGGTAGTGACGCTTATGAGTCCGTATCCTTCAGAGACACTTCTGAGTTTTCTTATTAAAAAACGAATTCTTGGGCTGGAGACAAAACAAAAGAAACACTCCGTTTAAAGTGTTACGCAAGAGCCACAGAAGTGGCCACAGGTCAATGTTAGTTAACTGTGCTGCCAGAGAAGTGAATTCTGGAATACTTACGTCCCTCTCCACTGCTTTGTTTTTTCCATGGACTACAAAACAAAAGGAGATGCTTCAGCTCGGAGAGCGTGTAGTGGAGATGGTGGGTGAGGAATGAAATCCATCCCTTTGAAAACCCATGGAGTTACAGTTTTGCCAGCGAGAAAGTGTGTTATCTGCACTCATCGGGAGGGGAAAGACACAAGAAAGAAGGGAACATGAAGAGAGGAGGGAAAGAGGCAGTGAGAATGGTCTGGGTTTAATCCAGATGAGTCGAGTGCAGAGGACGGACCCATGAACAAGAGGTCTTCTGCCTGTCCTGAGCCAAACACAGAGCAGACTATGAGGCAGGCAGATGCAGAGGTTTCAGTGCTTTTCTGGGACAGCAGGAGAGTGAAAGCTATGCAGAAAGATGTCAGTCAGTGCCTCCAAATGAATCATGGAGATCACAAGAGAGGCAATATCGTGGGAGAGGCATGGAAGGACAATGATTAGAGAATGCTTTATTGTCAAAACCTTGCATTTCAAAAAGGAAAGACCAGTGATAAATCTAGGTTGGGGAGACAAAAAATAATATTGGGGCACATCTGTAAAACTTCTGGGTCGATCAAGTGATCAATCTATCAACTGATCAAGTGCTTGATCAATAAAAGAGAGAGGACTGCCAAGGACTGGCAAAGAGGAAGATGATAAAAAGGATGGGACAAAGGCTGGAAGAAATCACTTTAAGAAATGCCCTAACAGTGTACAATGCCTCCTCTCAAATAAGCAGTGATACCTTCAAATCTTGCAGCATTCCCTAATAATACTGGGGATGAACCCCCGATGGGCACTTGCTCTGGGGAGTGGAGTACTAACTTGTCCATGAAGCACCCATCCTTAAGACCACCAAAAGTTTTCTATATTTATGGGCCAGACCTGAGCTCTGGGTTGGAGAATACTACTGGTGTGTGCCTTGAGAAGGAGAAAATCTGGTACAGTTACATGAATTTATCGCTTGACAATCTCAGTCTGACCAAGTATTTCCTTCTCTGCAAAGGTAAATTAAGAGATTTGTGGATGCTGACATCAAAGCACCTTGGGAGCCAGCTGTGAAGTCGGGTGTGGCATTACATTGATGACCGAGGAATGAGGACCAAGTTTGGGCACTGGTAGTGCAGGTGCTACCGGGCTCTGCCACAGCCCATTACAGGGTGCTAGTGACTCCCCGGGGTGTCACAACAGGGACGAACTTGGCTGCAAAGGTCTACAGCAACCTGTGGTATGGGAAGGGGAACAGAAGGAAATCTAAGTCGACACTGGAACATAGCACCAAGCGATCGTCGCAAGAGCAAGCCATTAATGATAAAATCAAAATCTACGCAAGTTTCCTATTGCAAGCACAAAATGAGGCCAAGTGGTTAAACTCCACTGGCCCGTCTGCATAAAACCGAACACTGCTTCATCAGAAATGAAACACCTGAGCAGAAATTCTCATGTTTGCCTGGGCCAAAGTCCAAACTGCAAAAAAGCAGGTGCTCAAGCTCACGTAACTCATCTGCGGGAGTGGCTGCCCAGGGTATGCTTGCAGGGTATCCAAAGCCTTCAGAAAGCCGCATGTATCCCCACGATGATGCACCGCCAGGACTGATGGCTCTCCACCTCTGCTTCTAGCCCTGCTCCAGTCTCTCTCACGGGACCTGGAGACCCTGGGTTTCTCCGACTGTTCCTGTTCGTACTGGTACAAGGGTGCCTCCAGCCTCCCAAACAGCCAATACCACGACAAGGCCAGGCTCACAGATATCAAGCTCCAAAGTAAAGCAAGGAGGTTTGCAAAAAAAGACTGAACATTTGTAAATACATCCATCCCTCACTGCACAGTGAGAAGAGACACACTCCAATTAAAAAAAATAGACTCTCAAAACATCTAACCTTTCAGTAGCTAAATACAAGCAAAGGTCCAACCTGCCCACGATCAACACACCATTTCCAACAAGCTCTTCTTGCAAAACTAGCATGCCCTCAACTTCCTCAGCTCTTTCTTACAAGTCAAATTCAACAGCTTCAATGAGTATTTGCACTTTCTCAGGGAAGGTGTCTCTCTTCTTTTCTTTTTCTTTCTCTTTCTCTGCTACGTTACAGCATCCAGCGGGTTTTGCTGGGATGGGTATAGAAAGTGTGTTACCATTTCTGGGTGAAAAGGGTAAGCAAATAGGAACCTGTGTTATGCTATCAAGACAGGGATGATTAATTTGTAGTTAACATCCGTTTACTTCATTATCCCTTCATTGAAGCTTGACAAATGTGAAAACAACAATGAAAAATAGAAATTAATAGCAGTATTAACCGCGAATGCAACATACTATAGGTTTAATCCCCACAAAAGAGCATACAGATGTGTTAGATCTTTCTTTGTAATGACATTTTATCCACCTTCCTGTCCTTGGGCATAAATCTATTTAAATTTAAAGAGATCTATTTATATACACACACGTGTGTGTGTCTGTGTGCGTGTCTATATATATGCATGCATATGTGTAGAGCAGAAGGTTTTCTCATCAGTTATCAATTAAGGTTAAGAAAACCACTTTGACAAAACTAAAGCACATGTACAGTTTGATGTTCTGGATGGTTTCTCTCCTGGCACCAGCTGCGCCAAATGTCTCAGCAAGGGAGGTGACCCATGGTATCCGGTCCCCACTTGGCCCCACATTGAAGGGAGTGGATCAGCTCTATGCAGGACAACAGGTGAGGAGCAGAAAGAAAAACCTTGGTGCTACCAAGCATCTAGCCATCGTCCTGTCCCCAGCGCAGAAAGCATCAGGGCACCTCTGCTCCTCATTAGCGCTCCCACCCCGTTGGGGTGCTCACACTAATTTGAACCACCTTCTCCTGCTTTTTTATGCATGTCTGCTTGGCTTGGAAGGTGCTTTTCAGAAAAGCATCACTGAGATCTCAAGCAAAACAGAGGGGCTGCATTTGAGTGGAAAGCAGACGCTTGCCCATATTTGTGTAGGCATCTCCTCCAGTCCCGCAGCTATTTGAACATGAACGTGTGAGGCCAAGAGGTGATTAAGAAATTATGTTAAAGCATGTTCATGCCAAACCTCTGTAGTACCTCAAGTCAGACTATGTTGCCGCAACGGAGCGAAAATCCATAGTGGGGAGTTGTCCAGGTGCTTGCATATCCTCAGGACAAAACTGAGGACCTGTAAGGAAATGGGGAATTTCAGTCACTGCTACTTTCCTCACTGAAATCCTCTTGAAAGAAATGGTATTAAAAGAGCTACTCATCTACCCTTCAAGGTGACCTGCAAATGAAGAAAAATGTGTTTGTGGCCTTATTTTTGGCTTAGTTACGAAGGCCTGAAAAATTGGCAGGGATTTGAAGCAACGCTGGGACTTTTTTTTTCCTTTTTTTTTTTTTTTTTTTTTCCCTGCTAGAAATTTAGTTCTTGACTTCCCTGGAACTCTACAGCCAAAGAGAGAACAAGTGAAATCAAACCATAGCAGGGGACTGACGCTGGTATGTCCGAGAGAAGGACGCATAGTCACACCACCTCCTGGTTTGCCTTCAAAGGAGAGGGAATACTTTTGGCTGCAGGGATTTTATTTCTAGGCAGGAGAGAAAACATTTGTTTGGCTTTTGTTGGCCTCTTAGTGAGCTAAGGAAATCTTGGGTGAAAGTAAGTCTCTGATAAAGATCTAATTCTCTTTCTCCTTTCACTGCCTGGTGGGGGAGTTCCCATGTAAGTGGGGTTGGATAGAGAAGAAGGAGAGGAGGAAAAACCCTTGTCTGTGTCAGGAAACAAAAAGATTCATGCTAATAGCTCACAGGGAAGGAAGGAGGCAAACATTAAAAATGCCGACATGGAAATTTGGAGAAATTACAAGCAATTAAATACTCTAAATCAGAGGTCTCTAACCTTGGCAGAAAAAAAATAAAGAAAGCCTGGAAGTGACAGCGCAGCTACAGCTAAAACAGGAAAAATAAAACCTGGGCAAGTAGGAAGCAAGTACATTTTAGTCTTTCTTCATACCAGAGTGGGTTTGGTCTGTAAAGCCTTGCTGAGGGGACAGCGCTGGGGACAGGGGATGCTGGCTCACGAGCCCACTGCCATAGAGCAGGTCACCAACAGGAGATAGAAAAAACCCAGCTCGCCCCTCCGTGACACGGAGCTCATCGCCGACATCAGTGATTGACATAACCCCCTTTACATCTGGGTGTCCTCAGAGATGGCAGCACCTCGGGATCCCCTTGCCCTCTTGTGCTGCCTCCCCATCCCTGCACGATGCCAGCCAAGCAGTGCTGGTGTCACCGTGCTGGCTGCCTCACGGGTGACGAGTGGCAGCAATGTCCTTTCTACCTTATGCGCTTATTTCAAAGCCAAAAGAGCTGAAACTATTTGAGCCACCAGCAACCTGACCCTACTCTCCTGGGTCACCCCAAAGGTTTCACTGTTGTCCCTCGCGGGGAGGGTCTGGGCTATGGTGGCACTGCACGTCTGACCTCTCTGGGCAAACTCCACTGGTGCCAGCCTCTGAGAGAGAGGACAACAGCTAAACCAGCTCCAAAAACCTCTTACGTTGCCCTCAAATCGCCTTCCCTTACACACACCACCGCAACGCGACAGCCTGGTCCGCACTTCACTAGGAATGGAGATACCTGGTTTTCCAGAGGCCAAAAATTCCTTGTAGGGTAACAGATGGGACACCAAACCTGTCACCGATCAAGAAACTTGGATTGAGATAGTCTAAGGATTGTCCACAGTTGTAGGACAAAGAAGCAAAACAAAACAAAAAAATGTGATTTAATTGAATTTAATTTTTATTTTGCACTTTTTAATTATTGCTCTTGAAAGGATGTGTCCATCGTCTCTTACCCAAAAGCCCTTACTTATTTCCATGCCAATTTGACAAAATTTTTCACACATCTAAACTTTTCCTGCTGAAAACCAGCAGGAAGGATCCTGGCCTAAAGCTCTAGACAAGCAGCGACAGCAAAAGTCAGGACCTTGGCGCTCCCATGGCTTCGTAACGGTGGTCCGCTCCGCTGCGCGGTCTGAGCTTCTCAAGCTTTGCCCCCCTCCACGCAGCCTGGGAAATGTGAGGATGCAAAATAATCATGGAAGGAACTCATGGGATGGGAGACTGAGGAAGAAGGGTTCAGAGGAGTGTCGAGCAGAGCCTGCGGTTTCCCATTTATCCTCTAGCCCTGCAGTTTGCTGTGTGGCTCTGCCTTATTTTACATGGACATCATTTGCAAAAGCAAAAAAAAAAAAATTATTTACTTACCCACCCTGGCAGGCGATGCCACGCAGGACTTTTCTGAGCACAATGGAGGAGTTGGGTGACACTGCTAAGCAAAGAGCTTGGGAGCAGCTGAACCCCGTTTCTGTGGCCCAGGAGTTGGGGTGCCATCCAGGATAAGAAAAAAACAAATTAAGCAGCACCCTGGAAATTACTCGAATGGATCATTAGACAAAAGTGCAGGACACCAGCGCTTGCTCCAAAATGGTGAGGTTAGAAAGGTTATTATGAGCAGGCAGGATGCGACCACATTTGATTTCCAGCAGAAATGAGGTTGTGAGTCCCCGACGGGTCAATGGGAAGGGGAGTCGGGCTGGGCCTCCTCTGGGGACCTTCTCCGTTGAGAACTACAGCAGCAAGGAGATCGTCCAAAAAGTGCAAGTCCCAAATCAAAAGTCAAGCCACTATTAAAGGAAAGACATTAACAAGATCTAAAACTGTGCTATCCAGAGGTATTAAGATGTTGGAACTAAACCTGCCTTATTCCCGCTAGTGGTTGCATTTTAAGGAAACCTTTTAAAAGGATTATCTTCAGGAACTCTCTTTCAACAGCCTTTTCTTTAAGAGTCCTTCATGGTGATACTCCTATTAATTATGCTATGTGATATGATTATGTATTTATTCAGGCATGGGTTGGAAGCACGAAGCAGAGCTAACATTTGCAGGTGTCACTTACAATATGGAGTCTGGTAACTCCAGCCTTTGATCCCGTTCGCAGTTGTATAGGGGATCTGCGCAGGACAGGCACCCACGAGGCAGCTGGTATCTATGTTGTCACCACGTTGTTTGATCTCGGGGTGATTGGCTGCTTGCTTTATTTATACACCGGGTTTTTAAAAAGACGGGTGAGGACCACCCGAGCGCCAGCTGAGGCTCTTTTAACAGGCAGCCGTAAGAAAAATTATATGCGGATCTATATCCATATCTAGCTGAAGATAAAGATGTATATTTTTATCTGTATATATAGGTATTTCCATATCTAGCTGTCTCTCTATTTACCTGGTTTTAACAATAAAGAGGCAACTTCTTACACAGCTTTTGCTGCTACATTTAGACCAGAAAAAGAAGTTATTCTGCATCCCTCCACTTCCAGCCTCTGTGAAGGTCTCCGGGAAAAGATGGATGGTTTAGCAGCCTCTGTCTTTGGGCGCAGGGTCTCATCCTCCTTGTAACTATTCCTGCAAGTAAAGGCCATCACGCCGAGAGCACAGGAAGAAAGAAATCACCTCTGGCCAGGTACAGCCCTACCTAACGCACAGCGAGCAGCAGCCACGGGGAAGAGCTCACCTAGGGTGGCTTTGGTTTAATACTTGAAGGTGTTACCGAGAGCAAGAGAGGTTTGCTCTCTGGTCGCTACTCCTATAAAGGAAATTGCATCTCAGGTTCAGAAATACAAAATACAAAATACAGACGTGGCCCTTGGATTTGGAAGGTCTGAGGCCACTGGGCTGATTCAAGCCCTTCGGTAGCCCGCTCATTCTGTACATGCGTAAAGGAGTGTGTGTCAGAGTGCACACACAAATATGAGCACGTACCATATACAGCCGTATGTGCCTCAATGCTCATAAAGGACACCTGTGAAGAATTTAAGAAAATATTTTACATTTAAATACAAACATTCTGCTCCAATTCAGAGACGCTGCCTTTGCATGTGCATGTGCGTGGGCATCATATATATTGCGCGTATATAGAGCATACGCAGGCTGGATGTATGTTTAAATCTATGTCCATGCACTCACGATATATGAATGCTGTAAATATCTGTACAATATGCGTATATTTTATTTTATAGGCACGCACATAGGGAGAGAATGAACCGTTTGTATAACATAAGCATAGAGACACAGTACATACATGTTGAGCATACAAACTCCGCTATATATATATTCTATATACACATGTAGACACATATATAACATCTATATTGCATATATTATTTATAGATATACACAGACATTTTTTCCAAACTAAAACATTTTCTTTTTCATATTGCTAATTTACTCAGTCTGTAACATAAAATAGGAGCTGTGCGGGGGAGGGGGGGGGAGAAGGGAAACTTCACTTTACCTACTTCAGCTGAATCTCTTATTATTTCTTTTTTTTAAGGAAACTTCATTGTATATTCTAGAAAAGTATATTGGTGGGGTAGGTTTACCAGAAGCAGAGAGAATGTGCAGGGAGTGAGAAAGTGAATTGATGGATGGATGGTTAAATGAATATAAATGAACTGATACCTTTACAGGAAAATAACATTTCTTTTCTTTTTTTTATTCTATAGATCAGTGGGTTTTGTATCTGTAATTCTTTCATATCAGCAAAGAGGAAATAAACTCCCATGTAAATCATTTTCCCCCCATCTGGAAGCATATTAAAAGCATGCCTTTTTTTTTTTTTCTTTTAAGCAGAGCCTTTTTTCCCCCTATTTGCTTATCGGTTCATCCACCATTACATTTTAAATGAAATTGCAAGACCCCCCTCTCCTCCCCCCCAAATTCCGGGCTGATGTCGGAAAGAGGGAATCAGCCTCTCCCATGCTTTAGAATAACTGACCTAGATTCAATTACAGATAGACCTGGCGGAGAGGACGGCACCTCGCTGCCTTCTCAGGGGTCTCTTCAAAACAAAAAAAAAGGGGGGCAAAAAATAAAAAAACCCCACCCCCTCCCCCCAAAAGGGGGGGGGAGGAAAAAGAGCGGGGAGCAGATAAACACAAGGCTCTCACCAACAGCACCTGACTACTGCAGGCGCCCGGGCATCCCCCGGACAGAGCCCCGGCTCCTCCGCAGCGCCCGCCCCGACGGCGCGGCCCCGCTCCCGGCCCCGGCCCGCTTTCCTGGCGGTGGGACCGGGGGCTGCTCGGTCTCTCCCCCTCCCCGGAGGGGAGGGGGGCCGGGGGGGGGAGTGCGTTTCGGAAAAGCATAGCTTTGGGGAGGCGGGGGAGCCTCCCGGTTCTCCCCGCTGCCTGCCGGGTGGGAGCGGGGAGAAGCGGGGGGACATCCCGGGCGCAGCGGGGAGCATCGCGGCGCGGCTCTGCCTCCCTCTCCGCGGGAGCGGGCGGGTGTCGGGGGACCGGGGGGGTGTGGGGGTCCCATCCAGCCACCCCCCGGCCCCTAAAGGCTGCGGCAGCACGGGGAGGGAGGAGGCGGGGGGGGCTCCGGGCCCGCAAGACGGCTTGTTTCATTTCAAAGTGGGACCGGGGCCGCTCTTGGACGCGCCGCTCGCAAATATAATCTTCATATTCAGTTCAATGGAGTCTCCTTATAATTTACAGCGAGAGATAAGGCTGGAGGATGCAATGAAAAAAAAATCTGAAGTCATCCTCTCCCCCCCTGTACTGCGCTGCACCTTGGGCAGCGGAGCAGAATCCAGAATCTCAACTTCTCCCGACATATGTTTCCAGCAGATAAGTAAACAATCTGGACGTGAAATGAAAATTTTAATTAATGCAGTAATGCTATTACACCTCAAGTGTGCAAATCCCATTGCCTTGCACTGTGACAATGGGTGGGGAGGAGGAAAGAAAGCAGACAGACAACAAACCACAAGCAAATTCTAATCTGGGTTTTGCTTTTCACTCGGCTCCAATTGTTTTCATAGTTTGTTTCCTTTGAATTAATCTCATCCTTATATTTCAATAATTACCAGCTACTCATCTCTTCCCCTCTTTCTCTCACACACTCAAAGAGCTGGCTCCCTCTCCCTCGCTCTCCTTTTTAAATTGGGATCAACCTGTATTTAATTTCTGGGCTTTTAGGCGTGCACACGTTGGCTTGTTGCAGTGTGGACCTGCACAGACCCTGCACGTTATTTCTTGTTTAGCTTTCCAAACGCGGCGCGTTCAGTAATAATGAAGTATTTTGCCCTAATAAAAAGGGAAGGAAAAAAAATAATAATAGAGGCTGGGTTGTCCCTTTGATGTTGGTATAAAACACCCCAACTGGAACAGAGGTGTGTGAAGGGACAAAAGAGAGACGGGGAGGCAAAATTAAGGACCGAAGGGAGAAAAAAAAAGGAGGGGGGGGTGAATTACAGACACATCAAAAGCCCCGGCAGTGGCAGAGGCTGCCTCGCTCCGGAGTGCGGAGCAGCGCGGAAAACACAGCCCGCTTTTCCTCCTGCGGTGCCCGGGTCCCTCCAGCCCTCCCCGGCCTGCAGCCGGCCCGAGCGGGGAAAGGGAGCAGCAGCGGGCTGGGCTGGATTTAGCTCAATATTTTAATTTTTAAGCCTTCTTAATGATTTTTTAATTTTTTTTTGAAGGGAGGCAGTGAGCACGCTCCGGCTGGAGGGACCCTCCTGCCTGCTCGCTGCCCGCGGGCAGCGCGGGATGTGTTCCCACCTGCCCGCCCCCACCCTCGCCCCCGCCGGCCCGTCGGAAGCCGGAGCAGCGGCGGAGCACGGCACCGGCGCGGCCGGAGCCCCACGCGTGCCCCGCGTGGGTCCCCGGCCCGGTCCGGCCGGTCGGGGCTGCTGGGAGCGGGAGAGGACGAGGAGGAGGAGGATGTGTTTCTGATCACCGCTTACTTTTAAACACTACAATCAAGGAATGTAGCCAGGAGGTCGGGCCTGGAATAAAACCGTAAAATCAGAATTGCAATCTTTTTGATGTTTCAAAGTCTCTTTGAATGCCTTTGATACACTCAATAGCAAATTTACTGGGCTATTATCACTAATAAGCAGAAATAAGTAATATCTCTCAGAGACTTCTATGGGCTTAATGTGTCCTTTAAAATAAAGTTTTTTAACATCACATAATTCCCCTTCTGTCTTTGTCCTCTCCAGCAGCAGAGCTCCCTGGCGATTGCACGGCTACACCTGGGCACCAGCTCGGGCTCTCCCCGTTCCCTCTGCCCCCAGACTTCTTTCCTCTTTCTCTCTGATTTCTTGTTTTGTTTAAAAGAAGGCCGGGCTGGATGCTTTTAAGTGTCTAGGTGGTCCTGCAGGCACCGAAACAGAACCATTGTCTGAGAGAAGGTGGGAAGAGAAGAGAGAGGAGAGAGGAGAGAGGAGAGAGGAGAGAGGAGAGGAGAGGAGAGGAGAGGAGAGGAGAGGAGAGGAGAGGAGAGGAGAGGAGAGGAGAGGAGAGGAGAGGAGAGGAGAGGAGAGGAGAGGAGGGGAGAGGGAAAAGAAAAGAAAAGAAAAGAAAAGAGAGGAGAAGAGAGAAAAGAGAAGAGAAAATAAGACAAAAGAAGAGAAAAGAAGAGAGAAAAGAAGAGAGAAAAGAAGAGAAGAGAAGAGAAAAGAAAAGAAGAGAAAAGAAGAGAAAAGAAAAGAAAAGAAAAGAAAAGAAAAGAAAAGAAAAGAAAAGAAAAGAAAAGAAAAGAAAAGAAAAGAAAAGAAAGAAAAAAGAGGAAAAAAGAGAAAAAAAGATGAAAAAGAGAAAGCAGAGCGAGAGGACCTGCGGGGTGCAAGCGGTCCCGGGTCCGCGGATGCGCCGGTCCCTGCCCGCCGCGCGGCTCCGCTCGGCTCCGCGCTGCGCGGGGGCTGCGAGGGGCTGCGCGGGTGCGCGAAGCTCCTCGATGCAGCCCGGCCCGGGACAGCGCCCGGCCGCGCACCCAAGGCGTGGTGCGCCTAACCCCGCGGCCTTTGTTTAATGATTTTATTGAAAGAAGGAGACAGTTGTGGGGAAACAGGTTTGACAAGGAGCTGCATTTCCCCCTCGAGGGAATAGCTTCCCCCCTTCCTCCCCCCCCACCTTTCTTTCTGTTTTTGGTTTCCCTTTGACATCAAAGTCAGTAATCGGTTCATTGCAGTGTCAAGTTCATTATTTAATTTATTTATCTCCACGAGTTAAATAGCTACACACCTGCAGACGGGCGAGAGAGTTAGAGGAATAATACGGCGGGGGGGGGGGGTCTGGAAACGAAACACATCGCGAGCAGAGGCGGTGAAGGGAGGTCTGGCGGGGCGAGTGGAGCAGGAGGGGGAAGGCTAGAGAGCGACGGAAAGGCAGCGAGGAGCAGGAATAGCGAAGCGAGGAAAGAGAGAAAGAAAGAGAAAGGGAAAGAAAGAGGGAGAAAGAGAAGGAGAACGGAAAGAAAGAAAGAAACAGAGAGAGAAGGAAGGAAATGAGAAAGGGAGAGCGAGACGGAGAGAGATAAAAGAGAGAAAAATCAATCAATGAAGACAAGAAAGAAAGAAAAAGAAAATAAAGTTAAAAAGGGAACGAAAGGAGGAAAGAAAGCAAGAAGAAAGGGAAAGAAAGAAGCAAAGTAGGAAGGAAAGATCCCCGCTAAAGTTTCCAGCCCTGTCGCTTCGCGATCGCCCACCTCACCCCGACTTTACCCCGACCCCCCCGAAGCCCGTTCCCCGCCCCGCGGCAGCCGCCGGGGCCGCCCCGGGGAGCAGCGCCCCGACGTGCGCCCCTCGGCCGGGCTGGTTTCAGGGGCTACGCAGCGTCCCACCAAAGCTCTGCTGTGATGGGGAGCTGGGAGGGGGGGGGGACGCGATGCCCCCCCCCGGTCTCTCTACCCCCATCTCCTGCGGGGCCCGGCGGGCCGCGGGCAGGCTCTTTCCCCCCGCCCCCCCGCTCTCCTTCCGACCATTGTCAGACTAATCTGGGTGGATGTTAAAGGACACTGAGCTATCGGTGTTATCACCCAGAGTGACAGCAACTGTCAGCTGGGGTTAAATCAGCGCTCGGCGCTGCCGGCGCCGCGCCGCGCCTCCCTGCCCCACGCCGGGCGCATTCAGCCCCGCGTGTCCCAGCGGATCGTCCCGCTGCTCCCAGGCCCTCCCGAAGCCAGCTCCTTTAATTGTCCTCATTTGTAAGAGCCGTTTTGTCATGCTAAACGAGGCTGGAGCAGCCATTCTAACCTCTCCTTTCAGCCCTTTTCTCCTCTCCCCTTTTGTTTACCTTCGCCTGATCTCTCATTTATTTATCTATCTATTCTTCCCCTGCTTACCCTCCCATTCAAGCCCCATGTATGTTAATTGTGTTATGCCGTTTAATTCTAACACCGGTCTCCAAAGAGCACTTAATGAGCAAAGCACATCCAAACACGCATCGCTCCGGCTATTCAGCTCCTCCAGACGGACCTCTGCCTCTCACTCCTTCCCCCTCTGCAGCGAGACCCCCTCCCTTCACGGAAAGCCCCCCCCCCCGCCCCATGAATAGCGCCCCAAACATCACTAATTGATCCGGACAAGATGCTAATTCCAACCCACCGCCTTCCAGCACTACCAACATCCCCCCCGCCCCGCCAAATCTCTCCTCGCCCCGGTAAAACTTCAACGCCACGGAGGCAACTTGCGAAAGCCCGGTTCCCCGACGGGATGGGGGGGCCGGGGCGGAGGGGAGCAGCCCCCCCCCCCCCCCGCAGACACTCGGGTTTGCCGCAGCAAAATCCCCGCTTTTCGGAACTTTTCTCACCCCGCAGCCGCTTTTCCCCGACGGGCTCCAAACGGAGCCCGACTCGATCCGTTACGGCTCCAAACCGGCCCCGACCCGGTGAGATCGGCTACCGGGGAGGGGAGGGAAGGGGAGGGGGGGACACACACGTCGGGACGAGGAGAGCGGCTCCGCGACGGCGGCGAACGCCGGGGGCTGCGGGGGGAGCTCGGCCCCGCCGCGGGGAGCATCCAGCCAGCCATCGGCCGCAGCCCCCGGCGGTCGCCGGTGCGGGACGCGGGGCTGGGGAGCCGGGGCACCGCATTTACACCACGGAGTTGCCTCGTTTGATGACAGATTGTCTTTATTCAAAACGTCTTTGTTCAACAAATGAAAAGGTTTAACGAGGTAAAATCCTGCCGGATACATTTTTGTTTTTCCTTCTTCTTCTTGCCCAAGACATTGTGAAAACATATTTAAATTACCGTCGGTTTTCATTCGGGTTTTCGTTATTATTATTATTATTATTAGTAGTATTAATTTTTTACAATTCTACTGCCTGACTTCATACCTGACGTTCTGTCTAAAGTAAACTTAGATCTAGTCTCACTGGTTCACACAAATTTAAGGACTATCTGTTTTAAATTAAGCAAACACTATCATATGTTTTAAATATAAATGTTTCTCCCCCTCTTTTTTTTTTAACTTTGAAGACCCTTTTTCTGACATGAAAAGCAATTTTACCTAGTAGTGCGTGGTGGCAAAATATATATATATTTATATATATAACACAGCTGATCTCGTCTTTTAATGTGCAAAAAGAAAACAACAACAAAAAAAAACATAGTAAGACCGGGACTTCCCAAAGTCAAGTCCAAGTGACATGAGACCCTGGAGAACTCATAGACATTAAGAGAATAAATAAAAATCGAAACCGCCTCTCTCTCTTTCCCCCCCCCTTTTTCTCCCCCGCTTTGTCCCAAAAGGGCAGTTCATGGTTCGCTTTTTTTTCCTTTTTTCTTTCTTTTTTTTTGTTTTTTTTTTTTGTTTGTTTGTTTGTTTAAACACATTTACAACTCTTACAAGTGCCGGGCTCCTATCTGACCCCGCGATTGCAGATCCCCCCCGAGCCTGGGGCCAGCTCTCAGGACGAGGTTTAGGCGAGAGCATCTCCGAGTCCCCGAGGCAGCGTCCGCGTCTGTCCCGGCCCGGTGGCGGGCAGCAGAGTCCTGTTTCGGGTGGCCTTTTGCTTCTGCAGGTTTTATGTACATGCATACGAAGGAATCCCAGTTCCGGCTGCCACCCGGGGCGGGGGGGGACACACACACACACGCCTGTGGGGGTGTGGGTGGATGTTACATGGCAGTCGCATGTGCTGAAGAATAGGGGTCTATCCCAGTCTTGGTCATGCCTGGGAATAATATGTAGGCAACGGGAGGTTGCAAACTGGAAGCCGACCAAGCGGTACAGTTACATGGCACGACATAGCCCGGGTTAGTTGGCGAGGGGTGAGTGTGGGTGTGTTGGCTGGGGCAGCTCAAGCTGCCAAACGCCCCGTTCTGGTATCCCAAGGTGGAGGCGTAGGGCAGGGTGCTGGTGGCTAAGGTGTGAGGAACCTCAGTCATCTTCTGAATGGCGCTGGAGCTGAACTGGCTGGGGTCAAGTAAGGAGTAAGGTGCTGAGGTGGGAGGCAGGAAAGCCCTGGCCTTCTCCGGGGAGCTCAGCAGAGAGTCAGTGGCCCCCACGGGAAGCCCGGCGGCCTTTAAGGGATCGGTTTCCCCGAGGTAAGGCAAAGGGAAGACATACCTGTCCTTTTTGAGCAGGTTCTTGGGCTTGCGCCGGGGTCTGTACTTGTAGTCTGGATGCTCCTTCATGTGCTGCGCCCGCAGCCGCTTGGCCTCGTCGATGTAAGGGCGCTTCTCCGCCTCGGAGAGCAACTTCCACTCCGCGCCCAGCCGCTTGCTAATCTCCGAGTTGTGCATTTTGGGGTTCTCCTGGGCCATCTTGCGCCGCTGGCCGCGGGACCACACCATGAAGGCGTTCATGGGGCGCTTGATGTGGTCGCTGGGCTTGGACATGCTTCGGCCGGGCGGGCGGGCGGCTCGGCGGGAGGCTGCGGTGCGGGGCGCGCTGGGGGCGCCGGCCGGCGGCGGGAGGAGGAGGAGGAGGAAGGAGGAGGAGGAGGAGGAAGAGGAGGAGGAGGAGGCCGAGGGAGCCGGAGGAGCGGGAGGAGCGGGCTCAGCTGATCATCACAGGTCCTCCGCCAACGCCGTCCCCGGCGGGAGCCCGGCCGGGGCGGGGCGCGGAGAGGCGCGGAGCGGGGCGGCCCGCGGGGCCCGGCGGGCAGCGGCTAGGCGGGCGGCGAGCCGCCGGGCACTGCAGCGGGCCGGCGGTGGGGACGCGGCGCGGTGCGGGGCAGTTCAAAGGCGAGGGGCTGCGGCGCGCAGGCTGACATAGCGGCAGGGCGTTCACAGCGCGGCCGGGCGCCCAATCAGCGCGGAGGGGGACCCGCTTAAAAAGCGAGGGAGAGAGGAAGGGCGAGAGGAAGAGGAGGGGAGGGGACAGGGGAGGGAGGAGGAGGAGGAGGAAAAAAAAAGGAGGGGAAAGGAGGACACCCCCCTCACCCACCCACCCCCCCTTCAAACGCGCAGATTAAAAGGAAGGCTTTTGTAAGTCGCTGCGCTAATAGCAGCTGCGGGGGAAGCGGGGGGTGAGGGGGGGGCGTCCCCATCCTCCCCCCGTCCCGCCGGTGTGCCGAGCGGGGCCGGTACCGGCGTCCTCCAGGCTCCCCGCCGCCGCCGTCGGGGTTGCCAGCGCCGCGCTCCGCCGCGCTCCGGGCAGCTCTCCCGCTTCCCCCCCCCCAGCCCCTCCTTCCCCGCTCCGCAGCCCCGCTTAACCCCGGGAGCCGGCCCGCGTCCCGGCTTGCTTTGAATAATTGCCTGCCTCCCGCGAAACGCCCGTGGGGAAAATATTTATTAAATGGAAACAATTGTCCTGGCTCCCGGGGGGGGACCGCGTTTGTTCCAGGCTTATTGGTTTTTAGCACCTGCTTTGGTTAACAAACCTGCTCCGAAAAGCCGCCGCCGGGCCGTCCCCTGCCCCCGCCCGCCCCTTTCCGACAGCGACCGGGGAGAGAAACGAGAAATCGGGCGGGCGGTGCGGCGGGGGGAGGCTCCCTGGGCCGGTCGGGGGGGCAGCCGCCCCGGGCCCTTCGGGCTCCCCCCGTACCCCCCGCCGGGGCACGGCCGCCGCTCCGCCGGTAACTTCGCCTCCCGCCCGGCGGCGAGCCGCCGCCGCGATCCGCTCCGTGCCGGGGTGCCGCTGTTGGTGGGTGCCTACCTAACCCCCTCCACCTCCTCCTCCTCCTCCTCCTCCTAATAATAATAATAATAATAATAATAATAGTCGTATAAACCACCCTCGAGCTTGTTTCCTGCCTTCTTCCTTTCCGCTTGCAATAAATGACTTTCATTTCCCTACAGAGCCGTGTGCGTGCGGGGCCGGGGAGGAGGAGGAAGAGAAGGAGGAGGAAGAAGAGGGGGGCATATGGTTTAGAGTCCGCTCACCTGGACGGGGCCGGCAGCACCGGAGGCTTTAGCTTTGCCCCCGCCAGCGCCATCCCAGCGGCTTTTTTCGTTGCGCCCAGATATGCGCCGCGAATTTCTCAGCCCTCGCCGGGAGCCCCGTGCCCAGAGCGGGACCTGCAGGGCGGGACCCCCCCGCGAAGGCACCGGACCTTCTCCGGGGAAATTTCCCCCTGCCTAAGGTGGGCTCCCCACCTCCACCCACCACCCCAGCAGCCGCTGCGTGCATACGGGACCCTCAAACAAAATAAAGGGGGGTGCAGGGCCCCCTTCCCCCAGCTTGCCCCGCCCCCCCCGGGCTCCTGCTACGTCGTCCCCCCGGGGATCTCCGTGCCACGCGTGGTCCCGGTAGCCCCGTCGGGGCTCTGGCCGCAGGCCGGAGCGAGGGTACCCGAGGGCTGCCCTTCCCCCCGGCAGGGACTTGCGGGCTTGGACCTGACCATAGTACGGTGGCACGCGTGGAAACTTATTTTTTACCCCACTTCCCCTGTGGAAACAGCGATACCAGCGGTCCCGGCTGCCGGGGCTCTGCCCCGCGGAGCGGCCGCGGCCAGGCGTGCGCGGCCGCGCTTAACATCCGCGGTTAAACCCGCGCTGGCACCGGTTCCCCCGACCCCCTCGCCTCAGTATATTGCGTTTTCCCCTCTGCCGCTTAAAATACAAAACTCCCTTTTTCTTTGTTGTTTTCATTGTTTATTCTCAGATTCTTTCCGGGGGGAGAATTACATCATTCGTCATCCCTCGCGAAGATTAAGCGAGGGAAACGTGGCGTCGTTCTCAAAAATGCGGGTAGCAAGACAAATCGTTCGGAAGGGAGCGATAGCTCGCAAGGCTTTGCCTGCTCCCGAAAAGTCTTTCCAATCAGTTAATGTTGCTTCGCAATATTAATGATAAAAAATCGGCAGCCTTGCTTTCATTGGCTGGTGCCTTTGCCTTGATGCATCACACACTCTCTGATCAGCTCGGGGCATTTCAGGCTGTATTTTGTTCATTTACATCCCATATATGCCCCCGTTAAAAAAACAGGCAGATGGGAAAAGAAAGATTTCCTTCCAGATGCCAACGCCTCCACCCCTAAATACTTCCCTTTTTACCCTAAATCTTCTGTCCTGGAAGGGCATCTGTTGCAGTTGTACATCCCCCGAGGACGGGTTTTATAAACTTCGTACGCCTTTTTTTTTTTTTTTTTTTTTTTGAGACAGCAGCGATTTCCAGGGCGGTGACTGAAATCCGTTTCTCCTCGCCAGCTTGTTTAGACACCAAAACTAATAGTGCGATTATTATTCCTGAATGATATCATGGTAATGCAGAAAGATAAGAATGGCCTGATATGGAAACATTAAAATTATATTCTTGGAGATAGTTCATTTGGAGTAACTTTAAATTAGATGAGATCACATAGCCTGAGATCTAATATCAACATAAATAGAGCTGTATTTCTGCCTTCATCTTCCTCCTCCTCCTCCTCCTCCTTGCAGGAATCTCGGTCGGGCTTGCAGCACTGCAGTTGCCAAAAGTGAGAGGCAAAGAGCACAGCACCTATAATTTGAAAATACCCCCCTATCCATAATTTGGTTGCCGGAAAAGAATGGATCTTTAAAGAATGTTTTTTATGCTTCAGGCACTAGGAAAGGGAGGGGATTTTTAATTGATTTTTAATTGAAGGGAGCACGTTTTGGAAAGACTTTCAGGTCTTTGGTGCTTTTCACAGGCGCTGAGGACACCAGTCCTCCTTGCTGTTCTGCGTGACCTGGTGAGATTCCCACTGACAGCAATGCTTTTTACAAATATATAGAATTAGCTCAGCACATAGGCTGACTATTTGGGTATTTTTCCTTCATATTTGGTGATTTTACATGCAAGTGCATACATACAGTTCTGTATGCATGTGCCACATATCAAAAAAAGACCCATCTAATCACATGCTATCAAATAATATTTTCTGAGAGAGATACATATGTAAAATATAGGCACACACCAGCTCATACAAGCACACAGCACTGATGCATTCACAGATACTGTGCAGAACAGACTGCATACATACATATGGGTTATTCTCAGTGCATGTTTGCAGTATTTCTTGCTCAGTCCCCCCCCCAACCCTGAGAAAATCATTCATGCAACTACAGCTACACATAGTTACACCGATACAGCCTTCTGCATGGCGAGATTTAATGGAGCGGGTCAATACCCTGTACATACGTGACAGAAGAGGGTAACAGTGATGGATGTGGCAGATTGGATCATCCCACGATCTGGTTTGCCCAGCGTCTGCTTTCTCACATTGGCCAACAAGAGATGCTTCCTGGGAAGGCACCACGCTCTGTGGGAGAGAGCTGCTGAATAATTTGCTACAAAAATAAAGATTCTCCTCAGTCCCCAGTAATTAGGACCTGGTTTATGCCCCAAAGCTGAAGTTTACAGCGATTTCAAAACTTAACTTTTGTTCTGCTCACTTTATCTATCCGTGACGCTACATGATCTCCTGTAATCACTCCATCCTTTGGCAGAGGGCTATATGCATTTACAGAATTCATTTCTCACAGGTGATCTGTTCATTATTCCTTTGCAGCATTCTTTTTTTTTTTTTTTTTTTTTTTTTTTGTAGTCCACTGTTAATGAGGAAGGTGATGTATATTTTTGCCCAAGGGGATTTCCCTCCCGGCTCAGGCTCCCTGCAGGTGATAACCCTGCAGTGTGGCCAGTCACGCTGGGGAGCCACCGATGCTGGGAAACCCGTCCCCTGCCAACACCGTGGGCAGGTCCAGTGCATTTTACTGTTGCAGGTCTTCTCACAGCCCCTGGGGTAGGGGTGGTGGGGGCGAAGGTCCTGATTAGTGAGCCAGTGGGACTGCCTTACAGCATAATTCTGTGCCCCAAATTACAGCAGCCTTCCCAGGCAATAAAATTAAGCATAACTCTCTGTGTGTATTTGTGTGGAAGTGCTGCACTGAGCAATACTGACTGCAGGCAGGTCAGCAGCCACTTGGGTTGACATTGCTGTCGCTGTGAAGCGCATAATGCTGGTGCAGAGAGCACCGAAACTGCCCACGCAGAGTCAGATGGTAGCTTGGTCTCCACGGGGCCCACAAAGGGTGTCTGGGTGTAAGCCCTGCATGAGACTCCTGGGGCAGTGCCACCTCTCTGCCACCTCCTGGCCTTTTCTTAGCAACTTTAGCTGTTAAATAATAGCTAACGAGTGCCTAAAGAGCGGTTCATCCTTTCCAGGGTGAGAAATGCCCAGTGGAAATCCAGCGGGATTCTGCTAGTTGGATAGACCCACACTGCAGAGCCCTATGAGGTCCTTGGGTGCATCAGCCCACGTCCCCAGGGAAGGGTCCACAGAGATCACTGTTTGCTTTCTCTGCAGCAAAAGCAGCAGGAGGAGCCTCTCCAGTAAATAAGTATATTCACTGTGGCCATGCATGTAAACCCAGGGGCCTGACACAGAATTGACTTCCTATATTGTAAGGCCAGGGAGCCTCAGTCATTGTCAGCAGAATGAAGTGAAGGATAGGCGACCTAAGCTCAGAAGTGCAGAGCAGGCTTGTAAGGAAAGGTAGTATCTTTTATTAGACCAACCGATAACAGTCAGAAAAAACCAGACAGGCTTTCAGGCACACAAGTTCTGAAATAGAAGCAGCAACTTTCAAGAAAAGTGCCAAGGCTGAACTGTTTATCTCAGGTACTCACCCGCCTCCGTTTCTGGGAAGGCTGATGGCTTGATCGGCTGTAATACATCCATCCTCCCTGGTGCAGGATGAAGCACAGCAGTGTGATTATTCTCAGCTACACGTCAGGCATGGAGAAACAGGGAGGCCAGCCCAAGCCTGGATGCAAAGCTTGGGGTAGGGGAGGGAAGAGACCAGAAGAGTTTGATGGTATTTCAGGTGAGCTCTGGAGTAGCCTTCTTCTGAATCGCTGACATCAGTTGAAAGCTACACGTGGGAAGCACGTGGAGCTCAGACAAACATGACCGACTGCTGTGTTCTGCAAACAAGAGGACACACTCAAAACTATTACCTCGCTGTTATTTTTCTAGTGCATTTAAATAACATGAAAAGTGGATGTCTGGTCAAGATGCAAAGATACAGAGGAAAATACTCCTTTTATTGATTTATGTAATCCCAACAACCGTTCATAGGCTCGGGGTTCTTGCAAATCTATGTCTTGTCCCCGAGTGCCGTGTTTTGCATTTGGATATCTGAATGAGATGAATGGTGTTTAAAGGCAGTCACCGCAGATGTCCCTGAGGGCTGCAGTGCCCCAAGTTTCAGCAGTATCTGTTATTTTAGTGAAGGGTGGTTCAATTCGTGTCTACTCCATTCATTTAGGATCTGTCAGCATCACGCATATCGACAAGGTGGAGTTAGATTTTTTTGTCAAAACTGCCCTCTTTGGTCAATGTGCCCACTCTTGTGAAAGATCTGCCCCCATAGACACAGCCAGGCCCAGAGCATGGTTAAGCTCATGTTTAACTTCCTACTTATGTGAACCAAACCACACAAAAGCCATACAATTTCCTCCCTGCTCTTATCACGTACACTGATATGGCACTTGAGTTAAACATATTCACCAGAAATACAAAGCCTGTGAGAAGGTAACACTCGAGACCCATCAAGGATCTGATGAACAGCCCATTTATCTTACTGCAAGGACTCCAGACCCCTCTTCTCCCCACTCACACAACTGTTCTCAGTGTCTCAGGGTGAAACTCCAGGGGTGGGTTGGGATATTTTAAGCATTGAAGGGCATTTCTTTCTCATCACATATTCCCAATATAAAGGTAGGACTCTAGGAGCACCAATGGCCAAGCGCTGTCTGCTGTAACCTTGGAGAAGTAATCCGTCATATGGCCCAAAATAATCAGGATAACCTCCAGAGCATGCAGGGAGGTTTTAAGTGTGTTGTTTAGCTCCTGAATTCCTGGAGATGGACCACAGTTGTAAGACATGCTCCAGTAGGCAAGAGAGGATCCATGGTAGTAAGAGACCAGTAGTAACAGATGCTTTTCTGCTTCAAATCTGAGACCCTCTGTAGACTTCACTCTGTGCTAAGCACATCAAATATTGAGATGCTGGTTGGCAGTATCAAGTCTGTCTGGCAAACACAGCTTTGGATTGAACTGGTGAAACAAGGTCTAAACAGCCACTCGGTTCTGTTGTTTATTGAAAATTCTACCCTTCCACTGACCTCACTGAGTGAACCAGCTTCAGGAAAACCACAAAGCATGTACCCACCCATGCTGTTTGAAAATGCAACGGCTTCCATCCAAACACTGCTATACAGGAGCCCAGATGCCTCTGAGATGCCTTTTGTTGCTTGCTGGAAGTTCATGGTGGCATCTTAGGGGCAAACCTCCTCCCTGGCTCACCCCCAGCCCAGGAATGGTCCTCAGAGGCTCAGCAGAGCAGAATAATGCCATGTGCCCCTGAGCAGGGAAGGTGCCCACACATTACACATAGACTATGCGTAAACTGGCTGTTTGCTCTGGGGTGTTAGCTGTCAGTTCAGGGCCATGTCAGATACCGTGTTCTGGTGGGGAGTCTGGCAATGGGTCCCCAGCAGTAAGGAAAAGACCCCTCCAGCATCCTCAAGAGGAAGCAGCAGGGCTGCGATCTCTACCCTCCTTGGGCGTCAGATTGACCTTCTGCTCGGTGAAGCTGTGAAACAAGTCTGCAAAGCCAGGAGTGAGGGAAATATCACTGCTGGACTCCAAAAAAATGAGTCAACCAGAGGGATGGAGGTGGAAAAGCATTTGGATGGAGGAGACCCCAATCCCTTGAGCCACTTGGACATCCACCCTGGTGGGGGATGCAGTCTTACTGAGACACACCAGCTCTACTGCAGGACAGACACAATGACTGGGAGCAGAGCTGTGCTGGCCTGGCGCTACCAAAAAGCATTCCTGGTTTGTGTTGCACATGCCCTCTCCCGCCCTCCCCAGCTTGGTCCTGTTCGTTCGGCCACAGCATCCCTGACTCAGGGCCTTTCTTCACTGGCAAACAGTTCCCTCTGCAGTAAACTTTGGGGGAAGTCTCAGGAACTAATTTTGGGGGATGGTACAGATTATATGATCATGGCTTGAGGAAATTATTATATTTTTAATTGAATTTTGTGTGCTATGCACAGATACTACAGTAGTGGGCCCTTTATCAATTGTTAACACGAATACTAATGAATACTAATGCTAATCATTTGTTTCTGGAAACAAATACAAAGATATTTGATGGAAAAATCTCTCTGAATTTTAACACCCAAAATAATGAAATGCATCACAGTCCGGTGGTGCCAGAAGACAAAACCCTACAGTTACAATATGGTGACACAAAACGTGAGATACGGAGGAGCTGCTGCTTTCATTAGCTATTCTGCTGACTAACACAGCGGGGCTGGACTCCAGAAAATTACTCTCTTGCAACCCACAAGGAAAAACTCCAATAACCTTGGCCCGAAGCTGCAAGGGAATGCCACGTGATGGCCAACCACCCGCTCCAGGGCAGAGCACAGATGAGCAGCCAGCGACGTCTCCTCCAGAGTTGGTTCTGCGGGGTCAGAGTCCGGCACCCAGCCCTTGCACAGAGCTGTACCTATGATGGAGTGATGCGCCTGCTTCATTATTTATTTATTGCAATAATTTACAAGGCACCCATCTCTCCAGCAGCTGCTTGTTCTTTACGAGGTTTGGAGATGAAAGCCAACAATATTTCCACCCACCCAGCCCAAACGGGAAGGCAGCTCAGTAACCCTTTCCTAACCCTCGAGACAGGGATTCTGTGGGGAATAATTTAGCCAGCAGGAGACTCCAGAAACAGCAATTAATGAAAGAATTGGATGAAGCATGTCTTATATCTTGTTCCAAATACAGCCATACAGGTTTATACTGGGGCAGGGGAGGCAAACGTTAAAGGGAGGGCCTGCTCTGGAACACACCCAGTCTGCAGCACCTGCAAATTTCCCCTCCAGGATAAATAACTAAGATATCTCCATCACTTGGGGCTGCTCAAATTATTCATAGCAAATAAATTACCAGGTGTATTTAGTCTGTTGTTTCCCCCCCCTTCCTTTTCCTACACGCTCATGAATCACTTGGAAATAGATTCTGATTTCTGCAAGTGTGTCTATTAGTCATAATAAAGAGACGTGGCACGGCTCATGCGAAGATGTGTGGCCAATGGGCTGTCGGCAAATACTCATTATTGGTCTGGTATCTACATCTGAATGGTGATTCAGGTTGTTTGCTGCTGCTTCTGAGCCCGGATTGGTGATGGGGCTTTTTTTCCCCCCTTCCTTTTTAGCGAGCAGTGGGAGCAAAGAGGGAGGACCACAGAGATACTCAGTGCAAACCTGCTCCACCAGGCAGGAATCTCCTGCTTCTCCTGCAAACGTGGCTGCTCAAACAAAGGCCAGTGCCCGTGCGGGGATGGTGGTCCTCGCCGAGGCCACTCTGACCTGCAGTCAGACCCAAGAATGTTGGTGTCCACCTATGCATCCGACATCCAAGCTTTTGCAGAGGCCAGCCAGTGCTGCCCATACATCTCCAAGAGTCAACACACCAAGGCAATAAGTTCTCCGCCTGCCAGCCAGAATGCACCTGGGAAGATATATGAACGGCATTTCGTTCCCTTCTGTTATACCGTCTGCCTCAATCCCAGCCGCTGAGAAACCGAAGCGGCACAGCGGATCAACCCCATCTCCTCTGTTCGAGACTTTTGCTTCCATAGGCAATTACTGCCCCAACAAACAAACAGTTCAAGGTTGCCCCAATGAACCTCCAGTGTCCTGCTGGCCACAGAGGGAGAGAAAATCTATCATTGCTGGAACACAATTTGCACACCCAACTTGGGCAGGGGTGGAGACGTGAGGGGACGCGGGTGGGAGGAGAGGAGGAGGACGAGCTGTGGCTGACCTTCCTCTGCAGCACGTGTCGGTCAGGTTGCGGGGGATGGGAGACTTGTCTGATTACTGGCCAAAGAATAATGAGCAGTGCTATTTAAACACATCCAATTATTGTTGTTATTCAGTGGGCAGAGGCCAACGTGAGAATGAAAACACAGAAGGAGCAGAGAGGTCTTTGCCTGGGAAAGCGTGTAGGAGCCTTGTAACACTCCCCTATGAAAAGGGATTTAATCAACAGCTACAAATTTGCAGGGCAAAGAAAAAGATGTGCAGCACTGACTTTTCACGCTTCCTCTGGCATGGGGCCTGCAGATAACTCCCCTGATCACCACCCTCCCCTGGGAAGGACTACTTGTAGGCACGAGATCAGGCTACCCCATCCATCCAAACACAGTCCAGGGCATAAGCCCGAAAGAAACATCTTCATTTCCCTCTGGTGCTCTGACTCTATTGCAATCCGATGGCTTGTGACGATCAAGTCATCTCTCAGACCTACCAAATGTGGTGGGTACATAGGCATATAGGCCAGACTGTTACATCCTCTTCGTTCCCAGCCCTGCTTAGTGCTGGTTTTTGCTTGGGAGTCTGGTCTACTTGGCTCCTGCACCGGCAGACCTGATCAGGAAAGACATCAGGTTCTTAGACCAAAGGAACTGTTGTTGCACAGTTTTACCAGGATAAAGACAACTTTGCATCAATTAGCTTAGTGCCTTCCTTTAGGCTGCAGTGACACAAGCAACTATGTAATGACACCCTTGCTTCCTCAGCCAGGGGCTCATTCTGCTTTATCTCTGCCAGCATCCTTCATTCCTCCAGCCACTGGCATCCCTAAAACAGAGCTGAGCAGTTTCCAAAAGATGAGTCCCATCTCAGCCCAAAGGGCTGCAGCCAACCCCTTGGTATGGAGGAGCTGCACTGCAGATGAGTAAACTGGTCCCACGTGCTCCCCAAACTTATGAATCCCCCAGCTTTATAGGATTAACTCTCTCACCAGAATCACAGGTGATTATTGCTCCCTTCTGTGTCTTCACATGGTTTGCAATAATGCTCCAGGGATTCGTAACAATTAACCGACTTCAGCATCTCAAGCTGTCGTCAGTCAGTGACACAGGAGGAGATAGCCTCCAAAATTAATCAAAGCAGAGGAAATAAGTAGTTTAGCCCCTTTCTTTGCTATTATTCCCATGTTAACACTGGAGTCTTCCCCTGTGGGATGACAACACGTTTCTACTAGAGCAGCACCACTGAGCTAAAGTGAAGATTGCAGTTTTATTTCTGTGCATGCGCTGCTCTTCAGCGACATGTCCCCCAAACTAACTCCAAATATGAAGAAAAAAAACAGGAGAAGAAAATTTTCCTTCTTACGTGGCTTCTTCTCACCAGCTCCTGGCTTTGCTAGCATCCCAGCACATGGTTTCCGCCAAGGTTAAAGGTGTGCTTAAGTCCCGAGGGAAGGCAGTTTGGCCCTGCCAAGCCTTCTGTTGATCGTCGTCGCTGCCCTAACACGTGTGGTGAGCAGAGTATTTGCTTCCATTTACGGATAAGGATTCTTTTCCAATTAATCAGTCCTGGTTGTGTATTTAATTGCAGCCCAAAGACTCTCTCTGTGACTCATGCGATGCCTTTAATCGTTATCTGTTAGGTATGTGGCTGGGTGCCCTGGGTCAGAGGGCTTCGCTCCTGATCCTCAGCAGTATCTCAGGACCAAATGGTCCTGAACTAAAGTGGGATGGGAATATGGCCTCCTGTCACATCCTCAGGCACAGACTGCTCCCTCCTGGCAGCAGCCCTGCGATCTCCAGGTCTCTCTGCTCCCGAGGTCTGATCCCTCTGAACTGGCTGGAGAAGACAAGCAGAGCCTGTTTGCCATGAAAGGAGTCTGGGCAGGCTTCTCCTGCCAGGCCAACTCAGTGGCTCCTACCCGAAGGCTTAGTATCTCTTTGGTCACAGTAAAGCTGGGCAGAGTGGCTTTCAATATATTTGTCCTTCCTCCAAAATCTGGGATTTATTTTTTGTAGCCCTGGACTGACACTAAAATTGCATCCTGGGTGTTTTGGTTTTTCGTTTTTTTTTCCTGAAAACTTTGCCTGATTTCTAAGGCAAGAGTGCAAAAAGGTTTGCAGAAATGCTGCCTGCTTCCATTTTTCTGTTACTGTTGCACAATATTCATGTTTTGAGCCCTATTCCCTTGAAAGGGCTTTTTATTCTAATGCAGGAAATTTCAAGGAAGCAAATGCATTTTCTGTTTCCCTTGCAAAACAGCAATGTTTCTCCTTTGGAAATTTTCTGTTTAAAAAAATAGGTTTACCGATATCCCACATTTTGGAATCTACAATAAATCATGCCTCAAAAAAGGGGGAAAGGAAGAGAAGACAGGAATGCTACGAACTCAGATTAGGATAAAATGCAGGGGACATTGTGGGGATAGCAGCATTTTTCTACTTTAAGCTATGGTTCAGGAGAATAAATTCTCTAAAACACCGGAGTGCTGCTGTGTCCGCAACGTTTTAGCATCACAGCTAAAATAAAAGAAAAAAACACAGTCAGGAGCTCTTGAAAGGGGAGTGTTATTGCCCTGCTCTACCCCTCTGGGAAGTAGTATAAGAGCAGAGTCAGGCAGCAGCAGGTATTTTAGCTGTGGGCTATGGGTGGGGAGGAGATGGGGGGCAGCTGCTGAAGCCCAGGGAGTGGCGGAGGCTGGCAGGGAGCAGCCTGGGGCTTGCAGGGGGCTGTGGAAGAGAAGAGGGTCTGCAGAAGGAGGTGTCCAATTTCTTGGTCCAACAACGCAGCAATTTCGCCATCACAGAGTGGGGCTGACAGCAGAGGCCACCTTCGTAAAACACTCCCACTTCCACCGGTGCCTGTGAAACGCAGC
The DNA here is from genome assembly GCF_964188355.1 of Buteo buteo. NCBI lineage: Eukaryota > Metazoa > Chordata > Aves > Accipitriformes > Accipitridae > Buteo > Buteo buteo. Next base: position 31,929,484 of record NC_134177.1, read on the forward strand.
GAGCGGCGCGGGCAGGTCCCAGCCGCTCTGAAATAGCTCAGTGCCACTGAAGTGAAAGGACCGGCTTGCAGCTTACATCAGCCCAGGCTGTAGCTGCCAATCCGAATCGCTTGGGACGGGGAAACAGCAAAGAAACTCCAGACTCTAGAGGGGAGCATCAATGTGTCAAGCTACGGGGAGGTTCCAGAAACATTTTAGGATGGGCTGATAGATGACCAGAGTTTAAAAGTGTGTGAGAAGAAGCCAGAGGGATATGCACAAGGTCAGGACTCCACTGTATAAGAGCCCCAAGAGAGGCTGTGCTGGTGCAGGTGGTAGGGAAGGATCACCCTCTTGCAGGAGACACCAAACCCCATGTCCCAGGGCTGGGCTTTGCCCATTGCTGAGCTCCTGCACTGGTGGTAAGCGGCAGAGCTGCAAGATGGGGTCAGCTGATGTACGTCCTTCCTGAATCCCCAACACCTCCCCCAAACCGGAGCAGCAGCAGTGCCTTTTGGGGAGGAGAGAGCCAGTCTGGGAAGCTCTTGCCTGGGGATTTGGCTGTTCAGCTGCTATTACGGTCAATGGAAGCCGGGTAGCTAAATCTTTCTGCCGTGCTTTGAAATCTCCCCTGCAAGTTTTCAGCGGTGCGGGAGGAGAGGCGTGGGCCCCCTGCTCCCTCCGCTTACATGCGAGCAGTGCTAATACCGCTCCTGCCTGCCCAGCGTGACGAGGAGGGGCTGCGCTCTGGCTGGGCATCTTTTCTTTGAAGTGGAGTGAAATCCTAAAGCTTTCATTCGGAGAGTGCAAATCACTGCTAAAAGCTCTCCCCTCTCTGACCCCCATCTAGGAAACTCTAATCCAGTCTCACTGGCTTCACTAGTTTCCTTTTTATTGTTGTGGGGGGTTTTTTGCCAATGGTGACCTTTGTGTTCAAGCGTGGCTGACTCCAGCTGGAAACAAAACAGCCACCCCCTTCAACCAAGAGGTTCATGCTGATTTTTTTTTTTTTTTTTTTTTACACTAAGTTTCCCCTGTTTCTGCATGATGAACACTGCTCTCCGGTGCTGGCAGCTTGTTTTAGATTAGCTGGGACAGGCTTCTCTGGAGCATTACTGGGGTCAACTTCATTTTGGTGCTCAGAATGAGGATGCTGATAATCAGGGCACTCATTAGCCCCTGTTAATGAAAGGGAGTTGATTGCTCCCGTTGTCATGCAGCCCTGAATCAAGCCAAACCGGGAGTGCATAGAGGGCAGGGGCCATGGGCTTCTGGTCTTTGTAAGAACACAAGAACAGCAGCTCTCATGGTCAGTGCTGATGTGTGATGGCTATCAAAAAGAACTGAGATGCTGGAGGCAGGGCATAGGGAGCACATTTTCCTTGGCCACGGGAGCAAATTCAGGAATTCCTGAATTTTCCATGAATGCTGGCCTTTCTGCCAGGGCAGGTAAAGCTGCCAGATCATGGCTTTCCTGGTGTTAATCTGGGGAACCGAGCAATTAGCGTGGAGTTGCCTTGGGGCCCGAGAGACTACAGGATGCATCGCTGCACTTGTCACCGCTCCTGCCTCCCTTCGCCCTGTGCTGCTGCTAAGCACGTTATCTGTACAAGGCTTGTCAAGAGCCACAGCCCCTTTGAGACGGAGCAGGAGCATGGGGCGATGCTGGCTTTGGCACTACTTTCAGCCCACAGCAGGGCTGGGGAAGGCTGTCCAGGGAAATGTGGCCAGGAGAGTTGGAGTTGTTAGCTGCCGGTCGGACCGCTTGGGTTTTCCTAGGAGAAAGCACTGGGTTGGGACTCTTCCTCTACCCCATGGGATGATATCAGAAGGCAATATAATTCCCGTTTGTGTCTGCATGGTGACCTTGAAAACCCTGTCTATATTTAAAGTTTAAGGCTTTAGCATAGAGGCAAGGGAGGTTCAAACCACCTTCCTGCTTTTCCCCTGCTCACCCAAGAGACTCAAACTTAAACTTGCTGGTGGAGACCCCTCTGCAGTACCCAATAACCTGTATTATCTTCCTACAACCAAAAAGCAGACTAAGGCTGTGCACTAAAGCTGCATTTAGCAAGGATCTCCCACGTGCCATGATGCCTCTAGTGTCTTCTCCAAGGTTCTCTTGTCCTGGAGCATTCTCAGAGCCACTCCTTCCCTGCTCCTCTTGGTCAAGCCCCAGCTACTGCTGGCCCTAAGCCTCCTCCTTCACCAGCTCTAGGTACAATGGGGTGATGCTGGTTTTTTTGTTCCTTAGCCTCAGCTTTGCCTTTCAAGTCAGACATCAAGGTGGCCACTGGGATTAGCTGTCTCCTCCTGCTTCCATTTTGTCCCACCGCTCCATCGAGTTCCTGGATTTCAGCTTCTTCCCCCGGCCATTGCCTCCTTAAAACACAACAGCAACATTTCCAAAGTTGCATGCAGCTGGACATGCGAGTTGCACATATTCTTCTTAAGACCTATAAAAGGTAGTTTGCTGTGAGCCCTTGTGTGACATCAGCGCACACGGATGAGTCCAGAGTGGCACAAAGTGGGAGATCCTTTGCCCTTGTGCATCAGGAGATGACAGACGGGGCACTGCTGCCCCCAGAGCAGAGGACAAAGCATTGCTCCTCTCCTGTAGCGATGTGACCCACTCCGTTAGGAGTGTCCTCGGTGGGGAGAAGACAAGACCTCACGATGCCTGTCCTGGGCTGTAAGTCAGCCCTCCACAAGCTGGCCTGGAAAAAGCAGAACTTCCCTCATATTAAAATCAAACACCCTGCATCTTGAATCGTTGTCTTATTTTCATCTGGGTGACATGGCTGATCTCCTGCTGCACTTAAGGCTGTTTTTCTCGTCCTTTTTAGAGGCTCTTTAATACTTTGTATTGTTCATCTTTTATTTTATCTCCTTATTTATTTTCCTCTAATGCCGACCTTCTTTCATCACCCTAAGACTTTCTCCCCCCCCCCCCCCCCGACCGAGTCTCCCATTAGCTTCTTGTTTTTCCCTTTAACTATCCTTTTGCTTATTTGGTATTGTAGGGCTTCATGCTTGTCTGCACCGCATGTCTGCTCGGACGGCTCGGCCCCACGCCCGGGGAGCATCACTCCCTCCCCCGGGGCTCATCGCTGCCTCCCCGGGGCTCCCCGGGACCGGAGCAGCTCTCCCTCTGCCCAGGAGAGGGCACTGGCGCAGCAGCCCACAGCCTCTTTAGTGCAGCCTACAGCTACTTAACTTCATTTTTTCCTGCTTAGGCTTCGATTTCCTCCTCCCCCCGCGGATGAGCATCCCCCCTAACACTCCCCCCCCCCCCCTTTTTTTTTTTCAAAATCTTTTTTTTCCCAATTTCTCCTTAAGTTTCTCCATGTCAGACTCCTTTTCTGCTGGTCCCCTCTTCAGGCCTAATCCCATCATGGAAGCCTCAGGTGCTCAGCATGGTGCTGGACACCTGGCAGTGTCTGTGCCGGCGCACTAGGAAAGGAGACTGGGAAGGTTGGGGGATGGTGTCCCTTGTCGCAGCTTCTCCGCTCTTTGCAGCACCGCATGCCAGAGTCACAGGGAGACTTCTACCCGGGCACAGTGACAGCAGAACTAGCTTCCTGCCTGCTCCGGTTCCACCAGACCCCCCCCACATACAGCGGCACAGAGGTGGCTGGGGAGCCCCGTTACCCCCACTGCCTCTTTCCTCTTCTCTCTCCACCCCCTGAAGAAGGCAAGAGCTCAGCTGCTGCCCTCAACAAGCACCTGCTATTAAACCCCCTGTTTTCTCAGGAGCAGCTCTGCCACCAGCTTCCCACTGCCCATATCCATGAGCAGCCAGAGGCTTTTCCTTTCCATCAAGGGATCGCTTCCTCCCAGTGTCGGTGGGAATGGGGGCAGGCCTGGCGTGCAGCTGCTAAGTAAAACACTGCACGGAACCTAAAAATAGCTGCCGTGCGTCTGATCTGCGTCAGCTGAACTGAATCTTCAAGTGCAGTTGTGCTCCGGGAAGAGACACCCTTGCTTGCTTGTTTGTTTATTCCTGCATTCAGATGCTCCTTTTTTCTGATTCCTCTGCAAGTCCTACACCCAGGCAAGGAGGCAGCTTCCCTAGCTGCCTGCTTTGGCAAGTTCAGCTGGGGGTGAGGGAGGAGCCGGTTCTGGTTTCCCCAGACATAGAGGGGTTTTTTTGTAAACTTTGCTTTGCTGAGAGCTTTTTTTTTTTCCTTTTTTTTCCTTTTTTTTTTTTCCTGTAATGAAGGGATCTTCTTGAAAACCTCTGCACCACCTGGAGTAAGCTGTGCAAGGGAACTGGCCATGCACACCATTTCATGGACCAAGTGCCAAGTGATGGTTTAGAAGTATTTTTTCATTTAGGCTTTTCAGAGGAGTTTAAGGACAGTGAAGTCAGGCTGGTAGTCTGGAAGATGAGCTTTCCATTAGCTCCAAATGACCCTCTTTCAACCTCTTTCACTCTTAATTGTACTGTTGGTCACTCAGGTCAGTACAAACTCTGCCAGGATCAAGGGCACATTTTCAACTACATTGAGGAGCCTGAAAGCAGCATGGGATTTTCAAAATTGCCTAAATAACCTAGACCCATGCACTGCTAAAACTGCTAAGAAACACCGCTTTTTACTTCCAGAAATCCTGAGTGCCCCTGAAAACTTGCCCCAGCGGGCTTCTGACTCCTCTCCCCCTCATTAGCACTGTATTTGGGGGATGTCCCTCATTTCAAGGAGGGGATAATATATTGCCCATGCCAATTTTGTCATTGGAAATAATTACTGTTGGAATAAGGAGCCGCAGATCAGAGCTTGTAAGGAGGGCTGCCTGCGCTGAGACCTGGGCTCTTGTGACACTGGACGTGACACACTTGTCAGGTGGGTCCTGTGTTTGGACCTTCCCACGCCAAAAGGTGAGGTTTTGATGGCATTCAAGTCCAGACTGCTCTGGACCGTCTTTGCCGTGTGCAATAGGAAGGAGCTCTTCCTCACCCAGCTCCTCGCATTGTCCCCGTCGGGCTCACCAGGCTGGTCGGCGGATGAACCCTCCAGGTTCTGGTGGGGCCGGTCATTGTGCATTGAACTCTGGGGAGCCTCCAGCTGCAGCTTCCTTCTCTGTGGTATGCTCTGGATCTTCCATCCAAGGCAAATTGATCGCATGGGGTCTTATCTAGAAACAGCCAAGAGCCGCACGTGGCCCCTCTGCAAGGGCATCACCAGCGTTTCTGCCAGTTTGCTGCATCTTCTGCCCCTGGTGCCAAAACCATGGCTTGCCCTGTCGCCAGGGGCACTTGGGAATGGACAGGGGAACTTTCCAGGTGCCCCCTTCTCCCTCCCATCCATCATAGCCCCGTGGTGTTGGAAAAGGGAGGAGAGGCTCTCGTGTGTGCATGAAGCTCCTGTACCGCCTTCAGGACTGAGGGCAGGAAGCCAAAATCAAATCTTCCTTTTTTTTTTTTTTTTCTTCCTTTTTTCCCAGAGTGTATCACTGGCTATTGTCCTTATCAAACAAAGCCCTTTCATCAGAGGTTCTTTAACACACTTTATTTCTCTTTTATTTTGCTTTGAAATAAGCCGGGCAACAATTAATTTCAGAGAGAGAGAGAGAGAAAGAGAATTCAACAAGGATCTATTACTACTCTCGGCTTCTATTGCTGTAATGAAAATCTATTTCCTTTCCCTTTTGTGTCCCATATAATTTAATGCCCATTTTATTAATGGTCTGAAATAATTACGGAACCTTTTGTGATTCTCAAGTATGTTTCATTTAATTGTGCAATAAACGCCTAATCTCTTCCTCCATCTGAAGCTATTATGGCATTAAAATTAACAATTATGCAGCAATGCGCCCGGGTCCATAGAAATCACTCCAGATAACTAGACATATATAAATCATTCATGAGAACAATTTCTGAAAAGAGACGAAGGGAGAGAAGAAAAAAAATTGTGTTGAGAATGACATTGGGAAGCCAAGGGCCTGGTCTCTAAGAAGATAGCAACACCTTAAAAAAATCTTTTTTTCTTCTTTTTTCCCCTTTTTTGTTATTATTATTTTACTAATTGTGTTCAGTGGCACAGTGTGTCCCCCCCCCATTAGCCTGACAGTTATTTTCAGAATTAATTAACTGTTAGCTCAGAGGATAAATTGTTCATTATCAGTTTTCCCCCCCTTCCTTCTTTCTTTCTTTCCTTTTATAGTTTTTTTCTTTTTTTTTTTTTTTTCCCTCTTTCAGGCCAGCAATTACACTCTCCGCCTTTCACTGGCAGGTCCTGTTCTGTAGGAGGTAATCCAAATGGGGAAAGTGCTTTTTCTTTCAACCCTATTCACTTCTCCTCTTCTTCCTTTTGTGGGATTTAATAACCATGGCTGATAGGCGCACTGTGGACAGAGAGGTTAAGTTTGTTGTCTCAGCACTTTGCTGACAGAGGAGAGCTCAGGCATCCTGCTGCCTCGGCCAGCCCACCTCTCTGCTCCTCGCACCGCACTGCTATTTCATTGCGATTCGTCTAATTGTGATTTGAGCCCCGGGATGGCCCAAGCATCCTGGTCTGCACAGGGGCTGACCTTGGGCACCTGAGGAATGAGGTCTGGGGTGTCTCCAGCTGGCAGAGCATGGGGAGAGAGCCCTGGCATGTCCCCCTTGAGCAGCATCTCCATGCATAGACAGCAGGTCACTCCTGGCTGCCACCCCCTATGAGCTGCAGGTCCCTGTCACCGCCTTTCAAACCATTGCCAGAGCAATATTAGTATCAGCTCCCGATACCATAGCATCCTCCATGAGTCCTACCTGAAATGGGATATCCAGGTGGTCACTCTTGCCCTGCTAATGGAGCTGTCATATTTGTATTTCCAAAGATCAAAGGGGACCAAATTGTACCCTCCAATATCTATTTTTGTAGCTGATTCACTTAGGAATTTACATTATTAGAAGTGGAGCAGAGAGTTCAGCAGACTGAGCAGCCAGTGTCCATCAGAGAAGAGATTTTTGAGTCCACCCCTCCCAACCCAGGAAGCCAGCAGCTGCCTTCATCCCTCATGCTGGCCTCCTCTTCCAGGTCTGACAAGCCCATTGTTGGTAGTTTCCCTACCCATCACGTTCACATGTGGTTTGTGCCACCTGTCTTTGTTCATCTTCTCCCATAACCTAAACTGAACTAAATGAAGATATAACAACTAAAAGCTGCCTTCTCTCCAGAAAAGACTATAAGGGACTCTTCTGCCACTTCTTTCTCAAACAGTTCTGTAGCAGATCCAGGAGAAGGTCAGGTGATCACTCCAGTGACTGAGAGCCATCTTAAATCACAAGAATAAAACTGCATGGGTATCTTCCATGAGCAGCTCAGCCAGATTTAATAGTTCACTACAGCAATGGGCCAGGCACACCCATGGGGACTGTACATGATTATCCATCCAGCATCCATCTGCTATCCCACTGGGAGACTAGCCAGTGATGGAGTGACAAGCACTGGGCTGAGCAGTGGTGAATGGGAAAGCTCCAGCTCATGAAACTGTGTTAGGGATAGCCTTGAATTGTGAATGATCTCCAGGAGCCAGCTATTTGTTTTTGTCTCTTATTTCATTGTCTGTTGTGGAAATATAACCACCTGAGTCTCTAAAACGTTTGATGATGCCCTGTGCCTCAGGAAGTACAGATCAAGAATGTGACTTCAGTATTGCACATATATGGTTAAAGCTGATATCCAGATACAGATCTGACCAAAGACTTCAATTAATCACTTTGAATAATAGTAGCATATTAGAAACGAGAGATACCATTTAGAAGAAAATATATAATCAGCAGAGATCAAGAGAGAAACAGACTCTATCAAGCACTACAATGAGCATGGTTCAAAAGATGATTCATAAAATTAAAATCCCAAATTCACCCAGTTGCCTGCCTCTTTTCAGGTCAATGGAGAGAGTCACACATTATCTTTGATATCTTTTCTATGTAAAGGATCCCTTTTCTGACCAGGTCAAAAAGCCCAACCCTACCGGCAGATGATAATTGGGACCTATTTGGCAGCACAATGAATTTACTGTCTAGAAACTGTCTTTTGCTGTATAATGAATAAGGCCGGAGAGGAAAACTCTTTTGTACCACAAACTTGAGCAATGGAGTATCAAAGCTCAGTCAGTCACCCACTTGCTTAGTTGCTGGCTGGATGTACTATGGTACACCCTAGTTGTACAACCATCCCAGCAGGCTACATATTAGAGAGCGGACTATTCTCCATCTTCAGCTCTCACCGAAGGATTCATCTGAGCTCTGACACTCCTCTGGGTCACAAATTCATGAGTGAGTGCACCTCAAAGTTGATGCCCACAGCTGCTCAACTGAACACCTTTATGGATTCCACCAGTTATTGACCACAGCTCCCATAATGGTGACGGAGGTACTTGCCACATGTAAACACTCAGCTGAATCCTATCTTGTCTGCATAATTTGCTGGTAAGAGGTATTATCCACAGTCAACTTAATGAGATGGGCACTTCCCATCTGTCTGAGCAGCATGACAGGAGCAGCTTACAGTGTCATTCCGTTGGTGGCAGCTTTCTGCAATGATGGCTATTGGCTTTAAGACCTCAGTGCAAGGAGGTGGGTAGCATGACAGGCAGAGCTGGTGAAAACCGAGTGGTGTCTGATCAGCTGGCACTGCCTTCCTTGTACCAAGGCAGTCTCCCAGTTTATGCCTTATTCTCCTGCATTAGCATCGTGTGTGTGTGTTCATGTCAGTGCAGGAGAGAGAGAAGATTAAAATGTGTCCTTCCAATTAAGACATTATTTCCACCTCATTTAGATTTTCCTGTTCTTAATGCACTTCATCATTTCAGTTCATTTTATCCAAGTGTTTTAAAAAGCTCTCCTCTTCTATTTCCCATGGTGAGGATGATTAAGATAGAACAGGAATGATCTGCATCTTTCCAAACTTTGCTGCCTGTCTGGAATTAAACCACAGCTGCAACGAGGAGAGGAAAGAGAGGAGTTGGGAGCTGTGTGCTCACAGCCAGACAAAGAGACTGTGTACGCAAATGCCACAGGCAACAATTTCAGTGAACAGCCCGCGTTTGGCCTTCAGTAGGTAATCAAAGCCCCAACTACCTGGAAGTGGGGTTGGCAGACTGTGTTGTGTCCTCAGCTTTAATGCTGTTTATTCCCCACTCTAACTTTGCTGGGCTATAGTCTCTGCAGCTTGTTCTGGAGATGCTGTCAGTAGCGTAGATGTCAAATCCCTGTCCATGCTGGCAATACCAGTGAAGATGATAACCCAGCCCTGTGGCAGAAACAGGATTCCCTGTTTCCCTTTGGAAAAAAATACCCCATGATTCTGCCCCATGCTGAGCTTTATCCAAACTCAGGACAGTGCTGAGGGGGGTGAAGCAGATGTGCAGAGCAGAAGGGATCCCCATCACTGATGTTTCTCCTTCAAACATGAAGGTGGCTTCTGCAGATGTGTGATTCATTTTTGAGATGTAAAACAGAGAGGACCACCTAGCCTCCAGGACCAGCTGCTCTGCCACCTCTGCCAGTGATGTCCAAGGAGCAAGCACCTGCACTCAGAAATGGAGAATGAAGCCACTCACTCATCTCACTGTTGGATGGCAGCTCCCAGCCTGGATTTGCACCAGCGACATGGAGAGGAACATCAGTTTAGCTTAAAACCAACCTTTTCTAGCACCTCGTCCCCCAGTTTTGAACAGAGACTCCATAAAACATTGCAGCATGAGGGTCATCAAGCAGAGCTCCTGGCTAGCTACTACAATCACCTTGGCTTTTCACGCAGTTTCTACTTGAAAATCCAATGCCACAGGAGCTGCATTTCCTTGCTGGCTTAAATAATACTGTTGGAATTGGGAAAGTGCATGTTGTAGCAGTGTGGCGCATTGACATTACTCAATGTTGTGATGGTCAAATATATCCAATTTTCCTATTGGACAAGCTATCCTACTCAGGCGGATGTAAAAGATGACACCCTGTTCCTCAGCATCTCCTGTTGTGCAGATATACTGTATGCAGTGAGTGAGAACATTGTGTTAGCAAAGCCCATTTCATTTAAATGACTGTTTTCATATCACTGACTGGTATTTATTTACTTCATAGAGCATGTCTGAGGTCGTAATGAAAAACGACCCAACCTCACTGCAGAGACTGCCCCATACTTAAGACGATTAAGATAAAGTCCCACATAAGTGGCCCTAATAAAAGGAATTTATCACAAGACATGGAGAGGAAGGTATCTTTATTCACGAGGTGAATAGCACTAAGGGTTGTCATTGCAGATTTTCAGTTCAGGAAATTATCATTCATTTTCCAAATTACTGACTGCACAAAAATTACTAAATGGTGCGTTATCACTCCCTCTCAGCATGAGAATGTCTTTGTTGTATGTTTGATTACAAATGGCTTGCCCCATGATTATCATCAATAAATCACAGGTAAGCATAGCACATGCCATGAGGAGGCTTGGCTGAGAGGTTTCTGGAGCTGGCATGAAAGGAAAGACAAAAGCACCCTCCAGCGTGGAGCTGTGGTCTTTCAGTTTGGTAATAACTCACTTCATCGTGTTGTTTATGCACAAGGACAGCCGTGGCCTCACATGGTCACGGCAAGAATTCATAGACATTGAAAATGCATTTCCTTACCTCTTCATAAATCCATGCAAGGCAGAGATACCTGGGTGTTTTGTTTTTTTGGTTTTTGGGGGGTTTTTTTTGCTTCTGCATCCTGCCAAGATGAACATAGACACAGCAGGTACCAAATGGCAGCCCAGGGTAACGAATGAGGAGAATATAAGTGATACTTCTGCAGCTCTGCAGCAGGTTTGCTAAACATGATGTCCCCGATACTCAAAGGTATGAGACAAGCCAGGACATTTTGGGGGGTCAGAACCATCTGCAGGGAGCCTTCAGGCTCTTCCTCCTCCCAAGATGTCTCAGTGATCCCTGTCTGAATTTAGGACAAGTTTTCTGGTTGCCTCTGAAGCCAATGTGAAACTTTTTGTTGTGGAAAAGCATCTCTGTATCCACACACCCATCGGTAATAGGAGGATGAGGTGATACTCTGCAAGATGGAAGGGTTTTACCTGCATCCTAGTATCCAAATATGCTTTAGGTGAGCTACAAGAAAGCATCACAACTTGGAGAAGAGCTGTTTATTTTTCTCCTGTTGAGTCCACAGAAGAATCTTGGTCAGCTTAGTGACATCCCACAAAGACCTGTTTGCATTTATTCAAGAAGAAAACCATGCATATTTTTACTGATAAAATATGAGATCTTTCTGTGCATCCTGAAATAAATTTGGAGCACCAAAAGACAATGGATGGGACTTCAGACTTGTCACAGCAAAAGCAGGATGTGTGGCCATTTTATTGGTGCTTGTTGCTCCTGCCCTAGTGCAAAACCTTTCATCATTTCCTGTGGGTAAAAAAAACCCCAAAGTCCTTAGTGGTATGCTCACCTCCTGTGTCAGGAGAAGTTCTTGAACTTGGAAGACTTGAGTCAATCACAGACCTTGAAGTTGACCTGTGTCAAAGCTCATCCTTGCCCCACGCTTGAGTCACTCATCTATAAAGTTGTCTCCTACAGCTTTTGTGAGGAGAAATATCCAGAAATGTGGACAGAAGCTTTGCGAGGAAGGCTGTGTCAGAGAGTAGGAAGGAATATACAAGAAGCCAAGGGGATCCCAAAACAGCTGGTGATGTGGTGTGTGTCTATTTTTGGAGGCAGATGTTCAGCCTGGTGAACAGACAGTGTTTGCTGTCTGATGAAGCAAAATCTGTTTCAGCTGTGAAATCTCTGAAGAATTCCCCCAGCAGCACAATACTGTTTATTTTTCCCTCATCTGCTACCTCTTACCTCCTCTCCTTTCTTTGATTCATAAGAAAAAGATGGGGCTATTTTAAAAACCTCTCGGTGCATGGAGCCCAGCTACTGGGTGCAGTGAGGGCCATAGGAAGGAGCAGACATGCTCACTGCGGTGTGAAAGGGACAGCACAGAGATTAAGATCTCTATCAGAGCTTGTGGCTCCAGCGATTACAGTGTATTAAGGCTCTGTCAGTGTTGACAAACACTGCCCCAATTAGGAATTAGCTTGGCATGGCATCTGATAGCACTGCTTGCCGCTGACCTACTAAATGGACTGCCCTTCCCGCCCCTCTACTCATTTAATGGGGCAGTGGGCAGCAAACCAGAGATCTCTTTCCACCATACTTTCTCCCCCTTTTTCCCCTTAATTGATGCATCTCCATTGACAACCCTGGGCCTGATGCATGCATATTAATGCTAGTTATTGTGCTCCAGAAATGCCTGCCCTGACACATCCACTCCAGCATTGCCTGGTACCACTGGTTGCCAGCAGTGCATGTTTTCTTTCAGTATTATTGGAGTTATATTCATCAAATATGTAGCAAAGGAAGTATCTTTATTTCTTGAAGGCAGCATCCATCTAATGTAAAGCTTATCCAGTCCTCCAAGACCTTTCAAACCCATTCTGCCTTCTCAGTGCCTAGCATTATGGGATATAAATACATTGGTCATCAACACAGTTGTAACCAGTACAACTGATAGAAGGGGAACAGATATTATTACATCTAAACTTCTCAAGGGGAATTGCAGAAAGACTGGATGTACAGACAGTCATGGTAAATTCGGGGGTAGTGAACTGGATGTACTTACCCAAGCCTTCTCCAAGGTTTTTTGGCTTTAGAGGTGCACAAGCTGGAAGACAACAAACAGAAGCTGAATCCATTTCATTTACTGTGAGTAGAAGTAGATATTTAAAAGCCATATAAATGCAGACATGACAGGGGACTGGCCAAGATCACAGCAGGTGACTCTTGGGAACTATTAAGATGATTTGTACAGAAATGGATGGAGTACCTGAGTAAGCATGTTGGAGACTGGACAGCTGGAATGCCTGTTGTGGGTAAATGTTTTTTATTTGAACATGGGGGTAATACAGGACAGGGACTGTCTTCTACTCTGCTTTGGGCCATGACTGGTACACAAGATCCCCGGATGAGGAATCTCACCACTGCTCTTGCACATGTAACATAGACCAAGGTGCTGGGGAACAGCTCTCCCCTTCCCTGGTATTTCGGGCACATTGATCAGAGCTGTTTTCTGAGCAATCCCAAAGCAGACACAGATTCCAGAGACCACTGTGCTAATGTGGGACTCCCACCAAGCGTTTCCAATATACCACCAGTATTTTATATTGTGACTGTGCTTTTGCAGCTCCAGATTGCACTTGTCCTGCCATAACTGTCTCTGCCAGTCTTCTCTTGCAATTTGCAGCAGCCCATCCCCACCAAATGGCAAGGAAAAGTCAGCAAGGAAATGTTCAAGGACTTACACTATCCTGAGATGGGCACACAGGGATTCATCCCATGTAACTTGCTCAGCATAGATGCCTGATTTAGGCAGCAAAATTTAGTGAGATGAATTCTGTTCCCAGCCTAGTTTTAATGACCACTACCACGAGAAAAGTTCTTGCTATTAGGGAAGAATCATCCTTCATTATTTCCATTAATGGTAGCAATAGTAAAAAGAGCTGTAGCACCATCACCAAGTACCCAGGGCATAGAGAGTGATTCCCACTTCATAGAGGCAGACACAGGAGTCTATGACCATAGGACCACCCATCACATAGATGCGTGCAGCCTGGCAGCTAACCTCAACTGACAACTGCAACAGCAGCGGAAGCAATTGCTGGTAAACCATCTCCATGTAAAAAATTGGAATTTGCCTTTCCAAGTCCTCTCCTGGAGGAAGAGACACTGGGAAGAAAGCATCTGCTGTGTCTTGCGAAGCAACAGGTTGATGAGAGTGAGTTGGGCTGTGCTTGCACAAGGGACTCCCAACTTTGGTGGCCAAGAACTTAGCAAGTAAGGCTGGATGAAGTCGGTTTTACTTGGTTTTAGTTGTTTTCAGTCTTAAGCCTTGCTTGAAGCCAGAGTGTTGTGTAAATCAGGTCCTGTCCTGTCATCCCTGGCTGTTCTGACAACAGGATTGCACTGATGCTGATACCCTTGGTGATGGGCAACAACACCAAGCTAGTCTTTCCATCTGTACCTCCTTCCCTTTCTTAGCAGAGCAAGAGGGTTTTACATGCATTTATTGCTCCAGCTCATGCGTTTCCATTAGAGTGAGGAGGACTGGGGGAGGCACGCTGTTTTGGTTCACCTTTCTGCAGCAGTGGAAATTGATAAGGTTCATATGCATACAAAAGGCTGAATGGAGAGGCAGGAGGGTGAACGGGGTCGTACACCCAGATGGATTTTTTAATTCCGGGGGAAAATAACACCACGCTCTCAAGTGATAACTGAGCCTTTCTTCCCAACTCGGACCAAAATATGATTTTTCATCTGTGCATTGGAGGAGAGGAAAATTATACAGAATTTCATCCTGCAGAATAATAAAGCTTCATGCTGAATAAAGCTCCCGTAAGCCAGTGTAATTACTGAAGGGCAGGAAATACACTTTCAGTTTATATCTAATCACAATGCCATATTGTGTGCTGTGAAAAGGACTTCTGGAAGCCAGAGTGTTGCTGGAATGTGAGCAGGCCCTGAAGACTTTCTTCTTGGCAGGACTTTTTCGGCTGGGAAAAAAGGGAGACGACTAGCTGAAGTCACTTAAGAGGGCACAAAAACACTGCTTGAGAAGGAGGCTGGAAGGCCATCCTTCAGACTCAACCCTAGCACCTCTTTGACCTCAATTTGGGACCTCGGTGCTAAGGTCCGGCACCCCCCCGGCAGGTCCAAAGGAGCACATGGGTGGTTTGGGGTTGGATGCTGCTGCTGCATCCCAGCTGAACACAGACCATGAACCATGGCTTGTACGTATAACTAATACCATTATGATAAAAGAAAATGTGATGCCACTGTCATCTGGTATTTCTTCCTTCCTCTCTTATCCTCATGGCTGACTGCAGGCACAAAACCCTCTGCGTAGACCAGCCAGAAGTTGCAACACCCTCAAACTGGCAGAGGTTGTGACAGGGCTGCTCAGGGGCAAGTGCTACTCCCTACATTCGAGAAACTGGTTAAAACAAGGGGTTGGTCAAAGCAGTGTAGGAAATGCCTAGTAAGGTTTTGAACAGGCTTGTAAGATACCAAAAGGGATGCGCTCGTTGAGGGGAAAAGCAATGCAAAAGGGCAGCGGTGGGGGGAAGAGGCAATGCTTTATGCAGTGAGAACTACTAAAGAGGATGACAAAACCCCCTTAGCACAGCTTGAAACATTGCTCCTCTGCCAGTAAATACAGAGTATAAACCTGTTCCCAGTGTGCATTTTATTCCAAGGTCCTTACAGTAAATCCCCCGAGGCACCTTGTGAAAGGTGGCTGCAGAGTGTGTGAAGTGCAGTAGGATGGGCGGCCCCCAAAGGCTGGGACACCCATCTGGGCTAGGGAGAAGGTAACAGCCCATGATAGGGATGTGTGCATGTGTGTGCACAAATACATGGCAAAAGGCTTTGCTACAGCCTGAAAAAAATCCTCCATATGCCCTCAACTGAGGTTTTAACCTCACTGGAAAAAGGTAAAAAAGCAATGCAACTACGAAAATACCCTCACAGGTACTGCTTGCAGCCCCTCTGGTTTACGTTCAGATTAATTTGTTTAAACTAGATGAACACAGAGTGGAGAGGGGAGAGCAGACAGAAGGAGAGCAACTTTCCTGGCTGGAGAGGCCAGCTCCCACCTCGACCATACCAACTCTGGAAAACACTGATGGAAAGTTGTTTGTCTCTGCTGCTGAGAAAAGCTCCATCACTTAGGAGGTGTCTCTGCTCTGGAGGGGGTTTCTACTGCCCCTGCCTCACCTGGTCAGTCTTGTACCCCTGTTTTAGAGGTTGCTGTTGGCTCCATGCCATCTCCCACGAGATTATCACAGGTTCAGAGGACCTTGGTGACTCAGGCTGCCACCCATGGCCAAGGCACTCAGCTGGATGCTGCACATGGAGGGGCACCTCCCTCATTGGAAACAGGCCGAGTGGGTTACACTCCATGGTCTCCCTGCTTTGATACTACAAATATATCTGTAATTTCCAAAATACACTTCTTCATGCTATTTTCATTTGCTCTGACACCAACAGTGTCTTTTATCCCTTCCATTTGCCCCTAAGAAAAAGCATTCATATTTTTCCTCAGACAGTTCAACAAGTTATTTGTTAGACAAACCAAGAGCTGTTAAGATCCTTTCTTAACGCCACCTTTCTGGTCCCCTGCCTATTCTCCAGCTTCTTCCCTGTGGGTTGGACAGCCTCTTCCATGCAGAGAACTACTCAGGTGAAATCTTGCCCATGACATACAGGACACCACTGCACTGTCACTGGTCTGAACTGGGAACGCTTTACCCAAAAGAGGCTAGGACCCTTGCTTTTTCATAGTACGACTCATTGGTGGCTCGTAGATATCCTCTGGTTAACTAATACACTCACATCTTTCTGCTCCTCTCTCATTTCCAACTGATGAGCTCCCAGTTTAGAGCAGAATTTCTTGTTAATCCCCAAGTGCATGACCTTGCATTTAGTAGTCTTAAATTTCATCCCATTTCCTTTACTCTCGTCTTCAAGATTATGCAGTTCTCCATGTATGGTATTGTGATCCTCCTTTACTTTGCTGACGGCTCCTAAATTTATGAGGACTAGAAAATTGACAGGAAACTTAAGGCCAAGTCTGGCTGCCAGTTCACCTTGGATGAGAAGAGCGGATGGGGGTGAAATCCCCTAGCTACACATGGGTGATGATGGATACTTGGGTGCAGAGGACTGCAAGCAAAACAGCAAGCAGCTGCCTGACCCTACAGTCATGTGCTCCATAAAAAAATCACACAGCATGGGATCTGTCAAAGTGGAAAAAAATCTTCTCTGATCAGTCAAACCCATTTGTTCTCTCTTCAACCAGGAGACAGTCGAGTTGTTTTGTTTGGTGGTCAAACACCACTGGCCTGGTAACATGCATGGGAGCTGAGGTGGGAGGCTGGCATGCTGCTGAGAAGGCTGGCCAGCAGCTCTCTTCCATCCAGACCAGGGCATCACAGGGACTGGCTGGCAGAAGCCTGCAGTGATTTCCCGTGAATGGCTCTGTGGTGCAAAGTAATAGCTCCCTGCCAAAGTGATGAATCCTCTGCTTGGAAGGTGACTGCACTGCATCTACTGCTACTGAACAGTGGCTATGCAGTTATGCCAAGTTTCCTATGCCACAGGTCCCCTGATCAACAAAAAGTGTGGTTTGATATTTTAATGCACTAATTTACAAAGCCATCCAAAGTGTTTTGGATGTCCTAACTCACATCCAAAGTTAAAATAAGAGAGTCAGGGCTAGAGTTCAGGAAGATGTCAGAGATACCGGTGGGGCCCCAACCATATAGACTTGTCTATCTCTACCCCACCTCCTGCCTGCTTGGATGTTTAAAGCTGGGGTTTATGTCCTTCCCTGTGTATGATCAAAAGACTTGTGCATCACCACCTCTGAAAAAAAAGGCTGCTGAACAGAGAGAGGTATCTTCTGCTTCACACTCAGACTTAATATTTCTGGTTAAATGAGAACCGTGTGGGACATTTCTCTCCAAACTCCTTGGCAATGGGAGACCTCCTAGCCCAAGGACTCACGCAGCTGCATCCCCTCAGAGACCCCATTTGCCTCTGCAAAATCCCCTGTCTGCACAGAGTTAGCCTCTAACCTCTCTCCGTTTCAGACGGGAGTGCAACTGTTTTGCACTAAGCAGTTAGCTGAGGGGATTCAGCCCTCCCAATCAGCACAACTAAAGCATGAAATGAGGACACAGAACGAGAGAGCGAGCAGGGGGGACCGTGCGCCGCTTCTCCCGCATCACCAAAAAAAAAAAAAAAAAATAAAAAAACGAAAGAAAGCAGAGCCTTTGCATTATTATGTGTTCTGTCCGGACTGCAAATGCTCTATTTTTATATACCTCCCCATCTCCCCCCAGCCCTGTCCCCTCCTCCTCCGCCCGCGCAGGCAAAGTTCTTGAATCAGCAGATTCTGAGCTCGGGAGCGGTAAAGAGCTATTGAGGGACGGACTCTGATAGCATTACAACCATACATGGAGCCATTTTCTGTGGCGAATCGCTGAGTTCTACCTGGTTATCTCCTGCCTTGCACATCACTTCCGAATGACATGCTCTCAGTCTGGGCAAAAAATGAGAGTTTTTTTTTTAAGAGCTGGGATTTCAATAATATGTGACGAAAGGATGAGATTACTTTCTGAGGTGGGAGAAGGCAAGAGAGGGAGAGAGAGGGAGAGGAGATGAAGAGCAAGTTCTTGGTCCTTTATGGAGTTTCATAGCAAGACTTCTTTCATGGTGGTAAAGGCAGCCCAGCCGCCTTTCTTTGGATGGCTTCTTACCCTTTCCCCAGGTGAAGGGGGCTGGGAGAAGCCCCATATTGCTCTATGGGTAAGCCCTTCTCATGGCCATGCTTGGTAGCTCAGCTACTGGGAGCTACCTGCTTTACGAATGCCACCAGCCTTGGCCTCCTGTGCACCATTGAGGAGAAGAAATGGGTCATTCTCCTTTGCAGCCATCTATGCCAAAGATGGGTTTGCTTGTGTTGATGCTGCCAGGATGAATTGCTCTGGTAGCTGGTTTCACAGGCACATGTTCTGGACCAGCTTTGCAATGGCTGGAAACTGTACTTATTTCCAGTGTCTGGGTTTTACGATTGGCATGGGTGCTCATGAGCCAAGAGGTGTAAGTGTAATTCATTAAATGCTCTGGCTAATGAAGAGATTGCCTGGCTGTGAATGGCACTGGAAGTAGAAGCTGCAGAAGCAACGGTAAAGGATGGCTGAGCCACAGCTGCAATTTCAAAGATGGGTTTCACTTTGAAGAAATCATAGCATGTCTGAGGCTTACCTGGTGGCTTTATTTCCAAGTGCCCAAATTAGCCAAAAGTCAGTTGGAAATGGAGAAGGGGGTGTGTGAACATCAGTGACAGGCTTTCAGACAGATGGGTGGATGCATGGACTGTGTACCTGCTGGTAGTGGAGCTGAGGGTGCAGCAAGGAGAGACTTTTATGGTGTCAAATATTCCCCTGTTCAGCAGAGACAGACTCATTCTGGAGCAATAATCCCTTTCTTGCAGTCAGATAATTCCTGTGTCTATATTCTCTGGCCTGGGTGCTTATCTGCTTCCCTCCCCATGGTTGCTGGACGCATCACTGTGTTTATCTTCCCAGCACCCCCTGAGGCAAGCAGTGCTGTCATCCCTCAGGTACCACAGAGAAACTGAGAGGGATGGGATGGGGACGCTACGGGACTTTGCCATCGTCACACACAAAACTGGCTGTAGAGTGGAAACGACCCCAAGGTACAGACTTATACCTTTGTTTCAACACTCAGATGGGGGATGAGGAGAAAAACAGACTCCAGGTCCATAAAAAAGGCAAAGGGAGGTCGTGTGCATCTACCATGTCCCCAGATGCTCTTCTCCCTGGGGAAGTCAGCTCAGACTCAGCAAAACCTGTGACCCTATGGATGAACTGTAGGCAGGGCCAGAAATGCATTTTCAGGTGAAGGACCCATGCCTTTGCTGGAGCCATTACATTGTTTGGCACTTGAGTAGGATTTAGGGTCTTCTCTGGGGACTGCTTATTTTTGAGGGACATTGCTGGGAGGGAGATGCAATTCCTGCCCAGCAGAGATTGGAGAAGACCAATTCCCTGCCCAGCAGCTCTGGTGACCAAGATAAAGTCTTCATGGTAATGCCCATAGCCAGCAGCTTCCAATGGGGAGAAAGTCACCAGGGATGCAGGAGCTTCATGCAGCTGTGGTAACGTGGAGGGTATGAGCACCAGAGCTAAGTAGCTTTAAGCTGTGTGGATAAACCCAAACACATTGCTTTCTCATTTTGCTGGCTGAGTAGAAGAATACAGGGTTGTAATTCTTCCTTAAAGACCCAAAGCTCCACCCCAAACCTGTCTTCAGAGCAAAGGTACACAGTCTCAGTGTTGTCAAAATGCTGCTCACCCATGGGACCCACCTGGACATGCTCTTTACTCTCCCATTCCTTTACTAGACACAGTGGCCGGGAAGAGCGAACAGTGTAGGGGAACGCAAATGCCTCCTCTCCCCAGAGCCAGATGCGATCACCTGCTTGTCACAGCCAGCTGCGGGCTGTCTGTGTCAAGGAACAATCTGACAAAGTGCACCGGATGAAATTTTGCTGGCTTCTGTCTTTAGATAAGGGCGCTATCACTGACTCAACATATTTTATGTATAACACACCCGATGCAAAAAGCATTCAAGCATCAGGCTTGTTTAAATGTATTTGATGGTATCTGGAAAAACCAGTTAACACTTCTCGGCTCGATGCAGGATGTTCTGTGTGGTGAATCACTTCAGGAGAGGCCATCGTGGCTTGTCCTCCATGCTTAAACCTGCCTGCTAGCCAGGGGCAGAGGGGAGGGAGGAGGACAGTCTCCTCCATAAGGTCATGATGAGGTAGCTTGGCTCTCCAAGGAGCAAGAAGACCTCAGGAGGAGCAGGATGGACACAGTCTGTCTGCAAAGACTCCTTCCACCTCCACAGCTGTGAGAGTGGAGACATTTGGCCAATGTGCCAGTATTTATCAATCAGCACTGAACGTGTCTGAAAGTCTTACAGGAACCTGAGACTGCTATGTCCCTTTGCCATCACCAGCAGCATGGGTGTTTTCCCGAGACCTTCATGGGTTCTTTCACCAACACACACCCCTGCTTTCAGTGGAGAATGTCCCTGAGTATGGTATTGCCATGTTGCATGGGGTTGTTGCCTGGGTTTGACCTCATTTTCCCCTACCTGGGAAGGAAGTGATAGTCCAGATAAACATTTTCCAGAAAAATTAAAATGCCACCACTTTTTTTCAGAGGTGTTTTGTTGTTGTTTTTTTTTAACTGGATTATACAAGAACACACGAGAAGCAGATAGAGGCAAATCACTCCCAAGGCTTTCTTTCTATTTACAAGATAGTTCTTATCTTGAATTTATGATCCTTGATCAAAGCTCATGTGCTAGTTGTAAGAAAATACACAGTTTGGTTGTGCTGTCCTACAGAAAATATAACACACCTTTACTTTTGAACCAGTAGAGATTTTCTGGGTTAGGGTAGATATATCTGGGGAGAAGTGAGAAATAAAGAGATGCATTACTCTCTCTATTACTTCTCAACAGTCCCATCCCTGCTCATCAAACAAACAAGGTGGAGTTTGCACACAAAAATCCTCCATTGGCCATACATCAAAACAGGGAATTCATGCTAGTACCTACCCTTGCAGAGGTTCACATGTTTTCATTAATTATGAGGCTGAGCAATCACCAAATGAATTCAGCTATCATTTGCTTGAAAGCACATTGCTACTTTTCCCAGTGGTAAGGAAAACATTGTGCAAACGGGACCTCTGCATTTTCTGAAGAGGCAAAACCCCAAATACAGGTGACCTAATACTTATTTGATCAGGTTTTTTTTGAGGTCCAGCTACTGCTTCTGGGATGTTTAGGGGTATTGGTATTCCATCATAGCACAGTTTGGGCTACCTGGAAAGAGAAGGTGATGGTGATCGGTACAAGGATGTACAGTTGCAGCATAGGGTCAGCACCATGTTCTTCTTGTACAAGGGAAAACGTGTTGAAAATCTTGCCCCCTCTCCTATTTTTGTCATCACTATTTGCTGGGAGAGAGGGGTGAGATTTGAAATACTTTGAGTGGCATTAGCTTGCTGGACTTCAAGGATCCCCGATGCAGATGTTGCTGTTTGGCAAGTCAAGTCCGTTCTTCCCTTGTCACTGATGGAGAGAAGCAAGTTCCCGACCTCTCTCAGATGCTTGCCCTGGGAGAGGATGAACCCTGCTGTGTAACTCCTCTTTTTTGGGTTACTGTAAAGTGGGATCAAGAAGCTCAAAGCCAGAAAATACTCACATGCAGCCTGGTTACCACCTATGGAGAAATCCTGCTGTCCCTTCTCAAGGCTGCTGCTGACTGTGCTGTGAACTGAAGCAAAGCACTTTCCTTATTCTGGACCCCTGTTTCTCCATCTGCAAAATGAGGTTTACAATTTGGAAAAAAACATTTAAAAATCCATGGATGGCATTCATCAGCTACATACAAAAAAATCACAACTATTTTTCTAAATTACAGATTAACAAATAAATTATTATTCCCTGTGGATACCAAGAGGCAGCACTTTGCTGGTGTTCAGAATTTGGGAGGAAAACTCCAGCAGTATCATATTTATTTTAATTTTTTATGTTTAATACCTGTGCTTTCCCGCAACAGCCTGTGCTCTGCTCCTTCGTTGGGGTACAGGAAGAGGAGGAGAAGGAGAGGAAGAGTATGCATGTGCATGTGTCTGTGTGTGTAGGTGGTTGGGGCTAGTGGTGAAGGATCCTTTTGTGAAGATCAGCAGTTCTCTGCGCTTTTATCCCAGGCAAAGATTACATTTAACTCCCAGGGGTCTTTGCTTCCTCAGATCCTTTTCAGACTGAGTCACTGTAGCACTGCAGATAGTTTTGGGTGTCCTTTCATTTTTTTTGACAGTATTAAATATATACCCCAGTGAGCCATAAATCAGTGGTTTATCAGAGAATAAATCATATCTGTAATAAGGGACCACTTCTTTTTAATTGGACAGTGCATTAAATGAAACAGATATACTTCCTCAAAGAATAAAAAAATGTGTCAGCTAGCCTTCTTTAATGAATTTTAATTTTAAAGCACCTTTTCTTTGAGAGAAAAGCTATTTTTCCCCCTCTCTCCAGTAAAATTATATTCTAACTGGAGGACTTGCTGAGTTTTATAGGTTATTGTATTCATACCACTTTATCTTTTCTTCCTACAGTAATGTAGCAGCCTTTCCTCCAGGTTCAAATTGGCTTGTGTTGAGACAAGACTTTTAGCAAATAAGTATTTGTTTGTGTGTGTGAGATGTCCATGTGTTTACATATGTGCACACGTGTAAATGGAAAAGGCATGTCTCTGACTCCAATTGTGGGACCCAGCCCACCCTGACTAAATGCTATGTATGAGAATTGCTTCTACCTTCTGGCTTAGGCAGCGATAAGGCTTTTCCCCCAAGAACAGCAACTAAACAGAGCCGAGATACACTGGTAAAACTTGTCTTAGAAATGCTGAGACTAGAAATTATGCAAACATGGCAAGGCGGTATCTGAAGTGTTTCTGCAAATAGACCATGCCAGGTCACAGTTCTGTTGGCAAAATCTTTTATTCATTTGCTGGTGGATAACTGATTGGATAAGATTTTATTTGTGAGAGCATTGCCACGAAAGACACGGCACCCCTAACATCTGCCTACATCCTGGGGAAGATCTCTGCACTGGGACTACTCTCCTAGCTGACTTTTAAATAATTTGGGTAATGAGTAGTGACCACAGGGAGTAAACTCCTTGGGAAGAGGAGGAGGATTCATTTTATTTTGTAAGCAGGTATGGACCACCTGATGAGGGAATGAAACAATACAATATGTTAAAGGGTCAGAGACACAGCACAAATGGCATAAAATTGTAAAATAGAGATGACGTGCTTTCTTGCTCTCATTCAGATCACAACCTCTTTAGGGCAGCAACAACTGACTGAGAGTTGGAATCCTGGTCCTTTGGGAAAATCCTGACATTTTCTTTTTGGCAGAGCTGGTGCTTTGTCACAGACCAGGAAGAGACAAAAAATTCTCATCTGAAGGGTTGTGCTCTGCAGATGGCTTTCGTGTCACCTGAAGTTAGGCGTCACATCTGAACAAGTCAGCTGGGAGCATTTGTAGCTGATGAAAGAAGAAAAGCCCTTAAGGAGGTGATGGATACCATTGCAGGATAAGTGTGCAAGGGTGGTCGTTCATGTGCTGTTCCCTCTGTGGGGCCAGGGCTGTGGGATCTCCTACCCCACAGTGCTTTGATGCAGGTAAGGATGAAGTCCTGATACGTAATTGTGGTTGCAAGTCTGGTTAGCAGCTTGGTGAACAGGGAAGAACATGGTTACAAAGCACAAATAGCAGGTCTTCCGTAAGGTATCTAAGACAGAATTAGATGGCTTCCACAAAAAAACCCAAACCTACCACCACAATGAAAAAAAACCCAAACTTTTTCAGAAACCTACTTTTCCATTAAAAAACAGCCCTGATGTCTGCCCCAGGAGGTAAGTGCAGAGCAGAATGGGAAGGAGGCATCTGACTGCATTCACCACTCTGGGCTGTCTCCATCCCTCCCATGGCGAAGGTGGCTGGCCATGTGGGACCCAGCCCAACCAACCCAGCGTCACCTACCCCCTTGCTCAGCAATAGCATTTTGTGAAGGCAGCCAACATTTTCAGGTCTGTTAGCTGCTGTGTAAGAGGTATTAACTTCTGGTTCCTTTGGCTGCCCACCCTTCACTCCACCAGTGCCTTGCAACATCATGGCCCCACTGTTTCTTGCTCTCATAAGGCAGACAGACTCTGCAATAATTTTCTTCTCAATGTGCTGTTAGTAAAATCCTTATGAATTTGAATATCTTTTATTATTTTCAGCCCTGTGCTTATATTTCCTACCCACACCTTGGGTATGATTTCCCTCCCTTGAGTGCCCAGCTGGGTCACTGTAGGTAATAACTGATTATTAGCTCTGGGCAGAGGCAGCATGAATTTCCAACTAGGCATGAGAAGATATTACAGACAGAAATATAACATTATTTCAAACTTCTTGTCCTTGGTGGGTTTGGAGTAGGTATCATTTTCTTTTTTTGTTTTGCTGGTTGAATTTCTAAGAAACTAAAGGCTTAGAAATGTACAGAAAATTCTTTATCCTTGTCATCTTAATTCATATCTTCTCTAGTATGACTGTTTCCTGGTGCATCATTTGTCTTTAAATGCTTTGAAACCATAGCTTTTTTTTTTCCTCATTTGCTTTTCTGTTAAATTCTAAAGTAGTTGAATGAAGACACTTGCCCAGATCTGTGTATTTCTTACACAAGTTATTCATTGTTCAGCAATTTAAAAGGTAAAATAAGACTGCATGGTCATCATCATATACAGTACATTAAGCCTTGAAGCTTAATATCATATATAATGCATGTTTCTTTCTGCATAATGAGATTGGGAAATCTAGCAGACAGCTTTTTTTCAACAGAAAGCTTCCAAAATTTAAAAAGCCCCAAAACAACAGAATAAAGTGTTTGGGGAATTGCTTTGTTTAAATGCCTGTCAGTTAACCAGATTGGTCAGCTGAAATTAAAGCTTTGCAAGGTATCTTCTCAAAGGAGGACCCTGCCATCTCATCCCACATTGCTACAACTACTATCTATTGCAACTGCCAGGATGTACCTGGGTCTTGACATCTCCTTCTTGCTAGCAGAGCCGCAATTTTCACAGTGATGGAATGTGCCTCTAAAACAAACTGGGAAGAAGGTAAAGACTCTACATGGATGAGATTTGATCACCCCGTGTGGCATCACAGACGGAAAAAAAGTCAAGCTCAGAAAAACATGCTACACCTGCCCTCACTTCAACAGAGATCAGTCACCTCCGCCAGGCTGAACTTTGATTTTGGTTGTGTGCTGATCACCCTACGTGCCCTCTCGACCGTGATAGGATGGGGTCTTGCCTGCGTTAGGAAAATACTGTCCAAATTTGGATGCTGTCTTAACACAAGTATAATAAAAACAATATAACACAAGAGCAATAGGCAAGGAGTGGTATGCCATCTAGTGTGCACTGTTCGGTTAATAAAAAGGGTATTTACTGCTCAGTTGAAGACATTACGTCCTGAGGTTTAACGAGGCTGCCATCAGTTTTTGCACAGTTCTTAATGCTTAAATAACTTCTCAGGGCTGGGCACACCCTATGCCAGGTGGGATGTCTGTTTTAAACCCAGACACTTGGCTCTGGAGCACATGGGCTGCAAGGAGGAACTGTGCAGGCTGGTGTCGCTGGAGGGTTTGCTCCTCTGTCCTCAGTGAGCCGCTGAATGCACCAGCAACAGGGAAATCAAGGCAAACCAATGCAGAACATTTGGTTTCCTCTGTCTTTGCCATGGAAAGGTCCACCATGAGTTTCCCTCTCCTCCAGTTCACGCTCAACCCTGTCCTGAACTAACCCCACCATTGCTCCAGCATCATTGTCAGGTCCTTACAGGGAAGGTGCCCATGGGTGCAAGACCTTTGGGTGCAGGGACGAGCTGGGTCCTCGGGCGTCTGGGTGCATACGGGCTCCACTGCACCTTGCACCAAATCCCACCAGGATGATGAGGCTGTCCTCATGGTGGGGGCAGAGAGGGGATGGAGGACACCCCAAAGCCCTCAGGAAAGTGAGGACCCCCTTGCTGGTTTTGGGTGTCATGTCCAACCTGCCAGTGGGGCACAGGATGGGTGACCACCTCCTGGGGAAGGTGGGGAGGGAAAGTTGGGATGTGAGAGCCCACCCTGGCACGTGGCCAGGAATGGCCTTCTGGTGTGATGTGCTCTTGGATTTTATTTAAATCAGTAAGACGAGAGGACAGTTCAGAGCACTGGATTAATTCCACTTTCTCCCTCTCGCTCTCTCTTTTTTTATTAGGAAAATAAAAGAGACTTTGAAATATTAAGAGAGAGTGGGATTAGAGCCCTCTCCTGCTACCCCAGTCTTTCCTCCCCTATTAATTTCCACTTGATTAGAATTCTTTTTGAAGTATTTAAATATGGACAATAGGAAAAAGGGAGGGTGAAGTTATTGAATATCAGTTAAACTGTATTAATATAAGCTCAGTTCCAGCTTTTATATAGATACTTCATATATATGTATAGTTTCCACTAGGAATAAAGTAGATCTATCCCTCCTCCCCTACCTAAAGTAATTATGATTTTAAAAAAAACTATAATGAAACTCTTAAACTTTAATAGCCCATTTATAAATCCCCAGCTTAAAATTTAAATGCTTTAAAAAAAGTTTGAGAACTGTAGAAATTTGATTCCCCCCCCGGCTTTTTTCTTTTTTTACATAAGAGACACTTTTATACCATAAAACTTTTGAAGCCGCACAGCATTTCACGAACAGTCACCCCTGGCCTTGGTGGAAATTGGGGTGTTAAGGGGCCAGTAAGGAGGATGTAGGGCTTTCTGTGCTAGCGTGGGGAGGTGGTGGTACTCACCCCTGTGCCAGCGAGGTGGTCCTGGTGGCCTCACCTGGGTCTGGAGAACAGCTAGAAAACAACTTCTCTCTTTGATGGCCAGCACCCAAATGCTTCGCCATTATACTGGTTGTGATACAGAGGCCCTGAGCTTTTATTTTCTTAGTGAAGAGTAAATCCGGGATTGCTGATGGATGGTCTGGGGTTCCTGTGACAGACAGCACTGGGTGTCCATGTCATGGTCATTTTGCACCTCCTGACTCATCACCTGCCGGGAGCCGAGCCGTTCTTTGGCATTTTATTTATAAATCGGTACTTTTATAAACCAGATTTAGATATCTCCATCCAGATTCATAAATCCTCTCAGCTAACCTAAGAACTGCAGTTTGATTTACAAGCCATGACTTTTCACATCAGATTTAACTCTTTGACCGGCTTCCCAAATATTTGATTGGCTTAGAAGTCAGGAAATAGATTTACAAATCCTAAAACATAATCACAAGTCATGCCAATAAGTTCTAAGAAAAAAAAAAAAAGTGTTTGTTTACAAATCTTCTCTTTGCATTAGCAATACAAGAGACTGATTTATAGCCCAGCACTCTGAGGTCCTGTCACCATTATGATCGGCTGTATAGATCCAGCCCGTTCATTTGAATGCAAAACGCCGATCTGTAAATCTCAGTTGGCTTTTCTAGCTCTGACTGAGCCTAACCTCTAGCTAGGCTGTAGGATACAACAGGAGCTGACATGAGTCCCACCATTATCACCAACCTCTATGCCCAAGAGATGACTACAAAATGACCATTGCTGCCACCCATGAGAACACAACACCAACTATTCCAGAAGGAGGGACATGATTACTGTGGCTGCAATGGAAACCTTTATAAACTTAAGATGCTTAGCAAGAGGAAGGCAGTTACTCAGGGAGGACATGTTTTTAGGAACATGTGTTCCCCTCTCCAACAGGTTATGGCATGTCCTCAGAAGTGCTGTGGTTCACATCCTTCCTCTCCATGCTGCAGCGCTCCTCTATCCCATCTCCTGGGACAGGCTTGGTTAGCACCAAAGTAATCACAACTCATAGTCTCGTGTTCTTATAAATGCATTGGAAACAGTGCAACTGATATATTTTTGTGGTGCCTCCATTGTGGCTTGATGGGCCCTGTTTGAAGGGGAAAGAAAAGGAATTTTATATCTGCCTGTGGATAATTTGTTATACAGCATTTTCAAAGCATCGTGTCATTTCTCCGAGGTGAAGGACGTCTGCACCAGATTCAACAAATAAACACTCCGTAATTTAGCTGTTTCCCTTGCAAATTGTTGTTAATGATGCAAACTCCCATTTTCTGTAATGTTCTGGAGAGACTTAGAGTTAAAAATAACTTGTCCACAACTTCTAATGTTAAAATGTGCAAAAGCACCTTCAGAATTCAATGATTACTTTTTTTTATTTTACTCCTTCGTCTTCCAGATATACATCATAAAGCAACAACTGGCACTAATTCATTTTCCCCTTTGCAATCACCTTTCAAGGAAAAAAGCAGCAAGGGTTTTCTACCAGGTGTAAACATGAGGAATAAAAGGCCAGATAACAAAGAAGATTTCATGGAAACTCACAGATATGGGCATCCAAGTGTAAGGTCTGCAACTAAATGATGGGCAGTAATTTTCAGATGACATTTTGTAAATAGAAAGCTGGAAAATGCAGCCTCAGAGTCATTTTGGGGGCAGGAACTTGAGAATCTAGAGGACATCAGTGGAGGAGGCACACATCACCAGAAAGCTTGGTCTTTTTTATTAGAAAGAAACAATCAATTTAAGGAATAACCCACTTCCAACACCCCCCCCCCCCTTCAGTCTCCTGAGGTAGGTCTTCACTAAAGGGAGGGTTTACTCCATGGGTGCAGATTTTCATCTCTTGTCCTATTTTTTGTGCTGGCTGGCCTACAAGCTGGGGTTATCTTATAGATGCTGGTTGGACTTGGATTGCAAAGCAATGCCAAGATCCTCCTCACCTGCTCTTTGAACTGGACTTTGCATCTTTTGCTCATTCCCTTCCTGGCATCAGATTAATAAAGGGTCCTTTCCTAATTAAAAAACACTTGGCACTCATAGTGCCCTGGCCTAAACCTTACCTAGATGCAAGGAGAAAGAGTCAGTCCCTTGGAGTCCAGCTTCCTTCCTCACACCAAGATGCCCAAGAAAATGCCATTTCCATTTCCGTCCCCCAGAGATGACTTCTGTCTAATATTATTATACTTTCTCCACCCACCTCTTCCACCATGTGCCCTTAGGAGCTAGTAATAATAATATTGCGAACCCTGTAATAAATATTGCGATCACTGCCTAACAGGCAGTCTAAAAAGGCTGAAGATAAATAAATAAAGAAATAAAGAAAGAATTTTCCCATTTATCTGTGAGTGTGAGAGAGGGAGAGAGAAAAGAGTTAGCTATTAAAGATCTCGCATAGCCACAGGCAAATTCTAGCATCGTCTCCTTGCAGAGACCTTTTTTTTTAAAGCAGAGATTACTCTGGCGGTTCAAGGTGCTATCAAGCTCTAACCAGGGACAATTACAAGGCTCCAGTTGGAGCGTCTGAGACGATTCTTACGTCTGATAAGGTTGAAGGAGAATAATGGAAGGAGGGAAGTGATAATGGACTGCTGAATGGGTGGGTTGAGGTATCATTGCCATAGAGCCTGGAGACAGAAGCAGCTGCTGATGCAGAGAAGGTTTGTTTTTTACCCTTTTTTCCCCCATTTTGTTGCATAAGAAAAAAAAATCTCTGAACATACACTTCAGAATGATTTTTTCTTTCTAGCTCCAAGCAATACTAGAAATACCACTCACCAATATTTTTTATGCCATAAGAGCATTCATAAAACAGGCCAGCGTGCCTTGCCTCACTCTATTCAAGAAGTTTGGAAACCATTTTTTCTGTTCTCTGCCCATCACCAGTTTACTGAGGACCAGGCTGGACCCTGTGGCTGCTCTCAAAGCCCCCAAGAAATGACCAACTCAACACCCCATGCCTCACAAGGTGAGCTAAGCCAGGGAGCCAGGGGTGTCTACCCCAGTGCAGATGTGAGAGAGGAGCAATCTTTGCTTTCAGGTCCTGGGGTCTTCCAGCTGGCACTGGTCCTCCATGTTTTCTTGGGGGCTGTGATCCTAAAAGCAGGACATGCTTCCCTGATGGCCTGGGAGCAAAGAAGGAAAGCTGTCTGGCTTGCTCTTCTCCATCATTCACATGGAGACCAACCACTCAGAAAATCCAGCCACCAGTAAGGGATGAACGCCACGACTGGGCTGCCTCGCTCACCCCACAGAGTGGTCTGAACCCTGCCTGAACCCTCCCTTCCTCTCCCTTGCTGGCCAGTTCTCACCAACTTGTGGGCCATGACTTGGTCTTCATAAAACTAGTATTGCTGGTAGACCACAGAGAGCATTGATGAAGCTTTCATTATATTTTTTGCTGAGATTCCTTTTCCTGGGCTAGATTTTAGCTGATAATGAATTTGGTGCATTTAAATATCCAATAAACAAACAAAGTCTATTGTTTTTCTCCTTTGATTATGAGACTCTTCTCTTTGGCAGATGCTTTTATCTCTGTCTTTCCTTTTTGGAAGTATAAAATTAGATCAGGATTTGATTTTTCTTCTTTTATCAAGACAAGGCAGAGTTGCCTCTGTCTTTTCCTCTGTACCATGAAAGGCCAGCAAGTACCATCAAAAATACCTCTTCAGGAAAGAGGGATTTCAGAAATAAAAACAAATTAAATCTTTCCTAGATCGGAGCTCCAAAAACCCCTCTGACATACACAAATGTGGAGGTCCTTGCAAAGAGAACACATACACAATGCATTTTTGTTTGGCCCAAGAAAAGATACTTGCAGTTTCCTGAGAGTTGGACAAATCCTGGCTGGTGGGGTGGAAGAGCTCCAGACGGCATCCAAGGGAGCTTTGTGAGGGGTGGAGAGTGAATCACAAAAACAGGCAGTCATTTGCAGCTATGTCTTGACCAAAACTTGCAGAGAGGTGATGCCAGACACATACCAAACCCCCAAACCATGTCATTTGCATTAGGGAAATCACAGCACTGCTTTTGGGGTGGGATTTCTCTCACCTGCCTTTGAATACTGACAGTGTCAATAGCTGAGCTGAGGGGTCCAAACTCATGTTCCAGCCCAGGGAGACGAACATACCTTCATGGAGTACAATTCATCCAACCATCCTGAGATGGGATGGACTGTAGTCCAGAAATGTCCATTTCTCTCTGTAGGCAAAGAGTTCAGGTGTAAACAAGTACACCCTGCTCACCTCTAAAGGCAATGAGATAACTCCACATTTGAAATATAATCCACTTGCCTCCTAGGTTTTAAACCAGTAGAGATCTGGGTTTTTAAGCAGGTCTTCTGCATCAGATGGTGTTGAGTCTGGTGTATTCACCTGACTCCAGGATCTGCGGCTTTAAGGAAGATAGGACAGGTTGTGAGAAGAATGAGAGATGATAACACTATGAACTTCACAAACCGACTCGTGTCTGTGTCATGCAAGACCCCTCTCTCTTTTGTCCCATGTGCTCTGATCACACCTCATCAGGTGATAGTGATTCAGCAAGTCAGGGCATTGCTTACCCTTGTAGGTCTTCAGCTCTCTTCTCCCCAAACACTTGGAACTGCAGGTGTCAGAGGGGACAATTACGGGGGTTAATGGACCAGGGATGCCTGCAGCATCATTCAACAGAGACACCAGTGCTCCCAGTGTGTCGTTGCAGGGCAGGAGATCTTCGGGATAGATCTACCCAGAGGGACAGTGTGTGTTCCTGCATGCAGAGCCACCACCACCCCTGCTCCCCGCTTGGTTCCCTTTTTAGCAGCTTTTTGTGGGACATGGAGGGCACTGAGAGCTGGGTCTTGCACATGGGTCCAGAAGCAGGGTAGCACTGGGGGGAGCTGGAAAGAAGACATGAGCATGAAATGCACCTAGAGAAGACTAGGCACTCACGGCGTGTCTTTGCAGAGGGCAATATGCTAAGGCATGTACATGTCCATTTCTTAATTAAAACAAAAAGAAGAAAAAGTAGAAAAAGCTGGTGTCAACTGCAACGCTTGAAGATATTTGGTGTTTCCTTCCTTGCCGCTTCAATTTACTCTTCCTCCATGCCAAGTTCCCTACCTTGAGCCTTTGGGTGAGCTGAGAGCACAGAACTCAATGATTGAAAGAGCCATGAATTTCTGTATGAGCTTCACACAAGCCTTCCTGCTCTTCTCCAGCATGCACCTTTTCAGAGAAACAGGCAGGAGAAAATGCCTTTCTGCTCTCTGCCATTGTAATGGACTAAAATAAAGGAGCTGCTGTGCGATGCCAGGAGAAAGGAGATGTTATCTGTCCAGGTTATACCCTGGATACTAAATCCAAATGCATTTCAACCAAGATCAGTTGCTTTAAAAAAAAAAAAAAAAGAAAGAAAGAAAGAAGAAAAAGTTGATTTTCTTTCCAGCTCTTGGAAGTGAATCTATTTGGTGTCAGGCTGAAAGAAGACAGCGTGTAAGTAACTGAGAAAGTGTTTACTCAGTGAATTAGTTCAGCTTTCATTGTGCACAGAGGATTATGGCCTCAGCAGTAGATGAGCTCCATTTCAGGCTGGAGTGGCTCACTTAGCTACCTCCAGGGCAGGACTAATTATCATAGGACTTAGGCTATTAAAGGGCTTTAACTACCACTGCTCTCTCTCAGGTCTGGATTAACTCTTTGCCTAGAGCAAACTGCCTAGATAACCATTCAACCTAATGGCCTGCTTTGATTTCTCTGCCCCCTCTGCCCACCCCTTTCGCCTTTAAAATTTACATTATTGGCAGATCTGGAACAATAGGTAAGAATATTAATACCATTGCTGCAAAATGTCAAAGGGGTTTTGTTACAGATTTTTTTTTTTTCTCTTTTCCTTTACCACTGCTAAGGCAATTTTAGGAAGTACTATCTTGCATGGCAGAGAGCCCTTACCTGACTCAGGTGGATTAAGAGGGGCTGCTCAAAAGGCATGAGCACCAAAGGAAAATACCAAAATGCCCACAGAGCGCAGCTCTGTCTTACTCTGTTGTCTACATGACAATAATTGTGGCAGAAGGTACTCTGCATAGAAATAGCAAAACGCTATTATGCCCCAGGGCACTAAATAGCCAAGATGAGAGCAGAGTTATTACCCTACTTCTCAGGAGAAGAGCTGGGGTACGGAAAGTTTAAATGTTTTGCTCAAGGTAACAGACGGAGAATGTGGCAGTGGCTGGTCTGCTCCTTATCATTAAAAATATATTTGAAAAATTATCTAGTGATCCTTCTTTAACACCAGTCTTCTCAGCTTTTCTGGCAGCATGTCAGCACATCTGTGTAGTTTTCAGGCTGGAAAGGGGTGAGTGAATGAGGTACAACTCAAGACTATAAAATCATATGCAGCTTGGACAGCCAGCTTGTTCTAGTACAAGGGAGGGCATCAAAGGAATCTAGCAGGTAGCATACTGGAAACAAAATAGGTAGTTCTTCACACCACAGAGCTGGGCAGCACCTTGTTTGTGCTGAAGGTATGTGGGTTCAGAGTCATGGAGGATAAGTTCCTTTTAAAAGAACTTGTACAGAAGTGTAGAGCGGGTGGACTTCTGGTCTGCTCCTCTGTTCACGCTTGTAGCCATAAGGCTGCAGAGGTGATCTCCTTCATGCTGACCAACACTGTCTTGCTGTTATCTTCTACTCTGCCATGTCTGTGTCCCCTCAGTGCAATACTTTGGGTACCAGGGAGACCAGTCCATAGGAGTTCTTGGCACCATCTGAAGGTGGAAATATTGGCAGTGACCTCACACCTCTTCATCCCTAGAGTAGCAACCTTAAGAGAGTTTTTCCTCTCCACCTTCCAGTTTTACATGGTGAAGAAAATACTGTTTAATGCCAGTCCCTACACTGAGTACGCATGGCCCAATATGGCAACCATTTACTGGCACAGATGGCTTTATTCATGTAACTCAGGCATTTTGGAAAGAGCATTTGTCCAGTTAAAGCCCATAAAATCCATGACAGCACAGATTAAAAGGTGGAATGTGTATTTGTACTCCTCCATGTACTTACATCCTTCACAAACAGATAAATAAAATAAATATTTGTGCAAAACAATATATAAATCAGTTTGATTTTTGTGGCACTTCCCGTTGTCACCAAATTAACAGAGTGCAGCTCAGAAACATGCTGTGTACACAGTGGAAGACAGCCCTGACCCAACCAGACAATGGTTTTAGATGGGTGGTAGATGCTCAGCTTCATATATGCATAGCCTTCTCAAACTCAGGAAGGTTATGTGTGTGTAAGGTTAAACACATGCTCAAAAAGCCAAGACAGATGTATAACAAAGCCCAAGAAAAGATGCTTGGGTCAGCAACAGGGCATAGCCTGCATAGATTAAACCAACTCAGGTTATCTGAATAAAGGCAAGCTCCTGCAATCAGGTTTTGCTGATGACATTGCCTTGAACCCTACCGAAGCCCTGGGACTAGCTCTGCTACATGTCTGTGCTGGAGCCTGCATCCTCAACAGGGACCCTGCATCCCTTCTCATTCCTGGCATGCTGGGAGCACACAGCATTTGAAAGCAGTGCCTGTCCAGCAAAGGGTGTTTCTTCCTCCTTTGATGCTTTTCCCCGCTGCTTTGTTCACAACCTTTCTTGGCTAACTAGATTCTGCATTTTATAGCCCAGCTGACAGATTTCACAGCATTTTTCAGAGCTCTGAAGTCTCTTGCAGGTGGTTGAAACATGCCAAAATCGTGTTCTGCTGCTTCGTCTATATGGAAATTGTCTAATTTCTGCCTTCCTCTGATCTCTTACTCTGAGGATAATGGGGTTTAGTAGTTTCCCTTCTTGCCCCTGCTGCAGGTGTGAACCGGAATACAAGACAAACTGCTTACTGGAGTGCAAGTTATTTGTTGTCTGCAGATGAATGGAGCTGGTTTTCATTTCCTGTGATTCTGAGTATTAAATTCCTTCCCCTCGTCATTTACCCATTGCTTGACATCTTCTGCTTTCAACTCATTCATTCCTCATCACGTCTGAAAGCCATCACATTGAGGCCCATCAAGAAAAAAATAGCTGCAGCAACTCACTAAGAAAAAAAGAGGCACATAATTGTGAAACAGCAAGCAGGTACCTTTGAAGAAAAGGCATTTTTCAGAGGAAAAGTAGACCATCTGAGGATTTCCTCTCTTGGTACCAAGGGTGCTCCAAGCCTGGCTGAAACATCTGCCTATGAAATCTATCAAGAAAGCCCCCCAAATAAAAATCAGAACTGGAATAATCTAGGAGCAAGTGAATCTGCTGTGTCCTCACCAGGAGAGCTGAAGACTGTGCACTTTCGGAGGCAGTGACTCTCTCTTACTGTGTGCTTGCTCAGCACAGCGAGACCCTGACCTGCTTTGTAGCAGAAAGGGATAACTGCAGTGAGACAAGAACCCTAGAGCTAAGGCCAGACAGGCAAAGCATGTTCTGGTGCCTCCTCTTATTTATCAAATGCAGGTTTCCCACCTTCCAGTGAAACTGCAATTAACTTGTAAATGCATGCTACAAAATTAATTTTCCACCAGCTGCTGTTCTGCAGCTAAGAGGAAATAAGTCAATGAAACACCAACATGAACTCTGATATAGTCCTCACAACAAGTTCTGCCCTGATACAAAACGCTATGAAATTTTTAAGCCCAGCCCATCTTACACAGAGAGAGCCCAAGGACTAAAGGGATTGTAAGCCCACTTGGAGATACTCCATCCAAAACACTCCTGCCTCTAACACAAGCAACAGCGACAGGAAACGGCAGGCTGAACTCTACAGCCAGGTCGGCTCTTGTGTAGCACTGTGTTGAGTTTGAACTGAAACAGCATGAGAAAACTCAGGTGTATGTCCATATTCTGAGAAAGTAGTCCTCATTTTGGAGAGATAACCAACTTTCCATAGTCAGGTGCACTTGACTCCTACCCCCAAGCTTGTGCTAGGTCTCTTCATCCTACACTTGGAGATTAGACAGGCAAATAGTCTTGACAAGTGTCCCACTTACCCTGAAGACAAAAGTATATGCCTACAGCGCAGCAAAAGAAGGTCCACCAAACAGTTTGAGTAATATGCTACATAGGCTGTGGATTGGGACAGATTTGCTCTTTTTCTCCGACACTATTTTTCACATTTCAGCAGGATGCCCCATCCTTTTGCTACGATCCAGGTCTGTCCTTGTCATCCAAGCTGGGGTGATGGCTGTAGCTACAGCTAATACCTGCCTGCAGGGGCCTGCTCTGAACCACCGTGACATCCTGATCACACACCAAGCCCTCCTGGCTGTCATGGTGTATCCTTAGCCCAGACCCAGATTTTATTCCCCTGGTGGTTTCCACTCTTGGTGACCACAAGGATGCACGTTGTTCCTATCTTTCAGCAGGATTTTCATATTACAGCTCCAGAATCTCACTGAATTAAAGGTGTTCTTGCATGTCCACTCTGGGCTTTCTTGCAATGGGATCTGTTAGATCCCTAACACACCCCAGTGCTGCAGTCAAAAGACTAGGCAACGTGAATGGTGGCTCTGATTGACAGGGACCATGAGGCCTTTGTGGGTTTATACACGCTCCTCTATGGTAGAAGATAACAAGTTTGCTACCATGTACTGTGAACAGGCATGGTTCTTGATGGCAAGTGAGAAAAGTTCACGCTGCAGATGCAGAAGACTTTAGTCATGGTGAAAAGTAGCTGAATACATCATCCACTTGGAGATGGGTTTTTCTAAAGGCTGGCTCTACAGAAGACAGCTGTGCTGAGAAACAGAGAAAAGACACTCGAAAGAAAGAGCAAAATTAGCTGGGAACTTTAAACATCTGCTCTAGAAAAAAGGAATAACCCATTCCCCCCACATACAATAGCATGTTATGGGAGAACAGCTAATCTTGTAGCATAGGCACAGAACTCAGTGCTGGGAGGAGATAACAAAGACCAGGGGCTCTTGTGTTACAGGTCAGCTGCTGGCCTCCAGCTTTACATCTTCTCAGCAGACACAACAGGCATTGTCACACAATGTCACTATGCCTGTGAGAGATAAGCTCCTGGACGAAAAACAGCTGGCTGAAGCTCAAACCAGGCAAGATGGAAATGATGCTTCTAGGAAAAAAAGAAGTGATTCAGGAATTTTCTAAGAGAATGCTGATGCTCTCTTCCCCCTCGCACAGGGAGAAGAACACCAGCCCAATGGACTGGGGCTGCACTTACTCCTTAAGGCTCAACCTTTGCTAGTCATGAGCAACCTCTGGGCACCTAGGTCACTCTCCTGCTTTCCCCTTTCTTTCTGTGAACCTGGCGAGGCACAGGACTTCATCAAGCCAGGTCTGAAATGCCTGTTCTCCAAGATAAGGCTGGCATCACCAGATCAAGGTGAGTTGAAAAGAACAGAGGATGCCAACAAATTGGAGCAGATTTTCTCTCCTTACCCGGTCACAAACCTGCTTTGGGGGCACAGCACTTTCTATACAAATAGAAGGGCCAGGAAGCAATGAGGGTGATGGGTAGAATAGCAGGAATATTTGGAAATTCAAGGAAGGAGTTGTTCCATTTGTTTTGATCCATGAGCTGTTAAGTTCTTATGACCATTATCAACATGGGAGGGAGTTATTTCCCACATGGAGGAATTAATGAATTGTTTTCCTTTGGGCGTAAACTCTTCCATCCCTTCCACAATGACCATGTGTCCCACAATAACCTCCTGCTCTACTCCCCAGTTTTCTTCTCTCTGCTTCACATGCTTCCTTTGGAAACCAAGTAAAAGTGAAGAGGCACAAGCTGACTATCAAATAATCTACTTGCCAAGGTGACGTATAGCTGGATAAATAGTGGGGAAGTAATCTCTTGAGTTAACTCCTGCATCTAGAGTTAATTTAGTTAACCCGTCACCCACTGATTAAAGCAGTCACCTGGAATAAGGCAATTCTTTCTGTGTGGAATGGATTCGTCAATTGAACTTGAATTTCCTCCCTCCTATAAGGTTGCCTCTTCCTTCATATGTGTGCCTTTTCTGAGACATGTAGATTCTCTTCTGATGAAGAATTTGCAAGGTCTCTGTCTCATGCCAATGTGGAATAAAGACCAAAGCCACAGAACTCCTCATGAAACAGAATTTGTGTTTTCTATCAAGCTTGCATAGAGTAAAGGGCAAGAAGTCTCCTCATTGGCAGCTCTACAATACCTGCCTCCAAGGACACTTTCCTCCTAATCCCCAGTAACAGGAAGATTTTTGTGCCCTGAAGCGTGAAGGTTTATGTCTCTTCCACAGCGTTGGATGTTTTGTTTAAAATTCAGAGCATTATAACTACTAAAATAGCATCTGCATTCCCTTCCTGTGAATGCTTTAGCAGCTGAGATCTGCTGACTTGGGTCTTCCATCAGTAACGCTTTTCACAATGGTGCAAGGAAATACACCGGGGTGTCAGAGCTCAAAGGGTAGTAGCAGGAGTGCTTGTGTCTCCTTCCAGTGGGATCAGGGAGGAGGAGGAGGCTGAGTGACTGGGTCACCGGAGCACTTGGGTTGTCAGCTGTTCCCACCCCTTCTCTAGGACATGTCATGTTCACACAAGGAAGCCCTCAGACCTGCTTATGGTGTCCTCATCAATAGACCAGATGGTTGAGCATCTGCTTATTCATTGTGTCCAATGAATAACCTTTTAATTTAATATCTGCTCTCCTGAGATGTGTATGCCTCTAACAGGCTTAGAGGTTGTCATAACCAGTCATGGTGGGAATGGAGAAAGACAGTTTGACCTCATGTTCCTAAGTAAGACCGGCGGTTGGACATCCCTCCTTCCTTGGCTGGACGTGAGCCACATTGTTAGAATGGCACCAGCAAATACTGGCCAGGGGGGATCTGCACTCTGAAAGGAAAACTGCTGCTCAGTGGCCTGCTCTGGACTCTTGGAAAGCACTTTTAGCACTTGTGATTTCCTACACATTTCCTTCCACTGATCAACAAAGTTCCCAGAGTCTTCTTCTGCCTGTCCCTGATTCGATGTTCCTTGCAATTGCTGTGTCCTTCAACGGAGTCAGCAGCAGGTGGACCTGGGACAGTTTCCAAAAGGTGGGCTGCCAACCACTCTGCCTGTTAAAGCTTGACATCTAGCCTGCACGACCCTCTCCCTCCTGTTATGCTGTGTGCATTCTACATCTTGGTAGTGCACAAAGAAAATTCAAGTGTTTTACAGGAAAATAAAGGTGCTATCATGGATATGTATAAAATTGTCCAGGTCTGTGTGGGGAAACTGTGTGTTTCCTCCTCTTTGGACTTGCTCCTTCCTCCTCTTAACATGTGGAACAAATGTCTCCTTTGGACCATGATGGGGTAACTTGGAGAGGTCGGCAGAATTGCTGCAGATGGACCCTGGGCTGGTTTTATTTTTCTATTGAACCTTGATGGAAACGCATGCACAGCAAGTCAGGGCCTGTCCCTTTTCCTTTTTCCTTTCTCTCTCTCTCTCTCTCTTTTTTTTTTATTTCTTCCAGGAGTGCTGATGATAAGAAAAGCAATGTCTAAATCTTCTTAATGGTGTTTATGCAAGCAGTTTTGCTTAGCTGCAGTCCCTGCCACCCCCTCCCCCGTCCACCCTCCCCTCCCATCTTCCTGCTAATATCGCTGCTTCATTCCTTTCCCTGTTGGCTATTACTATGGACTACAGCGAATCTAAAACTAAATAATCCCCTTAGTGTCAAGTTTTCTGGGCTGAGCAAATAAATCTAACCAAATGCATTATCTAGGTAGAGGAGGCTGTTGTAAGGGGGAAAAAAGATAAAAGCTATTTTACTTTAAGGCAAAGAGTAAAACCATCATTTTTCATTCGCATTGTACTTTTAAAGGTTTTTTATCATTATTTTATTTTAACTTTACTGCTCAATCCTTTTCTTTTTCCATTGTAATTAAAAAAAAATAAAATGCAGCAAAGCTTCTGAATTTGAGCATTAAAGAGAGGGAGAAAGACCCCAGATAAGGTGCCATTCAAATCCCCCTCTCAGACGGGTAATTCTGATCAGGCAGTAAAGCGGTCTAAATAAATAAACCCTTCCCCACTTCCCCTTCCCTGGGGGAAGGGGGACGAAGGATATTAGAAAACTCATTTACAGGAGGAAGAGCACATGGAAGATCTGCATGTTGCAGAATGAGGGGGAGAGGTCTGTGGTCGTTTTGCCCTGCCTCAAGTTCACAAGGCGGTGGCTCACAGGAGCAAGACCATAGCTGTCTGTGTGTGTAGTGGCAAAGAAGTCCAATTTTGGGGATGGTTCAGCCTGTGTTTGGAGGCAGAGCTAATCAAAACTTGGGGACAAAGTGCTTCAGATCTGGAGAACTGTGTGCTTAATTCCCATTTTCATCTGACGGGTATTTGAAAGCACAAGCAAAGCCACTCAGCTATTAGCCAGCTATTCTCTTCTGCAAATCCAGGGCCAGCATCAGCCAAAGGAGCTCCGTTGGATTTGCAC
This sequence comes from Buteo buteo, assembly GCF_964188355.1. Classification (NCBI taxonomy): domain Eukaryota; kingdom Metazoa; phylum Chordata; class Aves; order Accipitriformes; family Accipitridae; genus Buteo; species Buteo buteo. Next base: position 31,970,041 of record NC_134177.1, read on the forward strand.
CAGCCAAAAATGTGGCCAACATTGTCCATAGCTTCTGGCATTCACATGTGAACCAGTTTTGGTCAGGCTCACCAGCCTTCCCTCTTTCCTGATGTCTATACCACATGTGGTCTGGAGAATGGGTGGAGGCAACCTCCACCCAGCAATCCCTCTGGACACCAGCCTCATGAATTGTTCGCATGCATAAACAGCACAAATGACCCAATACCGGCACCATTTATCTGAATTCGTTCTCTCCCATATTGGTTCTTTTCAAATGCAGACCAGATTAAGAAGATGCCTGGCATGGCATTTGCAAAATCAGAACCTGACTCACACATTTCTGTAAAATAAAAGCTCTCGCATTTTGGCCTATATAAGTGAAAAACCAAACAGGTTGCTGATTTTGGATACACACTCTTGGGAAAGGTCGAACTATTGGAGCTAGATGCACTAATAGTGTGAGGTGCTGCTCCTTTCACATATGTCCCCCTGGCCAAAGTCTGCCCTCTCCCAGCTCAATGCTTTTTTTCCACTTGAACTTCAGTTTCAGAATAATTAAATCAACAACTTTTTCTCTGCATTTCTTTTAATCCCTTTGTATATGTTTTGCGTTCCCCATCTCTGTAAGCCAGCCTGCTGAGGTCATCTGCTCTTAAGATCCATTAATTTTTAAATTTCTCCCAGCTTAGATGGAGAGATATTACTCCTTGAAACAGATCCCTTGTCTCTTTCTTTTCCCTTTTTTTTTGATTAAACAACACTTATAATTTTTTAGACCCCTCTAGTTTAGAGATAAAAACCTAGGAAGAAGAATAGAGAGTTTGTTTTATCAGTTCTTTCTATAAATCTTTGCAAAAGAAATAACATCTCAGGCACTGCTTATGCTGAAAAAAACAGTAAAGACCACTCCAATGTATTTTGGGGATCAGGATCTGCAATGGACGTCACAAGTAATCACAGGCCAGCTCTTGACCTGCTCTCGGTCTGCATAGCAAGGACACCAGATGAGGACCAGGCTTAATCAATTTGCAATACAATAGTGCAAGCCTCTTGCTCATTTTAATCTAACACTCTTTTAAACATCTGCACAAAACTGCCTGCTTGGCTATGGATGGAGTCCAAAAGCTGAGGAAGAGGAAGAACTGCAATCTTTGATAAACAAGCTGAAGTATATTAACTGAGAAGATCACACTGGATTACCCATGTGCCCTAAGATATTCTGCAACTTCTTCCATGGTCTTATGGCATCACCCAGCACTTCTGCCTCCTGGAAAAACTCCACATGCAATTAAATTCATGTGCACATTATTTTCTGTAAAATCTGGCTTCAATTTCTGCCAGTATTAACAGTCATTTCTGGGACCTAGAGGAATGTCAAGTGTGCTCCAGTAAGTTCCTGCTGATCTGCAAAGTCCTAGTAAGTGTGTGCTGATACACACTGAGCTTCCTACATTGCCAGAAGGTACTTCCATATTAAAAACTCTTGTAGAGTGGCCTGCTATGAAAACAGGCTTGTCTACTCCTCATATTAGTGTTTTGCCTGGAGTGTCCTCCTATGCAAATCATTGTATCTCAGGAGCACCCCTATGAAATAAGCAATGACTTCTAAAAGGAAGTTTTGGTGGTGGTTTTTACTCACTTCACTTGCAGCTCTATTTTTTCTGTGCAAATAGGAATGACTGACATCCATCGTCTGTGAGATCTGTCCACTCCTGAAAAGGAGATTTTAATCAAAACCATTTTCCACTCCCATTGTCCACAGTTGCCCCCCTCCCACTTTGGAGAACCTCAAGCCCCTGCTGGTCATCCTGAAGGCATGGCACCACATGCAAGACAGGGCTACTCTTGCTTTATCTATCACCTGGACAGCAGTGCTCCATCACAGGGCTTCCTAAATTTCTTTTTAACAGTGGCTTCCCCTCTGAGTTCAATGTTTTGGCCTCTGTCACAGTGTTTGACCACCCCAAGTGTGGAGATTTTTTTTTTCCTTATGTCCAGTTGAATTTCCCCTTCTTGTAAGTTGTGTCTGTCAACCCTTGCCCCTTGCCTGTGTGACTTTGGGGACTGGTCCCATCTCCATAAAACCCCTTTAGGCAGTGCAAGATAGTAACTAGATCCACCTCTTCTCTGTATTGAGCAAACCCAGCTCCCAGCCACTGCTCAAACATCACGCGCTCCAAAGCCCTTTGTTGGCTCTGCCAGGCTCTCTAGTTTGCCAGGCTCTTGTTTGTACAAAGGGGGAGCCCAACACAGTCCACAGCACACAAAAAATAATTTCCCTTGCCCTGGTGGCTCTGCTGCTGCTGCTGCTGCAATCACCATGCAGTTGGACTTCATGTCTCAAGGGCACACAGCAGACTCATGTTCAACTTGATGTTCCTCAGAACCCCCAATTCTTCTCTACAGACCTCTTCCAGAGTGCTATGGATGGGAGAGCAGCACCTCCCATCCAGTCCTTGGTGTGCAAACTTTCCTTTGCCAATAAGGCAACCTGTCCAGGGGCCTTCAGCCCCAGTGGAACACTTCATCTTTTGCTTTCTCACTAGGCTGCCACCTTCCTTCTAAGCAGAGAATGACAGTTGCTTTCCAACATTTGCCTGTTGTCCAAGCATCTGCTTGCAGTTTAAGGAGTTGTTTAGCAGAACAGCACATCTTACAAAAATATATGTTTTACAGAGGGTTTCTGTGCCCATCCTGGGACTTAGAGTTATCTTGATGCTCTCCTGTTCTTGCCTGATGCTCTGTCATTCACTTCCTCTGCCTCTTCCTGTTTTATGTAAGGCTGAATCACCACTGTCTACTGGGGTACTCTGGCAGATGACTGGTCCTGGGCTGGGACCAGGGGCATGGAGCCAGGATGGATTGAGCCTGTTGTATGAGGCATGGGATCTGTGGGCCCAGGCCTGGAGAGTTTGGGAGGAGGAGTAGGACCAGGAGCCAAGCAGAGACAAGATAGCTCCTGGGACATGAGGCAGCAAGAGCACGGAGCAGAATTTGCTGTCGGTATTTCTTAACAGTGGGTTTGGTTGAACCAGACCAGGCTGCCTTCCAGCATTATTGTATCTCTTCACCAAACAACTCCTTGGTGCCACAGCTAGCAACACTAACTAGCTCCTCAAAGCTAGAAAAGAGGTCTGCCCTTCTGCATGGGAACACCCTTCTGCAGTTTCACTGCCCTTTTGCCCTCTCATGGCCCAGTAACAAGCAGCTGGAAGTGATACAGCTTTTTGAAGTGCCACCATCAGTCTGTGCTAATTGTTCTTACATTTGGGGGGGTTCGTTTCTTTTGGTCCACACAAAAGAGCAGAAGTGATTTGTCCAGATCCATCTGGTTATGAGTACCAAAGGTCCCTCTTCTCCTGGAGCTCAGACATGCTTGCACATCATCATGATGCAACAAGTTACTTCATGCTGCACCATTCCTGACATCTGGCCATGTGCTCTCCTACTCATTGACAAATGCGAGATGATTTGAATGTGTCAGCCCATGGTGAGAGCTGGGAAAGTTGAGGCAAGCACATCAGGAGCACATGGATGGAGGATGCACGAATGGAGGATGCCAGGTTGTACCTGACAGTCATTGCATCACATTGTCTAAGCACAGCGTCAGCCAGTGACCAAGAGAAGACTAAACATTTATATACTGTTAATGATATTGTCAATAAACTGCAGCTTCACTGCAGGCTTCATGGGTTTACACTGTGACTTATTAGCCCTTGGTGACTTAATTAGTATGTTGCCCCCTTCTTCATGAACCGAATATTCCCTCACTTCAAAACCTTTGCCACATGTGTCCTTACTCTTTTAGGAACCTGGTGAATACATTTTCACTGTCTTCTGACAGTTTGCTTGAACACCATGCATAGACTGTTGTCATCCTGTGTTATTTTCCTTATTACCTCCAGTTTATCACTTGGTGCTGATTTATCTGCCAATGCCCCAAGCAACTTCACCTCTTTTGGTGTTTTGCAATGCTTTTCTGCTGGGCACAGAAACCTAACTACAAAGCTTCATTGCTTCTAGGCAAACCTTTTCCCTGGTATGTGCTGCTCTTTGGCATCCAGCCTTGCCCATCACTCTGCAGGTTGGGGATGCCGAAACGTGGCTCTCTCCAGGCCTCTCTCTTCGGCAGCAGCAAGGAGGGTTTATAGTCCACTCTACCCACAGAGGAGATGTAAATTACTCACAGCATTTCCTTGCAATCTGGGTGTATCCCTCTCCCATGGCTTTTGTGAGCAAGCTGCAACTAGAAAAGATTTCCAGCATCGCTGCGCCAGATCTCTGCCTCTGCCAAAATCAGCTGAATCTGCTCTCACCATTGTTCTCAACCACACCATTTACCCAGAGGTTTGGTTTGTCTATCAGCTCTTTATGCTGCTGATTGCTGTAGGTTCCTAACAGTTTTTGAACTGGTGACAGATGACAAACGTGAGAAAAGTCTGCTAAAAAAAAATGGGACCATCTTAAATCACATTGCCAGCTTTCTGTCACTATAGCATTCCAGGGCTGGGAGTGTGTGATGGCTTTGAACTTGATTGTATTGATGATAATCCATCTGCACAAACAATATGTGTGCGTGTATATATATATACACGCACACATATATATACATGTATGTATGTATATATGTGCAAAAAAAAAAAGAGCCACATTTTTCTTTACCTGGCCTTTTGGTGCCACAGGAATATGGGATTGATAGGGACCATTTCTGTCCACTAAGTTGGCATGTCTCTTCTTTTCATCCCTTTTATAATCTCCTCTATTTCCATCTTTTTTTTTTTCTTTTTTTTTTTCCCTCCCATGAGTTTCCAGCTTTTTTGGGAGGCTTTTCCAGAGTATGGATCTTCTCATGGTCACTGATTTCCTGCCTGAATTTATTCATGGCTATTTTCTCTCACTTTGGTCTTGTGCCAATTCTGCCCTTTCATTGGAGCAACTCTTTCCTCTCCCTCACATTTAATCCCCTGATACACTTCCTTCATATTCCCCCAGTTTCCCTTTTACTGGAGTAACCAAGCCAAGTTCTTTCTGCCTTGTGTGGGACATGTTTCTGTCCCCCTGCTTGCTGTCCAAGCCTTACCAAGCCATGGTTCCTGATGACCCCATCTTTCCCCAACAAAGGGTGACTGGAAGAACTGGCTGTTTTCCCAACAAGGACTTAGTGGTGCAGAGCACAATGGCATGAACACTTGCTCCACTGGAAACACATTGCCTGAGACATCCCAGAATTGCATTTGCTTTCATATGTATGCATCACATCAGCACCACAGCTCTTCTTGCCATCAGGCACCAAACCAAGTTTCTGCTCCCCATGCATCCCACCACGAAGCCCATTGCTGCCTCACCGTTCTTGACTTTGCCTCCTTTTCTGGACACAAGCCCCCATTCCTGTGACCCAGGTATGAGCATCCTGCACCACATTTCTAATATCTTTGGACATCCTTCATCTTCTTCCTTCAGGTCATGACTGGACCATCACATCCTGACGCTGGCCTTTGCTCAGCTGTAATCCTGGCTCTCAGTGCTGAGGGTATTGTACAAAGTCAAGACTCAGCCCCATCCTTTTACCTGATCCTTTGGCTCAGTAGTTCCCTGGGCCACATCTGTGCATCTACCCATACTTTTTCTTGCCCTTTCCGAGACAAACAGTCTCATTAGCAGTAACAGGTTTATCCTTCTAACTCAGCTGTGCCGGATCTCACTTCACTTGGTTCATGTGAACCTTAGACATAATGATTTTCCCCACCTCCCTACACCTGGATGAAGCAATTATTAATTACAGGTTCTAGCATTACTCATGTATAGCTTCTGGCATGTCTCCTGGGACTTTAAGGTGATACACCACAGGGAGTGCACAGCACACCTGTCTTTTTTTCTCCGGTGCTGGTGTTGTGCTTTTCCCCCCTTGTTTCCTCTGCAAGGGCCATTCACACAGTTTCACAACACAGACACTTTGGGTTGCCCACTGGCAGTGCTGCAGTGAGAGTTCCAGGAGATAAAGTGTCTCGAGAGATAGCAATCACTAAATGACTTTGTCACAGCACTGCAATAATTTCCAGGTCCTCTTTTAAGTGGAAAACCTTTAATAAAATGTCTCTCCTCTTTCCATGTTGTATACAGGAGCTTGTTAATGCATATCTCATTTGTGTCCCTGGGTAGATGGACTAATTGCCCCACATGGACTGCAGAGCACATTGCACACCCAGCAGCACCATTTCGGAAATAATCCAACTGTTGTCACATCAAGACACGTGGTCCCTTTGTAGATAGCGAAGGAAAGAGATGTACTCTCACGGGGTCTGGTGGTACCTCTCCACGCTGAGTCGGGGGACTGCCCCCCACCCTGTGGGAAGCCCTCAGCCTTTATTCAGGGAATTGCATCCGTATTACATGTACTTTGTGTCCTGACTTACCTGAGGTATCTGCTTTTGTGGACAGGGTGGCTTCACAGGCTTGCTTACCTTCTCCTTAAAACACTTGCTCAGTGGTGAGATGCTATGGGTGCTCCAGGACACAAGGCCAAGCAATAGCTCATGGCAGGTCTCAGATCCATCCACAGGCAGGAAGGGCAGTGCTTCCCAGGGAACAAACAGAGATGTACTTCCAAGGAGAAAAAGTCTCAGAGTTACTTTATTTTGTAAACACACCAAAACATTTTAAAAGTAAAATTACATTTTAAAAAAACTCAGATTCCACTGAACGCATTCCTCCTACTTAAAATTTTATCCTGAGGTAGGCCAAAAGCTTTGCAAAAGGCACACAGCACATCTTCATTAAGATAAAGCTGCCACGAGGCCAAGGGGGAATAGCAAGAATTACAATTCATTCAAAATAGTCTGTGCTACATAGGGAGGAGTTTTGGCCAGAGACGCTGAAAGACATGTGCGATGGAGGACTGGAACAGCCGTTCTGTGGAGGACATGGATTCCACTTCAGCATTTATAACTCCTCCTGTTTCAGATGAACAGAAGCCCTGCGAAGTTTTGAAATTAGTCACTGAAGGGTTCAGACTCATTTGAGACAGATCAAAGCATTTCATTTCCACTGTGACATCATTCAGTGGCATTATTTACAAGGGAATTTTTAAAACATGAGAAAAAAAGTGATTTGGGGACATAAAGTGGAAGGGTTTCCTTCTCCCAGTGCAAAAGAGGGACCTCCTGGGATTGTCATAACTTCACTTTTTTTCTGTGTTTTCCTCTCCTAATTTAATTTGTGATAAAATGAGTGCAGCTTTTGAAGCCTGTGAGTGTTGGAGTCAGCACGATCACCAGTAAAAAAATCTGTTTAAGTAAATCTAACGGAAGCCATAGCATATACACAGCAGTGAAGCTTGATGTGGCATTTCTGCTGACCCTTTTCCATAACATAAGGATAAAAGAAAAATGACAAAAAATAATGCAAAAAGCATTTATGTGCAGGGTCCTTTTTTTTCCCATGGAACTCAATGCTGTCAGACACAGTTTAGGCCAAGAGTTTAGTGGAATTCAAACAAAACCCAGCCTTTTACACGGGGAAAGAGCCAGTTGCAATAGTGATTTAAGGAAAACCATGGGGACAATAGGCCAGATGCTGCTCATTCCCTGGTACAGCTCAGACCTGCCCAGAGCATCTCAGCAGTCGGACCTGAAAGCTTTGCCTCACAGCACTTCACAGCCCTCACTTACCCAGAGAGCTGCAGACACTCCCTAAACAAATTCCTGAGTGTCACACTGATTGACTGAATGTTTGCAGTCATCAAGTTTGCTCTCTAATCCGCTCGCTTTCAGCTAAGCATCTGGGGAGGACTCTTCCCCAAAGAGTAAAGGCTATATGAGACCATGACTGGGGTTTGCCAACGGGGACCAAATGAGTGGAAAAAGTGGTGAAGGGGGTGTTGGAAAAAAGCAGAGGTATTTTTAAGATGCTGATTTAGAGTGCTATTAAAAATGCTGCCCACATAGCCTTTTAACCCTCAAAGATATCAGATAACTTTTTTTCCTGCGGTGAGATGAAGTGGCTGTCATTATCTGCAAAGGTCTGTATCATATTGGAATCTGCCGGCGCAGGTCAGCGAGTCCGTGGTGTTCTGGTCCCAGCTCCGGTGCTGAATTACATTTCCCAGGCACAATGGCTGCAGAATGGGTGGGTGCTTTGTCATTTAAACTGCATAAAGAGGCAGAAATTGATTTTTATTGTGGATCTTCATATCTAATAAAGCTCTGAGGGGCTCTTTTCTTCTCCGATTGAATGGCCATTGAATGCTTTCAATCTAGTTCTGTGTTTCATGCCTAAACTGAATAGTGGCAGGAGGAAAATAGATGGGGGGAAGAGAGGCCAAGTCACTTTCCAGATTGAAAAGGATACAGAAGAGAAATAAATAAAAAAATAAACTAAAATAAAGTAAAAATGAATCAGAAAAAAAAAGCCATTTAAGTGGAAAGGGGAACTTTCCTGATGCTGAGGAAAAATTGCTTTGTGCAAAGTGCACACACATGGCTGTGCCCGCAGCTGCATGCATGGGGACATGGTTGCATACAGCTGCATGGTGGTGTCAAAGACATAGGACTCAATGAAATGTTACCAAGGGACCCTAATATTACCTGCATCTCGATGCTGTGCTTTGGGACTGGAAATTTCCAGCTCCCTGGTCAAGACCATGTTAATACTGTGCATCCCAGAGCTGCCCTGCAAATGTTCCCCTCGGTAACTAATATTTTGCTTAGGCTGCTATAAAATGGGAATGACTCAGTTTCTGTTGACATTAATTAGAGGAGAGATTGGTTTAGAATACAGTGGTTTTTAATGTAATTAGTACCTAGTTCATCACGTCCTCCTCAAACCAACAAAGAGACAATAATACATAATGGCTTTTCAGTTACTCTTTGATATGTATTGCTCATTTAGTCCTGTTCCCCTTGGGAAGCTTCATCACAATTAACAAGGCCAGTAGTGTCAGCCTTAATTGGTCATGCTGATGGACTGATCTAAGGTCCTAAGAAGTCCTCCTCTAGCATTGCAGCCTGTGGTCAGACACCCTTGGGAACTCTGTCTAATTGAATGTTGAGTCTCTTGATTGTTAGACCCAGGAGAAACAGTCATTGCCTCCTCTTAGGCCCAGTTTTTGAAGCAGCAGTCCATGGGATGAAAAAAATGCTCCCCGACAGCCCCTGCAGCACCTGGCAGGGGTGTCATGAAGCAGCCGACTCCACTGGGGTGCCCTCCTGCCCACACCACCAAACCAGCACTTTTCTGCACACCAACATCTTCAAGTTCTTTGACTCCACCATGTGGAAACGGAGCTCAGAGGTGTTAAGATGTAAGGAGTGCATTTCTTGCATGGTCATTTTTATTGTTTTCAGTATGCGTGTGTGATTTGGCTCATGTTCTTGTACCTTCACAGCTAGCACTGGGAATTCCCTCCAACACCGGCTGGTGCAGGAGATATTAGCAGCTCCCCAACTCAAACCACAAGGAACCTTTTATGTTGAAGAACACATTTTGATTTAGTTTCCTTGCAGCCTCCCAAAGCCCTGCTGTAGGTGTCTGTCTTCTTAACTACAGCAAAATGAGAACTACAAACTCTTGAATCCTGGACCTGAGCAAATGTAACACTCTCAGTCCTGTGCCTGAAGAGCTGGTCCTTCAGTTTGAGCCATGAAGGCATTCAACGTCCCTGTCCTTCCTTGCATCTAAGGGCATTAAAACCTCACTGAAGTATCCAGTGCCTCCTCTGAGCCACTGGTTATGGTGATCAGGAGGACAGTGGGCTTCCTGGCAGCACATGGATGCTCAGATTTCCTTTTCAGTAAGGCCTCTCTCACATACACCCCCAGCTACTTTATCCTCAGCTCACAAAAAGGAAGAGAAGTGGAAGATGCCAGCTGGATCTTTCCTCTCCTGCCCTGGAGAAGAAGAGAAAATAACTTTAAAAGTTAAGCAAAGCAAACCTCCTACTGGATACATGACTCCTTCCCTGAACACTTCCTTCAGGAAAGAGATTTTCCTTGGCCTGCTATAAAATGGGAATGACTCAGTTTATGTTGACATTAATTAGAGGAGAGATTGGTTTAGATTAGTGGGTTTTAATGTCATTTGGCTTTTCACCTACCTGTTTCATCACCCTTGGAAATCTCCTCCAAATAGTTTTGGAGGTAAGCCCCAGGCAGTCAAAGGAATGCCAAAAAAATAGGGTGGTTACAATGTTAACTTCCCTCTGAAAATCATAGAGCAAACCAAGTTTCTCAGGGAGTGGGAAAAGGAAAACTGCTGAGAAGTGTTTGTCCTTCTCCCATCCCATGGCAGAGAGCTCAGCATGAACCATTGCGGAAGGACCTGCCCTTCCTAGCACTGAGAATTAGCTTTTTGGAAATCAGGACCCAAGTAGGGTATCTCAAGTGAGGCATGGGGACGGGGACGGGGACGGGGACGGGGACACAACAACAAAAATTGCAAGTTGTTGGTACAAATCCTGGTTGTCTTTGCCAGGAGCTCAGCACAATCTTGAAATGCATTGATGATCGAGAAAACCAAGAAAATGCCAGGCTGTATTCAAAAAGAGAGAATAATACTGAAAACGCTGTAATGGAATTACAGAACTGCATGATACACCTTCACCCAGAATAATGTTTTCTATTCCGGCCTCCCGGCCTCGAAAGGCAGACACTGGAAATGTCTAGGGGAGGGCAAAGGAAATTATTAAGGGCATGGAAAGACGTCCATGCAAAGAGAGATTAGAAAGATCATGGCTATATAATTTAGAGACGACATGAATAAGAGAAGCCATGATAGAGATATATAAAATAATTTCCCTTTTTCTGGTTTGCAAAGCTTTTGTGAACTCAGCTTGCACTGGTTTTCCTTCAGATCCACGCAGGACTTGGATGTGCTTGGCAAGCAGGAAAACAAACATCATGGAGCTGGAGGGCATTGTCCACGAGCCTAGAGTATGGACCATTATTTGGGATTCAAAATGAGTCATTTTAAGCATTTCTTCTGGTCCTGGATGCAAGGACCTTTGTATAAAGGAGGAAATTTCTCAGGAATCCCTACTCTTTGAGTCCTTTGGGGAGGCTTAACTCAGAGGAAGCCTCTTCACCCTATCCAGAAGTCAGTAACACAGTATTTTCATCACCTCCACGTCTGTGTTACACTTATTTTCCTTCATATACCCTTCCCTGGGGACAGGGCCTTTACCATCTTTGGTCTGGCAGTACTGGTCATCCATTGATATCTCAGCAAAATGGTAAGCCAGCCCCCTTCCCTTGAACTAGCTTTGTGGCCGGAAGATCCTGCTCTAGACCCTGCTCTAACATCTCATATCAGACACCTCACTTTCTGCAAAACTTCTGGTGAGTTTAATGAGGCTCACTATGACTCCCCGAGTCATTAAGTTCCTGTGACTATTAAACAGGGCCATGTGGAAAGCACCATGCATTCTTGCAGAAGATCTCCTCTTTCACACCCCATCAACCTCTAAGAACCTAAAGGCAACCAAATCCTTGTTTTCAGACGAAGGCAAGGATGGAAGCGAACCTTTTGACCTGGAAATTGTCTCTCAGCAGAGTGAGTGACTGTCTCCCTTCCCAGAGGGTATTTTGTGTAAATGCTCTGGTAACTGTTTCAAGCAAAGTATTTTAAAGAGAATGTGAATTTTGGAGAGGTACAAAAGGGCTCATATGCCTGAATACTTATCCATTTCTTCCAACTGTACTGATTGGTCTAATAAAATGTTGTTAGATCTCTCTATACAAAGTTGCCTCTATTCGAGACGGAGCACTTCTGACATTTATGATACCATCCAAACTCCAAGCCTTTCCAAACAGTAGCCTTAGACAAAGACTTACCATCTGAGGGCCAGAAGGGAAAGGGAAAAAAAGACTCCAACCCAGCATACAACAAAGGTACAAAGAACACAGACAACAAAGGTACAAGCAAGAATGATCCAAATTAAATGGTGAGTTTCCAGATGGACCCAAGAGACATAAATACCTCATCTAACCTCAATGCACAATGAGTCGCCAGGGACAGAAATGAAAGCAGAGATCAGCTGGGTGCCAAGTGGTTTGTTCTCAAGTTCCCCTCAGGAAGAGAGAGGTCTACAGCACTGAACAGAACAGTTTTTGTTTGCTTTGGGTTCTACCAAGGTCCACAATTAAAAAGTTCTGGACATTTTGAAGAGCTGGTGGGAGCAGCAAAGGAACTTGGAGTGCAGGATCACAGCTGGGTTGGGGAGGAGATGCACTGCCAAAGCAATAGCCATGAGAGCAGGCTCTCCCAATGAGCCTGTGAAGGGAGGAATGCAAGTGAGGCCTTGGGGTAACTATGAAATTGCACTTACTTTTCTGAATAGTTGCTGGGTGTATGCAAGTCTGAAAATGAGGTAGTGTTTCTCAAGGCAGCTTGTTTCCATATATAAAAAAAAAAAAATCAACTTTTGATGTCACCAGTTAATGGCAGGGAAAGAATGAAAGGCCTTTGAATGATGGAGGGAGTTGAATAGACTTGTGCATAGTGTCTAATAGTTAAGCATTGGCCTTTTGGCTCCCCAATGTCATTTTGCAGCAAAGCCTGGGGCAGGAGGACAGGGTCTCAGCCAGACCCTGTGGACAGGCTGGAGTACACACTATCTTTTAGAACTGGCTGATATTTCCTTAGCAATACAAGATCCGAGCAGTTGAGAATACCATCAAGGAATACCACCCCAGACTCAACAGCTGAAATAGAGATGTTTCTCTACAGCTTAAAAAAAAGACAAATCAAGTTGAACTGATTCTCCCCTAAATGAGGAGCAAACTTGCTGAAATAGCAGCTGGGACAGGTTAGAGACATAATTGTTAGGTGATGCAGTGCCCAAAACTGCAGGCCAGCTAGCCAGGGGGTTTATAAACCGAGTGGATATAACCAACTGTTGTGAGTTGCTGAGCTTTGTACTGCATAGTATTCCCATTAAAACATCTATGCTGGGATATATAATGTCTCCAGACTGAGAAAAGCTAGGGAAGAAATAGAAAGACAGAGCCAAAGCTGAAACAAATTCTCTCTTGAATACCAGGTCTAAACTACAGGTTGAGTCCTTTAAAAAACTTAGCCTAGAGGATAGAAGTAGCTGTAAAAGTCATCTTTATTTTTGTTATCCGCCGTTGGCAGGCAGCTGTCCCCAAAGGTGAGGAAGATGAAGGACAGATGCTACTCTCCTGGGCTTTTTTGACCGATGACCCCAGCTGTAAGTGAGTCTGATCCAAGGGGAGGGCTGTGCTGAGGGTCAATGATTGGGAAGTTTCAAAAGTGGTGCTCTGCGGCCAAGGGCAGGCAGTGATAAGAGCTCCAGGTGAAGTGGTCAAAGCCAGGCTGAAATGAATGATAGCGATGGTTAATGCTGCAGATTGCGACCCATGACACCAGTTGAGTTTGTCAGGCTTAATGCGGCAAGGGGATTTTCTCTGTTTCTCTCTGAAGCATCCTCCCTTGTTTGCAATGTTGCAGATAGGCGTCACTCATGCTGGATTTGTCTGACTCCCTGTCAAAGTGAGATTTATTCATGGGAGTCGGTTTTGCCATGGAAAAATAAATGGCACCTTCTCCCTACAGGGGTATGGCTAGTCTGTGTCTAGTGAAGGCAAATCCTCCAAGCAGCTCCTGGAAGACCATCTCATCTCCATCTCTGGCCCCTCTCCCAACCCACCTCTCCATGAGAGGGCATGCATATGCAATCATATACAACAGAGCTGGTATATTTTTATGATTAACTAGAGCAGGTGCAAATCTTCACAAAAATTATCCAGGGTAAAATTGCCTTTTCCATGTCTTGCTCTTCCACCTTTCTTCTGTCTCATGGCAGAGCACGGCATGGTTATCATTGGGCAAATTAGTCATTTTAGTTTGTTTTTTCACCATTGAAAGAGGCAGGATTTGGAGATGGATGGCCTACCACTCTGATCTGTAGGACAAATCCTCTATTTATGCATGCCTATACAGATTTTAGATCAGAAAAATATCTTGTCTGAAATCCATGTACACATTACATGGTCTTTTCATGCTGTTGAGGAGGTAGCACTGGGCAGTATTAATGCTGCAATTCTAAATCTGCTGCACCTGCTAAGTAGTTTCTATATTGTTCATATCATATTTGTTTGTTGCAACACTTACCTGCTTGTGCACTCATTGCTTTGGGGGTTAATGGTTTGGGTTTTATCCTCAGAAGTGTTGACATCTTGAACCTGAACAGGGTTCTGGTAACAGAAATCAGTTCCCCAGGTCTGCAGAGTTGTGGCTGATATTTCAGCATTGTCTGGGTGGAGTTTCTTTTGCCATGAACTCAAGCTGCTCTATTGCAGGGGTTTCTTTTTTTTCACCAGGACTCCCACTTGCAGTGCACTGCTGGAGCATGTGCAGCCACAGAATCTGTTCCTCATCTCTATTAAAAAATATTCAAAATGATGCAGGGAATAGAAGTTTGAGTTAATTACAAATTATTCTCGATTTCACTAGCATTTTATTAACAAATCCACATTAATCCAGTATTAAAGCAGGGCGGGATTATAGGATTTCTCTCATCTGAAGCTTGGAGCAAGGGAAGTCTATAATAAACCTACCTATTCATTTGACACAAAGCTCTTCTATCACATCTACCACAACATATGCCCCCCCCCCCGCCGCCCTTCCTTGCAACATACATATGCAAGGCTATACAATAGAAACAGTATATTTTCACAATTAACTAGAATGGATACAAAACTGATCTGGGGTAAAATTGCCTTTCCAGCACCTCTGGCCTTGAAGACACTTTTGTGGCTTTTCAGGCTATGCAGGTGACCTACTGGGTACATCTTCCACACGGTGGAGACCTGCCGGCTCCCTGCTTGAGTCCATATCCACCAGCAGAAGAGCTGACCCCATAGCAACCTATTTAACTGCATGCATTTGCTTAAAAGCAAGATGAGATCATGTGAAAGGATGCTTCCTCTGCAAATTGAGGCTTAGACCATGAGGTGGGACACGCCGGGGGAAGAGAAGGATCTGAGCACGTTTGGAGAGAGCTGGAAAAAATAAGATGGAAAGGCAGAACTGTTTCATCTGGATCCTGCCACGGTCCTCAAAATTGTCTTGAAAGTTTTCACAGAAAGGAGCTAGCTAAGGGACTGAAATAGTTTGCTTTAAGATATAATCCTTTTAATAAAATGCAAGGGTCAGAATTTCACGTTGGCAGTGAACATTTTGCTAAATAGGGCATGATGAGTTTGCTGTTCCGCTCCCGGACTGGTCGCTCGTGCTTGTGTGTCGTGGTGTATAATAATTGCATGAAATTGCCGTCTCTGCTGGGGTTGGTGCAGGTTGATCAGTCCAAAGTGTAACAGCTCCTGAGCTGAAATTATTCTTCTTAATTTTACGGACGTCTCTAACAAAAACATTTCCCCTGACAAAAAAAAATCCAGAGAAAATGAAGAAAAAGTTCGGGTTTTGCAGACCTTTATTGTCTCACTCATGGGGGCACCATGAATATCTGAACACTGAAATTATTTCATTTTATACGTACAAAAACTATCACTTTTCCCACAGGTTTTTGATGAAATAAAAAGGGGCTTTGCTCATGGATAATTCTGCTGATTCAAAAAGCTATAGTTTCTGTCTCAGAAATCGGCATTCTCAGCCAAGACTTGTTGCTGTTACTCTTCATTTAGATGTGACAACACACTTGGGGCTGGGCAGAAATGAGACTAGCTGCCTCCCAGACCCATCAGCTGTCTAAGACACACAGGTGATGGGGCTCGGGAATGGGGGTCCTTCAGAGCCATCTTGGGTTTTTTAGTGTCTCTTTATATTACCTGCTGTCCAGGTCTGTTTTCCCATGAATATTTTTGAGACTAGTAAACAAGTGAACATGAGCTAGAGAAGAGACATTAAACCCATTGCCACCTCACTAGCAACTGTGCTCCTTTGGAGAGCGAAAGTATTTTATCTTTCTGGCAGAAGTCTTTTCTTCGGCCCGGGAGTCTGGACCTACAGTGCTCAGTTCTTTGGTGCAGATGGTTTCACCCAGCAGGGAGCTGGAGACAATGGCCATCAGGAGCTTTTATGGGGCCTTGCACCTACCTGCTGTTTGCATTCAGAAGATCAATCCTTCTGTCTGTGACTGAACATTCCAGAGACTTTTTGGGTAGATTGCCCAGACGGCTACCTCTCCAGTGGGGTAAGGCTCACCCTCTTGCCGTCAAACTCCACTGATGATAAACCTACTGTTGGCCTCAATGTCTACCCTTTGAGCAAGGCAAAGGCAGAGAGAAATGCTACCTCAGGATATCAGCTCTTGCTTCTGACTATCTCTGGACTGGTCCTCCTGATGTGTCCTCGGTGCTCAGAGCCTGGCCAAGCACTGGCTCCAAGCCAGACATCTGCAGAGCTTCTCCAGCTCCTTGCAAAGCCAAGGGAGAGGCATGGAGAAGTGAGCAAGAGTGATGGTCACACCTGAATGGCAGGGTAGCAGGTGAATGCTGGTTGGGTTTTAATCAGAGTGGAGCACATACTCTTGGGTGTTTAATTCCTGCATGCCCTTCTGGTTTCACTCAATCCGTGCTCTAAGGCAGACCCAGCCAAAGCCTGGGTCTGTCCTCCCCAGCTGGCATGTCACAAATAATGTCGCTTGCACCTGCAATCCAGAGACCCCTTGGTGACATTTTCTGCATGCATCTGGGCAGGCAACCACTGTAGTGCAGAACGGTCCCTGTACCAAGGCATCGATACACCATGGAACAGCATTTTTAATTATTGCCTTTTTCCATGGCCAGGTCACAGTGGAATAGCCACCACCATTCAGAGCACTCCTGGGGGCTGCTTTGAAGACTGGGGTGTAGCTTGCTTTAGAAGACAATTTATTGTCTATCTGCTCGTTGCCAGGTCTCTGCCATCTTCACTGCAGGCTCAATGCTGGGAGATGGGGCCCTTTGGTGCTCTGTAATAACAGGCAATTTGGAGTACAAAAAACCCTTTTGTGCCTGTCACTTAAGGAGCCCCCTGATAAACATGGCTGTGGAGGGAAGCTGACATGAATATATGAGATTCCTCCTGCCCACAGCCAGTGCCAAGATCCTAGGCAAAATGCACCATCTGCATCAGGTCCTATTAAGTAAATTAATGCTCTGGAATTTTTTTTTTTTTTAATGTAGTAAAAAGAGAAAGAGACCCAGGAAGTTCTTTTACAAATTAGTCACGATTTGCAAGAAAAATGGTGCAATCAAGGGAGCTCCAGGACAACAAATGAGCCCAAGACTGAGACATCCATTAAGTGGACCATTTGTATCAAAAAGTTTCTTCTCTCCCACCTCAGCTCAAGCTCCTCTTGAGGTTTTTGGGGGGCATGGGTCGAGATATGGATGCACATGCTTACTTACACAGAAGGCAATGCTCTCCTAGCTGACCCTAAACCTGATGTTGGAGCTGGAGGGGAGGCAGCGGTACCTAATGGGAGCAGCATTGAGGGGACCCACAGCCTGTTTGCAGCTCAGCCCCCAGGTGCTCGGAGGAACTGGGAGGGCAGGACAGAACTCCCTGTCATCCTGGACAAGTGGTGTTGAGGACAACATGAGATCTGGGCCAAGGAAAGCAGAGAGGCATCTTCCACGGGACCTCATCTCACGGGCAGCAAAGGGCACTGGGGCATGATGCCCACGGGAGATGACAGGTTGTCTCTGCTTCTCCCTTGCCAGTGACACAAGTCCTTCCACCAGCCTGTCCCAGACTCCTCCTGAGCTCACCGTTAATACAGCCAGACTCATGCCATTAAACACATCTAAACAACATGCAGTACAAGGTTTCCAAAAAGCCAGTCTCAAAATAACTTGCACTCTAATGTGAGCAGCAGACAAAGCTAAAGAAAAGCAGAGGAGCAGGCACCCTTCAAGCTAAAGCATGTTATTAAGGAATATTCCTTTTTTGAAGTTTGTTGATTTTATTTTTATCATATTTTAGCACAAACCCTTTTCATGTTATAAATTAAGTAACTGCTGCAGAAGGGTTATGTTGTGGGGTGTTTTTTTTTTTAGATGCATTTCCTATAGAGAGATTTTTAAAGTTTCCAGTACAAAAAAAAATAAATTAAAAAAATCATGGAAAGCTGTGTTGAATTATGTGATACATTGAAATTAAAATGAAATTCCAAATTATCTTGCAGACAGGGGCTGATGTGGACTGAGTGATAATAAATAAAGGTTAAAAGGACATTGGCAAGTCTTTTTTCATGGCTTTCAATTTTTCCCCTCCCTGTTGTTTGTAAAAACCTCTTAGAAGATTAAAAATAATATTTCTTTCCCTATTGATTTTTTTTTCTTTTTCCACATTTGAAAACAGCATTTATTTATTTTCTGTGTTTCTAATGGAGCTGGGATTAATGTGGCTTTATTTGTTCTCTGCTTGGCTTGTGCTTTCGTCTTGCGGAGGGACTCGATGCAGCCTGGGGAAGGGTGCTCGTTAGCAGGACTGTAGCAGCCCAGCACCAAAAGCCTCATCAAAGTTCCAGCCAGGGGCCAAGGTCATCAGTAAATATTTTGACCCTGGGGCAGCCACCCAAAAAGCTTATCTCATTTCACTTCAGCATTTGATATCCCTAGGTCTAGGGTTGTGCACTGGTCCACAGGCTCCATCCTGTTGCATCCTGTGTTCTGGAGGGAAGAGGAGATACTGTCCACTTCTGGACTTGGAAAAATACATGGTGGGACATAAGTGTCTTCATCACCCACAGGTCTGTGTGGAAGGCAAGTCTTTAGCAAAATACCCTGCACCCGCTGGAAGGGCAGGAGGTTAGATAAAGAGATTTCTCTTTTCAAAAATACCTTTCTTCATCCTGCTGTGTGTTTGGGTTCTGGCATTTGGGGTGAGCTCTGGTGGGACAGGGGCATTTTCTCGTTGATTTGGGGGGGACAACTGGATTTTTGGGGTGTGGAAAGGCAGAGTTTGAAAGCAATTTAAACACTAAGAATTTAGACCATCTAATTGTGTGTAAACTGTAATAGATATTGCAGTCTTCATTAATTAGAGGGGGAGGATTTTGATGCAGTAAATATTAAACTATTTGAAAATGCATGAGCAACAGAAAATTGGGGTAGTCATATTACTCATATAAACACTCATGACACTTTAAGACAAAAAAAATTTATGCATTTAAAATGGATGTATTGTACATGCCCGCAAGGATGGTTAGCCATAAAACTATTTAAAGATATTTCCCAGCTAAGTTGTAGGAAGAGAAGAAAATAAAAAGCTCAAGTGCCTCAGTGCTTTGGACCAAGAGGAGGAGCTCTATGCACTACACAGGTTACTTGCACCTCCCTGGGTGCCAATGTGGCTCTTCCAGCCTGGGAATCCTCATGTTCCCTGTGAAAATGCCATGGGAGGTGAAAGTTGGGCACTAGTTTAACAAGTTTCAGTTCAAGAGATTTTGGCAGGTCAACCAGCTGCCTGCAGGAAGAGAAGATGCCAGGAAAGATTCTTTTCTTTCAGCGTAATTCATCAGAATAGGGATAGATTTGTTTCTGGATGCTATGCTTCAGGTATATATTTTTTAATGTATTTAAAATATTAAGGATATAATCCTATCTCTCTGTGATAGAAGTTCAATTAAGCTGAGATTTGGCCTTACCCATTGATGGTGAGGGTCAGTTCAGGGAAAATCACAAGTTTTAGAAACAGCAGCAGACAGCTCCTGAATTAAATATTTGGTGGGATCATTTATGGTGAGCAAATGTTATTCATGGCCCTAATCAGTAGTGAGAATGGAGGGACTGGGACAACTTGCTTTGGAGAGAGGAGCAGCTCTGCCAGAGGCATTCAGAATAAAAACAGCAGGAAAAGGAGAGATGGATTTCAGTTCGTCCCCCCTGAAAAAATGAAAATCTTTTTTGTGCTGTCTGCTCTGCACCTGCAGAACTCGCTGCTGCAGGACACAAGAAAAAAAATAATTACTTTTTAGGGACAGGTTAAATCTCAACTGCTCTTAGGGATAATCCATCCTAAAATCCAAGAGGGGAGGAGGAGCCCTCTGCAGTCAATGGCGAAAGTGGCACCCCCAGCAAGAAGCTGAGCTGGCTGACCCATTTGCAGCACTGGTCTCTGGCTATTGCCTGGGACAGGGCTGACCCCGTTCCCGCAGCAGGAATCAAGGTAACATCCCAAAAGCTAGATCCGTGGGGACCAGCTCCTGGCCCCCATCCCAGCATGATGCAAGTCCTCAACTAACTGAGCCTGGTGGAGGAGATGCTGGGTGGACATCCTCATCTTGCTTTCCTCATCAGTCTAAAAGCTTTGTGGGGAGAAGGGTAGCATTTCACTAATTATTAAGGTGGTTACTCGTACATCCACTTCAGAGAAGAGATCACAGGCTGGGATATTACATCTGCTTTTAGAGGGTTATAGGCCAGAGCAGGCGCCTTTGGCTTCATGCCTTTTGAGCAGCGTGGTCTGTGCTGAGGCTGGTCTTATCTCCATCACCTCTCGGGTCTGGTGGATGGAGTGCAGGAGCTCGGCAGCACAGGCCTCTTTGGGCAAAGCAGTCACTCCGCTTTGCTGCTCTCTTGGCTTTGAACACCCAATATTTTGGGCAGAGAGGGAGGCTGGGCTTGCAGATGAGGAGCACGGTGAGGGTGTGGGGGATGCAGCCAGCACACAGGAGATGGTGCCAGCAAATCTGTGCCAGCAGCCAGCAGAACCGTGCTGGCAAAACCCTTTGGTGCAGCAGTGGCGAACCTGCAAACTATCCCTCGTCCTGGTGTGGGTTGTCCATGCATAATGATCTGCTAGCACAAGGTGCAGCATTCCCTTACAGCACACTGGCACCCCCGTGCTGGGAAAGCCTCTCCTAGAAAAGGTAGAGCATGTATTTTTCAGTGCCTCAGCATGTCACTAGTAAAACAAAAATTCCCAAAAGCTATTAATGCCCCTGGGTTTTGTTCAGGCTGTAAGCTCTTTAGAAGGGGGAGAGCCTGCCAAGACATATTTGTATAGGACCCAGCACAGCAGGAACTTAAAATCAAAAAAAACCCAGAAAAATCGATAACAGAACAACACCAAGAGATGCTGCTGAGTTTTAATTCCTTGTGACCACTTCTTGGGTTGGTAGCTGGTGTTTTAGGGTCAGCAGTGTGCCAAAAAAAAAGGTGCTGGGAGACAGCAAGTTCATTTCTTTGGAGTACATTAAGATTTTAAAAATCTTTGCTGTGCGAACCCAGTATTTCCATGGAGCAGAAGGTGTGTTCCCTAAAAAAAGAAAAGAAGGAAAGGCAGAGCAGCAACCCCTCTCTGGGGAATGGCAGTAAATTTGGGCATGGGCTTGGCTCCCCACCCTTTCCCTTAGTTAATGGAGAAAAGAAACGTCCATGAGCAACTGGGATATGATCAGCTTCATGGAGCCTGCTCTAAATCCCCATAGGAGATGCACATGAAATATGCAGGATCTGTCTGCAGAGTTGGGGTTTTTTGGGTTTGTTTTTTTTGGGGGGGGGGGGATTAAACATAACCCTCCCAATTTTCAGGTCTGCACCAGAAACCCAGCAACAAGTACAAAGGCTGCTTGGCTTGCAACTCTGAAGTTTCACCAGAGCAGACTTTCTTATCGCTCTGCCTACAATGTGTATGATACTTTATTAGCATCTTCTGCGGTAATCCCAGCAAAACTGAAGGAAAAAAAGTGTCAGATCAAAAGGGGGAGTATGAAAGCGGGCGGCTAAGCAGGTTGCTGGGATGCTAATGATTGCTTCCTTCATTCTCTGAGTGTCACGCACAACATCTCTAAGCCCAGCGCAGCGCGTAAGCCACACAAATAGCCATATTTGTTAACATTCATGTGACTCTTTCGTCTGAGCTGTATTTCCTTGAGTACACCACAATGAAGAGTTTCTTTTAATAAGGATCAACCAGGAAAAACAACTGTGAGGGACTTTTCTCTCCCTCTCCCTCCCTCCCTCTCTCTCTCACTCCCTCTCTCACTCTCTCTAAACCTTTTACACTGCGGTTGAACAAGCCTCTGGATAAAGACTTTATCCAAAAACCCCCTCTTTAAAGTTATTTCAAATTTCTCTGCAAGGCTTTCAGAAATCTGTTTGTTTGAGGGCAGAATTAGATGTGACCGGCGTTTTATTGTGACATAAAACCATATTTCTTCCCTGGAAGATTAAAAAATAAAATCGGTTAATAAGAAAAGCTGTCAGCAACAGAAAATGGCTGACATAATCCGTTTATCCTCCGAGCAATAAAGATATTGGTCCTTGGGAGTCTATCCTCTCTCTCATGTTATTTCGCCCAAAACATTATCTTCCCAGCATTCTGATGGATTAAGAAGTCATATGGGAGATAGCAGGGAAATGACAGATACAAAAAAAATAATATCCTTTCATTTCCCCTCCTCCCTGCACTCTCTCTCTCTCTCTTTCTCTCTCCCATTTTCTCCCCGGCCCCTCCTTTCCCTGCCTCCCTCTCTCTCTTTTTCTCTGTCCCCTTGGAAAAGTGGTCCATCTCTTTATTCCCAGCATCCCAGAGCTCTGCAGAAGTCCCAAGCTGCTAACCCCAGTGCGGTGGGCAGAAGCGACACAGAACTTCTTGCACGCCTTGGTCCCTCTCACACACATGGATCCTAACAGCTTGGCACCATTTGATACCTGAATACCTCCTGAATTTTTAGGAACTGCAGTCACAGCTGTCTGTCCCTGCATTGAAGCATGTCTGAGCAACTTGCTGGAGAAAGAGAGATGAAATCCACCACTGGGTTTGAATGGAGCAGAGCTGGGTCTCTTTCCTGGGTTTTTTTGGTGGTGAAATCTATGGATGGAAGAGGGCTCTGGTCTTTGGAAAACTCCTCTTCTGCACTCACAAGCATCTTCTTGATCCCCTCTTCTAGTGAAGTGTAGCCACTACAGGAGGTCATCTCCACAGCAGATGAGTGAGCAGTCCTAGTGGCCTCATTCTTGGTCTTGGGGGCCACTGTCTGTCTCCCTGGAGGCCCTGGGGCTACTGGAGACGAAACACAGCACAAAGCTGAGATCCCAGGGTTCTGGGATGTGCTGCTTTGACCCTGATGCTATGTGTCTGGTGGCTTTCCACTCCACTTGAGTAGCTTTTGCATTTCCCCTTCTCTCAGAGACTCTGGGAAACCCCCTCTGCCACCAGCTCCTATCCTGCCACGGCTCTATGTGACCAGGGCTTGATCCAACATCAGAACAAATTCCATGAAAGGCTTTGGAAGTGCAGGACTTAGGGCTAGGAGGGACATGAGATACCATTTAATCCCCTCCTCCCTGCCCAGGGCAGGATCATGCAGATCTTAAGCATCCCTGAGGGATGTTCACCTAACCTCTTCCTAAAAACATCCTGCATTGGCCACTCTGCCACCTCCCTAGGAAATTTATTCCAGTGCTTTCTCTATCCTTAGAACCAGTGTGGTTTTTTCTGAGCATCTGACTTAAATCTTCCATGCTGCAATTTAGGGCTGTTACTTCTCTTCCTATCCCCAGCAGACACAAAGAACAATTTATTGTCTTTCTCTTTTCAGCAGCCTTTCAGCTAGCAGAAGACTGTCCAGAGAAGAAATGAGCAGGAGAAATGATCTTAGCGTTCTCATCCCGCCTGTTTCTTCTCCAGGTGAACCTTTCCTGCAAGATCGTGTTTTCTTGATCTACAGCCACTTTTCTGCCTGCCCTGTGCTGAGCAGGGGGTCCGCTGCCATTCAGCCTGGCTCCTGGGGGCTGCAGTTGGGGAAGGGTTCCTCTCGCCCTTCCCCTTCTTCGCCACTATCTCCTGGTCACCTCACAGCCCTGACTCAGGCTCCCCTCTCAGTTACAGGTGATTGAAATGTGTTGCCAGGTTTTTTGGTTGCAACAAGTCAATGAAAAACTCACTATCTACCTGACATCCAGGTTGAGTTCTTTGCCCATGAATGTTTCCCCAGATCTGTCCACCTATGTCATAGCCAGAAATGTTTTTGTTTTGAGAACCATGTTATAAAATAAAAAATACCTATATCCATGATAAAATGCAGCATTTAAAGATCTTAAGTTTTACCTAAAAGAGAGAATGTAATCAGTTGTAATGTCCATTAAGATTGCAAAGTGTAGCACAGTGACAGGTATGGCTCTCCCATAGCACTCTGTGTCTCACAAACAAAGCAATTTACTTTCGTCTGGCAGCGCTTGTTTCCCATGGTCAAAGAACCTAGGAAGAAAAAAAAAAATCGCAAATTGAACAAGGCAGAAGGTGGTTTTACCAGGCTGAGAATTGTTTCAAGACAGCATTTCTTACTGTATTTTGGACTGTACTAGTAAGAGCAAAATAAAATTTATTTATAAAAAAATCCTGAAAAAGCTCGTTGGAGCACTTGAAATACAGCAAAAAACAAAATCAGACTGAAATACCTTTTTAAACTCTCATTTTCCCTCAAAGTTTTGGTCTCTCCTATCTTCCACCAGAAAGTATACAACATAAAAGTTTTTTCAACCACTAATCATTCTCAAAAGACCTTAAATGCCTTTTCTCTTCCTTCATTTAATGAATACAAACATCCTCTTGATGTTACTTCCGAAGCTATGAGGGAGCCTGCATATTCATTTGGGAATATTTGAAAGATCACTCTGATACCAGCAATGACAGCAGCAGACTGCAAGTGCCCAAATGAACCCCAGCAAAATTCACCTCCAGGAAAAGATCACTCCCACCCAAAGCCTTCAGACCCTGCTGAATGGGCAGGGTTTACCTCTTCGACACATGTGCTAACAGGGTAAAGACCCAGACTTCTGGTGGTAACCCTAGCATCTTCCCATATTTCTCCTCTTAAGGAGCTCCATCTTCCAGCTGAACTTTGAAGCAGAGAAAATCCCTAATTTGTGTGTGAGGTTTATACAGGAAAAGTAATAATAGTAAAGATCCAGTGTGAATAGGAGCAGCTGATTTTTCCAGAACTGTCTGAAGAATTGCTTCATCAGATGACCCCGAAATCTGACCAGAAACACCAGTTTGCACCATTATGACACACAGAAAATACCAGTTTATTTCTAGTAAACAGATTCCTTTGTAGAGGAGAGCTTTAAGCTAAAAATCATATTCAACCTCAACTCCATCCACCACTTCTATGCCTAGCCAGATACAAGCAGAGGTTCAAAAACATTATTATTTCCACAATGGGGCAAACTAAACAAAGAAGATCCTAGAGATCCTTTCCCAAAAGCTGGCAGGCAATTCAAGGGATTGCCAGGGGTAAAGAATCACCAGGTGGAAATACGAAAGTACGTGGAAAAACTAGAAAAAGGGAGTCATCTGCCTATCAGCACCAAGTCAGGTAGCTCTCTGGGGAGGAGGTCGCACTGATTAACAAATAAACAGAGGCCGTTGGCGGCAGGGATGGAGGGAGATGAGTATATTTACCTCCAGCTGAACAAATTTGTCAACTGCCTGTAAAACACATGATTACTATGGAATTACATGTATTACATTCTGTATTTATTCTTATTCTTATTTAAAATATAGATATTCTCTAGGGCTGGATTCAGATGAAAACCAAGGATTAAAAATAAGAAAGAAAACTGGAATTCAGTAGCAGTCCAATGTAAAATATATTAAAGTAAGAAAGTAGAGGATAAGAATTAAAAACAAGGCCAGGATTTAAAGGATAGAGGGGAGTCAGTATCACAGGCCTGGGCCAGTCCTCAAAAAGCCACCCAGATATTTCTAAAGTCCTCAGATCAGCATATGTTTTAGACTAAACAGTTGTACACCCTTCAAACCTCCTTCATAGGTTATGGTTTCTAGACCTCTGATGAGCCACGTTGATAGAATATTTGCACATGAAAATTCCACTTAACAGCTAATTGCCATTGTGCTACTGAATGACCTAGGGCAGGGCACCTCTACTTTCCACATCTTAGTTCCCCCTTTGTGAAATGGCGGGGGGGGGGACACTCCTAAAATATCCAGAAACATACTGATGGGAACTGTATGAGTGTTCTGTAATAACAGACATGAGAAGGAGGCAGAGATGCTTCGCAAAGACAGGATGGCCGGTGGACAGCGTGATGAGTTCAGATGATAGCATCCTCATGGAGGGGAAATCCAGCTGGCTGCAAAGGCTGATGCCTCTGCATCCAAGCATTTACACAGTCTTGCCATGATTCATAGGTTTTTAAAGCCTTGAGGGGGCTTTACATTTCTCTAATCTCACTTGTGGCACTACCAAGCCAGGGAATTTCCCAGTGCTGGTTCCTCTGGTGGGAAATGATTCTTTCTTGCTATGTGCATGAAGGCTGTTAGCCCAGTGACGTCTTGGATTATGGTGTATCTTCTAGACTGGAAACCCATTTCTTTTGTGACCTGAAGAGGCCCGAGAAACTCACTCATACCAGTGAGTTTAAGAACTCTCCAGGTATGACCTGGTCAATAACTGGAAGCACAGGGAAACCGTGATGGGAGTTGGTGACATACCATCACCCTTTGGCACAACCGGAGAAGCTAGCACAACTTAGACAGTCAGGTTTGGTGTCAGGCTATCCTCTGTGACTCTGTGTTGTGGGGGTCTGGGACACTGGTCTCTCAGACACCATCCAGTATGGTCTTTGCTCTACAGTAGTGCCTGGAGATGGCCCTACCAAGACCAGGCTACCTTGCTGGGAGGTACTGTAGAGACAAATAGCAGAAGACCATCCCTGCCAAAAGTTACCAGCAGGGATGGATATGTAAGAGCTTAGAGGTGATGCAGAGACTCAGACAGCAAATTGGAAGCAGCTCTGGCAGTAGAAGCATCTCCCAAGTCGCAGACTGGTGCCCCATCTACTAACATTTCCCTGTGGTAGCACCCCAAGAACTCCTCAAGATGTGGTTAGATGCCGTAAAGACTAGCTCCCAAGCTCACCCTTTCCCAGGGCACCAAATAATTTGGGCAGCATGAGAGCCCCTAACTGGCATTGACCTTCAGTATTTCCACCTCTGCTGATGTCTAACAGCACCCTAGAAGTACTGCTCTGTTGGCAGAAGCACAAGAGGCAGCAAGGAGTATGGAGAGGAGGAGACACAGACACACAGACACACACACACACGCTCACAGGGATAAAAAGGATAACTGGATCCATGAAAATAAGCCAAGCACTGCCATCGTCAGTCTAAATGCAGATAAGTATTGTACTGAAAACAAAGATTACTTGTACTTTGTAGATAGAGACGTGTTTTGTTACAGGATGCTTTGTATGGAATTGGGTCACAGCAGAATATGAGCCAACTCCCCCCCCCCGCCCGCCTCCTCCCAACCTCTCTCTCCGCCTGCCTATCCTTTGAATCTGGAGCCAAATCTCAAGGGTAACAGAGTAGAAATTGCTACAGTTTTGGCGTTTTTTCCCTTGGCTGGGATTTGCTTTTCATCTGTGGGGCAATACTTGTGCCTCTCTGCCATTCATTTATTAATTAATGTCATTGATTGTGAGCTGCTTGCTCTCAGCCTTGTGTTTCCAAACCTCTGGAGGGAGAGGGGGAGGTGAGGAGCATCCAAAGGATCCCCAATTCAAGTGACAAGGGAAGCACCAAAGCTTTGTTATCCTCTCCTCTACCTGTATCCCTTTGCCATGTCTTTGTCTGCTGTCGCATGTCCTCTAGCCTGATACACGTGCTATGCCCATCACCTTGGTATTTGACCACCTTCTCTTCCCCCATAAAGCAAAGCATCTCCTTCTGTCCTTCCAGCATTCTTCTGCTTCAGGAAAGAGCTTTGTACACATATTATTTATGGGTCCTATGGTGTGACCTGTCCTTTGCAGTTGCTCCAGGTGCCAGTCCATGTCTTGGGCACTGTCTACTGAAATTTATCAACAAACCAAAGTTAACACCCAAGACCTTGGCCAATGAAAGTCTTTCTACATCCCAGGCTCCTCCGTTTCTCATTCAAGACATTACAACCGAGATTAAGTATCCCCAGAAACCTTTGATCTGTGACTGCATGCTTCCCATAGATTATTGTCTTCCATGGTTCTGGATGTTGGCACTCCTTCAGAGTGAATGTGTTGCTTGTCATGAAAGTCACAGAGGAAAGGACATTCAAATTCTGGCCATACTCACATGTGCTTTTTTTTTTTTTAGCAGGAAGAGGCTTTCCACTACCTGGGAAATGCTACCTTCTACTAGTTTTTCCTTTCTCATGACCAAAAAACTGCTTTGGGACTCTTCCTAAGGAACCAAAGCACAGGCAGCGCTGTGCCCACAAATGTCTATACCACAGCTGGAGAGATGGATGGATTTTTCTCCATGTATGAAAGCTAGAAAGTTCCTTTTTTCTTTTTTTTTTTTTCCCTTTTTTCCTCTTTTCTGGTTTTTTTTTTCTTTTTTTCTTTTTTCTTTTGTTTTTTTTTAACATGCAGAATATCGGAGAGTTGTTCACAGCCAGCAGTGGGGCTTTGAGAAATGGGCCAAACAAGGTCCAAGTCTGAGAGTTGTGACTCTCTGAGAGTTGTGGCTCTGACACAGCACCTGAGACTGGAGCTACCAGCACTCAAGCAAGATCTCTAGGGAACATGAAACATTTTGATTCTACAAAGCACAAGGAAGTATTTTAACTTAACGGGTATTAAATGTTCATTGGCGTGTGCATTATTGGATTACGATGTGATTGCTGGTAGCTGGTCACTGTTTATTCTACCTATAAGAAGTCAAACTTCCAAAGGTACAAGATGGTAATTCATGTGTGCTTACATGTTATTGCACTTTTACTGGTCTTGTGGTCTGCCATAAGACAGACCTACAATTGCTTTCAGACAGATGCCACCTAAACCAGCCTAAGCTGTATGGCATCTCCAAACCCTCTCCCACATATTGGCCTTCCTCTCCCAGGTCACCCCCACTACCAACAGCTACGGAAACTGCAGGGTTTCAGGTTGGCATCCCACACCGCTGCAGAGCCAGGAGCACTATGAATGGTGCTCTATGGGTGGGACACCTCTAACCATCACCAGTGTCGTCCAAAATGGCAAAACCATGAGTTACTGGACTTAAAATCTGCCACATATTTAGCAGCTCAAATAACATATAGACCAGTTTAGACCCTTCTCATCTATCCAGAAAGGCCAGGTAGAAAAGATGTCATTTCTTCAAGCTCTGAGCGTCGGGAATTTAAATAGGCTTCCAAGCATTTTCTCAAAAAAAAGAGGGGGTTTTTTCAATGCTGAGTCAGGGCTCACTTTCCTCCACACGCTGCATTTCACTTAAGGGCCTGATCCAACCACCATTAGAGCTGATGAATCCCACATCGAGAAAAGACGTCACTGCGTGGTGCAGCATAAAGTTTTTATCGGTGCAGGTTGGGAATGAGGTGCATAACTCACAGGCGCTGTTGCCACTTGTGAGTAATGCACCCATTCCACACTCCCGCGGATAAAACCTTTATGGCCCACCGCAGCACCGGGTATTGCATCTAATATATGCACCGCCATAATGACGAGCACTGAAAACCTGTTTTTTTAACCTGTTTTCTCCCCCCCGCCATCCCCCTTTCTCCTTCCCACCCTTAAATACCCCTCCGTGTCTGCTTCATGGTGCTTTACTTCTGCTTTGTCAACTGCCTGGGGAACCCGGTCTATCGATATTCTGGACAAGGTTTTGATTTGGAAAAAAAAAAACCCCACAGACTGAGCGGCATAATTTAAAAATCAAAGAAATTCATTTCAGTAGTAAAAGGTTAACAGCCTTTAGGAGGAACACTTTTTAATCACCCACGTCTAGACTCTATCACTCGAATCACCGGCAGCAGGAGTGAAATATGGCTAAGCCCCCGTCACCAAACAGCACCTAAAGACTGTTGTATTTAATCATGTCTGTGCACTAGTTATGGATTTTCATTATGATTCCCGATGCTGTTGCGCTGTGTAAAATATTAATATCCATAGTAATGATGCATGAAGCTTGGAGTGTAATTTCTTCACTCTCCTTGTCTGATATTAAATTGTTACCACTTTATCATTTGTGTAGAACTGCACGTTTCAATTAATCTTTCCGTATCAGCAGCCCTGATTAATATAGATCATGATTCATAAGCTTATCGTCACTATAGTTTTAACAGATCATTTATAAAGATCTTAAATTTCAGGGCCTGGGAGGCGCAGCCACTCCGTCCAAGGCTTTTCTCGCTTCTTGTTCCAGCAGGTTTCTCCATTCAAACAACTAATTCCAGGAAAGAAAATTAGCCAGATAAAAATGCCTGCTTGATTTTTTTTTTTTTTTTTAAACTTTACTCAGAGCTGCCCATAAACTTTTTCCCTGTTCACCTCATTGAGCAGAAGTTGCATGACTACAGGTGCTCACCAGCTTTGGTCTTCCTTCATTCCTCCCCTCCATGGGAGCTGCCCTGGGCTCTCACATGAGTTTTGCAGCTCCTCAGCAATTACTAGTCTTCTCCAACTCCATGCGATGGCCACTTCTGGAGTTATGAATCGCTGCTGGAAGGCACATGCTGCACTCACGGGCTGAAAACTTGCTGAGGTGATGCACTTTCCTCTAGCAAGAAAGACCTCTTTCCAAAACCTTTAAAAAATCACTGGGGGGGCCAAATTCTCCATTTGCATAAAGAAGCGATCTCCCGGCCAGGACCAATGAGCCTTTATTCTCCATGTTAGCCCAGATCCACGGGAGGGAGTTATTGCCCCTACTGCAGTGCAAAAAGCTGCCAGGACTCCCCCGAGGTGATGGCCTTGGAGCTGGGAAGCGATGCCAACCACAACCGCCCCCCCGCTCAGCTCCCCACGGACAGGTTCGGCGCTACCCAGTGCGGTGCCACTGTGTGCAGAAACACTGGGTCTCCTCAGGCAAGACACTGTACAGGCATTGCAGCGCGTGGCACAGATGTTTGCCTTGAAAATTAATGGCAAAAAACAGCAACCCATGCTCAGCTGGGGATGAATAGACAGCATCTCGCATGCAGGAGTGCTGGGCGCTTTCAGGACACTGTTGTGATCATAGTAATGAAGAACAGCAACCAATTAGTCATTTTTTAGTGGATAGAGTTGGAAAAGACGCATTAGATAGTTTAAAACATCCATCAAAGGTCCTTGTCTAGCTTTCTGTATATTCTCCAGGGCTTTGTCAAGTGATCTTAAGTGTCTCAAATAATGGAGAGACTCATGAGACTATTTAAAATCCTAATAGA
Source organism: Buteo buteo (assembly GCF_964188355.1). Classification (NCBI taxonomy): domain Eukaryota; kingdom Metazoa; phylum Chordata; class Aves; order Accipitriformes; family Accipitridae; genus Buteo; species Buteo buteo. The sequence continues at coordinate 32,001,146 of NC_134177.1, forward strand.
TGATTTTTTTTTCCCCTACTTATGTATTTTCTTTCATGACAGTCCCAGAATTCCTCATAACCCTCAGTTCAGATTTGCAAAGGGATGTGGGGTTAACAAGGAGGAACAGCTGTGGAAATCCCACCAAAAGCCATGTGTGAGCCGGAGCAGGCAGCCACTGAGCTTAGTAGGGGCAGGGGCATGGAAATGGGGGCATTAGCAAATCTCTGCCATCTTCTCCCTCACCTCTGTGCCCGTGATACCACTGAGGGTAGGTAAGCACTGCAAAGCATGGCTCCCAGGTGCTGAGGAGCCGACCCCCTTTCTTGTCCATCCCTGGGAAGCACGGACCCGGAGTGGGATGCTGGCTGGCTCCTCTCCATTCTGCTTCTTGCCCCTCTGCCAAAATGGACATGATGACGGAAACACTGTGATGTTTTCTTAACCTCCTGCACTCCCTAACTAACAAGGGGGAAGGGAAAAACCCTGGGAAGTATACATCCGTATCTGAAATCTATACAGCAAGACAGATCTAGCTGGAGCAGTCTTCAGGGCATATATACATTACCAGGCTACAGTGAAATATAGCCTGAAATTTGTCTCCTTAGATGAGATAATGTAGCCACGTTAACAGCTGCAACTGTCACTTTCAAGTGAAGTAGTGGGTATTGTGTTGAGTACATTTGCAGGGCAATTTTCCAGTTGGAATAAAAGGCTTTCCGAGGTGAATTTTACTTGGTTTTTATCCATCTATCTAAGGTTATTTTTATATATATATTATACAAATATTGACTGGTTCTGAGGGCAATAGAGGTAAAATATTGCACTAGGAAAGAAAATAGTTCCCAAGTCTCTCTCTATATATTTTGGCCTCAGCTAAAGGCTCAGGGCAATATATGCCATTTTCACCCTCAGGGCACGAAATTTTACTGCTCTTGCTTCTTAGCTATTTTATTATCCTTTTGTATGTTTGTAAAGAAGAAAGAGATAGGGTAGTGCTGGGCTTGGAGGTTTCTGCACAAAGCAACGTGCTACAGGAGAGTTTTGCATTAAACGTGAATTTGCATTGCCAGGATCTGTGTTTTAAAAGTGCTGTATAAATTACAGATAAATACCATTCCCCATGTTTTTTTCCTCCAAAAATAAATATAATATAATAAATTCTCACAATTATTCACGACAGGAGTTCCAAGAGAGATCAGGGCTCTGCTGTACCAAGCTCTCTGAAATACATTTTAGGTAGCTTAGGTACTAGGCAATTTATGCATGTTACAGAAAAGCTGTGCTGGTTTAAGACGGTGCAGACTTTTAGTGGCAGCAATGGAAACTCCTGCCACATCTGCCTGTTTGCACGCCCACAAATTTTCTCACTGTGCTGAGCTGAGAAGGTAGCATGCGCACAAAGGTCAGTGCCTGAACCCCTTTAGGTGCCCAGTGAGGGCAAAGAAGAAGTCTTCTTTCAAAATTTGCCCCTGAAACCTTGGGTACCCCTTTTTTAATTAGCTCTGAAGAGCCTAGCAGCAGATGAAACTGCCAGTGGAGAGCCTGGGAGTGTGAGTGAGGGCTGGTGTCCAAGGAGGTGACTTGTCTCAGTGTTTGGCCTTGGGGCATGAACAGGACAACGTCCAGCTCTGGGCTCTTCACCAAGGACATCGTGTAGCTGCAGAGGGAACAAAAGCATCACGGTGACTCAAGGGCTGGGGGACAATTGCTGATGGAGAGATGCTTGGGGAACATAACCTCTTCAGTGTATCAGAAAGAAAAGTGAGAGGTCAGCTCTTGAGGGGCTCTGGGCACCTTCCCATTGGAGAACAGGGCAAGGCTGACAGGCCAGTGAACGGAGGCTAAACCTAAGTTCAAGGAGGAAATTAATTTTTACCTGCAGGGATAAATGCCAGCTGGGATGAGTGACAGGGTGGGGTTTTGCTTCTTCACTGTTGGCAAGTCAAAGTACACTTGCTCCTCTGCAGCATGTACCTGGACAAACCGGCAGCGGGAGGAAAACCAAAGAGTGGTTCTCTCTATTCCCTCATAGCTCTAGGTTTAGTTTGTGTGTTTTCCCCACGGACCTGTTCAAGACCCTTCCAGCTCTTGTCATGTCTGCTATGGCCTTAGAGGAGGCATCTGGCTTGGGGACCCAACTCCCAGGCACAGCAAACACATTTATCACCACAGCCATCCTAGCTGAGCCACCTGCAGAGCTGACCCAGGTGGAGATACAGCCACCCAAACTGTGTCCTGAGGGATAGGGTAGTGAGCCCACAGAGGTCCCCGTTACTGAGCAGTCAGAGAGTATTGAGAGAGGAAACAAATCACCGGTGGCACCTATAGCCACACGCAGAAATTAGAGACTCTGACTATAAGGTCACAATAAATCAGTGCACTGACAAGGAGATCTACCCTTTGTCCAGGGTAGAAGATTTATCTTTGACCCCAGGCAGGGGCATTTCTTCCTTGATTTGTTAAAGGCTGCACAGAAAATGGAGCTAGGTCCTGATGAGTACCTGATTGCAAATGCTCATGCCCAACCCCACAACTCCTCTTTCCCCCCGCCCTGCAGACATGCACACCCTCGGTCTCAGGATGCTGTATTATGTTTCAAGAGAGCCTCTATTTTTTCTGTCTGTGATGGACCAGCTTTTGCAGAACTTGATAATGTGGCTTGTTTTCCTGATGACATATTAATCAGAGGGCTCTCTCTCACAAAATGCTGACCAGTGCTGGGGAAGAGCCTGCATGCTCTCAGCAGAATGGGATGAGTATTTGTGAGAGGGAAGCACAGCACATCCCGGTGCTGTGGGAAGGGGAGAGACCACGCTGGGGTGCAGGAAGAATCAACACACCAAAAGGAAAAGAGGTTTCTGAACATGGGTTGAATTCCCAGGGTTTCTTTTAGAAAAGTCTTTCAAACTCAGGGCTGAAGAGCTGTGATCCAGAGGGAATGAATTCTGCACAAGTGCAAAGTGCTAGAGTAAAGGATTGCACCACAGATGCATCCTGGTTTCCATGCATGGTTGAAAGGGGTTGAGATAAACAAAGAAGCTTGGCTGAGACCTGCAGCCACAAGAGAGAAAAACTGCAGGAACATTGGCAACACCTGACTTCTGCCTGATCCAGGACCAAACATGCCAATTTGTCTAGCCACGAGATCTGGGCTGTCTTCTGTACCACTCCACATTGATAGACCAACCAGATCACCTTCACCCTGAAATGGTAAATAGTATTTCCTCCTTCACCTCCACAGACAAAACCTACAGACATTCAAGGTCCACTTGTAATGGAGTTTTACACACAATTTAGAGCAGCCTAAGCTAACTTAACTAAACTAAAACCATGCTGCCATCGCATCTACACTACAGCATGCAACATAGACATTGGCAGCAGTAATGGGCAATACAGGGAAGAATCAATGACATTCATTTTGGCATTGCTTTACAAGCCTTGAAGTCCTGTATCAAAGCTCTTAGTTTTCCTTTTTTTTCATATCCCACCACTAAATTAGTCCTTAACTGACTATTGTCTCGATTTGAGGACCTTTTGACATATTATAAATGCAAACATGCCCTTAAATCTCACAGTAAAAACTTAGCATGAGAAGCCTGCATAATCATAAATAGTAAACATTTTGCTGTGGCAGTGGTTCATAGGGGAAAAATTATCATTTCACTTTGGTTTGGCCCAAATGTGTTTTGATTTCCTTGGAGGTTGTTGAGGGGTTTTTTTGGTTCAGTCTCCTGTAATATAAATAATAATGTAGCCAGATGCTTGGTACATAAACACATGGCTGATGAGCAAAGGGATGTGAAGGATAATGTTCATTATCTTTAAAACACTGGGAAACATGGCTACTGTTTTTAAACTGTATAAAATACATGGCATAAACCAAATGTTAATATCCGGGCAGGATCATAGTCTGCCTATGGTGATAGGAATGGCATGGAACAACCGGTGCAATTTGTTTGGGGCTTTATCACACAATTTTGCCCTTTCTGCACATGAGTTTCAAAAAATTGTAGAGGTCCCCAGTTTCACAGAAGAGGGCTGGTACATGGTGGTGTGACTATGCCATGAAGCAAAACAATAATTGTCTAAAACCAGTGCAAGTGAGCGCAGGATCTGGCTCACATTTTAGTTCCTTTCTTGCCACTGCTTCATCTGAAGTCATTGGAAGAAGGAGGTTCAGTCCTTCCTGAATGGGACCACAAATGTCTCTGCTGGATATCCAGTGACTCCGGAAATTACAGAGATTCCTCTGGAAAATGGGTTACTTCTTTCATTCAAGAAAAACTGTTTTTTCTATGATCATGTGAACCATATCTGAATAACAACTTACCTCTGAATTACAAATAAGAACTTACCACATTATTAAATATAGTATGTTAAATATTTATCACTCTTCTGTGCATGTGAGTCTAAATTCAAGAGATTTAGCATATCACAAGCAGTTTGGGTTGATTCCTATTGTCACATTTTGCTTAACATCCTCCTAGATTCCAGTGTGTTACAACGGTGATAGCAGTATGTAATCAATACCTCATTCGTAGAAAAGTCTACAGCCATGTAGGAGAAAATTCCCAGCACCCTCTTCTCCAGAAAAATTTGCATAGAGTTTCGCATTTCTGTTCCATTGGTGCCACCTATTGGTGTGTGCACATGTCAACCGATGAAAACAAGTCATTCCTTCTGAGGAGCAGTGACAGGGACATGGGCCAAACATGCCAACTGCAGTCATGACATAGGCATCATCTGGGACCAGCTTGAGAGCAAGCTCCTCGGTGCCATTGGGGCATTCAGTTTCATCAACCATTTTCCACCAAGCTCACCTTCATAAACCTGCAACTAAACAGCTTGTTGCTGCTGAGTTAAGTAGGAAGTCCTACTGCTGGCTTCTGCTTAGCCTGGCCACCACTTTTGTCCTCTGGGAAAGATGAATTACTGGTCTGTCCCACACCCATTGCAGTCTGCCCAGTCCTAAGTGGATCACACCTTCACAAAAGCTCTCCTTGGTTTCAGGTTTTGTCTGAGAGTGACTTGGCCACCAAAGCAGTAGCATCTTAGTCTGTAGGGCAACCTCCCAGAGGGAGCTAGCTAATACTTCTTCCAGGAAATGGTAAAAATCCTGTTCTATATGAATTACATCGATGTCTCAGTTGAAAAGTTATTCTTTATTGGGAATAAATCTTTTCTCTTTCTTTATTGACCAGGTCTTCCTCAGGAAGGCTTCCCAGACAAAAGGAGGGAAAAAAGAGTAAAGGTCCCTGATTTATGAAGATTAATAATTAATTCAGATTGACCACTTTATCTCCCTGGAGAGCAACTCCCAGGAGAGACTCATTGGGTATCCTTGGTAAAGAGAATGACAGTCACCTGTAGTCTGACCAAACTTTGCCAGCCAGAAGACCGGTCCACAGTACTTCTCTGCACAGTTTAGACTTGGAAATGATTAAAAGTCCCATGCCAGCAGATATCGGCAATTATCTGAGGACATCAGCAAATTCTGGGCTGGGGCTTTGTGCTGGATCCTCCTACAGTTCAAACAAAGCACTTGTTTCCTCAGCTGTGGTCTCCTTGCCAAGGATGTCCCCAGCCTTTTGGGCAGTGGTAACAGGAGAGGGAGATCAGAGGGAGAACTTGTGGGTGAGGTGACCTCAGGAAAGCCCCAGACTCCTGCACCCAGCGATCCTGCAAGGCAGGCCTGAATATGCATGGGGACATTTCCTTGTGCAAGCAAGGGGCCTTGCCCAAAGGGTACCTCCTCTTACCACCTCTGCTTGCAGAGGGCAGCAGGTGACCCCAAGGTGCACCAGACCAACACCAAAATTCATACATGAATCAGGATGAGTCCTGTTGGGACCACACTTCTTCTATGTTCCCAAGTGACGAGTCATTTCTATCAATGGCTTCTCCCACATCATTTTCTATGTAGGCTGGAGCCAACCCAGAAAGGTGCTGTTCAGCTCCCGGCTCACCTCCATCCCATCCTTTCCAGAATTTCCCAGCTCTCCCAGAGCCCCCTGTCTCTGATCCCAACACAGCCCTTCCTGTCCCTTACACTTTCATTTCTGTTTCTTTACATCTTTATTAAAATGTATAGCCACTTTGATAGGAAAATTGAAAAGAAAAAGATATGAGGAACAACAAAAAAGCCATAATTATGAAGATTCAATTTAAATTTAAAGGTTGTGGAAGGAGGAAAAAAAAAGAAGCAGGAGAAGAAGAAACCAAATTAATTTAGCAGGAAAGCATTGCATGAAATATTGTTGGAGTTTAATAACCATGCAAAGACAGATGATATGTGTGGAAAAATTAGTTGTAGGACCTCATAATAGTCTATTAATATTTTCTACAGGCGCAGAAACCCTTTGCTGAATGATTGTAACAAAGTAATCTTTTTTTTAAGACATTAAAAAATATCTTCAAAAGAAGAAGATGGCAGCAATGTACATACTGTACAGAATGGAGACCCCAGCAAGGCATGTCAGATCCCAGCCTAGATTCAGCACAGGCTTCTCTGCTCTGCCATGACGGAGTGTCTCCCACCAAGCTGCTTGCTGGGGGCAATTGTCCCAAATGGGTACGATGAGGCCCCTTGACAAGGCATCTCTCCTCCCTTTCTGACTGGTAGGGAAAAGTCTTTCTTTCTCCTGGCAAGGACAGGAGTGAGGTCCCTGTCAGCTGGGGAGACAGCTACTCTGGGTGAGCAGATCGGGCTGAGAAATGATCTCCTGGAGGAAATTATTCTGAGTGCAGCCCCTGCTCCCGGGCATGACTGCTTGGTAGAAGCAGCTTTCTCCTTTCTTTTCCAAGAAATCCCCATGCTGCCTCTTCCAAAGAAAGAGGCACTTGGAGGTGTCCAGGCTCCTCCAAAGGAGGATGTGCAATCCATCACACATATGTTTCTTCTTCCAAATGTCCCATTCTGGCAAAGGCTGGCATTGACCTTGGGCATCTCAAAGTGAAAGAGGCCAAGGGCAGCGTGAATCAGTGGGCCTGGGTGAAGAGGTACACAGAGGGGCCCATGCCCAGCCCCACACAACTGTGCTCTTCCCTTCCCTCTCCCCTTCGACTCCAGTGAGAGGTTAGACTCGCCTCTGCTGCCATCCCTCCTTGACTCTGCCGTCATAGTCCCGTTTTCTCTAGATATCACACCAAATGAGGCCAGAACCTTAATGACCAGTCACTACTTCCACGGTCATGTCTGCTGTCATCATGATGTGATACTGATGGGCGGGTGTCCCACAAACATAGAGGGAGCAACAGTCGTTTTCAAGGCAGCCTCAGGAGACCAAATGCCATGATCAAGCTCTTGCTGAGCCTGGAACAGCCTTGAATTTGGTCCATGAAGCCAGACATGGCACCAGAGCAGTACAAGGCTGCTGTCATGATGGCACAGCCCCATGATCTCAGTGCAAAGAGAAGGGTGCTTGGGCTGACTTGTCATATTCTGTTCCCCAACACAGACAGGGCAAAGACCTCCCCACCACAGTGTGATGGTGGAAAGCTGATGCTGATCCTGAGGAGCAGCGCACAGCCAAAGCATTGGTGCTGCTCAAAGGCTGAGGCAGCTGGAAGAACCCCAGATTTTGGGAGGACAAAGGGAACAAGTTAGGCCACAGAAAAACCATACCATCTTCAGCAGCATATGGCTGGTCTCTAAAGATACACTTGTAATATTATTAGTCTGAAGGGCTCCACACAGAAGGAAAGGGCAGTAGTAATGTTCCTGCATAGTACGGCGAAACACACACACACAAAAAAACCCATATATGTGCACACATGTGCCTTTAAAATCAATGTTAACAACCAACTCAAGCAAACCATCACCACAACTGCATCAAGACAAAGGATGGTAATGGGAGCAAGGGAGGAGAGGTCTCCATCTGTGGATGTTTTAACTTGGTCTCTCGCAAGGATATATTTCCTTGGTCCTAAATGGGATTTGCTTTAGCTCCAGACAAAACCCTTAGGATCCTGTAAACTCAACTAGGTCAATCCTGCTAGTAAAAAATAAAATGAAATAAAGAAATGAAATGAAATTAAATGCTGAAATGAATAAAATAAAATAAAATAAAATAAAATAAAATAAACCCAGGACAAAACCAAACTGCAATTTCTCATTCAGCTTCCCCTTTCTCCTATTTTAATCTGTATAGTACCATCCAGTTCCAGCCTCCCCCCTTCCCCCTTTTTTAAATACGGTCTAATCCTGAGTGTGAACTGATGTAGTTTGTGTGTTAGGGGGGGGGGAAATCTCTCTCTCTTTCTGCCTTTTTTTTCCCTTCTTCTTTCCTTGGCCCAGTTCATTATTTTTCTTTCTTGTCACTCAGTGTGATAGGTTGAACAGAAGTGCACAGATGAGCACTGAAAACGGTGTCACAAGGCCTTAATCTAGTCTTTAATGCCTGACTTCAGAGATGTCATTTATCTTCTAACTGCAGCAGGCTTCCACCAACTTTATCTCTAATAATATATTGATGGATTAAAAGGGTCGGGCAGGAGACCGGGCTGGAAAAATTGCTTATTGACATCAAAATACAGTGCCCTCAACCTGATAAACATGGAGGGGCTCGTGTATCTCCCAGAATAGTTGGCGTTGCTATAATTTTTTTTTCTAGCATGTTTCTCCCAGGTTCATGGGGTGGTCCAGTAAAATAAACAAACGGAACAAATAAATAGGAAATATAGTTTCTGCATTGATGCAGCCGAGTGGAAACCCAGCCATTTCTGTAATAGTTTCTTAATGACAGCGCCATGCAGGGCTATTTATCGCAGACCACAAGCCACGTTCCGAAGCAACCTGACAGGGAAAGGCTGCCATTGTTTTAGCGGGTCGGGGGGTATTAGGACATGCGGGATGAGAGATTGCAGCACCCTGTAATAGCATTTTGGGAAGCTGTTTCTTTCCCTGGTGGTGTAAAAGTCGGGAGCTGTCTAGCAATCTTTATGGCTGAAATTCATCCCTTGCTGCATGGATCTCATGCAAGAAGAATTAAATGGGGGAGGAGAAGGGACTACCACGCAGAGCATCAGTGGAAACACTGCCCCGACCTCTGCTCTCTGCCACAGACCTGACAGATGGGTGCCTGGTGGGGATATGCAACTACCTGTTATTTTGGGGGATGACATAGCCTTTTGCATGCCCCAGATACAGGTGGAGAAAACATTCCCCTTGCTCCTCAGCCACCATGGGCATTTTGAGTTGCTGCTCATCCCTGATTTATCTGTCCCTTTCTGATTTCAGCAGTTTTCATTGCACACGTGGTCTTGAGCAGCGCTCCTCCAAGGTCCTCCAACATCAAAAATTGTGCTGTGCCCAAACAGCTTCCCAGCACTACAGGAGCAAACACACCTGAGATTCGGCATCCCACAACCTCCACCAAAGGCAGCAGAAACGTCTTCCACCATGTTCCAGTTGGTTTTACTAATCCTACAGGATTACTGGCAGGGAAAGGCAGTCAAAACTGGCATTGGTAGGAACAGCCACAGGTGAAAACTTTTTCCTTGTAGTGGAATGGAGATGGTTCAAGCATTCACTGTACAAACATTGCATTGCTGGGAAAAGGTGGAGCCCCTGCTGAGTCCATTGCAATGTGACTTTTGTTTGTCTCTTGCTAAGAAAACTTGTTGCAAATAGAGATGACTAAAAAGCATGGAACTTTATCCTGAGGAAAGCTCTGACATTTTAAGTCTGGTTTATAGTAAAGCCAGGACGAATGGCAAAATCCTAAAGCTTTCTCTTAGAAGAAAAAGTTGAGAAAAACATACTGAACAGGATATTGCAATTTGGACTGATGTTCCTGGTCCATTCCAGCTTGAGCTACAGATGCCCCCCACCCTGGTCCATCTGTTCTCCAATAGGGCTCACTCAAAAATACCACCCATCATGAACTGTGACGGACATATCCCCCTAAACTGATGCATGGGCTTCCTGGGAAGCCTGTGAGCCACTAAGACAGGTGCAGAGATAAACTTTGTCACCAGAGAAAGCATTTCATTTCATTTTCCTGGAAAGAAATTCCATGAAAATCAATCTTCCCACAGAAAATTTTTGATTCTTGGCAAAAAGCCTTTTTCTGATCGGGAATTGCCTCAACTCAAAAATATCTGAGCAGCTGTGGTTACAAGAAGAGTCACATTTCATTCCTGCATGCATTGAGAGGGACTCTGTATGAAGGCAAGCTCGACAGTCCTTGAGGAGGTGGTAAAGTTGCGAGCATCATCATCACAAGAGCTTTTAATTATCAGGAGTTCAGACTGCTTTGATCATACCCCAAAACTTGAGCTAGGTGGCTTGGAGAGGTGTTAAATGGTCCAGCAGAGACCACATTTGCCATGGACATGGTCCTTAGCTTAGAAAAGATGGGTTCGCAAGATCTAAGGAGCTTACACACCTTGAAAGACTTATCCTTCCCTGATAGATGGAAATAATCAAAACAATACTGCAGCACATCACATAGATTATGTTAGGTATAAAGATCTTTAGGATGCAGACCCCACAAATAAAGACGAGTGACCAAACCCCATACAAATGGACTCTGGAAGACCAGTGCTGATAAACACCATTCCCATTCAAAAACCCTAAGAGACGCAAATGCAAAAAAAAATTTTAAAAATGGGGAGAACAGGGAAAAATTAGCCTGATGGTCTCTGATGAGCAACCAAGCTGTAACTTTGATCATGAGTATTGCTCTGGGAGCAAACACCTGAGCATCACACGGCCTGGTGTCCCAGTTCCTCAGATGGGAATGATTGGCAGGTGCTTGCAGACAGCAGAACACAAGCCTTGCATTATAAGATTGTCTTTCCGAAATTTACCCGCTGAAATGCTGAATTTATCAGCTGAATTTATCAGCTGAAATGCCTCAGACTTCTGGGAAGCTGCCTGTGGCCGACCACTTGATGGGAAGGATGTCTCCGATTTTTTTGGCATGTGGAACTAAAGCAGCTCAGCTGCTTTCCCCTACACCTGCCAGTCACTCCTGGTTGTACTTTATCTAAGCACCATTTTCTAATTTCACTACGGTGAAGACTATCACAATGCATTTTTGCTATAGGTAGCTAAAATGACAAACTGCAAGGTTTGTTACATTTCAAATATAAATTGAATAAATTACTGTAGTTAAAAATAGCAATTTAATACCCAAATTCTGTTAATAAAAAAAACCCCAACCTGATTTTTTTGTATGTGCCATTCTTTACATGTTTCTCTTTTATCAGACTCCTTGGCAAGCAGAGAAATACCCCCAAATGAGGTGGTTGTCTCCCTCTAAAATGGAATTCTCTGAAGCTTTTTGCAGGACTTTGTTTCCTTCCCATTAAATTCCCTGAAAGGCTCCACAGTGACGTAACCAGTGCAGAGTTTGGCCAGCACTGCTTGGTTTTAGCATCTCACTATTCTCTGAGACATTTTGCAAATCAACTTTTTCCATTATTCCCTTTGATTACCCCATCCCTCTCTGAATTTCCAGCTAATCACTTGTCATCCCTTATATAAAGGCGGGGGGGGGGGGGGGGGGGCCGGGATGTAGCGTTTCTCATCCCAAAGCTGCATGTTACAGCAGTTGCAAGGCCACAAGGCACAGCAATGCACCGTGCATCACAGGTCAGCCGCGAGCTGCATCCTGCAGCCAGACCCAACCCCTCTACAGACCCTGCCATAGCATTACTGCTTTGCTCACAGGAATGTGATATTAAGGAAGCACTGACAATAATTCATGGCTCTTCACTGCCTACAAACTAAGCCAGCAAACTCCCACTGATGTCCACAGCACTGGGGTTTTCTCCTCAAGGCTCAAGTATTTTTCACTGTTAGGTCTTAACATATTTTACATGGGAAAGATTTCTTTACCTAATGGAGTAGTAAACTCACTAGATGGTGGGGGTTTTTTTTTCCAGGATTGATCATTTAAAATAAAAAATATCCATATCGCACTTGGCCATCCTTATGTGTTTTTCTATTATTCCCCAGAAGTAATTGCCAATGATTTAATGAAGCAGTTCCCAAAAGGCGTGGGTGTGCACATCTATTTGTTGTACTGCATCCTGCGTCTTCCAAGGTGCCTTCTCCGTCAAACTGCTTTTCCCCTGAAGAATCACCCTGTCAAAACCCTCATTATTTTATAACTTCTATGCCCCTCTTCTCTTCTCACCTTGTTAAATACTGCTAGAGCAAAGGAGTTCAGTAGCTCTACCATTTTAGCAACACCATTGATTTTGTCTCCCTCTTCATTTATTAATGGAACTACTTTCTCTCTAGTATTCCCTTTTCCCTGATATAATTGTAAAAGCTCTTTTTATTCCCCTTAAGCCTTTCTGCTCTCTGAGCTGGCCTTATCTTTTCCCTGCAAGCCTTAACTGACTGTATATTCTTGTTTAGTTCTCTTTCCCTTCTCCATTTTTCACTATAGGTTCTTTCTTTATGCTCCTATCTTTCGCCAGCGCTTTGTTATGCCACATTGGATGCTACTTGTCCTTCCATTTATTTCGACGGGAACAGTAGCGTGTCCCACTCTATGGGGCTATTCTGGTGTTTCTGGCCTTTTCTCACCCCTTTGGATTTAACACATCAACTCGGTGCCCCCGGTTCACGCCTGGCCACAGAGGCACCGGATAAGGTGCAGACTGGAAAGGCACCATCCATGGGAAGTCCCATGCCTTGTAACCCCAACATCCTAGGTATGCATCTCCAATTAGGAGGAACCAAAGCATCTCTCCCAAACCACAAATCCTTTTCTTCCCACTGGCACTTCAGAGCCAACTCTTGTTTCTGAACCCAAGGTCATGGGGTTTCCAAGAAACAAGCAGGGAATTTCACAGTGTGGTTTTAATTATTAGAGCAACTATCATCTGGAGCAGTCAAACAGAGGCAAAAGACTGGATGGATTTTACCAGGGCCTCTGTGAAATTTCTGAACGGGATTTTGTTGCAATACCAGTGAGTCGGACCAAAGGGCTCAGAAGCCACCCTGGTTCTCTGGGTCTCTTGCTTTTTGCAAGTGGAATATCTTTGTTGCAAATAGGTAATGGCTTAAAAGAAAAAAAAATCACAGTACTTCTTCTAATGAATCATCATTTAATCTGGAAGAATCAAACCATTGCATTTTTAAAATAAGAAAACACACGCTTCAATTCCGTTGGATTTAGAACATGTTAAAATGAAGTACTTTCCTGAAATTGTAGCAAATTCTTTTGCTAAGTCTGAATCTACATTTTCCCATACAAGATGGGTTTTTCGCAGCGAGTACATGGAATAGAGATAGGAATTATCAGAAGACCAGAAAACAACGCCTCTGAGGAAAGATTGAAGAAGTTGGGGTTGCTCAGCTGGAGGAGAGGTGGGACATTGCTATAATCTCCAAGTACAGAGAAGGCTTATGGAAAGAGGAAGGGATAGCTTTTCTTCCTGGTAGGTAAGATAAGTAGTCATGAGCTTAAACCACAGCAGGAGAGGCTAAGGCTGGATATGAGGGGACGAGGCTGCTGAAGTGCAGGGACAGGCTCTTGGAGGAGCAGGTTGTGCCTGTATTGATGGAGGTGTCTTTTCCACAAGCAAGACCACCACCCACATTGAGCAGCATGATTCAGCTGCTGCTGCTGCAAAGGTCATCCCAAGGTCCTTTTCACCTCCCTTTTCCTAGGATTTCGCTGACCCTGCTGTCCTAGCAAGCACCAGTCTGCAAGGTTCAATGTTTTTTGGACACTGCAGCACTTCTATAGCGCTGTGGGGTTTTGGTAGATCCAGAGAGGAACATCTCAAAAGACCTGCTTGGTCTCCAAGTGTCCCGCTGAGCAGAGCCACTGTACTAGGCACTGCCCCTGTGTTAAGCACTGCTGAAGCACAGGTTTCTATAAAAACATTATCGAGAACATAAAAGACCCAGGCACTGAAAGCCAGCTAAAGCCATGAAGCCAAAAGCTCCCAGGAGCAGCGTTGCAGGCAAACCCAGCCCAGGAGGGCTCCCAGCCCTAGCACGGGCATGGGGAGGCGGGGGGAAGGTGGGATCCTCCAGGGAATTTGGCACTGCTCCCTTCTCCAAGTCTCCCCTGGTGTGCACAGAAGATATAGCATGGCTAATTACAGGAAAATAAAGAGAAAGAGATATAAAGAGATTGTCTGCGCTGAGAGAGCCCTGGGAAGGGCTGGTGCATGACCTGTGGTGCTGCTGCTGCAATTAGACCCCACAGAAAGTGGGGCTGGAATGAGAAAGTTTGGAACTGTGTGGAAGGAAAAGGTTAATTATAACCCATTTCTAATTTCCAGGCATTGAATATTTGTAGATTAACAGGCAGTAAGGCTAGAAAAGACATTTAAAGTGGTCTAGGCTGGAGTGGCAGCAATGGGAGACTGTGGCAGAATAAAGTTGGTCCTTAGCCCAGAGGACCACAGTAAAGATGCTCACACAAGGATTGTGGGAGGCACCAGGCTAGAAGAAATATTCTAGATTGATGCCAGCAGTCAGGAAGTTTCTGGAAACTGGAAAAAGTGCAGTAGACTTGGCTGGTTTCATGGTGCGAATTCTTAGCCAAGATGGAGATGTCTTTTGGGGCTCAGCTATTTATGGGGCTCTCATTTCGCTGAGCAGGAGGGAAGGTCCCAGGCGTGCTCAGCCTTGCAGATATCTCAGGAGAGTCAGGAAGATCCTTGCCACATGGTGTCCTGTTCCCAGGTCAGGCCTCTCCCTTTTGCAGAGCTCCTTGCACAAGATGGGGATGAGGAAGGGAGAAGTGAAGGACAAGAGAAGAGAGTAGAGGGGAGGAGGATTGCAGCCATCCTGGTGCAGCACAAGTCAAGCCAGAAACCAAGCCCTGCAGCCAGGCTGTCCCCATACTTGCTGCACTCAGTAACAGCAGCAGAGCAATGAGCCCAGCACCAGCCTGGACGCGACATGGCAATTAGTGTTGGGGGATGAACAGCACTGTCAGCACAGCCAAGGCTTTCATCATCCTGCAGAACAACTCTAGAAATGGCTTGATATAATGCATTGCTAAACTTGCTTCTGTGGCTATCCTGCAACGTAAACTATTGCTATTGCTGCTGTTATAAATAAATAATAATAATCTATTAAAACTAGTTAGGAAATGTCACACATCTTTAACCAATTTGGAAGAAAATTAGGGTGAGTTTTGCAGACGGCCAGGTTGCTGTCACAGTCATCCCCTTGGGGACAAGCTCAACAAATCTCTCAATTCAGGAGCTAGCTCCAGGATGGTGTGTTGTTAGGAAGAGATGAGTTGGTGCGAATGCCATCAGGCCTGGAACAGGCAACAACACAGTCATACTGGGATGTTCAGGGACATAAAAACGTAGAGTATGACTGCGTTGGTCACATTGTCCAACAAATCCAACCAGACTGGGTGCCAAAAAAAGAAAAAAACACCTGATCTTTGTAACTTTTCTAGCAACTCTTCCGTTAGTTCAGGCACACCCATGAAACGGCTCTTTCCAGCACATTTGGAACCTCCTTCCTACAAGAGAGCAAAGATTTCCCAGCAACTCCTCAAAAAATGAGATAATACTGTGCTTTCAGCTTGCCACACCTGAACATCTCCTATCTTGGCTCTTCCATGTCATACAGGAACACAGGATTAGTGGTCCACTTCCATGCTTTTGAAGACTACATCACATGATCCCTTCCCTCCGCCATCCATCTCGAGAGCAACTCGGGGTTTTACCTTACTGGTTTTGCTGGGACACATTTCCAGAGCCTCAATGCTTTAAGGTTAGAAGCACACCCTCACCGGACCAGTCACAACATTCCTGTACCCATGGTGTAATCGTGGCAAGTCTTTAAGCATTTCAAGGAGGGTGGGCATGGAGAAAGGAGGTCCATGTTTGCAGAAAAAAGAAACAATAATTCCTTCGGCAGTTTGATGTTAAAAAAAATAAAGGCTTGTAAGCCGCACTGAAGCTTGAATGTCAGAAGTAGACCCTGGGGACATGGATTAGAGGGCACAATGAAGGTGAGTCTCTGAAATGAGCATCACAGATCTTTGGGTGATTGTTAATAAGAACACAGAAATGCAAATCTCCAGGAACTGGTGAGACATCGGCCTGTGTGCCTACAAGTACACATGTGGCTCCAATCAAATTAAGGGAGATTCACACTAGGACGGTAAAAGGCACGTGGCTGACTTGATGCCTGTTACAGCACAGACAGACACCTTATCTCCTGCTGGGGGAGAGCAAGAAGTCCCTCACAGGAGCAAGCCCAGTGTCTCTTCATGTACAGAAAATGTAGGGAAGTGATCCTATCTAAATCTGGCTGTGTCCATGAATATCCTCTTTCAGGGCATTTGGCAACCATATGTAGCCCTACCTAGACATTCCTTTACATGTGATGACAAGAAAGTTGCACACAGTTTACTGAATCCTGACTGCAACTACAAGTAATGGATCTGATTATTTCCTTCCTCCACTTTTTTACTTGGTCTTATGGAAATCCATCCCAAATTCTTTATGAAGCTGAGCTGCTGCTAGAGGAGAAAGCTGAGCAGAATATCGTGCACTGGTTCCTCATGCAGTAAGGGCTTTCTTCTTGCTGACCGTGACTTGGGGTTGCTCTCTTGTTTGGGGTTTACAAGTGGAAAAGTGAGCCCTAATTCCATCCTGCTCCAAGCCTTGTGCTGTGCATGAGGACAATGAGTCCTTGCATATACCCTTCACATAAAGATAAGCTCTCATGAAAGTGGTTTGTCAGCTCAAGACAAGATGAGAAAGGACAAATGCTTCAATAACAAGCTCTGAGTCTTGTCTTGACTGCTACAACATTTGGGTTCTTGAGGATCAGTGAGCAAAAGGTTGAGCCAGGGTCTCCTTAAGACCTGGACTGTGCTCAGAAGCAACCCTGAGCTTGGAAACTGCAGGCGTCTTACCAACCAGCATTCAGTACTTACATAGGACCTTCCACTTCTGTTTGCAGATGTTGCTGTTGGACCTTCTTCTCCCCCAAGGGCTAAATGCAAGTCAAAGAGGATGACCAGTAGACACTAAATACGTGGTATCCTACAGCATTTAGGGAAGGATAGAGAATATCATTCCAGTCTCCTAAACCTATGGTTTTTAAGCTACTGCTGATTTGGCCCAACCTTGATTTCTGGCCCTTGAGAAATGCTGTTAGCAAAGACGGTCAGACATGCTGAAGCAAAGGTGGAGGTTTCCAACAGATTGAGGGCAGAAGCCAAGCTTTTTGGTGCACCTCAAACCCATATCCCTCCAGGATCCTACAACCAGCAGCAACGAGAAAATGTGCCACACCAAAGTTAGCACTGAGTGGGTTTCACATTATGTCTCCAGAGCAGCAGAGCTAGGGCAGGCTTCCATGGGCACATCCCCTCATTCTTTCTCTTCTGAATCCTTTATTTTTTTCCCCCTTTCTCATTCTGTCTTTGCTTGCATTTCAAGGTTAAAAAAAGTCAGGATACAATAGTAAATATGTAAGATTAGCTCCTAAAATATGTTAGCAAGTGAAAGCTAAAGAAAGCCAAATGAATTTAAAAAAGGCTTTCTTGAAGCTTAGAACAGAGACAGTTCTTTTGATCCTTTATCACACAATAACAAAAAAAGCACCAAGGGAGATACATATATATAATATACATATAATATATATATTTATATACTCCATGTGCACGCATATGCCTCTGTGTGTGTGTGTGCGCGCGTGTGTATTTTAATTCACATAGGCTTTCCTTTCTTTAAAATGCTGCAAGAAGCTTTTTTTTCTGCAGATTTCTTTTTCTTTCTTTTTTTTGATATTTCAAAGCTGGCAGTTCAGTAAATGGCTGGAACTGCCACATCTCTGTTCTTGCTAAAGAAATCAATGCTAATCCTATTACTGGCAGTTATCACCTATCCCAGAAACCGCGGCTAAAAGAAAAAAAAACCACTGAGATGTCAAAGTAGGAAAAAAGCATGGGGGAAGGGGAGAAAGCGCCCTTCATTCACTTTCAAACAGTGATTGTTTTCTTATTTTTGATCATTTTTTCCTGTTAAGAGAGAAACTAAACCACAAAAAAAAAAGGGGGGGGGGAACACAACACCAAACAAATCCACACTCAAATAACATTAAGGGCCTGATTTAAACCTACGCACCCACATGTAAACCCGGGCACCGCTGAGAGCTGAGGCTCATGACGTAGTGCTGAGGTGGGGAGCCGGGTCCCGGGGCTCGCGACCTGGTGCCCAGGCAAAGAGCATCCCACGTCCCCAGGTCTCCTGCCCTGCCAGCTGCCAGCACTGCTGGGCTGCCCGCAGAACCAAAAGGATTGCCTGGGGCTGGCGTTGTCAAAGTGGGGAGTTGTGGGGGGTGCCAGCTCATTTTTGGGTGTGCTTGCCATGTGGGGACCCCTTCAAAGCACCCAGCTAGGTATTTGCACAAGGCAAGGAATTTCTTGGTGTTGCCATTGGTTGGTTTGATGTGCTGGCTCTGCTTGGTGCAGCCAGCTGTGGATCTGACCAGACCAGACTCCCCTGCCTGCTCCAGATGTGAGCAGATGCCCCATTCCCTGGTACAGAGCGGTTCCCCTGGTGCAAGTTGGGCTCTGACCTTCACATCTGCAGTTGGTCTCAGGGCTGACCATTTCAAAAGGCTTGGGTAGGTCAGTGCAGATCGTACTTCACCATCCATATGGGATCTTGGTTCTCCCAAAGTTATTTTAATGGGCCTACGTCTTTGCTTCCCTTCCTATGTGCTCCTACAACATGGTCACACTCCTTGAGCATCCTCAGGGCATGGCTCGCCTGTCTGGGATTTCAAGGTCCCCGTTGTGATCATGATCAGAAAATGCTGAAAAGATGGAGATCCTGAGGTCAGCTCACTCTGTTTTGGCCTGTCGGGTGGCCCTGCCCAGCCCTCTTAATGATTCATGATTTGAGGTGGTCACACATCCCAACTGAGTATTTATTACTCTAAAAGCCAAAAGCAGCAGCAGTTTTTGAACCTGTTCTTTGAGAAGAGGCACCCAGCTCCTATCCATTAGACCACACCATCCTTCTTGCTGCAAGGAGATGTTGGTCATCAGTCTGATATGCTGAGGGCAGGCTGGTACCGGCCACATGGCTCACAGGTAACAAGCAAGAAGTAGAGCACAAACCAAGTAAGCAGCTAAGAAAGAAATAAAACTAAACCCAGACCAAAGGCTTGGACAACCAGGCAGCCAGGTGTCTGCTCCACCTAGCCACAAGTTGATGCATTTCCCAGCACCTGGGAAAGCATTTCCATAGCACACCACCCTCACCATCTATACCACCATGGGCATCCCTTCCAAACTTTCACCTTTAGGCAAAATTTCAGTTCATTCTGGGTACTGGCTCGCTGGCCAGCGAGCCAGTGGAGATATTTGGAGCCTGCTGGAGAGATTTTTCTCTCTCTTGAAACTCTGAGGCAGAGTTACAACCAATTTAGGCCTTTGACAGTATCTTGAACTTGTGCAAAATGAGTTTCCAAAGCCTGTGGGAGTCAGCAAGGGATGAAGGCACCAGTAGGAGCCACGATAGGAGAAAGCAAAACCCAGACACTTAATTTTTGGTGTTATTTGCAACCAGCAAAACCGAACAAAGTAACAAAAAGCAACAGAGAGGAGGAAGTGTTGGGCTTGCTCCCCTCTGCCCTTTGGGTGGTTTGTAGGTCCTGCTCTTGCTCCTGTGCAGCCTTGTTCTCATCCTCCATGCCCAGCAGACCCCACCACAGCCACCTCTGATGGTCTGCCCAGGCATCTCCAGCTCCCCTTGCAGGCAAACCCTGCCCATCACAGCATGGCTTCAGCAAAAGCAGTAACAACCATCTAAGCCCAAAGGGACTAGCAGGGGCAAGGACTGCAGCACCCATCCAGGCTCCTGGGCTCTTCATGGATGGGGTGGACACGGCCCAGGGTGGAGGTACGACAGTAACACACATGCAAGTAGGGAATGGGTGACGTAGGGAAGAAAATAAAAAGGGATGTTAGAGTCTCATGGGCATAACAGCAGGCCATTGAGATGTTCATGGGTGACAGAGGGAGAGCAGATATGCATGGAGCTAATGACACCTTGGGACAGATCAGGCTCGCGCAGTCTGTGCATGGCATGTGACAATGTCAGGGACAGAGCAGAGATATTTCCGTCACAGGATGCAGCAGGGAGCAGGCAGCAGCAACGCTTGATAGCAAAGCAGAGGCAGAGGTTGAAAAGGAAAGTGTAAGGATTTCTTAGTGCGGAGAAAGAAATGCATAAAAGCAATTCCTGCATGTGGCTGGGGTTTCAGAGAGGACAGAGACAGCTGCGAGGTTATGTGCTTGTTTGTTTATGTAGTTGGACAATCCCAAACTAAAATTAGTCCTAATTTGACTCAAAAGCAGGGAAAAACATCATTTTGGCTACAGATTGCTATGAGAATTTTTCATGGCTTTAGTACAGCTGAAGTAATGTTTTACAAAGACTATTCTTTGATGTGGATGGGGAGACAATGTTAACAGTATGCCAGAGTATCATCAAAACAATTTAGGAGTATCAAAAGATTTATGGTTGGGGTTTTTTCTATAACAGAAAGTGGTGGCAAAACCAAATTGATAGCTTGCAATGATGGAAAACACAGCACCCAAGCCCCAAGTCTGAACAGACCCAGGGTCCCCATCACCTTCCCCCCAGCCCTGAGAATCATGCCCAGAAGAAAAAAGAAAATGAACAGATTTTTATTTCTGAAGAAAGTTTGTCTTTCCCTGCTGGAGGACATGGTTGGGTGAGCCCTGTCTTACCCCCTCTCCTGGGCTTGCCTGGGCAGTGGTGAACGGTGCAATGTTGTATTTCTGATGGCCTGTGACAGCAGGACACAGTCAGTGCTGGCAGGTAGACATCGACACAATTCAGGGTATTCCTGTCCTCCATCACCAGCCAGCTGGAGTCTAAACATCTGCATGAAAGCAGACCTTGAAATAAAACAGAGAGAGACCAATGCATCCACAGCAGGCAAAAGTGTAGGATACGAGATGGCGATAGCCATGGGTGGCTCAAGCTACAGGGAGGTGAATCCCACCCAAAGAAATCCTTCTTAAAGCAGCACTTTAAGATTTATTTTTTTTTAGTAGTGGGTTTTTTTGGCCTTGCTTTCCGTCTTTAAAATAAAGGCCAGGCACTCAGCTGAAGATTCGGCCTGGAGTATTGAACGTAATCAGCTATACCACCACAAAATGAAAGCCTGTGTAATTAGAAGCATTATTCACTATTTATATGGTATCAGCTCTCTCCCAGTATCAGTATTTGGTAATTCTCTTTAGAACTACCTGGGTTTTATCCAGTTTTGTAGTTCGATCAATAGGAAGATGGCCTCATTGCAAGCACTGAATTTGAAAGGCATAAAGAACCTCCTAATTAGGGCTGCTAATGAGGGACAGAAAATGAAGCTGTATGTCCGGCAAGCCCCTTTCTGCCCAGGTTGTGCCGTGCCCCCCATGGGACAGAGCCAGCTTGTCCCTGGGGCAGCCGTGGAGGGCTCCCATCTCAAGGGGTGCAACAGGATGGATACAGAGCTTTTAGCAGGGTGGTTTATAGAGAAACCTGGTACCTGCTTTCTCTTAGAGCACTGCATTTTTTCAAACAGGATTTCCCACTTTGCTGGGACACCTTTTAGCTGCAAACAGCCATCTTGATGGTTTGTAAGTCTCGGGGAAGAATGAGTGCACATTGCAAATTCATGCAGAGTTTCTGCTTGAAAGAAGCACCTGGAGTGTTAGTTGCTGGGATATTTGCTTCCGAACTCATCCACAGTTGGTTCCATGTCCTACCGGTCAGCAATGTGCAAGTGACAGAAGCCAGCTGTGCTCCAGGGATGGGTGCTCGCTGCCTCCCTGCAACATCACCGCACGGAACTGGGGTTCTTTCACTGATTAACACAATCTCATCATGCCAAGAGGTCTCCTGTGGCAAAATCAGCCCCCATTTCCCACAGGACTTCAGGGGACCCCCCTCCCAGAGGGCGGTGGACACCGCAGAGCGGGGCTGGGAGGATGAGCAGGGACTTTGAGGCAGCTCCCCAGGGAAAACCTCGACCAGTGGATGGATGGGGCAATAAGAAGTCCTTCAGGGATATGAGAATCATTACTGGGGGGATAAAAGCTAACCCAGGAAAGCTGGCATTTTGCAAGAAAAAGGGAAACATCTTTCCCCCCAGATTCCCAGCAAGCCATAGCATGAACCCCAGAGGAGGAGAGCTTGTGCTGGGCCTGCCGCCTGGTCTCACAGGACACGCTCAGCACAGGCACCTGGACCCCATGTCCTTTCCAGCTACTCAGTGCCTGTCCCTTGATGGTTTTATGTGTCCCACTGCAACACCACCCCCGTTTCCTCCCTTTGCTCGTCTGGGCAGCAAAGCTAATGCGGGAGAGGCAGCCCCCTGCTCTCCATAGCAGCACATTCCCAAGCCCCCCTCCATGCCCACCCCCTTCTTTCCCTTCCAGCCAGACTCCTGTCAAGTTGCTAATGTCTGCTGATTAAACAAGCCTTGAATTTGAATAGTGAGCAATAAAGAGAGAGAGAGAGGCACACGGTCATCTGCACCGCACAGAGTGCCCTCTGGGTAGCAATCAATGGGAGCAGGGGATGTACTAGTTAGCAATGAGATGCTGCAGCTGCACACTGCCTGCTTGCAGGTTTTGCGGAGGGGGAACCATGGGGATGGCTTAATGGATTGCAATGCTCAGAGGCCTGAGCAAGTCTTGTCTTCCCACCCAGCACTGCTGATACGCTGTGGTCCCATCATCGGGTCTGAGCTCTGACTGCTGTGCCTAGGGGTGCCTCATGGGGGGCAGACCCTCACCCCAGCACCAGGTCACGCTCCACTGGCATCATCTTCAAGGGTCAGCTCTCCTCTGCACAAACGGGGGCTTCTGAAGTGTCCTGCCAATGTGGTGTGCACAAATGGCACGGTGAAATAGAGTGGGGTGGGGGCTGAAGAATTTCCAGAATATAGTAGGTAATATGCAAACTGAGCAGTGATCGGCCATAAGAAAAGATGGGGGGGGCACACCTCCCCAAATCATTATTAGCTCTCTAGCTGTGCTTACAGATGCAGCAGGGAGGAGAAAGCAGCCAGTGCCAGGCACAGGAGGGGGCTTTGGGGGATGCTCCCAGGCATGTCCTCCCTTGAGAGCCATAGCACAGCAGAGGCCAGGTGCTGCAGCAGAGGTCAGAGCCTGCAGCCACCCAGGGAACTTGTTTCCCTTCCACCCCAGACACCTGACATAGGCAGTTTTTCTGAGCAAACTGTCATTTCTTTAAGACCTGGAGATGCTTTCCCTGCCAGCAACAATGACAAGTTGCTAAATGGTGTTAGTGACTGTTTGTCTGAGTCCTGGTTAAAATAAACCATCATTTTAACACCAGTGGCATTTCACCACATCGTCAGCATGAGGCTGGCTCAACTCAGGGATAGACGTCCCTCTAATTATATAAATCAAAATAAATAAAATATCATGCCCTTGGGCCCATTGCAGAGTGGCGTGCCTGGTAGGAAAGCACTCGAAGGCAGAGTCATTTTGGGAAAAGGCAGCTCGCTGTGCCATGCAGCTGAGAGGAGGAAGGAATAGCAATGCTGAAAGATCAGACCCATACATGGAAGTCTGAAGGAGATCAGGAGCTGCCGACAGAGCCCATAGCCAGGAAAGAAATTGCCCCAGCTCAAAAAAAGCACAGCAAAGAGTTGGGAAATGAGGCTGTGTCAGGGCAGGAGTGGCTGGAAAACACCCAGCAGCTGCTACTGCAAGGCAGGGAGACAGCCCACAACTGGGACAGGGAGGGAGATGTCCACACACCTGCATGGGGCTGGCAAGGAAAATTGTTTACTGGGAAATTAAAACCAAAAAAATGTTGTTTTTTTTTAATCTCTTAAACTGTTTGTTTCATTTCTGCAGCCTCATCCTCGGGGCTGGGTTTGTACCACCTCGCTGTTTGATTGCTTTGGTAACGTAGGGCTGGCTCCCTCCATTCAGTCATTTTACACCTAATTCATCCAAACTACAGGAAAAATTGTTCTTGCGCTGGTCACCCCAGTGGTCAGCTGAAAATGAGAGCTGCTGGGGGAACATCTCACTGCAATGTGGCTGCTTTGGCTTCTTGCTATCGCTGGTAAAGTTAATTTATTCAAATCAAAATCTCCCAGTCTACGAGAGGTAGAGGAATAGGTTGCAACTCTACATGCTCTTTCTCTAGGCTATTTTTTTGACCTCCTGGTCTTCTGGTGTGGCCCTGCAGAGCCTCATGAATCTTCTTTAATAGCCAATATGACCATGACTGATTGGAAAAAGAATTTTAAAAACTGGGATCTAATTTTTTTTTTCATTTTAGAAAAATCAAGCAAGGCACAACAGAAATGAACGCTTGCAGAATTACCTTGGTGAAATATTTTGCTTTTTTTGAAGGCAGTGAGCAGCTTACCAAAGCCACTGGTTAATTCTTCATCTCCTCGAGACCTTCAGCAAAGGCTGGATCTATTTCCAGAAGATATGCCTTAGATCAGCTGCAAACTATTGGCCCAGAAGTGAGGGGTTACTGGCGCAGAAAGGTGGTGATAGGGACCACCCCATCAGGTGGTCACAGTGGTTTTGTCAGGCTGTGACACCTATGGGCAAACGAACAGGTGAAACGGTCATCACCAGTTCATAATTACCTTATATCTGATCTTAATTTCAAATATTTCTCCATGAAATGTTGTCTGTTTACATTTCCACTCCTAAAAATTTCATATCAGAAAATGGCATAATGTCATATTTATATTAATTGGATATTCTGACTTTACTGCTCACTCCATTGGTGGAGGGGAGGGTTAGAAACCACATAATATACAATATAAAATACAAAATACATGTTTGTGCACAGTGTATAATTTAATGCATGAGATACACAAGATCTTCCAGCACAGAGTGTTTTAAACAACAGCATTTTAGTCTCTAAAGCACAGCAGCAAGGGAAACATTTTCCATGCTCAGTTTCTCTGCTATTGGAACATTTGTTTTTTATTCTGAATATTTCAGCACATCTATTTACCTGGCACTATATTTAGTACCACAGTACCAAGATGGCATATATAAAGATTCAATTGCAATTCCCATCTGATGTCCCTTCCCTCTCCTTTTTACCCCCTTTTTTATGTCCGCACTCTGAATTCAGCACAAAGTTGGTGTGTTTAATTTAAAAAGAAGTAAAACGCGCCAGGAGACGCCTCAGACCACTGCAAATCACCTACTTTATAGAGGCAGTAAAATTGTGTATCGGATTAAAAGTGATGCTGATCTGAAATTTATGATAACTTTTAATGGCATTATAATTTTTTTTCCCTGTGCGCTCCATCACTGAATCGTTTGGATGCACAGTGCAGCAAGATGAAATTTGTAAGGGAAGAACATTACATAGGCAAGCACTGAGGGGGCGGGGGGGGAGGCAGTGGAATAATGCAAGAGCCCCTTTTCAGCGTGCGAAGGATGCTGCTGCTGTGTGCTCTGCATGGCCCGTGGGGCTGGGCTGGGCTGATGGGTCCCCGCAGCACGAAGGTATGGATGTGCTCGGTGCCAGGGAGTGAAATATCACCCCCAACAAAAGGTGGTTATTTAGGAGAGCACTGGGATCGAACCATGCTGGGTGTCGCTTGCAAAGGTCTAGTGTTGTTTCTGTCCCTGCCTGGCATGAATCAAGGCTCCTTTTCCCTCTGCTAGGCAAAGACCACTCTATATGTACCCCGAGACCATAGGGAACTCCTGCCACTGGCACAGCTCTGCAACTTCTTCTTTCTCTGCCTGGGGTAGGTCTATGAAGACATCTCCAGCCAACACTCGGCACCGACACAGCTTTGGTGGAGAGAGATGCCAGCTGGGCCTGTGAAGAAAGACCCACCAAAAGTTCTCCCTGTAAAGCCCCAGGTTTTTAAAGCACAGCTTGATCCTATTGTTGGTGATAACATGGATCCAACCCCAGGGCTTTGGGATCCAAGGGTATTTACAGGTGTGCAGACCCAGGAGGGCAGCACTCCACCTTGCACATGAGTGATGCGTGTCAGAGAGATCACTGCTGCCTGTTTATCAACAGAAAAGGGACTCTCCAAACAAGCAAGATGAGGTACAAGCACCAAAGTCAGCAGCTGTCAGCAGTCCAGCTGGCATCCAGGGCGAAATGTCCTGGAGCCACACACTGAAGGAGGAGGGAAATGTCGAACCATCATACTGTTACCCTGGTACTGCATACTTTCTGCCCAGCCAAGGAGAAAAAGCACTACAGTCATGTAATTAAACACCCTGTCATGATCATACGCACAAGAAGCCACAAGCAATCCTGAAATCTGCCTTTCCCCGACTTCAACTTTGCAAAGCAACTAACATTCTCTAACAGAAACATAGACAGCAATACATTCGTCACCCTGGAACTAGTATAACTTGCTGAAGAAGTGTATGCATACATGTGAACAGTGAGATTCTTTATTAACAACCACAGAAAACCGAATCCCACTATTTCAATTTATAAATATATTTATATACAAGCAAACCCACCTGTCAACAGCTTGGAGTCCTTCAGGAGAAGTATCTCTGCATTCAAGGAACCAAAATGCTGGCACTGCAACTGCTTCAGGGAGGTGCTGGGGAAACCAGCAGATGCTAGAGGACAGGTTGTTCCAAGCAGACATCTGGCAAGAAGGAGAGTAGCTCAGCAGGGTGAATGTGTATTGTACAGGAGGTGAAAGAACGGAAACTACAATTCCCACAAAGAAGGGAAAAACTGCATTGATACTAGGTGTATGGGACCAGGTGTCAGCTAAAAATATCTTTAGGAATAGCATGGAAAGAAACCCAAATTATTTATTCACTGGCCATTTGCTTTGTAGAATATAAAGGAGAAAAAACAGTGGCTTTTCCATGCCATGTCCCCCAGGACACAGTATATTTTGAAGCAAATGCCTCAAATGGGTACTGCCTCAGTTTCTGCTCTGTTAAAAGAGATGGGGATCTGGGTGCAAACACAAGGACAGGTAAGATACCAGCTCTTTCTGAAGAGGATTTAACAGCTCAGGAGCTGGTGAGCCTGCTCTGCCCTGATGCTGCACTGATTTGCAGCAGGCTCTTTTGCAAAATGAATTTGCAAAAAAATTGGAAACTGCATTGTCCACTTGGGCTCCAAGCCGGTGGGGCCCCCGGTGACCTGGCACTGAAGGGATTTTGGGAATCACCCTGCCTCATTCTCATGGACACCTGCTTAAATTACCATCAGTGTAAAATTTTGTGATGGCACTCCATTTTTGCCATTGCTGCCTGTGATGGTGGGTAGTGAAACTTCCATTCCCCCCCCTTCTCTGCTTCATTTTTTTTCCTCTCCTTCTCCAGACTCTGTGATATTACTCCACAGTAAAATATTAACTGCTGTAAGTGATTGTTTTGCTGTATTATGTGAAGTCAAAAACCTTTTGAATTGTATTTTGCAGTGAACCTGCCTTTGAATCCGTGCGTTTTATCATTCCACAGCAACACATATAATTTCAAACAAACAAGTGAACAAACCCGACGATAATGGCCTGAATCTCTTATCAGTCAGTTTTACACTGGCATAACTCCATAAACTTCAGTGGAATTAATCTTGATTTACACTGTTGGGAGAGCAGAAACAGGCACTGTAAATAGCTATATAGCAATGCAAGACACTTAAAAGCAAAAGCAGTCACACCAGAATGCCTGGCAGCAGATGAGGATGAAGGCATAAAAAAAAGCTTTCCCAGTGGTGCTAATCCATGGGCACATGGATAAACCCAAAGGAGAGCGATGGAGAAGTTGTGCCATCCAGGCAGCATTGCAGAGACCACGGCCCGTGATGTTGCAGGCAGAGAGACCCATTCATCGCACATGGCCCTACTGGTGGCCTACTGGGTGACACCAAGACATGCCAAGTGGGGATACAGCCTCCTGAGGACATTGCTGCCAAGGTAGGACAGACCGTGAGCCAGCTGCTGTGGGTTTCACATAGAGGAGATGTTGGCTGTGGGGGTTTAGGAAGAACCCCAGGTCTACGTGTCCTCCATGATCGCAGGTGGAGTTGGTTTTGCCGTGGAGGTTGTGATGCGCCATCAGCAGATTCCTGCATCTCAGGCTGCCTTCACAGCTGGCTTGTTGCTGTTACTGAAACCACTGGGAATGTGGCACCTAAGAAATGCTTTGGAGGCTCCAACATCCCCCATCAGAGGCATGGGCTACCACGGTCCCTGGGAACATGGAGAGGTTGTGACTACCCATAGCTCCACTGCAAATCAGACCATGGGACAGGCAATGCTGTCCCCTCAAACACCTGGTGGGAAACAGCATCAGGAAACATTTAAGAAAAATGTCTCTCAAATGGACAAGGCATGAGGTCAGATTTTTTTTACAACCTGTTGCTTATAGAGTGAGGACATGACTGACCTAAAACAGGGATCAATCACTCGGGCAGCAGTGTCATCTTCTGCAAAATCTCATGATCACCTCACAGCTGATGGCAGCTATTGCATTCCCCTGAATGAATGATCTTTAACAGGGTCATGTAAAATTTGAAAACCAAATTTGTCAATACAGTTTTACAGTAGCAAGCACAGGTGTTCATTGTACAACAAATGTGAGGAAAGCAAATGGATTGTGTTTCATGCCTGCTAATTGTCAGGGCAGGAGTCGGGGTGCAAGGCATCACTTGAGTCACTTCTCTCACCTGTGGTGGACACAACCAATTGGCTTTGCTACTCCAGCTATTTTCAAACTCGTTTACTCAAAACCATGGCAGAATACTAATAACAAGATACTGTTTCATTTTTCTCAAGGATATTGTTATTAATTTTTACAGTGATTGCACTAGTTAGCTAGGACTTAAGGAAAGTATAGAGGATAGAGAAGAGTATACTACAAGGAAGAGGTGGGATCTGCTGCAAAAAATACAAACTGAACATGTAGCCTACATGCCCTCCCAAGCTTTGCAATTGCTGTGCCCCAGACACCTGCCTTGGAAAAAAATCCAGCAAAGAGGTGAACAGGGCCACGGGGCAGCATCTGGGCTGGGATGGATCCTCAGCCCCGTGATGGGCCCCTGCGTGAGGGACCTGCAGGGAAGCTGGCACCAGGGACATGCCTAAGGGGACATGTGGGCACAGAGGCACCCAGGCTTGCTAGATGCAAGCTGAGCCCGGACCCGGTTGAGGAGCACTGCAGGGCTTGCAGGGGAGTTCGCAGGGGAGGTGCCAGGCAGCCAGGTGTCTGAAGGTGCCCAAAGAGGCATCGCCGGTTATTTTACTGATCCGAGAGTTTCTGTCTCTTGGGTCAGTGGTAAATGATGCAGTAAATGAGAAAGATGGTGACCCCACAGTACAGGGGATACCTGCACCTACTCCTCAATAATTCTGCTTTGATTCCTTGTGATATGTTAGCAGATCTCTTTGCATGCTTCAGCATCCTCCCATCCCCATCTGTAAAACATTTCCTTTGTCCCCCTTTTACACTGCAAGTTTTCCATGGCAAAAAAGTATCTTGGAATAATCAGCACAAACTGCACCTATTGGTTAAAGCTTCAAGTGCTGCCACAACGTAAGAAAAAGCCCCAGGTCTCTGTTTCCTTACTGGGTGTTGCCAGCGTGCACCATAGCATCTTCAGCTTGGCAGCTAGCCTCCACCCAACCACAGGAAAATCAAAGGGTGGTTAAGTAGCAGCCCAGGCTTTATCCAGTTGCTCTTATCAATCTTCATAACAAAGAGAAAACAACTCAACCCTCTCTTGTGGGAAATAAATTGAGTACACTTCTGTACTCGCCTACATTCTCGTTTCTTCAAGAATTAGCCCTATTGATGAGGCCCAGGTGAAGAGCTCCAGAAGCAATTAAAGTGAGTGCTGTACCTCGAGGTGTACCTTGATAATATTTCTTTTCTCCTCTTTTCACTATGTCCCTATCTCACACTAGCATCAACACAAGGTGCATTAGAGATGATGCTTCATAAAGGAAAGCTGCACTTCACACTGAGAAAGCCTTGATCCAAATGCACTTCAATTAGCAGAGTGCAGGTCCCAGGGACTCCTGGACAAGCTGCAGCTATAGAGATTAAGACAGAGGGATGCCTCAGAGTCAGGGAAGAGGATCCAGGCTGGAGTTTGCTCTATTTTTACATCCTCCACCCCCCATTTTGGCCACTTCCCAGTCGCCCTGCCAAGACCACTGAGCTGAGGCACTGCCTAGAGATCCGCTGGAAGCCCCAGGTAATGTATTCCCAGGCCCATCAGATCTGTCAGAGCAGACACCAGATCTTTGATCAACAAGATCCAAGGCTTAACCTCATTTAAACCTTTTCTCAACAAAGGTCAAAACTTATCTGGCTGCTGAGACCCCCCACTCTTACACCTGGAAAGGAAACGTTTTGCTGTTAATTAATTCATTCAGATGAAACCAGCAAAAATGTCAATGTAACAAATTAGACACTCATTGATTATTGGCTTAAAAAAAGAGTTAATGGTTCTGTTCTGGAGAAGGGGGTTAGGCAGGTCTTTAAAGCGATATACACATGCAGTACTTTTTATTGCTTATATGAGCTCTGAATTTTGGACTTTAATTGTTAAAATGGGTTTAGAAATTCTCTATGTCTCTTATTCCCTTTTTCTGTTAGGACAACTTGCAAACCACTGGTGCAGCTTTCCACTGCGTAATGCGCTGTGCGGACCCAGTCCTGCTCCTCTTTGTTAGTCCTGCTGCTGTCTGGACAGCTCGATGGTAACACTGATGCTTTGTAAGTGAA
Source organism: Buteo buteo (assembly GCF_964188355.1). NCBI lineage: Eukaryota > Metazoa > Chordata > Aves > Accipitriformes > Accipitridae > Buteo > Buteo buteo. Next base: position 32,031,862 of record NC_134177.1, read on the forward strand.
GCTGTGCAGAAGCAGTCTGCTCCCTGCCATCTCCATCGGAAAAGGGCCACCAACGAGCATCATACTTGGGAATCATCCAGAGACTGAGGAGCTGCATTTCACGGAGCAGCAAATGCTGCCCACTGGCCAGCCAGCAGCTGAGGCTTGGAGGAAAGAGGCTTAACTTACTACCTCAGCTACAACCTGGCCCAGGAACAACTGAAGGTTACCAAAGATTAAGAAAGTAATTTATGGTCAAACATTATGGAGTTAAAGGTTCTGCAGAGACACAAGTCTAATGAAATTACAACAGAAGGTGCCATCTGCCAGCAACACAGAAATGTTCAAATTAATATTATGCCATCCAGGGCTGAAATTCATTTGCCACTCCCAAACTGGATGAACAGCATCCCCTTCTCCCTCTTCTTCCCAGGCTTGAGTTGTGACTTTGCTCATGTACGAAACAGTAACAGACAGGAGGGTGTAGCAGCAGAGTGAAACAGAAAAAACAGATGTTTTAAATTTGGTGCAGGATGGGGGTAATGATTGAGGCAGGATTCAAAGGGCAATTTTAGCAACATACAATGAAGAATAATTCAAGGCAACAGCAGTGACATATGAGGACCCTGCTTTTAAAATCGCAGTGTGGTCACTGGGAGAGGCTGATTGAAATTGTGTATTTTTAATCAAAAATCTGGATTGTGGATTAAACTTTAGAAAGAAATCACATAACAGTATTTAATTAATCAAAGCTTTAAGTGACCTAAATGAAAATACTCTATAATGATAACTCCTTGGCTGGCTTAAGTCAGTTTGAGCTGATGGTACATATTGTATTTCCTATACACTGAAATAATCACAATTAGTTCCCTACCTAGAAAAGTCACTTTGCCCTAGTAAAGCACATTTAGAGCAACTCTGAAAAAAAAAAGAGTGTGTTTAACAGCATGAGGCACAGCAGCCAGCCACTGAACAGTCTTATAGCCTGCTTGTAGCCTGGAGGTGACTAGGGCCATACAGAAGGGTTGCAACCCCAAAACAGATGTGTCCTGAGCCCAGCACACAATATGGTAAGCCACACTGTATCTTCAGAAAATACATCCACATCCAAAAGCCACTCCTCATGTTGTCAAGAGACCCCTTTCAATAAACTTCTCACTGTTTTGAATATAACCAAGCATCCGTCAGAATAGAAAATTTTGCCTTTACCCGGAGAGCCTTCAGAAGAAGAAAGTTAGCATATACGTGCACACAGGGGCACCTCCATCACCTTCTTCTGAAAGAGAGGTCCTGTGCCAGTTGCTGCTGACAGTTGCAGATGGGTTAGGCAGCCCCAGGGTCCCCTCCTGCCCACCCAATTTTTTTGTGCAGGCACACACTATTGTACTGTCTCAGTGCATGCAGCTCGTACACTATAACTCACAAAATACATCTCACTTTACTGTCTCAAAGGATTATCTTTTGACATCTCTTATTTTTACCTGGCTTTTAATAAGCCAGTAACATGTTTGCTTTCTTTGAAAGCAATAGGAGAAAACAATAAAAATTTCTCCTATCAATTCCAGACCCCTCTGAAAAAGACCATGACTACAGCCTAGTTTAACTACAGCAGGCATGTCCTAGGGTAACAAGGATATGATGAAACACACGCTTTACAACTGAGTTTAAAAAAAAAAAAAGAAAAAGAAAGGCTACATTCAATGGCAGAAAAAATTGATTTAACCACATAAAATATTACAAGCAAAAATCAGAGGTTAGAAGTAGAGTTGAAATGCAAACCATTACCTCCATTATCCAAAACAGGCTGTTTATTTACAGCTAGAAACTGTAGAAATGACTTGGCTTAATCGTAATTAAAACCTTTTGGTATCTTTAGAGCACCAGAAGTGTTCCATGCAAAGGTAGCAGGGCCGTGAGGCGGAGGAGATGCTATGACTTAGAACAAGGACATCTTGGGCTGCAAGGAGAACAAAACAAAACCCTGACGAACATGATATTAGGCTAAGAACAATTCCAACTGCAGCAAGAAAAGAGGGTTTGTAATTGAATTTGTAAGAGGCTGTACAGCAAAACTAGAGCTAAACTATTTGCAACATACATTAGCTGAAAGAAGCATTTCAAGTGAGAAAGGATCATCTATTCAGGAAGGCGCAAAAGCCATCTGAGCTTAGTGCCTGCTTCTGCCTCAGAAGGTATCAAACAACTACCTTCATCCCCCTGGGACTGCGCTGCCCACCTGAGAACAAGGGTAAAGCTGGTCCCTGGTCCCAGGCTTTTGCTGGGCTCTATTGACATCCACAGAGATGGCTATTTCCTCCCTGGAGAGCCTGTGTCTCCTGTGATGGACCTGTTGGGATTAGTAAAAGTGCAAGCTAATAATATAGGAGATCTTGTTGAGTTACAGGTGCCTCTGCAACCTCCAGCCCCTCCACCAAGGTAGCAACAGGAGCAGTTCTTGCAAATTCTCATGAACATCTTCCCGTTTCTGAAATAAACCCTTCAAGCAACTGCGCTGCTGAGAGAATTGCTGAAGGCAGTCTCTGTGAGAGCAGAAAGACCTTCATGGAAGGGTCAGGAACTTTATTTTGCACTTATACAGTCTAAAAAGCAGGCACACATCTCCTAACAGGATGAACTGAGCTCTACCATGTTACAGAAACCTGACCTTTAACACCATAGGGTCAGCAGCCACAACCCCGCTGATGTCTCTGTGGCATCAGCTAAAGCTCAGAAACAGAGAACATCCCATCCAAACCTCCATCCATGTCTAGACAACCATGCAGCCTGGTGATGCACTTCTGCAGTGCTCCTGAGTGACTTGGGGCCATGCACAGCTTTCTGGCACCATACCCAGTGCCCCCTTCCTGGTAGGTCCCATGGTGACATGCTGTCACCTGCAACCCCACTGCAAGGGTTTCCCAGTGCAACAAAATAGTGCCAGAAAGAGGTGAAAAATAGCAAGAAATGGGTGTGCTGAAGACAGATTCCAGAGCTGGGTGTTCTCTTTGTGCACCATGGTCGAGCCCCAGATCTGTGCAGGTATTTAGGCTGGGCCATAATATTTCCTCACCTGCACCAGGGTAAATTAGACAGAATCCCTCAGGAGCCTAGAAATTATGGGAAGGAGACATGGATGTCCCTCAACAAACTCTTGTTTAAAAAGGCAAATGAAAATGAATGAGCACAAGAATTCAGTCATGATCGGAGCAGGTCAGCATGCATTCAGGCTGAATTGCATCACTCCTTGAGTTTGAAAAATGTATGTCTTACCTGTTCTAGGCATCACTTTCTTCCAGTGTCAAAGGCAAGAGGCAAGTCCCTCTGCTGAGCAACTCTACCCAACAAGGCACACACAAGGGAGACGGGAGGTGCACACCATGGCTTACACTAACGTAACATACTCTGAAGAAGTCCTCTTCACCTTGTCCTTCAGCATCTGGTCCCTCTAACCTGGTCTGGATGATACAAGGCATTCAGGAAAAACATAAGTATGCCAGCTGCATCTGCACATTAAACCAAGAATACAGCTTCAGCTGGGGCTGTATCCAATTCTTTGGCACATCAAGGATGGGAAAGGACGCACGGATGGCTTGTTCGCTAACCCACGCTCTCCCTGCCAGAGAGCTGTGCCAGAAGTTATCAAGAAAGCTGCAAAATGAAAGCATGATATGCTGTGGTAATTATGTGTGCTTGGATGTATTTTTTTTTTACAAGTGTTCTGCCTTTTAGTAAATATTCTTTAGCATCTCTGTTGTCCCATTGCAGCACAGTTAGCTGTAAAAATGATCGCCTCATCCTTATTAACTCTATCTGTGCCACAGATGGCCATCCCCTGGCCAGCTGCAGGAGGGCTGAAAATAGCTATGAGGTTTGGAGAGACCAAGGAGGCCATCTGGCAGTGGCATGAGAGAAAGTTTAGTGGCATCAGTGAGTAATCTATGTCTTTTCAAGGGTGGCAATTCTAACGTCTCTCAGTGGTTGCTCAAAGTAGTTTTTCCCCACCTAAAGCAAAGAAAAGAGTTTCTTCGGATCCCTCCAAAAGAGAGACATCCTTTGGATGTGCCACCCACTCCTGACCAGCATCTGTTGTTGTCCCCTATACCCATTACACAGGTAAGACTACATTTGTAGGAGCTTTAAATCTCCTTCCCCTGCATATTAATTGTCATCTCTTTGAATAAACACACAAACCTGGAGGTGCGTAAATATTTACAGGGCACGCCCAAGGAGGGTCAGAAACCAATATATCACCTGAAGGAAGAATACATGCTCAGTGACCATAAAGACCTGATCACACATTTGCCCTGAGCAATTACAGTTAAGTAACTGCAATACGAGCACATATTTAAGTACTTATGCAAGGAAAAGGGGCTGATGACCTCGCTTATATTTGCATTGTGTTTCCTGTTGTTAGCACTTCCTTGGCAGAATTACTGCAATACATCTTGGACTCCAATTTCATTTGCCAGCTCCACGAGACCGCAGCCAGCCTTTGGAAAGGTCCGAAAACGCTTAGAAGTTGAGCTGTATTTCTTCTTCTACAGCTCTTCTGTCCTGTCTCAGCAGCTGCTCATGTCTCCATACTGCCTCGTCAAGGAGATCAGCAGAAGCAAATTTGCCCCAAAGCTCCTCTGGAAACTCAGGCATCATCCTCAGCAGATGGACAACCACGGCTTCAACTGGCTGGCTCATGACCTGCTCTATCGAATGGCTACACTGAAACAACGCTTTTCAGAATAGCTTGATTGCTGTTATTTAACAAAAAAGGGGGGCTTGTAACTTTCTGTTGCAAGCAAAGCTGCAAAAATTTCATAGCTGTAGCTTGGGGGAGGCAACATTTTGTATTTTGCAGACAATTATAAATCTAGCAATTTGCATATGGTTTTTCACCTGAGGACTCCATGCAGGTACACACCCAAAAAAAGTTAAATGTCATACGGTGAAAGACTAAGAAGTTGTCAAATGCCATTAGGGTGTTTGTTTTCTCATGCCTAAACCTGGAGAGAAGGATCCCAGTTATGTACTATTTCCATGCTATTTTGCCTGCTTCATTCAGTGCACAGGATGCCTAGGCTGGGAATGGCAAGGTGGTCTGCAGATGGTGTGCTCAGCCTCTTTGTAGTTCATTTCCAATGCAGCAGTTCATCCAGTTCTGCCTGGAGACCATTCTTCATGGGTTTGGGTTGCCTTCACAGAGCTATGCCCCCATGCACAGTGGACAGAGTAGGGGATTCCATGGGTCCCTCCAAAAGCCCTTTGTGTGATTCTCTGTTCCTTGTCACTGAGCTAAGGTTTGACTTGCTTTAATTTTAATGAAAAGCTAAAAAAAATTCAAGTGTTGTTATGGTTGGTTGGGGAACCCATTTGGACAGCGCTACATTCTGCATCCAAAGATCAGGGTGACTCAAACTAGGAGGGAAGAAACATTCATCTTCCCAGCTCCAACTCTGCTTCACGAGCAGACCACATCCCTTGTCACTCCACAGTGCATCTCCTTTCCCAGCACGGGGATAACCACTTAGAGCACTCTGTCCTAAAGCGTGCTTCCAGCCTCAGGGGAAATTAATATTCCCAGTTTTCTCATTAATGAAAAATGTTCTTCTCCTACCAGCTCCACCAGAGCAGCACATGGTGCCATCTCTGAGAGGGCCAGCTGCAATACGGAAATCTCCAGATGCCAGGAGATAAGAACAGCTGGACCTGCTCAGAACATCACCAGTGTCCAGTACCAGTGTCACTGTACACCCACAGATGCCAGAAGGAGATGCAGAAAAACCCAGGACAGGCTGCTGTGGAATAAGCTTCCTTAAGTCCTGGAACGTGGAATTTTATATCTTTGGTAACTGCTTTTTCTGTGTAACATAACTGGAGAACTTGGTTGCAGCAATATCTTGGGGCAATGAATTCCCTAAGCTGTGTATGAATTGCTCACAAACGTGTCTTTTTATCAGTTTCAGTTCTGTTGCCTTTCAAGTTTATTCAGTGTCCCTTTGAATGAGACACTGTTGTAATTGTCTAAAAAATAAATTCGATTGCCTGTTTGACCTTCTTTATGCCGTTTATTACAGTCATTTCATTTCCTATTCATTCTCTCCTGGGAAAAAAACAGAGAAAATATCACCACTCTAGCCACACTTGGAAGTATTTGTATTGCCTGTCTCTCTAAGCCTTTGTTGTTTCCTTGTTTCGTTTTGGATGTGGCACAACCAGAACATCACACTGGCTTCAAGGTAGGAGCCCACACTCAGCAATGGCAATAGCAGGTTTGTCAGCATTTATGGTTGGTTTTGTTTGTTTTTTTTAAACAAGTCATAGTTTCTTGCTCCATTTTGTCATCAGTAAAGGAATAGAGAATAAAGCAGAGAGCATTGCAGTGATCCTGTACCGGTTCTGCATTATAAGTGATGGTGCAGATCTGCTCCTATTTCACGAGGTCCCACAGAAGATCTGGAAAAGATACAGAGAAAGGTAACACTGTCATGGAAATATTCTGGGAAGGCTTCTGCTCAGAAAATGATTACACAGATGATCTTCAAAATTAGTTAGTGGTCTGCTGAGTCATGAAGACTTGGTCAGAAGAGAATGAATAGATCAATGAGCCTTCTCCAGTGCCAGAGCTTGGGTGTAGGCACCAGAGCTGGGGATCAGCAGGCTCAGCACAGCTACAAGACACCAGCTTTCCCTCCCTCCACAGGCATTACCTTGCACTTGCTGATCGCAACATCATTCACCAGGGTGGTGTCCAGTTCCCCTGTTCTGTTGGATCTTCTGAAGGTCAGCAATGTCCAGAGCTGATTGTCCTACTTAACTATGGGATACCTGCAAAGTCAAATACTGACAAAAACAGTCCTGCTCAGCATCTTACTCTCTACTGAGTGTTAATCAGTTCTTCCAATCTTGAAATCCATTTCTAAACAACAGTGGATCTTTATCCACCCATCCATCCATCCACCCATCCATCCATCCCCGTAGGATATCTTAGCCACCCATTTGACTCATGGCTTGATATACTTAAAGACTTCTGCTTGGAGATGCCTCATTTTCTTTCATGCTAACTGGTTTCCCTTTTATTTTTCAGAAGGTGTTGCTTGGTCCTGCTTTTAGATGCTATTTTGACCTATCTGTTGGCACCAAATTCAGCCTTGCTGGGTAGCCATTCTCAGCAGCACCCTTTGAGTAGTTTAAAGCTCAATATGACTGTGCCCACGCCTCCATACAGACAACCATGTGTCCCAGTAGCCCTGCTGCTGAGTTCTGCCACGTTCATCCCAGCTGCACCCACAAAGACTTACTACTGTTCGTGTTATAAACGTTGTACTGAGCACAACTGTGTTACCATCATTGTGGTTTACTGAGTCACTCATAAGCTATTTCCAAAGCCGGCCCTGTTCTCTTGGTTTGCTATTTTCCACCCAGACACAATATTTCTTCCTGGTCTTGGATGGGTTGGTAATGAATGGTATGAAATAGCAATGAATAACCAGGCTTCTGCAGGGGAGATATGGGATGGGACGCAGTCCAGGACCTGCCAAAGTGCTTCCCCGATTATTCGAAGGGGTCACTGTTCAATGACAGGCACAAAGCCCTTCCTTTACGCTGGATGCATTCTCCCTGCAGTGCTGGGAGCTTTTGCCAGCCTGAGAAATGAGAGACTGGGACTCAAAAGAAGTAATCTTTTGAAACATAAATGGCCAAGCTGATTTACTTCCAAATACACAACAACAAAAAAATTGCTGTTGGGCAGGGACCTCGTTTGCCAAGTTTCAACAGAACAAAATTTTACAGCAAAGTTATAACCACTTTAAATACCATTGTTTGTTTATAATGGAAAAGCTGGCAGACTTAGCTAAGACTGCTCTTCCAAGTGATGCTTTGCCATGATGCATACACCACATATGTGATAAGTTGAAGATCCATGTGATACACTGTGGATTCATGTGATAAACCACATAAAACAATCCTTAGCCACTTCCCCCATGATTTTCCCAGCTAAACTCAAATGTAGTACTGATGAGTGAGTGCCTAGAGGCCTAATATTAGCAATAACAGAGTGACATTTCAATGTGTATTACTACTTGCTCCTCCTTGGAGGTGCTGGAGATGTAGACTAACTGAACCAGGTTTGCAGAAGAGAGCATAGATTTCGGTCTCTGTGTTAAATGACCCTTCTGAGGTGTCTGGAAAGCGTTACATTTAGCCACTGTTTTCTGAAAAATCCCTTTTAGGGATTTCACTTGGGGACCCCAGAACAAAGCCAACCCCAAACAATCTCTTCAGCAAATCTTGGCCAGAACAATAAAAATGCAGCAGGGCATGGGAAGCAGAAAAAAAGAAATCTGATGATGTTTTCATGGACTAGCTTCAGTCCTCTTTTACATTGTTCCTCTGCTGTGTTTTACATGACCCTCTCACAAGCTAAGCCATACCCCAGCTTTGTAATGGGGAGCTGGGCTTGTGAGCAGTTTGGATGGAGTCCCCTATACCATCCAAGCAAGAACAGAGCGAGGTAGGGCTCCAAGCGTGGCCCCAAAGCATGATGAAGCTGATAAAAAAAAGCTACCGGTCCATTTCTGCTCCTCAGGACCCAAGCCTGGCCGGGTTGCAGCATGGCAGCATGTGCGTGTTTCAGAGATGCTGCTGGGGTGCAGCCTCTGACAGCCTCATTCTGGAAGTTCAGAGGGAAGCTGCGAAAGCTGTTGCAAGCCTTGTGCTTAGTTTGCATTCATTTCCTTCCCAAACTCTCATTACCCGAAAGAGAAAGAGAGAGAGAGAGTGAGTGCATTCAAGTGGAAATGGTTGGAGTGCACTTAGAGGAATTTAGCCAAAAGGAAAAGGATAGATGATGGTGGCTTTTTTAATTTTTTTTATTCTCTCCAAAAAAAAAAAATCCTCCAGAACTTAAAACTGTTTTAATCAGCTGAAAAACATACGTGGGCTTTACAGCTCTGAGACAGCTTGCACAGGCTCTGATAAATGCCTATCGCTCATTTGCATACGCTAACAGCTACACTTTAATCAGCCTCCTAATCCCTGATGATATTAATGAATTTTTTTTATGCTCTCTCTCTCTCTCTTCTCCCCCCCCCCCTTTTTTTTTTTTTAGTATCATGTTTGCTAATTCAAAACCGATCAGCGGCTTCTGTGTGCCTTTTTTTATGCAGGAAATAATGGGTGAGCTTGGTACTCCTGTTATCCTGCTCTCACAAATAATTAAGACTACAAAGGGTACAAATCAGTCTGAATGCACGGCACAAAGGCTCAAGCTATGCAAAGGTCTTTTTCTCTCTCTCTCTCTTCTCTCTCTCTTTCTCTCTTTTCATTTATTCTCTTCTTCTGACAAGAGGTGGCTTAGAAAGATACTTAGCAAAGCAATGAACTGGTCACTCCCAAAAAGCAAGAATTTCCCAGCCATTTTAAATGCTCGTGATACACATATGGACTTTTTTTGTTTGTTTTTTTTTTTTTTTTAAATGTTTACCCGCTCCATTATTTGGTGCGTCGTTCTTTTGGGGAAGGAGGCTGCCTGCTGGAGAAATCTTCCACTGAAATATCTTACCTTTGTTTTGGTGTTTCTGCTTTTCTCCTTGGGAGGGCTTGGCATGGGAGGATGCCACAAATTTTGAGGGTGGGAGCCGTGGAAAGGTCTTTCTTGCATACGTAGTCACAGGGAAAAGGAACAGCGGAACAAATGCATCCATTTGGTGTGAAAAAACTGGCTCCATGAGCCCAAATGCAGGAGAATTTATGCAGCTTCAGAGCGGATCAGAGGCTCTAGGTGCATTCTGGTGTTAACTCAGGCTCCAGACTACCCAGAGACCTCATGTGAACTCCCAGCCCATTAGGCAATTTCCCCCTGCTCTGGCCAAGGTCAACTGCTAGGTCCAGCTGCTTCAGTCATGCAGACCCTTCCCTTCTGTCCACCCTTTGGTGCAGCCATGAAACTTCAAGGTGGAGTTTGTGTGAGACCCACCACAAGTTACCTCTACAACTCCACCAGAGCAGCTGACATCCAAGAGATCCTCCATTTGGAACACCTTCTCACCTTGCAATTAAATCAGGTATAAAACTAGTATTTCTGAATCTGTCTAGATTTTGCAGAGAGCATGAAACACATTGATTGCTCCACAGACCAACAGGCAGCCAATGAAAGTGCTACAGACTGTGATTAATTTGTGTAGAAATGGATTGATGGACGTACAGAGACCAACATGGTGGACCAGCCAAGGAAGACTCTCAGAAATATGCTTTCTCAATGAGTTTGGTGACAAAGAGAGGGACTCAGGTCATGCCACCGGCCATAACATTGAGAACTACTACTATAGTTCCATAAAAATTACGTACCATATGAAGTCACACTGACACTGAAAGATAAAACAATAGCTGAACCTAAGTGGGTGACAAAACAAGGCATACTGAGTACATACAAAAACTAACCAACTTGGTCAACAGAAAATAGTCACTTTCATTAAAACAAGCAAAATAAGGATTTGAATAAATAAAAAAAAACCTCAGTGCAACATCTAAAGGAAGACTGCAGGCATGACTGTAGTATGCAAGTCTAGACTTCCTAATATGAAAATCCTCTTGAATTTGGAAGCTGGGTAAGGTTGGTGGAAAAAATGCATACTTTTGCTCAATAATTCTTTTAGGAGATGCAAGCAAACATCTCTGTAGGGTAGTGTCAGCACTAACATATCGTGCCCAGATCTCAGAGGATTAAGATGAGGCTGAAACACCAGCACATGATCTGATGTTTAGGATGACCATAAGCATTGAGAACACAAAAATGCTTATGTTCTCCGGTAGCATTTTTGCGGTTAGACAGATGAGGGCAAATGAATTAAGGTAGGTAGAAGTATGCAATAGCAAAGGAGCTTGGCAGCTCCTGGAAAAGCTCAGACCATCTTTGAAAACCTCTGACCAGGAGGCTTTTGGGGAATTCATGAGAACATCAGTACTGGTTTTCCTGCTAATAATACTGGTATTGCAGCAATGACAGAAGGTTACTCACCTTTTGGTAAGGCTTGGTACAAACACTGAACATAATGATCTCTCCCTGAAAAGAGGTCCAGGTAAACTAGTACAGTAAAGGGGCACTGCTGAATGTTCCTTGCAGATAGTTCAGAACATCTCAATGATAACTGAAAACAGAATAAGGTTTGGTGTAAAGAGAAACTGTCAGAGAAGCATCAACACCGGAACATTCTGATGTTAACAGGGAGCTTAAGACCCAAGCTGATGCAAGGTCATTTTGATCATGGCTGTCTTGCAAGATGATATCTGAGCCACTGGCTAAAACATACCAAAAGCTATGCTCACACTCCAAATGGAATACTGGCAATTGTTTTAGATCATGAGTATTTTCATGAATATGTTTATGGGAAGAATTCAATCAAGGTAGAAAGAGACCATAAAGCACTAGGAGCCATAGAGCAAAATCCATTGTACAATGAGCCACCTGGACTTCAGAAAAATGTAATGAAATTGCAAAAGTACTCATTAAATGTGAAATACAGGCCCAGTAAGGAGCTTAGCAGATATGCTTTCAAGAACACCTATAAATAATGAAAGCAATGAACTGCAGGAAGAGGAGTTTGAAGTAAATATGAGTCAAGTACTACCCATGTCTGAAATGAAATTGGACAAGTTCAAACAAGTAACACAAAATGACCCAAGTTGACAACAGTTTGGGGAAAGTAATTCTACATGGATGACCAAAGAAAATATCAAGCCAGTACTGAGCATAAAAACTTATTGGGATTAGAGAGATGAAATTGCTGCAGTTGATGGGATTGTGCACAAAGAACATCCTGTCATAATACAATATCAGCATGAGGTCAGAAATGCTAAGTGTTTTTCAGAGACAGAAACCTATAGGGTACTGTGGAAAGAAAAGAGCTATGAGGACCCCACATCTGAATGCCACCATCAAAAGGAAATCTGATGTCTTCCATATAGACAGGAGCCAGGTTAATGCAAAAGGCTTTCTGACATAACCTGAGAATGTGATTAGGGTGGATCCACATTTGGTCTAGGTCTCCATGATGGTAAATATGAAGTATCAGCTAAGATCCTCAAGTCCATCTTCAGCTGGCATGTAACTGACCAAGAAACACATTGCAGATCTCCATTTTCTGCTTTTGGGATTGCAGATGACTCAAAGTGAAGCACAAAAGGTGTTCATTGACATCAGTGGGAGCAAGACAGTGCTCTCAAGTTCCCAAAAGATATTAAGGCTCTCCTTATTGTGAGTAGATGTTTTCAGCCCAAGTAAACTCAGTGGAGAAGAGGAATTGTGCCCAAATAAGGACAAAGAACTAAAAGGAAGCCCCGAATTTCCATCATGTGGGAATGAGACATTAAATGCACCACCTTCTTGTCTGTGTATTTCTGGATTTACTTCCATACATTACTAAGGACATTCAGCCCATGCTTTCAGAGCTGCTCTGCACGTGAAAAGGAATCCTGAAGGCTATAGGGACCTCTTACAGTTGTCACCTTCGTTTGAAAATCTAGCCCTTT